>NC_133902.1:51060004-51720004 GCF_964199755.1 Larus michahellis
CTTGAGGGTGCACGTTTCGGCAGACATGGTCAGACAGCAGTGCTCGCCTTTACATAGGTGTATCCTGCCACTACATCCACTCCTTCTCACAATCTTTGGAGCAAATATGGCATTGTTTTATGTATGCTACTAAACAGCGGACACACAAAAAGTCCTAACATCAAAAATGAAGTTGATAGTTTGGTGCTATTCATCAGTATCCCAGGTATACAGCCTTTCCCATCACCTAAGCATCCTTGCTTGCTGGCTTTGTGCTGTGGTCCATGGAGAATCAAGGTATAATTAAGCCTGGATTACATTGGCTCAGGAGTGAAGAGGGGCTTTGCTGCGCCGAAGAATTTTCTGTGACGCCTATGTTTAAACCACACAGTTTACCTGTAATTTTACGTATTTTTAAACTAGGTCTAAGTGAACCGATTGAACAGCTTTTGTGTATAGGGGAAGGTGACGAGAATGTTATGCCAATTAGCGCAGCACCAAATTGCTCAATAACTCAATAGCTCAAGTAAAGACAGCTGTAAATCTCAGAGCAGCTGTCATGCACACCCAGTGAGAAGTTCAGCATCTGAAATGCTTGTCTAGAGACATGGCTGAGGAGATTAAGCCTTGTAGGCATTATGCATGATCTGAGAAGAGGCCCTGGATGAAGTCGTATGGAAGGGTTGATCCGTGTATGTTAAATCAGGTGAGGTGATATGCAATTAGCAACTACTTGTTAGGTGAAACATTATACAAAAAGCCTTAGTGCATCTCCCAGCAAACACAATCCGCTGGGAATAAGAAAAGTGATGATTGCTGTTAGACTTGATAAAGACAGGAGGAGTAAGTTTTACCTGCTAATACAGCAGGGTTTTTTTGTATCCCCCTCAGCTGTAACCAGCTCAGGTGGAGATGCAACATCTAAATAGCTGGCTCACTGACTTGTTTGCTATGTAATATGAGCAGAATTCACAGAATTTTGTCATTTTAGTTGCATAAATCCAGACTTGAGACCTGTCTAAATCTTGAGAGAGGGTGGAGAAAAAAAAAAAAAGGCACTCTAGATTACTGTTATCACGGTGAGATGAACTCTGCACTAGGACTGCCTGTCATTTCAATTTCCCCTAAAAAGGAAGCGGATGAATAGCTCATGTGTAGATGTGTATTGCAGAATCACCTAGATTTTAATCCTATAAGATAGAAAACAGGTTGAATAAGGGGGTCATACTCATTGTTATGGATATTACTGCTGACTGTGCCTTCTGTTACGCAGTTTTCAGAAGGTGTGCATCAGGGAATAATTTGTTTTCATTGCTTCTGTGTTATTAATTGCCTGCTATGACAACCTTTTCACCTATTACTTTGTATAATGCGTAGTCATCTCCAACCAGCATGGGTCAGCGTGACATCGATTAAAGCTCAAAATGAAGAAACAAGTGTTATGAGAGAAGTATGGTTTTGTGCTCAAAATAAGCACTTAACTGGACTAGTGTGCACTGTGTTACCCATTGTGCTTCATTTTAGAGTTTCCTGAATCATAATCAAGGTGACTAATGGTCCCACAGTCTTCCCAGCAAAGTAACTATTTACATGTCAGGTTGAAAAGAAGTCAACATTACACAATTTCAAAGATGAAGACAAATTCAAATTATGGTTTGTGTCACCATCCCTTTCCCCGAGATTAGAGCAGTCTAATTATGAAATATATTTATTTCTTACATGGGGCTTTAACGTACCACTGTGACGCAGTAACGCACAAGTGACAGTGAGCCATCTATGGTTCACATAAAGGTCTAATTTAAACCCATAAACGTGTGATGAAAAGAGGAAACTCAGAGGAAGCGGTGGCTTTCTGTTTTACCTCTTTCCTTATACTTGCTTTGTATATTTGCGTATGTTATTAGCTGGAGGGTTATATTTGTAAAAGGTAGGCAGACCTGCACAGCTGGGAATATGTTGTTTTTCTCTGAAGTTTGCTTCTAATATTTGAATCCTTTTACTCGTTATGAAAGGCTCACGTGAGATGAATTCTATAATTACAGTTGCAAATAGGACCTCATGGAGCAATGCCTTATTTTTATGGTTGGAGTAACTGCCTGCCCTGGTTGCGGAAATCCACGTGTCGTGGTTTAACCCCAGCCGGCAATCTGGACCATGCAGCCATTCACTCACTGCCCCCCCCCACCCTTGGCGGGACAGGGAGAAGAAGGAGAAAAGGAGGGGAAAAACTCATGGGTTGAAATAAAGACTGTTTAATAGAACAGTAACGGAAGAGAAAAAAAAATAATAATGGTAAAAGAATAAACAAAATAAAGTGATGCAATACAGTTGCTCTCACCACCCGATGATCGGTTGCCCAGCTCATCCTGAGCAGTGATCATGGATTCCTGCCCCCCGGCCAACCCCCATGTATATACTGAGCATGATGTCTATGGTATTTATATACCGAGGATGATGTCTATGGTATGGAATATTCCTTTGGCCAGCACGTCCTGTCTGTGCTCCCTCTCAGCTTCTACGGGAAGCTGAAAAAGTCCTCGACTTACTATAAACATGACTTAGCAACAACTAGACCAATATGTGTTGTCAATTTTATTATAATACTAAATCCCAAACACAGCAGCTACTAGGAAGAAAGTTAGCTCCATCCCGACTGAAACCAGGACCCCAGGCTAAAGGAAATCTCAAGGGGGTCGCTTAGCTCATCATCCAGCTCTAAGGCATGACTAGATATACCTGCGTCATTTGTGACAGAACTCAAATCTCCATCCATGAAGCCTGGCTATGGAGCTTGCAGAGTTTCTACCAGGGTTCCACAGTGGAGAAAGGTGCAGGTTAGACATTTAGAGAAATTCCTAGAGCACTCTCTTACTCCATCTTAAGGCTGTTACTTCTTCTCTTTATCACAAATAGATTACTCCTATATTACAGAAAACTTACATATACTTGACTACAGCCATTATGTGCCTGTTCAGTTTTGCCTAGCCAAAATAAACAGCATTCTAGGACTTTTTTCTTATATTCGCTAACATTTCCTGAGAAGCTGATTATTGTCATTCACCTTCTCTGGAATATGTCCAGCAAGTCCAGCTTGGTCTTACTTGAACTGCAGCATAGTGCTTTAGTGCTTTATGCCACATACAGTAATTTCTCAAGGCTGTCCTACTGGGTAGCAGAACATTGCTGTACTTCACCCATCTCTTACGTGACACTCTTGTCCATACATCTCAGTATATTTTTTGCCTTCCTCTCAGTAGCTTCTGTGCTATGTTATTATCTAGCTGCTTCTCTGTTGACCTGCTCCTTTGCCTCTAATCCCTCACCTGGAGTTTGCACAGCTTATTATTTGTCTCTGTGTACAACGTGGCACTTGCCTTTATGAAATTGCATCTTATTTCTCTTCCCCTCCTCCCCCCCGGCTCCAATTGTCTCTCCAGTTAGTCAGGCTTGTTTTGAATTCCAGACCTCTCTTCCTCAGTTTGAGGATGTCTGTGAAGTTAAAAGCTTGCTTGCTACTCCGTCATCAGGGTCGCTAATGAAAAATATTGAATAGTACTGAGTTACTGCTCACTACACCTTCCATTTTGGCACTGATAAACTGATTCTGTGACTATAGGTTTCCAGCCAGTTAGATACCTGCTTGACAGGTGTTGTTCCCCAGTTCACTTGTGAAACACTGGCACTAGAAAACCAACGGTCTACTTGTTAAACTTGGTGACCGCATTTCTGGCTCTTTGATAAACAATGAAGGGAGTAGACATCAATCCATGGTAAAACTTTGAAGGAAAACTTGTCCTACGAACCAAGGCTGTTTTTATTGCTAAACCAGAAAGTTGTCTCAAACCCTGCTTATGTAGTGAAACCAGTACGATCTCTCAGACACAACCATTAGCAAGTCTGTGGATCTGTTCCCTTCCAGGGAGGCTGGAGTAAATTTTGGTAAAAGACACCTGTCTCTATTGTTCTGGTGACCTTTGGACTGCTTTGAATTTTCCATCCACTGTATCAGCAGATGCACAGTTTCGGTGTCCAGTGATCAGACTCCAAATACATATACCACACAGGCATCCTCTGTGGTTTGTAGGGAATGGCGATACATGGGTTTTCTATAATTTTCTGGCCCTCCTTTTCTCCCTCCTGGGGAAAATCAAACAACTCAAGCACTTGAAGTCTCTCTTTTTTCAGTTCTCTCCAGTTCTCAGCAGGGATTTCTACTTAACGTCCCCTGACACTTACTGAGGGCCACTGGTTGTTTTTACCTAGCTAAGCAGCAGCTACTTCTCATTTTATTTCTGAGACCTCTTTAGAAAGGGGATGCCATTCATTACAGCTTATAGGCGTATCAGCCGGGAGAGATTGTTTCAAATAACTAATTTTATTCTTTTTAGTTTTCCTCTCCAACAGATTCATTAATAAGGGATGGAATAATGGAACAGATTTCTCCCAAACAGTTATAAGAACACAGAGCTAGGCAAAATCTGGTTTGCAGGACCGGGTTGATTATCATTTGGAAAATGGCAATGAATATAAGTTGCAAGTGGGGTTAAGGAGATTCTGGTTTATTGTTTAAACATTAACCTTTCTTAAACTGTCTTTAGCCAGTAACCTAACCGTGACATGGAATTGAGCTTGGAATATGTGTGCTAGTTGAATAAGAAAAAATAATGTGAGAGTATATTATTTTCTTTCATTCTGTTACTTTTAAGGGATTCAAATGAGCAGATTTTGTAAGTTAAACTATATTAGCAGCTTCATTGCTGTATGTCATATACATGTACTAGTTGTGTACATTTAAGCCTTCATGCAAATCTAGAAGCCAACAGTTGTATCTGCTTTCTCCTATTCTGTTTATTTCATTGGCTGAATAGTGTTGCAAGCTAAGATTTCACTTATCACTTATAATTGTTTTCTGACATACAATACATTCATTTGAAATCAATGTTCATGACCTGGAAGCCGCTCCATAGTAGTGGCAGATCTGAAAGTACAACAAAGAGAACCTATTTTTGACGCAGGAGTGTTTGCTGGTAAATTGACTGAAAGTTTCAGAAGTGACTTCCGAGTTTTCTTGATGGATTAATACCATGAGCAGCATCCTCTTTAAAATAACGGAAGTCTTGAGTATGTGGTGTAATGGATATTTTAAAGGAGGTAATGCATCCATACCTCTACTGGGGATTATCATTTATTACGAGAAACCATTTTCATACGCAATATAGACGTTACTCATCAGTAATCAGTAGCTTCTAGATTTTCTTTTATATGGACCCAGGTGGCAACTAAAGTTAAATCAAATGTCCATGTGCTGTTGTCCAAGATACAATCTTAATAATTGGTGGTCCTGGAAACAACAGGGCTTTAGGGACGTGCTAGTTCAAATGGTATTTCAAAGACCTAAGGAATGCAATCAGTAGTTGAGGGCATTATGCAGATTTTCAGAGAGACGGAATTTTATC
Source organism: Larus michahellis (assembly GCF_964199755.1). Classification (NCBI taxonomy): domain Eukaryota; kingdom Metazoa; phylum Chordata; class Aves; order Charadriiformes; family Laridae; genus Larus; species Larus michahellis. The sequence continues at coordinate 51,065,440 of NC_133902.1, forward strand.
AAGAGTAGAGTGACAAATATAATTATCAGTTTAAACAGACTGGGTAAGAAAATCTAACAATTAAGACAAACTTACAGATCTTAAAATGTAAATGTTTGAGTTGAACATGTTTGTTAAAGCCTTCAAATGTGCAACTGACAAAAAACTTTCAAGTACAACTGAGAAAATAGCAGTTTAAATGACTTTAAAATGAAAACAGAGCATAGCAACTTCTTCTGTCTGAAGGTACCTAGACAAGGAAATGGAAATATTTGTTTCTTTGAGAAAGCTAGAACAGTCACAGTCATAGTGCTAGGCTGGGGAAATTGCAAGTGGGATCATATGGGAAGATTCTTGCCCTAAGAATGACTCAAAGCCAAGAAAACTGACTCCCAAACCTGGAGTCCTTCCTGGTGCTCAGCCCCAGTGAGCGTCCCACAGAGACCCTTGCTGGTCCTGGTCCCGAGGTGCTGAGGGACATGTGGCCATTTCAGCTTGCAAGGGGGTCAGTCCCCCACCAGCAGACTTAGCCAGGAACATTTTCTGTTCCTGTTTCTTGGAAATCCTTGCAGGAGTTACTTACAGGGGAATGCTGTCTTCATAATAACTTCAGTAGATTTCCTTGTGCATTTCTCTTGTACCTGCTCTAAGAAATTTTGAAGTTTCAATATAACCTATAAACTCATAGTAGTTATTCTTAGATCTGCTATAGGTAAATATTTTGTCCTTGGGATAGCTAAGAAAGCAAAATGAAAATCATAGCTTTAAAGCTCCCACTGACTTCCATGGGATTAGATTCATCCTTTAATCTCATTGACAAAATTGAATCTGCAATAGCAGTCGTTAGTAATTGTGGGAAAAATGACTGGATTATTCTTTTCCACAGATTAAGATTGCAGGCGAAACAGATTTATGGTACCATTTGAAATTCAATAGCAGTATGATGGTTTGCTCTTTATATCCATCGAAAAAATCTACAAAATAGCAACACTAGTTCTGCAGATTTACAGAAGCTGGCAGTGATAAACCTAAAATAAAATGCTGCCTAATCTGAATACCTGGGGAAAAAAATGCTTTCCTTGCATTCAAAAACTGGTGAGAAGTAAACTAGCTAATTTTCTGAAACTAGGATCTCCACCGCAATTTTATTTCCTACGAATGGTTTGGATGACAAATGACAGAATTTATAGTCTATAGAAAGAAATAGCTAAGAAATAGCTGCCTTGTAATGGCAAACATAAAAGCAAAATTGAGTTGAGTAATCATTTTCCTTTTAGAGCTGGCCACAACTGTAAAGAAACTTAATTCACTGCTATTTATGTTGCTAATGTTTGAATGCATATTAACATGGTGCTATGATGATAAGGACCACAAATGAAAAGGACATTACTGAGGGCATGTTAGGAATTTGTTTTTTCCATTCCTGGTTTTAGCTACAAAGACTGATTTCTAAACTCTAGTTTCCTTTACTCTGCAGAGTTTATATTAGTAAAAGTCCCATGGAGCTTGTTGCAGCGAGCTCTTGTGATCTTCATTCAAACACCGGTTGTTGTCAGGTTGTATAAGCTTTGCTGAGGAGCAGGGACCCATGGGACCCACAGCACTAACCCTTGGTTAGTGGTGCATATATTATGAGAAAATGCAGAATTACTGTGGTATGCATGGAGAAAGGAAAGACCTTGGGCTTCAGGGCATAGCGCTCTCTTCAACCTGCGAAAGCCAGAAAGAAACTTAAATTGTAGCTCTTTCCAGTCTTGCAAGAAACCCTGTGGAAGGAAAATTTCTGTGATAACGGTTGGTATTGACAAGGGCCTAACACAGACCGAAAACAAGAGGCTGCTTTAAAGCAGGTGCTTACAGATTTCTTCAAGCTCTTCTAAGCCACTTCTAAATCATTCTAGACAAATTCAAATTATTCAGTGGAACTGAAAGCGATGCTTTCCAAAATACAAACCCAAAAATTTCAAGGAACTCGAGCATTTTGGAACACTCTGTCTTGGCTGTTTGATTGACTTAAAAAACTAACACAACAAAAAGTAGGTAGCATTTGGAGTTGCTGGCACACTTGCATGTAAGGAACTAACTGATTTATTATAAATGGGAGTCCAAAAATATTTCTGATAGAGAGGACAGCTTATCTGCCATCAATAATAGCATCAGGCACTGACACAGCATGAGCTGTGCTTCTGCCAGCTCTGTTGAATAATAAAAACTTTCTAGGGATGGAAGCGAAATCCTCTACTGTGGCATATCTCTGTATAGCTTAGGGACTTTGGTGAAGTGAAGTGGATGTTCAGATTTTTAGATTACACCATTAATGCATGTGATATCCCACCACCATTTGGTTACCTACCAAAGTATGCGTACCGTGTTACAGGGTACTGTCTCCAGATTTCATTTCAACTTTTTAATTGAAATTGTCAAGAAAAGGATATTGGAGTTTATTCCGCTACATTTGGTCTTACAAAAAAATGGGGGGGGGGGAGGGCAAAAAACCCTGTGAGCTTTTCAAAATTTAAATCAACATAATTTTTCTATCTAAAATTTATCTGAAAGGAAGGTTTGTTGTTAAAACTTCCTCGAGCAACTATCTGTGCCAGCACTGTTTGATTTCTACCTACTCGAGGTCCTTTAGGTCACCAGCCTAGCCGGCTCCCGTTTAAACTCTACTCACAGAGTTTATAAAAATGTCATCAGGCAGTTTCAATATGCAGTTAAGTAATTCATAAATGTTTCCTTTATTAACACTTCCTCAACTTTCTGTTAACGTTTTTCAGGTGAACATGCAGCACAGGTTAGTTGTGTACACAGCTGGTGATGTCCCGGTATGTTGCTGCAGGGAGCTGCCGTGAGGGCTGAGGTGTGAAGTCACGTGGAATTCGAAATCCAACTTTTCTGAAGGGCTGTCTCCAGCCCAGCTAATGCAGAGGCGTCCGAACGAATGTGCCTTAGGCTGGATGAATGGAGTGGGAATTGCGGAGATGGAGGTTGATGGTCTTTTGGATTGCAGTTGCAGCATCTTTTTTTTTAAAGATGACCTTAAAACTGGAGTAATATTTACAACAGGCTCCGCATTCACATCTGTAACTCTGAAAAGGTGTGTGTAAAGTCATATCAAATCATAGAACAACACTGACTGTTCTCAAATTTTTGTGGAGGTTCTGCTAGGACTTCCTTTTCTCCAGAAGGAAGACGTGCGCTTGAAAGCATCAGTCCTCCTTACCTGGCTTCCACACCACGTAGACCAGAAATCTGTGGATTTTAGGCTTTCGCTAAGCACGCACCTAAAAAAAAAAAAAAAAAAATTAATTTATTGTTCTGGAAGTTGAGCAGGCAGTTTGTCTATCCGTAGTCAGCAAATGAAAGGCATGCTTAATTACCCACAGCAGCTATTTAATTAAAAGTTTCTCGCATAGGTAAACTACTAGACCTCTGTTTGTTTTAAAAAAAAAAATCCTATCACAGATGAAAAACTATATTTGTTCAGTTTAAGACTTGTTTTCAGATGTGCGGTGTGAGTTTGTTTGGAAGTGAGTTGCAATGACAGTGGCAGCATGCTCTGTGCTGATCTGATCCAGCACCTTCTGAAGAGAGAGACGCAAATTAGACCTTGCTGAAATGAACCTATTTTGTCCTTGATTCTTCAAAGGGATTCAGTTTCTCTGAGTATTTCTGCCAGAGCAACCTTTATATAAACAAAACTGTTCTGTAAAAAGTAGCTTTCACGGAAATGGCAAATACCCATAAAATCAGGATATACATAAATTGAAATAATTGTTCAACCTTCTGTGACAGGCTTTAATTGATCTCCCAAAAAGATATTTGCCCACTTGATAATCATCAACATTTCCAGTACTGTGACCTCGCCTTTGTCAACTCTTTGTTAACTAACAGTTATAGATTTCAGGGGAACAACACAGAGGCAAAGATAGTCTTGGAAATCAAGCTTTTTACCTTCTAAAGTAATTGAAGCTGACGGTATTCAAGATTCCGTCAGACACAAGTCTTGAGTCTTTGTGGGTCTTCTCACAGTAGTTTACTTTTGGAAACCTTGTTTTGTCGTTCAGTACATAGAAGTCTCAGGTATGAGCACTGCAGTGATCAGTGTTTGGAGAGGAAGAGTGGGAGTTAAAGTAGCTGGTTTATGTTCTTTGCATCTGTAAAAACTCAGACCTTTTCAGCGTCTCTCAGTAGAAAAAGGAATAAACAAATGCATGGTTCTTGAAAAGCACTTGGGAGACTCATGTGTAGCAGGCAGAAAAAGTAAGTTAACATGGTTATTTGTTGACTTAAAGAACAGTGTAATCGGAGTACGTCCTCCAAAAGTGCATACACATAACTATTTGGCTTTAATCAACTATAATGATTATATTGCTCTGCGAAATTAATTTTTATATTGGCACAAGTAAACCCTAGTTTTATTTATAGTGCATTTTGGTAACAGATCCCCTAAAACGTAGTGCTTTGAATTATACACATCTCATGTTTGCATCTGTTTCTGCAGTATATTTGTCCAAAAATGTCTTGGAAACTCTACAGATAAGATTTGTGAAAGAGACCGTGAGGGATATTATTTATGAGTTGTCTTTCCTCTTTAGGTTTTCCAAAATATAGAGGAAATGCTGAAGGCCTACTGGATATTACTGTTTCTGCAACTGGTGAGCAAATATTGGTTGGCTCTTCCAAGGATCGGTAGTCTGTGTTTTCATTAACGTTCACCTCAAAATGAATTAACTGCATTTTCAGACAAATTCAAGGGGACATGTTGCTTTCTACACTGTGTAAGAATTTAAGCAGAGCGCCAATTTCTTTCTCCAACTCTCTTTCATTCATAGCTTCCAGAAATATTTACAGCAAAAGTTCAAAGCAATTTCTGCTTCCTTAGCTGGGTGTTTCTCGTGTGCAAGTAGTAAACATCTACGCATATCAAATATATTTCCTTTCCCTAGTTAGATTGTGTAGGGTATGATATTGCAGCATTGTAGCAAGTGTCCAGTGCAAGACGTTGTAAGAGAGGAAGATGATTTCATTTCAAGACAAATATAATCTCACATTCACCCTCTCACATCCATATACTTTTAAGCACCAAGAGGTGTCCGTACCAGGATGTGTATCCGGGTGATCTGAACAGGGCTTTTGCAATGAAAAAGAGGACAAGATACGCACCAGCAGATCTGTGTTGTATCTCCTGGGTTCTTAGGTTGATGACCATGTGTTTGTTTTGGATGTCTTCTCCACCTGTTAGGAGCTGACAGCAGTTGTGACATTCTGCTTCTCCATCCTATCCCACCTCTTTGAGTCATAAGGATTTACTCACAGTCCTTTCCCTCCTGGCTTCCTGGTTCACATGTCCCAGGAAGCTGCACATCCTCCTGAGTGCTGGGCTCTGGATGACCTGTTAATCCAGGAGCCATCAGCACCTGCTCCTGCTATAGCTGCTCTTCTCCTATTGCTCCCATTTCTTCTCCATTTGTATCAATCTTCATATTTCTGTTACGATTCTGCAATTGTCAGCATCACTGGTGCTATGTTACTATATGCAGAGAGGCAGTTCCAGGCCAGCTGACCCACCTAGGGTGTGCGACCTTTCACTGCTCAAGTATTGACAGCCTATTTGCACTGAAACTGGAGGATCCAGATGCTGGTTTAGTATTTCTTCCACAAAGTAAGTCTACCTTAGAAAGTTTTGCAGATTTTCATGGTTTCAGTTGGGATAGAGTTTAGATGGTAACTTTTTTGCTAGCAGCTGATGTAGTGCTATGTTTTGGATTTGGGATGAGAAATACTTTTGATAGCACATTGGTGTTTATATTTGTTGCTGAGCAGTCCAGGCCTTTCCTGCTCCTCACACCACCCTGCCAGTGAGTAGGCTGGGGGTGCACAAGGAGTTGGGAGGAGACACAGCCTGGACAGCTGACCCGAACTGACCAGAGGGCTATTCCATGCCATGGGACATCACGCTCAGTATATAAAGCTGGGGGAAGAAGAAGGAAGAGTGGTGGGGACATTCAGAGTTATGGCATTTGTCTTCCCAAGTAACTGTTACACATGATGGAGCCCTGCTTCCCTGTAGATGCTGAACACCTGCCTGCCGATGGGAAGCAATTAATTAATTCCTTGTTTTGCTTTGCTTGTGCGTGCAGCTTTTGCTTTACCCATGAGTTTTCTCACTTTTCTGACTCTCTCCCCAGTCCCAAGTGGGGGGAGTGAGTGAGCGGCTGCATGGTCCTATCTGCCAACTGAGGTCAAACCACGACACAGATAGAGGGAAACTTTTAAATTCATGATAACAAAACCAAATCTCCAAAGTTTTTAAAATGTTCACCCTGTCTGTCTGTCTAAAAAGTAGATTGAAGGACAGTTTTGAGTTACCACAAGATGTTGCCTGAAAGAATTCACTCCACCTGGGTGAAAATTCATGCATTTTGATGTGAATTAAAAAAAAAGAAAAATTAAACTGTATGAAGTGAGAATAAAACCATAGAATGGGATCTTGGCAAAATTGACAAGTTTTCCAGAATAAACCATTTCTCTCTAGGTATTTTAGGGTCTATAATAAGCAGTGCTGTTACATAATTGTAAATAACTTAATTAGCTGCCAGAGCTGATTAAAAACTGTTTTTATAAATCAACTTTAAAAAAACCTCTCTCTCTTGCTACTCTGCTAAACTGATAATACAGAAGTGATTCCTTTATTGAACTGAGTTCTAGTGTTTCACTGGTGTAAAATCTAATTTTGTGTTAAGTATGCAGAGAAGTAACATTCCCGGAAATAAGACATGCAGCTCTCCCATAGCTGTCCAAGGGCATGCTGTGCTCCCTCTGTTTCTTAAACTGGGTAAGATTGCTGCCTATCTGCTGGAAGAGTAGGAGACCATCCGTGGTTCTGGAGGTCCACTGCACCATCCTGCTGTTGCTTTGTTTGCTTGCACTGTACCAGTGCCTTAAAGCTGTTCTGTTCTTGTTTCAGTGGAGTTTAACGGGGAGAAAAAAACCAACCGCGTTGCATTACGTTTTGTTCAAGGAAGGTTTTCCACTTTTTCTCCTACCCCTTTCCAGCTCTTGGGTGTTGTGCTATTTGAGGAAATGGAGTATGAATAGGCCAATGAGACACAGTTATGTACAGGGCAGCCTGGCAATCAGTACTATTCTTTATCTTTCCCATGCATCTTGTAGTTAGCTCAGCTCCCATACAGCAGGGATGCCCAGCTTGTTACCTGTATATTTAATCTTCCCTGAGTAAAGGGAAGGCATTTTGTATCCTCACCTCGTTTACTCTCATTTACATCTTATGATCTTTTATTCATGTCTCACAATTGCCCTTCAATTTAAACGTTTTTAAGCACTGATATCATATAAATGTAAGAAAAAAAATATAAGCATCATTCATGCAACCTTATTATTGGGCCGCTGGGGCAAACTAATTCCCACTCTTGCTGCAGACAGGTGAAAAGAGATGAAGTTTATCACTGAGGCCTTGGACTGCTGCTGTGATCAAGAGGCATTTGGTGTGTCTGAGAATTTATCTTCCTACCTGGTCTGTTAGCCTTCAAAATAGCTAGTACGAAAATGTTACTATTCTGATTTTGTTTCTCCTGCATGCAGTGGCAGAATCTTAATCTAGTTGATCAATTATCCTCAGGGAAAGAGGGCAAGTAATAGAGTTTTCATATCTGTACTGGTTTAAAGAAAGGAAGCAGCACTTGGATAATTAAAGGACTGTTTAATTAAGTGAATCTGAGAAATCATTGGGATGCCTAATTCCAGTTTTAAAAGCAGAATAAGTCTCTAGAAACTTGTCCAACTTCCAAGACAAAGAAAATTGTCCCAATAAAAAGCACCCTTTGACCCATGGCGTATTTTTCTGTTATAGTTTTAGGGACAGGGGGAAGAATCCTTTCTTCAACAAAATAATAGTATCAATTTCTAAATCCTCTACAAGACAAAATGTGTTTCTTGGCATAGATTTAAATGATCCCACTTGCTTTCACATATCATCCAGACTGAAAAAAAGTGCCATTAATCCCATGAGCCGCAGGTGATCATTTTGTTACAAGTGTCAACCTCTGAACTTCTGATCTCAGGTTTGGGATATCATATTCTGGGTTTGGGAATGCTTTTGCTGGGGTTTCTACAATTCTCTTTGAAATAAGGAGCAAATTAAAAGAGAAGACAAGATGAATTGAAAGACACACAAAAAAATAATTCTGCTGTAGAGAGGAATATGTTTATTCTCTTTTCCTATGAGCTTCTTTCTGATTATCCTCTCATTCTTAACCCTAAGGAAGTTAGTACCTGTTCTGAGTGCTGTATTGGCCAACGAATATTCGTAAATAAATATCAGGGATAGTAGCATGGGAAAGAGATACAAGAACTCAATTCTTACATTATTAATGGGCAAATCGGCATTCAGAATTTGGGGTGTAGCTCTGGAGATATGGAGGTGGTTGTGTTTCATTTTTATTTCCTTAAGCCCGACCCTCTTTGTTGCCAAAAGCAAGTTTCTGTTTTTCAGCTAACTTAAGATATTCAGCAGTGCTGTTTAATAATTCAGTTTACCTGAACCTGGGACTAAAATCAATACATACAAGTGAATGGAACTGCTCAAAACCATTGTGTTGGGGCCTTTATTGGACCTTACAGCACTGTAAAGGAACTGTTATGCTCAAAACCTTGTTTGTAGGCAAGGAGGAAATACACTTTGCATATATAGACAAGGATTTGTCATAAGGACAATTGAAAACATAACAGTTTAAATCAAGAAACATGTTAATTTTCACGCTTTCTTCTTCCTCACACTAGGATCCTGGTGGGATCATTTTTATGTTTGCTACTGCAATGTTACACCTTTTTCTCTCTTCATTGTCTGCAGCTCCATGTAGTTTCCAAATTAACTTACTGTATATGATAACTTGTCCATGTGTTAGATACTTTTTCTGTTTTCTTTGCAACCTCCAAAATCGTTTTTGTCTAGCTCCAGGTCTGCTTGTCTTTAACCATGGATAAGTTGTTTATAGCCATGGGGTCTCCAGTGCCAGCTCGTGCCCCATCCTAGAGTCATAGAATTAGAGAATCGTTTTGGTTGGAAGAGACTTTAAGATCATGGAGTCTCCAACCATTAACACAGCACTGCCAAGTTACCACTAAAACATGTGGCCTCAGCACTACATCTACACGTCTTTGAACTACCTCCAGGGATGGTGACTCCACCACTTCCCTGCGCAGCCTCTTCCAATGTTTCATAACCCTTTCAATGAAGAATTTTTTCCTAATCTGCATCTTAAACCTCCCCGCGTGCAGCCTGAGGTTGTTTCCTCTTGTCCTATTGCCTGTTACTTGGCAGAAGAGACCGACCCCCAGCTGGCTAGACCCTCCTTTTAGGTAGCTGTAGAGAGTGATAAGGTCTGCCTCTGCCTCCTTTTCTCCAGGCTGAACAACCCCAGCTCCCTCAGCCACTCCTCGTAACACTTGCTCTCCAGACCCTTCACCAGCTCCGTTGCCCTTCTCTGGACCCACTCCAGCGCCTCAATGTCTTTCTTGTAGTGAGGGGCCCAAAACTGAACACAGTATTTGAGGTGGGGCCTCACTAGTGCCGAGTACAGGGGGACAATCACTTCCCTAGCCCTGCTGGCCACACTATTCCTCATACAGGCCAGGATACTGTTGGCCTTCTTGGCCACCTGGACACACTGCTGGCTCATATTCAGCTGGCAGTCGACCAACACCCCCAGGTCCTTTTCTCCCAGGCAGCTCTCCAGCTACTCTTCCCCAGGCCTGTGGCGCTGTATGGGGTTGTTGTGACCCAAGTGCAGGACCCGGCACTTGACCTTGTTGAATCTCATACCATTGGCCTTGGCCCATTGATCCAGCTTGTCCAGATTCCCCTGTAGAGCCATCGTGCCCGCAAGCAGATCAACACTCCCACCCAACTTGGTGTCATCTGTAAACTTACTGGGGGTGCACTAGATCACCTCATCCAGGTTGATAAAGATGTTAAACAGAAACAGCCCCAATACTGAGCCCTGGGAAACACCACTTGCGTCCACCCCATGCCCCCTCTCCTCTCACTGCGTCGTGTGTTTCCCCTTTTCTGAGCCCCAGCTCTCGTACCAGCCTGTGTTTCTCTACGCTGTGTTATGCTGTTAGCTCTAAATATCTCATTCTGCATAGAACAAGTGCTTGTTAGTGTTGTCTATACCAAACTAGGGTTGTAGCACACAAAGACAAACAAAAGTAAAATAAATTAGCCACAGATGCCTGGTCAATTAGGGAAATTGCTGCCACAGTTAAACCGAGTAAAACAAAGCTGCAGACAGGATGAGAAACACTCGGACAGAGCAAGCCTGATCAGCCTCTGTCCTGAGGCCTTGCAAACTCAGCACCTAGCTTATGGCCTGTTACTAGCAATGGTAATACTGTACCATGACTTCAGAGATACTATCAAAAGGGACGATAAGCCCACAGGATAAGATCACTAGTTTCATCTTAGAGTACAGTGCTTAAAATATTTATACTTAAATATAGCCATACAACATATGAAAACATGAAAAAGTTAAGATATTTGTTCCTCCTACAGAAATCTATAATTTCTTTAGACGGACATTCCCAGATATAAAGTATATTATACTGCAGGAAAGGCTGACAGCATGTAGAAATGCTGATGAAATCAAAGCAAGCAATCATTGTAACAGCTCAAATCCTGAACTGGACCCAGCTACAATTAAATTCAACTGACTACAAAAGTTCAACTCGAAAGAGTTGGAATGGAAGTTTAAGATACCTAAGCAACTATAAACCTACTTGCGCAAAACATTATTTCTGGTGTATTTTAGTGCTTGCAAACTAGGATTAGCAGCGAGAGATCTTTCCGGGCAGGGTACAATACATTTTTATCTTTGGTCTGAACCTGACACGTGTGAGTCAGGCAGCGGGGGCTAGGCACGTATGGATTGAAGGACTGATGAGGCAACCTCAAAACCCACGTCAGCCAGAGCTTCCCACCAGAGTGACAGAGCCGTGGTGTTGCTAACGGTTATATGCACTTTTTAATGGGGCACCCATTATGCCAAAATGTTCACCCAATATTGAGTTGACCCACAGCTTTTGGAAAGCTCAAACTAACAAAAGATTAAGCCTTTTGAAATGTCAGAGTTTATGGACAGAAAGAAAAAGAAATGAATGGAGGAGAGCAGTGAGTGTATTCCTTCCATTGCTGGGGCTGGGGAGTTAACCATGGAGTTACTGCACAGGGGAAAGAAAAAAATGTTCAGTAATATCATGGCAAACTTTAAAGAGAAATGGTTGAGTACAGATTTAATGACAGCTTAATGACCAGCCATGCTAGGGGAAGAAGTTTGGTAACACTCTAGCTGTACTTAGCACTTATTAAATATACTTCGGTTAAAGTTATCTAAGGAAAAGTAGATTTGCTCTTCAGAGTTTTGGTAAAAGAGAAAAAAAATATTAATTGTACAATATCTTCCATATTTCTTTAGTCTGTCTGATACTATGGTATCAAGAATAATTACAATGTCCAAGCAGGTAGTTCATTTATTTTCTTCCATGTTAAAGAGAGAAATATTTTCTCAAGATGCGATTCCTCTTTCTGATCCCTGTTGAAAACACTGGTCCTGATGGTTTGTCCAAGTAATAACTTACCTTTCCAGGAAGCTTAACTGTGCAGTATTCTACATTAGTCACCAAGGAAAGACAGCCCAAAGTTTGAATTACTAACATGGGTCTCCTGAAAAGTAGCATCATTGCCTTTCATTGTCCCAAGTTCTCTGTTTGGCTTGGCCATTTATTTTCTCAGTGACACAGCGCCCAACTGTGGAGCATGAACAATAACAACAAAACCCCGTGCATTACAAGAGGACTGTGAGGTATACTGATATGGTAATGTGCTTTTTCTTTCCATCCACAGTTAGGGTAGGAGATGCACGTACATATTTAGGAGTTGTGAAAATAGCTCAAAATGCATTCTCAGCTTGTTTTATACTACTGTAAAATACTATAAAATAGTAGCAGCTATTTCAAGTAACCCATAATCTATAAAAGAAGCATGGGGATAAGGCACAGGTGGCTGATTGGAAATGGTAATGATCAGGATAAAGTAAGAAACAGAACAACTCTTTCCTGTTTTCCAGCTCTGTTTGTTCTGGTTCATGGCAGAGCCCCAGGGGCTCCTGAGGTGCATCCCAGGCATACTTATCGGCTCTCCAACAGGTGATGTTTAGAAACCCTCTAGCAAACTTCCTATTCATATGAAATTGGGCAAGTTACCGCAAAGGGACAAGGACCAAATGAAGGTGGCCAGGTCAGGAACACAGTGGAAGCCTTCTGTTTACCAGCCTCCTAGCTGGGTTTGTTCAGAAATGCCACAGGATGAATTCTGGTGCTATCAGTCTCTTCCCTCTGACAGGAAAAAGCAGGAATAGAGTTCATTTTATAAAAAGACACACTGTGCAATTGATGACTGTCAAAGGCAGATTTTGATAACTAATAATAGAAAGGTCAGAGTCAAAAATGCAATAGCTAATACATCGTTTTCCCAGAAACTGAGTAGCTGCTACAGGTTATCATGGACATCTGTAATAGTTTCAGGCTAGAAATTGTGGGTAATTTAAGGGCAGACTGTTGTCATTTAGGTCTTTCTGTGATCTATTTACTCATCCCTCTGGTAGAGTAATAAAAATTCTTCTTCTCTAGAAGTCATATAGAAAATAACAAATATGAGAGTAATGATGTGACATTCTGTCATAGCCTGTGATTTGTTAGATAGCCTTTTTGTGGACCATTTTTGGAAGATGGTATTATATAAACATATTTGCAAAAGGAAGATTTACTCTTCTTAAGCAGTTTTCCAATAAATCATATGTAGTCTTTGAACTGTGTCTACTGAACGTTTTCCTGGAACAGTGATGTTCCATGTCACTTACAACTATTCTAAAAAGCTATTACAGAAATTGTAGTTACCTGCTAACTCAACTCTGGATAGTAGTGACAAAGATACCTGGAATATGTGTTTTGGTTACCAATAATACATCATGAAACATGGTGGGTGGATGGAACAAAACTATCTTTAAGGTCCCTTCCAACCCAAACCATTATATGATTCTAAAGGCAAGCAATTAACAATACATCAGGAGCAACTCTCCCTCCTTTGTGACAAAAACTTCACAGGTGCTGACAATCAGGCTTAAGCAGGGATTGACCCAAAGGATACAGAGAAAGTTCAAGGCTAAACTCTCAAGAAGGGGTTTCTGAGAGGGCTTTGACAACAAAATGACTCTCCTTAGGAGAGAAAACTTGACTTCAGTGTGACTGAAATAGCACTGTTGTTTGGACTACAGGAGGACAGAGATGCTTTTCTTTCATCTGCATTTGAAAAGCTCAGATATGACAAGGTCCTTAGAGTGCCTTTAGCTTCCTTCTGTTATGGTCAAGGAGCTAAGGCCAAACTGTACTTATATATATATAACATCTTTAAACCATAGCTTCTTCAAACTACACCGTGCAGATACTTGCTAGGCATTTCATGGAAGTTTAAATGATTTTTCCTGTAAAATGTACAGTCCGGTTTTTATTTTTTGATATTTGTAATCTAGAGACGTAGAGAGACAGCATGCCGGCAGGACTGTGTCATGGGTTGTATGCTGCTCTGTCTTCCTTGTTGCACAAAATTCGAGAGGATGAAATTCAGCAAAACTGAAGCCCTTTGTAGTATAATGCCTCCTGAATCATCAGTTTAGACTTATGTTAGAAGCTTTGTCTTGGGATGAGTTACAACTTGTAACAATGTCATAAAATCATAGAAATTTGACGATATTACAGTTTTGCTTTTACTTCTACCAAAACATGCTTAGTTGCAAAAGAGGTGATTTGAGGAGGGACTGGGGAAGCAGAGGCTGATACCTCAGCACCTTTAAAGTACCTTTCTTCCAGAAACTGGAAGTTCATCTTTTTCCAAAGAAGAAAATTGTCAAGTTGCCCACCAGAAACACGGGTGTCTAAAATCACCCCTGATTTTGTCACTAATCTAATCTTGTACACTTTAATTAAAATTTCATCTTTGTTTATATTGCTACCAAATACTTCTCTTATTGATATTTTTCAGCCCACTGAATTCTTTCAGTTTGCTATAGCTTTGATAGTTTTATTTGTCTGAAATGTGCAACCGTGGTTTCGATTTTATTACAGATAGCAATAGGCAGGGAATTGAGGTTAAAATTGATGGCAAGAGTATTTGAAAGGAACGCTGAAATTGCTGATATCTGAGAACACCCCCCATATGCATTTTAGAATGTAAAACATTGTACCAGGCTTTTATCAAATGTAGAACTGATTAGAAATCATAGAGCTCTTATCCCATGGGAAACTTCTTATAACAGGTGTGTAGAATTGTGAAATGTAGGGATTTATCCCGTCTGCCCCTTCCTTAACAGCATACTTAATCCGTGTGGTTACGGCAGAGGGAGAATAACAGCCTGCGGGTTATTCACGTGCGAAGCTCTCCCTTGATGGGGCCTCTGCAGGAAATTTCACATTAGTGTGCATTGGCAAGTTCATGAGCGACGTCAGGGAAATGACTCACCTCCAGGAGTCTATATCTGTCACTGAGGAAGATGGAAGAGCCCAACTCTTCTGACTGAAGAGATAACAAACTGCCGCACGGCTGGTGGCCAGCTGCCAGCAGCTGCCCAGGAGCACAGCTGCTGTGGAAAAATCTGTAAGAGGTTCGATCTACCAGCTGGGCATCTTGGAAAGCTAAACATACATCCAAGGCATTAAATTCTGTTTTCTTTTAAATGGTTTGGTGTTGAATGAATGTTCTGTGTTTTTTAAGGCTGCCTGGTCATTAGTCATCATTGCCTTTTGTCCCAGGAGAGGAGAACAACAGACACAGAAAAAATCAGGACACCCGAGCTAACCATGACTGTCACAGCAGAAGGTGGCTCAGAGCCCTGGAGATGAGATGGAAAATCATGTCAGTTAGCCTCAGGAAAATAAGTGCAAGGCTCAAGATCTGTAAGAGATGATCTCAGGGAGAGGAGAAAGGAAGAGAAGTGTCATTAGCCTAGAGATGGTGGCATGGATTTTCTGGTACACAGCTTCAGCCAACACAGGAGCAAAAATGGACATGGTCGCTTTACGGATGTTCTCCTCACTTCACATTACCTAAACCACCCACTCCATCTGTCCGTGTGGCTGCTGTTTTTTGTGATCCTTACCCCTCTAAGTTAGGCTTCCCTGCCAAAAAAGATGAATAACTGTGGCATGCTGGTACATCTCTCTGCACCTGTGAGCCCAGGCCATGTAGAGAAAATGCCGTGGGGCATCTGGATTAGTAAATAAAGTTACCTAGAAGAACTAAAAAATACTCATGTTTTTACATATACTGTCCTTATTATGCTTGAGTAGCTTTATATTCTCCTGTGTAAGTCTTCCTTGCTAGTGCAAACAAGTTTGTTCTGTAAATATCCATTTTACATGCACAGAGACGGTATATATAGATATCTCCAATTTTCCAGCAAGACTTCTTCAGAGGGACCCTAGAAAACAAAAACATCTTTTTAAAACAGTGCTTTTTTCACATTCTTCAGTGGAAAACAATAAAAACAAAAGCCTGTAATTTCTTGTTCTACTGTGCACCTTTTCAGATTTTGCATCTCTGGAGGGATATAGTTTTAAAGAATGCCAGTATTTTACCCTACGTTTTTATTTTCATTGCTTCTATACGTGTCTGATGTCTTTAGAGAGGAGTAAGCCAAATAATAAGGATACTTCTTACATTCACATTTTTGGAGCCACATTTCATATTTGCTTTTTGGTTAAAAAAATATTTTAACAATTTTTAATATGTCACACCATTTTAATATTTGATATTAATGTATTAAAGCCACTCAGTTTTATATAGAATAACTTTTAGTTCATTTTTTAATGTCGTAAGTTGTGTATATATCCTTGGAAAACTCTAATTGTTTCTAGATGTACAAGGATTGCTGAGGGATTATTGATTTTTAATTGATATTAAAAGACTCTGGAATATTCACATGTTGATATTGCCTCTCATTAGCAACTCAATTAATAATACTTTATGCGAATCATGTAGGGATATAAAGAATGCTTTAGTCCTTCCTACCCCATCTCCTTGCAAGATACAAGCCAGCATTTGGATAGGTCTGTCCAAACTTTATCTTTAAGCACAAACATAAATAATTTGCATAGCTAGGGACTTGAGGGAGTGATTTGTGCAATATTACCACAGGTTATTTAGAAAAACAACACTTTGTGTTGCCTACTCTTGCATTCTCTAGGGACAGCAAGATGTCAGTTCCCATTAGCAGGATCTTGACCCTGGAGGCTTCCACGTGGGTACACTACTGCTGCTAATTGCCTGTGTCTTAAACACAGTAATCCTATAACATAAACAAAAGGGTTGAGAAATTTCAGCAAACGCTTCAGTGTCCGCTGAAATTTTTCACTGGTGTAGTCAAGATACAGCATCACTCAAGCAAAGATCTTGTCAAAGAAGAATTTGGGATTGTACCTGGCCCAAATTTTAGCTACAACGACCAAAAATGGCTCACTCTTCTGGATCCATTCTGAATTGGCTGACACAGCAAAATCTCCAGAATTTTTACTGGAACCTTGTAAATACATGCCTCGTGATGCATTTTTTTGTTTACCTGTTCACGTATTCCCATAAGAACTGATGTAATATGGTGCTAGGGTCCAGAACTCATAAACGGGTGGAAAGATGCTGCAACTGTAGAGAGCTTTGAATCAGATTTATATTTAGCAAATAATATATGTTTAGAAATCTCAAACATAATGTAAACAATTTTGAATGAATTAGTACAACATTAAAGAGAACACACTGAAAAAAATCACAGTGTTGAAGAGCTTAAAGAGAAAGCGACAGATTTCTAAAATATGAAGAGCTTTTCAGAGGAAGTTAAAAAGAAAGATCTTGTGAAGATTGTTTCCTTTTCCCCCATGGCTAGAGCGGTGGATTTGACCTAAGGTTAAGGCAATTAATGGAAATTATTTTCAACATCTATAATGAGGTGTCTCACGGAATGCGAATCGGCAAGTGCTCAGCCTGGTACGCCGGTGCTCTGTGAGAATTGTGCAACTATTCATGGAAAAGACGCCAGTAGATGGTGCTCAAGAATATGCGGACTTGTTTCTGGTTCTGCAGGACCAGCTCATCTATGCACACAGTTGTGTGTGAGCAGTTTTCTGCATAACTTGCGGAGTGCCTTAAAAAAAGGCCAGATCTCAAGAGAAATCCTATACATCCCGTGCATCCTGTACATCCTAAATAATGTCTGGAACCCTCAGGGTCGTGATCTCCCCAAAGGAAGGGTCAGTGCAATTCTTTCTTCTTTTGTCAGGTCTAAGATGAATCAGCAGCAAGTCATGATTGGTGTTGTCAAGCGATGCTGAAAAATTTGACAGTGAGGGCACTGCTGATTGCCCTAAAACCATATTTTTATCTAAAAAATTGTATTGCTTGGCTTATTCATAGCATTCCTTTCCCGGAGAATTGGCAGTGTCAGAAAAGGTCTCTAGGTTTTGTAGGAGACGTTGCCTGTGCTGAAATGCTACTGCTTTCTCACTTCATTTTGACTGTGGATTTGATATCAGCAATCTGTCTGTAAAAGTCTCCTCAATGTTACAGACAGGTTTAAAAATATGTAGGAAAAGAATAGTTAAATCTCATGCATTTTTTAAGGTGTTTTCTATGTTCTGCTACAGTTTGCATCAGAGTATATAGAGATGCTCAGTCTCCACCAGACAAATATTTCTATTCAGGTACTGTCTAGGGAGCAGCAGTACAAGCAATTAAAAAGCAGTATTTTTTTTCCTTTGATTTTAGAATCTGGGTTGCTTTTTTTTTGCATTATTTCTATTTTAGCATGGCATGGCACTCCTTGCACAGAATTGCGTTCCAGGATTTTTATTTCATACATCATTTAGGGCTTACCAAAGTACTTCCACTTGCTGGGGACATACACGCATCTTTACCACCAAGTGAAGGACATCTGAGGCGGGTTCTTTTCTTAGTTGTCTTCCTTATGACTGTCTAAACCCCTTGGACATTTTGGACAAAACCCCTTGGACAAGATAACTGTTCAACTGCCGCATTAATATTTCAGTGTGCACGCTGCTTCTCTGTTATCTTAGAGTCTTATCTGCTCAGTGTATTTTAATATTCGATTTAAACTTTGTTAAGCATACTAAAAAAGGGAATTGCGCAGACGAAGTCATCCAGCCTCCAAGAGTCCCACAGCTGCAGGCCCCGAGAGATCTTTTATTTAGTTCAAAGTTGAGCTGTATCAATACGATATGAGTTTGTGTCAAAGGTGGTGGAATTTAGTTAGCCCTTGCTAAAGCGCCTTTTCCAGCCTGGTGGTCAGTGCAACTCCTCTGCAATTTGCCACTGGGAAATGCAGCCGAAGTCTGGCCACCTTCTGCTTTTCGGGTGGGTAGATTGGTAGAAAATCACGAGCAAGTGAAAGAGTGAAATGGTGCTTGAATGGGCAACCGGTGCAGGGTCGAATTGTTGTTGCGCTTGAGTGGTGCAACTGCTGTTGTCTGTGTCCCTGTGGATGCTGCAGAGACTCTCCTACAAGAAGGTGGCCAGGCAGTTCCTGTCCCTCGTAGGCAGATGGAAGTTTTCAGTTTACTGTTACTTTTAGACTGGAAACTGGGGGTTTTTGGCTTGAGATTTTCCAGGCAGTGATCTGATTTCAGATCTCAGACATCAGGCCAGGATCGCTTCTACTTATGGGAGTGATAGTTGCACCTTCCAGTTAAAAAATAAATTCAATAATCAGAATTGCTCAGAGACAGCGCGTAACTATGGAAACCAGTGATTTGTGGACAGAAGACATTCTTCAAAAGGCCTAGTCAAATATCTAGTTATCAATAACTCCTAAAAACATCAGGTAGGGCAATGATTAGTTGGAAAATAGCATTTGTCTTCCTTTACTCTGGCTTGCAGTAACAAGGACCCAGACTGAGTGGGAATGTTGATTTAGTACGCCAGTAACTGTGCTCCATGTGTTTCACCAGAAATAGAGGGCATCGCAGGTGTATTTTGGGGTCGCATCCGGATGGAAAGTGTTGCAGCGTCATGTAGAGCCTGCAGGAGTATAGTCTGGGTCATGATGAATAAAAACTGGCAGAGTGACTAGAGAAGTGAGTCTATCTGACTCTGGTTTTCTACCATGATTACTGGTATGGTGCTGGGTTTGATATCACTTATAACGAATAGCTTGCCTGAAGTCCTTTGTATTACCGGGGAACTGTGCAAAATAATTTAGGAAGCTATTGGAGAGACTAAGTTTTTTTTTTACTACCAAGCACTTTATCGTATGAATCGCAGAAACATTTGTGGGGTTTTAGAAGCTTTAATGGCCTGCCATTTGAAAATATGTATTTTCAGGCATTCTCTGTCCAAACATCTAATCTGAAAATTACCGCCTGTAATTCTTGCATAAAGTGTTTTTACAAGAAAATTTATCACAGCTCTTGCTGCTACGGCATGTACAACAGATTGCCTGAAACACATCCCCGGGCTGGCCATCAAGATACCTTTCGCCTGTTGCACTGTGAAGAGTTTTCTTTGAATATGTCTGTGAATCTAAAAATGGATGATAGAAACATATAATATATATTAGAAATATAAATATATAATATATATAATGTTTGGATACCTTCTGAATGATAATAGGAAAAAATAAAGTTGAAAATGGAAATTATCCATAGAAATAACTACTGAATGAAAGCAAAACTGGAAAAGACCCCCTCTGCCATCAAGTCTAGTCTTCCACAATCTCAGATAGTCCTGTAAAAGTATATTAGAGGTGGGTCCACAGCACATCTACTGTTCTTATTCCACAAAACAAAACCCATGTTTAGGCCATGAAATACTTCATTTCCATCTAACCAGGTTACGGTCAGTGGTTAAAATCCCATTATACTAACTACTAAACCAGGGTATTCACTTTCTGACAGCTGCATCTCCTGCATCAGTTTTCTAGGAAAACTTCTCATCTATTTTGCATGTTCTCTTAGAGAAACAATGAGGAATAGCTTCTTTCTTGATCATCCCTAATTCTTGTTTAATGGCGTACTACGCTATTGTATGGCAATATTCTGGCTGAATACCTGTGAAAAAACATGTGAGTAATGCATTTCTGTGTAATACAGTTTGCTTGTGGTATTATATCTCTTTAAAATTTTTATTAACTACTGGAATAATAAGGGTTTTTTTGGGTCTTTCACTGCAGATTTGCAAAATGCTCAATCAAACATGTTTTTGTGCAAACTGATGACTAGAAGACACAGTTCTATGCACCATTTTAATTTCACAGGCCTGTTTAGTTTTGAAAAGATGGTACTCCTCATCTGTGAAAGATAATTCATATTAGATGCTGCGTATTTAATATTATACTCAGAGATACAGACCCGATCTCGTTTTTAAAGGTACGTACGTAGTAACGACTCTTTGATGGTGAAGGTCAAGAATAGGGGTGGACAGAAGGGATTCCGCTGGATCTAAAGGCTGATCTTACTAACAACCCATTAAGCATATATTTCAATTTTGATTTGCATAGATGCTAGTAAATCCAAAACTACTAAATCAAACACCGACCAGGGCAAGGCTTAACAGAGGCTAAGCGTGAAGGGCTTTAAGCTGTTGGCCTGTCAGCTTGATACATCTGCTTTTTGACTGTTGTTTTCTCTTTTCCTGTTGAAGAGACAGGTCGGTTTGTCTGCACCCTCTCATTGTTTGAGCAGCTGACTGTGTGCAACATATTTGACATTCATATTATTCTTGTGAGAATCAAAGATCATGAGGACTACGTGACTTACTACAGGTCTTGGGGTTTTTTTGTATTTGAGATCAGTTTAATATCTTTAAGTCCTAGTCCCATAAACTATTCTATTAACTAGTGCATCTCAGTGTTAGTCTTCTTAGTTTATATTTCTTTCCACACTTCATTCATATCTCTAATTATTTTCCTAATTTACTAGTAAGGCATGTCTCTCAGAGCAATTCAGCTTTATACCATTGTCTTTGCCCAGTGAGCTTGCCCTTTCAAAAACAGAACAGGAGACTTTTTAAAGTATCCAGAAAACAGAAAGGTTGTTATTTTATTCATATTTTCACCATACCAATCAAGTATATACCATTAGGTCCAGAACCCTCTGGAAATTCATGTCTTACCACTGACAAGGGCTATCCTGAATTCTTCTCTCAATTTTCAGAGGAATCTTTGGTTCAGATGGACATTTAATTGACACTCTTGTAGTCTTTTAAAAATATTTTTTTTTCTTTTTTTTTTTCCTGTGAGTTAAGGTGGGAAATACTGCAGGAGTTATTAGACTTAGGGGGTTTGTTTCCTCTTGTATAAGTTCCATTATATCCCCATCTGTAATGCTTTTTTAAGCTGGATCAGGATATTAACTATTCAAGCTAACCCTCTAGTCCCACAGAAACAGGAAGCAGAAAAAAAAAAAAGAAAAAAGTAACTGAGATGAAAAAGAAGACGAATAAACTGAAAAAATTCTCTTTATTTCAAAGAGAACCTGAAATTTTGGATGAAAGTTTTATCTGATTTCTTTTGATTATAACATTGTGGTCTGCTATGATAAGGAGCTTTATTCTCCTTGTTTAAAAAGCAAACTTGAGTCAGACCTTGCGCTCTAAAAATAACAGATCAGAACAAGGTTGGCTAGTAGATGAGCTTGAGAGAACAGGTAGGCTTCAGAGAGTCCTTCCAGGGGAAGAAAGATTAATCACCTGCTCTTATTCTAAAAGCAGTAACGGTGCTCGAGCATTGGAGCCAAAGGCTGTGGTTGCTCATTACCATCCCAAAAGTATCTCTCTCCTACTTACCATGGGGTAGAAGTGCAGATGAAGAGAAATCATAGAGGTAAAGCTCATTCCCTAAACGGAAACCAGGTGCAGCTCAAAGTCATTGGAATAAAATATGTTGAACTTGAACCACTGAAAGTCTGACCTAAGGCACAGGGAAGTTGGTAGGAACCTTTCAGCAAATGTTATTAGATTTTGCATTGGAACCTCGCAGCTACTTGGTTGACACAGAAGGCAGCAAAGGCAACCATATGAGGGTAACCAGGGGCCAATTCTTCTTTTTTCTCTTTTCCAATGTAGGAAAATTGGCTAATTCTAACTGTCAGAACCAAAGTTTGTTGAAATTAGTAGTAGTCTGTCGAAGCGAGAGCTAGTGAACAGCATAACAGCGACAAATAGCAGCTGCGTTATGTACCTTGCTTCAGGTCCTCCTGGAATGAAAGCCACTAAAAATAGAAACAGCACC
Organism: Larus michahellis; assembly: GCF_964199755.1. Taxonomy (NCBI): domain Eukaryota; kingdom Metazoa; phylum Chordata; class Aves; order Charadriiformes; family Laridae; genus Larus; species Larus michahellis. The sequence goes on from NC_133902.1 coordinate 51,087,780, forward strand.
GTGCTAAAAGTTAGCCCAGTGAGCATACCCCAGTTTTATCATTGTAAAATTGCTTTCTTAACAGTGGGGGAATTTGATTCCTTGTCTGTGCCAGAGGGATGAAAACAAACAGAATCCTTTATAATTTCTGGACTCTCTTGTATTTTTGTACTTGAGCCAAGGAACAGTTAGAAACAGAGTAGTTTTTGTATTTCTTCTAAAAAATTCTGATGCAGCAGAAAAATTACAATATCAATCAAAAAATTTGGAGAAAGTAAAGTTAAATAGCAAGATAGCCATCCTCTTTTTTCCCCCCCTCTTGTTATTTAAATCCCAAATACCAGCTGACCCCAACAGGTATCTGAAAGACATCACAAAGCCTCAACAACTTGAACAAAACCTAGACTGTGCAGGGGAAGTCATACGTCATTTGACTCCGTTAAGTTGACTCCACCAAGTTTGGCCCCATTAAACAAAGCTGACAGAAACCAACAAAATGAAACCCTTCAATACTGCAAAATATACAGCAGAGATTTATCAAATATGTCTTTTGGCAATCTAACCACTTTAAAAAACACTGCTGTTGATTCTTATGCAGATAAGGCGATTAAAAAAAAAAGTGTTTCAGCAATTTATGGTTCTCAGAGTTAATAAAATTGTTGTATTAATGAAAAAAAATTCTCATGCTGGACTTCAGAATGTATTGATTTGTGTAGCATAGTGGCAGACTGCTAAAGGTATGAGTTTAGGAGAGCTGATGCCGCAAAAAGAAAGATAGCGTCTCTTACAAAAATTTAATTATCTTGACACTAAAACTGCATCTTATTTTAAAAATTAATCTCCATTAAAAAAAAAGGCAATGTCTAAAAGTTGAAAAGCCTGTCATGTGTTATTGGCAAATCTGAAATGAAACTGCAGGCAAGAATGATTGATTATACCTAAAGCAAAGAGCCATGATATGATAATAAAAGTGGTTTGACAGAAAAATATGTGACTGAGAGAGAAACTTAAGTCGGGACTCTGAAGTGAATGTTCTCGTCAAAATAAAAGTAGAAGTGTGACGCTCCCATAGAACCTGAAGATATTTGGTGCTTTGCCTTCTGTTGGATGGTAAAATCAAAATTCAGCAGAAGAAATGTTGGCAAAATCAACCTGGAGATCAGTGGCACAATTATCAGTGCTTTTTAACGTCTCATTTTTCCAGCATGGGAAGGGAGAGCCTTCAGCAAGTAGCCTCATCTCTCAGCCGTGAGAAGATGCTCTCACTTTTTCCCAAGCAGGTTTTTCGTTTGAGTTGTCCTGCTCTTTACTACAGTTTGATACTGCTGCATATAAAAATGCAGTTTCCTGGTGCATACAGTCTGATACCATAGTATGCTATGACGTAGAGAGACTGTGTGTTTGTATGCCTAGCGTCTATAGACACATGTAGATATTATTGTATTGATTAATATCTCACATATAAACACATACAGACTCTCCACTCTAGATGTAGAAATACATTTCATATGCTATACTAGTAGTAAGATATGCACAGTGCATTAGATGTTCTCCTTTCCCCTTGGTAGTTCAAGGGGCAGCAGACCTGTGTGCTGAAGTGATGCCCTGGCATGCTATCCCTGCATTCCCAGTGTGTAGGAATCATCATTTCTCCCTGGGCATGCGTGTGTTTTGAAGTACAGCCAGATCTACAGATGCCATTCACAAACAACTTTTACTTCTTACAAGTCTTATGCGAAGCAGCTGAGGGAACTGGGGTCATTTTGCCTGGAGAAAAGGAGGCTGAGGGGAGACCTTATCGCTCTCTACAGCTCCCTGAAAGGAGGTCGTCTCTTCTCCCAAGTAACAGGCAACAGGACAAGAGCACACAGCTTCAAGTTGCGCCAGGGGAGGTTTAGACTGGATATTAGGAAAAATTGTTATGCTGAAAGGGTTATTAAAGATTGGAACAGGCTGCCCAGGGATGTGGTTGAGGCACCATCCCTGGAGGTAGTTCAAAGACGGGTAGACACAGTGCTTAGTGATGTGGTTTTTGTCAGAGTTAGGTTGATGGTTGGACTAGATGATCTGAAAGGTCCCTTCCACCCTAGTCGATTCTATTCTATGATTCTGCTGAAGACCTGCCTTGACTTGGAGATTTTTAGAGGTGGGGCTATGGGCGTGGTAACAAAGCATGTGATTAAGAGACTTGGAGTGAAAAGATAAGAGGCTCACCCAGAATCACGTGACTGTCTTAAAATAACAGCCTCTTATCAAAACATCATTAGCAACCACATATTTTCTTCTAGCGCCATGATAATATAAGATCTTTTTTAGTGTCAAGAGTGCATTACTGTGGAATTCCCACCAAAAAAAGTCAGAGCCTATTTAATCTTCTGTCTGGAGGCGTTTACAGGTTTTTTTCCAGTTCATGTATAAATTTGAAAAGCTTCAAAAAAACCAAAGGATAAAATAAAACTGAATCTGATGAGTTTTGCTCATCAGTAAAGACAAGTAAAAAAAGAAAACCAGAGCTCTTTCTAAATTAAATCTTCGCGTAGAGATCCATGTGGCTGCAAGGATGGCAATGCTTACCTACCTAGACCAGAAGCAAAAGTAAAGACCTGAGAGTGCTACAGATAGAAGAAAAACAATGTATTTATGCTATGGCCAAGTATGAGATGCAGAAGCTGGATAGTCTCTGAACAGTGATGATGAAAATCTTTTCCTTATCAGCTTTAAGCTCACTGACATAGTAATTTTCTCAGGCAGCAGTGAAAATACGCATTTTTTTTTGTGTATGCTGAGTATGAGCCCCTTTCTAACAGTAAAACATAAAAGAGATTTGCTTATTTGTAAGGTCTGTTACTGTAGGATGGCCGGGCTTACCCATAGCTGTCCCTTCCAGCTGCAGCTCATGCTGGTGCTCTCCTGAATAACCTCCCTCAGGTGCTACAGCAGATCCATCCCAAATAACCTCCCTCAGGTCCCTCCGGTGCTTGGGCTGGAGCAGCTCTGGCAGGGAAAGGGCAAAGCACATCAGCTTTACCTGGGTAGCAGGTCTTCCTGGGCTGGGAGAAGAAAGGTTGAGTCTATTTGTGAGCGGCTTAATTTTTGCCTGTGTTTCGGAAGCCTTTGTCAGGGTGAAGAAGTCTGAGGATAGATGTCCACATGCCCGTAGAGAGACTTTCCCACACTTTTCTCCAAGGAAAGATCTTGGCCTAGATCTTGAAGAAGCAAGGGCCTTTCCCTGGGGCTGGCAGGGATAAGACTGGGAGTATTTGATCTGGGCACAAGGGAATGAACTTTCCTGTAAAAATCTCTGTGGCAGTTCAGGTTTCTCCTCCTCCTTGAGAACATGGACTAAACGGGCCTGAAGCAGAGAGACCTGCTTGCCATGTGCTACCTTAGTGACACTGAAAAGGCACACCCTGTTTTGTGTTTGCATTGATAAAATAGCTGTAAATTACATTGATTTCTACCTTTTTTCCTCTGTGCATCTGTTTCAGGATAGAGTGGCTGAACTGTCTGGCATTTGTGGTTAGGCGTATTTATAGACCCAGAGGAGGCAAAAAGATAGAGATACATCGTTAGAGATAGTGTGTCTTGTTTAAGAGGGAAGGAAAGCTTTCCCAGTATTTGCCAGGTGCGCATGCGTGGAGTGCAGTAAAAGTCAGAGCGGGAAATAAATCTTAGACGTAACAGACCTAGATTCAGATGAAATCTGCGGATCACATCTTGCTGTTGAAGTTCTTCGTCATGTATAGTTAGAATATGAAAGCAGAATTTTCTGGGCTATAATATTGCAATTAAAATTGATTTATGGAAAGAGAACCTTCAGAGTGGTATCCCACTGCAATTTCAGAGCCAAAGGTCTTGCCACCAACAAACAGCCGAGTGCTTCTAGTATGTTAATCACAGAGAAGTGTATATCAACCACCAAAATATGATTGCAAATTTCACTGTTAAGTTTGAATGTATCATATGAACCCCCACCCTCCCCCACAAATAAAACCCTGCAGACATCACTAAAACAGAATCCAAAATATGACATAATTATTAGGGGAAAGGGTATTTATTAGGGCATCTCTGATTTAAATTTATCATAATGTATACTGTCCCAAAGGCTAAAAGAATCTCGCTTTTCACTATGGAGGTCATTCATAAAGTTCTGTGCAACTTTTATGTGTCATCAGGTAAGCGTCATCGTTCACGCATAGCACTGAGAATTTCTGCAGACCGGATCAAATTAATATATTCTTTTTGACAAGAGAGACATTACAGCTAAAAAACTAAAACCACTTTTTAAAAACACTCTAGAAAAATTATCCCTCTAAATTTGTATTTCAGAGATGAAAAGTGGTTCTTATTTGATTTTATTCTAAATGAATACTTAATACTTAAAGTTCCCACTGAGAGTTGTAGGTACGCAGCAAGTTTTAAAATTGAACAAGAATTATTTACACAGTTTTTGAATTTACGAAGTGTTGCACATAAATGCTTTCTATGATCTCAGCCCAGGGATTCAACCTGCTGAAGGACATTGATTCCTACTCTTCGTGTTCTTTGCCATCAAGGGGAATCCACCCCCCGCAAGGGTCTGGGGAACCTGTTCCCTGCATGGACACCCACCTAAGGTATGCAGTATGCAGTACCTGGATGAGAGTTGAATACCTAGCACAGGCTGAAGAGATGCCTTCCACCTGTCATTTAGAACCTGATAACATGCAAAAGTTATGTTTATTTTACAAAACACGTCTAGCAGTGGTTCTAGCTCTTTCTTTTATCCACAACTCCTATGGGTTGCAGAAACACATCCAAAAGATGCTATTGGAGGTCCCATCTCTTTCTTTTCACAAAAATGGGTGAACCATTGGTCTGGCAGAGCTAGGAGTGTCTCAAATATTCCTTTGAACCTGTTCTAGTGAGGAGGGGTTGAATTAGTACTCCTGGAGATCTGCTGCGAAATGATGTAGTGGTTAAGGCATCCTCCAGCAACAGAAAGGAAGAAGGGGGGAAAATAGGAACCTTTCAGTTCATGTTTGTTTGTCTGAATGTTCTATTTTGTACAAGGTAAAATAGCCTGCAGCCTTATAACATAAGAGATGGAAAAAGCCTAAGGCATTTGATGTGCCTGAATAATTTTCTTGCATTTTTGTATTCACATGATATTTACAAAAAGATGTCTCTTTATATTATGTGTTTTGGCTACTTAGTGGCTTAGCATCTGTTTGGTAATGGTTTGGATGCTATTTTCTGTAATTTGTGTTTGCTTTTTTTTCTGCATAAGATCACACAAGGTTCCTGTTTGTGTATTCACAACGGATATTTCATTGTAATTCCCTGACAAACTACTGATAGGTGAAAGAAAAGTGTATGCTCTTCGTCACTGCATCTCTCTCCTTTTTCCTTCTTGATTTATTTTTTCTTCTTCTTTCCCCTCTGAACTGACGTACTGGGAGACAGGGAACAGATAGAATGGTTTCTCTCTTTTCATTACCTTTATTTATTCTGTAATATCAGGTATTTCCTGAAATTTATAAAATAACACCTGAAGAAGGAGATATTTTTAAAGAACTGACTCAAGATTTCTATCATAACCTACCAAGGAAACACACTAGGCATTTTTCTAGCAAGAGTTTTGAGGAAATATTCTCCACTGTGTGAAGCAAAGGAGGGGAGAGAAATGGCAGTAATATCGGTGCTTGCCTCAAGTAATTCTGTTGACAATAGGGGGTAATTAACAAAATTAACCATGTGTTTTATGCATTTTTAAGTAAACACATAGCATATTGGTTACACAGGAAATAGCTCTCATTTGTAAGCATGTAAGAAGGACTATAGGGGTTAGACCGAAGATGCGTTTAGCCGAGTGCACTGTTTCTTCACTTGGCAGCGATAGGCGCTAAAGGAAAATCAGAAACAGAGACTGCATAGAGGGAGTTTTCCTCCGGCATGCTGTCCCAGCTTGCAGACCAGTCTGTAAGCTCAAGGGAAAGGAAAGAGAAACTGGATTTGAACACTGGCCCATCCTTAACATTTCCATTTAATAGAGTCCAGATCCCCAGTTACCAGGCTCAGGATCAGCTTCTTGAACGCTAATTTGTTTTTGTTTCACCCTTTTGGCCCCCGGCTCTTCTGAAGCATTGTGTTGTAGGCCTAAGCACCTAACTGTGGGCTCATGTGCCTGTTTTTAAGTCCTTTACTGGATATAGCTTCTTAGCTGTAAATAATGGCTCACGATGTTTGGGCCCGTGATGACAGTAATACTCTATTTTTCTTCTATTCTGTTTTTCTGTTTGTTGCTATTAGAAGGAACCAGATTCTTCTCTGATACATAATTTAAATTACACAAGTTGATTTTCTTACCCTGTACTATCCCATCAAGCTTCGAACAGAACAGGATAAATAAACTTTACCATAGTCCCCAAAATTTAACTGTGAAAAGGATGGGGGGGGGGATGTAAGCCCTTCCACCATCTCTTAGCCCATTGCCAGGGTGTAGGAGAAAAACATTTTAAGATATCAGTGAGTGCAGAGCATCAGGAAATCATAGGCATTTTGAGGTCTTGGTCCCAATTATTGCCTGAAGGTCTTAACTAATCATCTATTAGAGGTTTTGTTTTAAAAAGCGTTAGAAGTCATGTATAAGGTTGTTGCTGTAGACTGCTGAGTGAATATTTCATTTTTTTTCCTCCTTTCTCTATGGCTCCTGATGGCAACTATATGGTCATGCAGGCAAACTGTCACCTTCCTACCTTTCAGTCATCCTCTTCCCCCTCTCACTCCGAAGGTACCACACACCCTTCTCAAGTGCCTGCATTAATTCTGCTGTCCTTATGCATGTTATTCAAGTTTCTCATTGTCTCTGGCAGCGTGACCTCCCTCATTCATTTGCTCCCACTTATTCAAACCACAGCTTTTCACTCACTTGCATATGAAGATAGAGCAATCCGAGTATTTCAAATATGCTCATTCAACAGTATGTTTTCCAGAGTATGTTAATTTTAAAAGAAACCCTATTCTATGAAGAAGTAGTCTTCATAGAATTCTTCTATATCAAGCTATGAATTGGCACATCGATATCATAGTAGATCAGAAAAAAGTACACAAAATAGAAAGCATTGTTTTGCTCTTTTTACTTTACTTTACCAGTAACAATGCTATGTAATTCTCTGTTATTTTAAAAATCTCAATTTCCTACCAAAAGATGATAAAGGCTAGGTTATTGTGAGTCTGTATTGTAGTTAGTAATGTCCAAGTTTACTATGCCATGCAGTTTTTTCTGTATTTCTTATCTCCTGGGAAGCCTGAATTTTGCTTATGCTGCTATTGCGGTGGATTATGTACATTACGTCTTAAATTTAATGCATGTTTTACGCCAGTTAAAAGTCTCCACAAGTTTTCCTTTACGATAATGATGGAATGGTGATTAGGGTATGTATGCAAAAGACTATGAGAACACTTATCCTAAATCCAGATGCCACAAAAGCCATGCGTAATTTTTCAAATGCAGGTGGTCTTCTCAACATTAGACAGATCTCAGGCAGCTCTATTCAACATTTTCCCGTAGTGTCACTTATTTTGTGGCATGGTACATGTTCTGCTCCATTTTCAAAATATTGGATAAGGGAAAGGGGCACCTTTTTGGAGATCAGCAAGAGCATACCTGTCTCCCTGGAGGCCGTATTTGGCTCCACAGTTGGGGGTTCCTTTTTTCCTGCTGGGTTTACTGAGAGTCTGATAGCACTGACTGATTATCCTGAGGGCTTACCGTAGAAAAATGCTCTATTCAGTGTGGCATGATGAATTCATATGACTGATTCAGTGCATTCAATATATATTTGAAAAGTCAGAAGGGTAAAACCAGGAACACGTATGGAATGGTTTGTTTTAACGGCAATATACTGTTGCTTTGGTGATGGGCTATTGAGTCCTGGGCCAGCTGTTGAATTCTACAAATTCAGTGTAGATTACTAATACGATTTTTGCAGGCCAGGAAAACGGCAAAGAAGAAATAGAATTTTATACAAAGGCAAATGTTGGGTTTGGGTTTTTTTTTACAAGGCTGGTAGGAATCAGGAATGTTTTAAGCATTACAGAACATCATAGTTCTAATAATTTGCTTTCATTTTCTGCAAATCCTCAAACCACATGGTTTAGGTCCAGGTTTAAGTTTTCTATGATGACAGTTTGCCAGGGTTTGAGAGGAAAAACGTGAAAACTCCCAACTGCTGCTGATGCTCTTCAGAGATTTGACCTCTTTGAACCCCAATGCAGAAGCACAATAGTACCAGTGTCTCTTTCCTGTTAAATGAGAGCTCCCCTGGTGCATTTCTGCTGCTGCATTGCTGCCCTACCCAGCCCAGGAGAGTGGGGAGGCTGTGGGCACCTTCTGCACAATATTCTAATTTTCCTTCAATAAACGACATGATGTAGAGAATTAAAGGGAGATGGATACAGGGTTTAAATGTTGATTTAATCATACTGCTTGAAAGCGTCTTGTCACTGTTTTCCCCATAAAGGAAAAGACACTTGTTTGAAGCCTGTAATGCGTGAAGTATGGGCCACTCTTTTTCCATCCACACCTCACACGGTGTGAAGAACAGGACCCCCGCACAGAATCTCAGGTCTCAGGGTAATCAGCAGCTGTACTTGCACCATCATGTTATGTGAAAATAGAGCTATTCAGCAGGTGAAATGCAGCTTCCTGGGACTACGTCTGAAGCCACTGCACAGAGCACGAACAGACTGCCGGCTGAGAAAAGACCTAATGATAACTGCTGCACCTGAACAGTCTTGGCTGTTCAAATAAGAGAGCAGCTATTTTCTCCTGATTATTCTCATCACCTTCCTTTTCAGAGGGTTCATCACAGAAGGACCACAGTGGCACTGCAAGGCTACAAGTTCAGATCCTCTTCTTCCTTTTCAGACACCAGAGCTTTGCAAGTCACAGGTTCAGAGACTGAGAGATCTGAGATTTTTTACATTTATATATACATGTATATACACCCACACTTCAGAGTGAACAGGGAACTGCAGCTGAAAGCGAGAAGAGATTGAGTAAAATAATAAATCGGTCAGGGACAGGATCATGGCAATAGCTGGAGTCCTGGAGCTCTCTGCAGGACCCTCCCTGGTCGGTACCGCTTTGCTGTCAGATATTATTGCCTCCCACACGTTCAGTGTGCTGGGAGGCAAAGCCTGAAACTGTGAAGTAGAGAAGAAGGCACCAGTTTGGTCAGAGTTTTGAGCCAACTTGTCCTGAATTTGGCTGTCACCTGCAACCCTGTGAAAAATCTGAATTTTAAAATGCTCTGCAGAAGGTTGCTTTTATTTGGTTTACTCTAAGGGAAAACAGAAAGGCTTAGATTTCATTTGAATGAGTAATTTTAGGGCTCAGAATCAAGAGGCAACTCAACATGAGATCCTTATGTGACATGGCTCCCCGCAAAATAAATAAATAAATACATATACACAAATAAAAGAAATGGGTTATTTTGGGGGATATAAGAAGCAGTACAGTATATGGGTTTAAGAGATGATTTTTACCTGATTATCCAGCATTGCTGAGACAGATGAAGCAATACTTTATACGTTTCTAGTATCAACATATTTTATAAGCTGCTGAAACGCTTATATTGGTACAGAAAGAACCGCAGAAGAGATTTTAGGAGCTGAAAAAATATACTGCTGTGGAAGACTTAAAGAACTCAAATCTGTTTAACATCTCAGGAAGACAGAAGATTATTTGATTGTAGTTTGTAAGTATTTTCATGTGGAGAAAATAGCGGATACAAAAAGAACCTTTAATCTCGCTAAGACAAGGAGGTGAGAGTGATGCCTGGAAGCTGATCTAGAGAAATTCAAATGACAACTTGTGCAAATAGTTTTAAATGTGAAGATGATTAACCTTCAGATTATAAAGAAACAGCAAGGGAAACAGTAGATTGCTTCTCTGATACCTCAAATGAAGACTGGTGCTTTAGGAGAAAGATGGTTATGCTTTATTGAGCTTAATAGAGGAGTAACTGGATGTAATAGCCTGTGGTATACTGGACATTGAATGTGATGATCTAACGAGTTTATGAATCCCTTGGAAATCCATGCAGACAGAATCATGAAAGACAAGGGTTTACTTTAGCCCCCGAATGCTGCTACTGGTAAAATGCGTTCAGCTCTGTTCTCTGCACAAATGGAGAGGCAAACGCCATGCCAAATTGGCTGAATGGCAGAAACATTCACATCCCAACCTTCTGGTCATCCTTACTGGTGAAACACGTCCTGATTGACAGAAAATCCATTTCAAGAGCAGAGGAGTCCCTGCCGGGCTTATTTGTTGATGAAAATGTTTATATGACGCTGCTTTCTGAACACTGGTACACTGGTAACTAATTGTGTGAAGTACGATATACTGTCACTTTGATTGTCCTATTTGCTGATCACCATCAGCTTGGGTAGCAGCATTCAGTTTAAGCCTGACATGTTTATTGGCATATTAGCCACACACCTGTGGGTTATATACACTTCTTGGTCATCGCCATTTCACTTTAACTGCGGTTGAGCATGGAGCTGATATCAGGTCTATTAGTCTGTTTCAAATCCTTCCATAAGGGGGACTTTCTGTGGTGCGACCCAGAGGGGGCCAATAGCTATATTGTGCTTTACTTCCTATCATTTCTTTGTTAATTAGGCAGGTTTTTAAGGTTTCCATAGGCTGTGTATGATTGTGCCTTTCTGAAGTATAAAACCCCATCTAACTCATTTGCCTCTAGCAATTCAGTAGTCTACTTAAAACCATTTTAGGGGAGGAAACAGCAAAACTCTGACTAGCGGAGGAATATTTCAGCCCCCAGAATGATCGCACAGATGGGCTAGAAGTTAGCAGAATTTATCCAGCTAAATCTTTGAGTACTCCATTCACCAAATGAACAGCTGTGGGTAGCCCATCTCATCCTGTGTTCACAGTTTCTTAAACTTTTGTGACGCCTCTAGCATTTTAAGGATCTGCTGAATTTCTCAGGCTCTAGTTCCAGCTCTTGAACTCCACATTGATTTTCCTTAAGAGTGTCCTCAAATAAAACATATAAAATAGGGCCATGTCTGAAATTCATGTTCCTGCCAGACACAGTTCGTATGATATATTGCAACAATACATCAGAGAAAAGCAGCCCCGGTGATCTATTACAGTGATACTATACATCCTTGTAGAAGAAATGAACAGGAACTCTAAACTGAGAACCTGAACAGCTTTTTGAAGTTATCTTCTGGCAAAGGTAATAACACCTATTGTGTTTGTCAGAAGAGTGAATGTTAAATTTAACCCTTCGTGCACTACCGGTACACCGATTGGTGATTGTTAAATGTGATTTTGCTTTCTGTCTGCAGGAATGAATTACAAACATTCGAGATTTTTTTACAGAACTATCTTCTGTAATTAATGGCTAAATACACCCTGATATGGTAAATATGATTTGCATCTAGAAAGAGAGAAGTAAAATTTTCTTTTTACTTCATTCTCTCTGATGAAGAGAAGAGCAAATACAGTGTTACCCATCAAGGCTGTGATAGAAACCATAGCCATTAACATCTGAAATTTATAGCATAATGAGGAAAAGCTTCTGCAGATTATTCTATATTTTTAGAGTGGAATGGGACCTATGATTCACTGTTACTCCTATGAGCTCAACAGTACCAGAAATATTTCTCCTTAGTGATATTTTACCTGGACCTTTTTCAATGAGAATTGGAGTGTGTCTTCCCGTGAACTCACCTTTTCTCAATAATTTTAGCTCTTTGATATCTTGTTTCACTAACCTGAAAAATCTTAAGCTTTGCCTTAGAGTCCTCCCAGTTTGCCTCCTGGGCTCACTTTAGCTGAGCTTTGGGAGGTGGTTCCTGCTGTGATCACTTGTGCTGTTGCCATGGCCCTTTCAGTTTGCATGCTCAGATGCTAGTAACTAACCAACAGTATCCCTAAATTTGACTAAATTCACACAGCCTGAAACTTGTGTCTTCAAACTGTGTTCCTGCTTTATTAGAACATCAAATGTTCCTGCTATACACCCAACTTTCTCATAGTAAAGAAATATTTCTCTAAATACTACCACGCTGCATCTTCACTGATGGTTATTCTGCCTGAGCAGTTGTGTCAATATGGTATCAATTAGCAAGAAGTACTCACTTAGAGACTTCTGCCTCCACTTATTAAATAAATGGCTTTCCCGAATCATCTACAAAACTCCATTTTCTTTAGAGGCATCTTTTATATGGACAGATTTTGTACAGTTTGCTTTCCATCTGGAGCTCAGCTCTGCTTCCTCAGGCCAAAGATGTGACTATTGGTGCTGTGCATCCTGAGTACTTGCTCCGGCATACAGCTACGTAGAAGGGATCTCTTCCTAATTTTGACCAGAAGTTGCATGACAGAGCCAAGAAAACACTTTTGTATACAAGCTCAGTGGAAACTTGCATGCTTTTGTATGGTTCTGAATTACTCCATCAGCCCTTTTTGAGAGAAAATGTTCTGCCAGTGCTGTTTGAAGACATTTTGGCCACAGTGCGTTGGATTATTTGACCTGCCAGCACAGCCATATTGCACTGGAAATGGGTGAAGCTGGGAATGAGATCAAGGGAAAACTCCAGGTGTGGTCTCTCATGTATCTTAGAGCTGTTTTCCTTCTACAAGGAGCTTGAAGCCCATTTCGCAAATTCAGTAGACAAAGATGGGCATTAAGGTGACAGTGGCAAAGAGTTACTACTCAGTTTCCAATTTTTGCCGTTCCCTTGCTTAGCTCTGAAGTGCGAGAGCATTTTGTCCTGTGAGCAGTACTTCTGTTTCTTCATTTCCTATATTCTCCCAGGTCTTTATGAATTTTTTTTAGTTTCCTACCCACCAGATTTCTTCTTACTTTCTGCCTCTCTTTCAAAAAATAAAGGAGAAAAAAAAAGGAAGAGGAAAGCCTATTTTTAAGCAGAAAATAACATAGAAGGCAATAGCTAAAGATAATAGTCCATTTTGGTTTTCTTCGTTTCATTTTTCCTTCAAAGCCACATTGCCTGGTTCTCTTCCAGCTTCTCTGTCCGTGCTGGTACAGAATGTTGCACAGTCTGTTAAGGTTCAGACCAAGAGGCTGGAGAAGTGCAGGCTATTTTGATTTGACTCGTTTACACCATCTCATGTTTTAGGACACAGCTTTCACTTTTGATGGAAGAAAACTTTGAGTGACATCCTTTTAGTTTCCCCCTCCCCCCTTTTTTAAAAAAAACCCAAAGTTCTCAAATATTTTTCAACTGCTTTAAAAATATTTTTTTGAATTTTTGGATAATGTTGGGTACTGTGGGGTTTTTGCTCCGTTGGAAATAGACAGTAGTTTTATAACTTCTCAGACAATCAGAAATAAGTCTTAATTTATTGTGTTTGGAAGATACATACTCAGTCAAATTTGAGAGTCTATCTGAATTGATGAATTTATTGTACTTCCAGTTTTAGTACAAATATTCTTGAATTGACACTCCCCCATTTCAGAAACTTCCTATATATATTATTTCTCTTGAGAGGAGAATATGTACACCTATATAAAGTGCAGGAAGCAGCTGAAAAATAACTGAATATAACTGCCACAAGAATAGAGATACTTAAAGATGGGGAAATAATCTAAGATGCTCACTCACTGTTGCTCTCAGTCTATCAAGTGTTATAGCTAGGAATTTTAAAACAGATGACAGCTATTTGTTTAGAGACGGCCTACCTGCCAGCTTGAAGTTAACTTAAAGACTTTAATAAGCCTACAACAGTGAGTTCAGGCAGGTAATCAACTATAGCAATTGCAAAATCAGGAGTCAGTTTGTCACTTCATCGGCTGGTATCTGCTGGAGGCAGACTTGACTTCTTCCAGTTGCTACCTAAATAGCAGGTTCCTTACGGGAAAAATTACCCAGGTGTACCCTGTGTTGCCTTGGCCTCTGTTAGCTGATCTTGAAATAATCTGAGACATATTTCCTTGCGATTAGGCAGGAGTTGTCTGATTTGTTTTGCAGTGTGCTTGTTCTTGACAACAAGAAAGTTTTCAACCCCGTGCTCATTTTTGCGTTACAAGAAATATCAGATCTGCTGTCAGCAGTGATGATCGCTGTAGCTAGGCCAGCTCTCAGAACAAGTATGGTCGCGTAACTGCCCATGAGCAGGAGCAAAATGCAGCAAGAAATCTTGCACGGAACCTGTCTGCCTCTGATGATCTTTTCCCGTCCCTTTTCTGGCTTAATTCCTGGATGTAGCCCTGAGACTGCCCTGTTGGGTCTGATCAATGAATATGGATCACTCTTGCTTACCCACACTTGGCTTCCTCTGAGCTACTTACTTACATGATTCTTGGTAGAGATATTTTACTATAATTCATTCCTTAGTGCCTCCTCTCTCTGCTGAAGGTCTTACTTTATATGGCTCTCTAGGGTAAAAGGACAGACGTAAGCAAACACAAATGCAGAAATTCTACTTACGTAAAATATTAGCTGCTTTCTTACACCTGCCTGCTCTGAACAGTTAGCGTGCACCTTGTGAATGTGCCTGAGCCACAGGCTGAATGGGGGTGCTGGGCATGGACCCCTGGGACAAAGCAATTGGTGTTCGAGCTCTTGCTCTGCAAGAGACGCTTTGGGTAGGAGGCTGGCATGCCACAGGTGAAATTGCACAGCACTAAAGAGGTCACACCTCAACTCATTTCTGAGAGGCTTCAAAAGACACCAGGATCATGTGGCTCTGCAGCAGTCCAGCGAATAGCTGAGTAAATCACAACCTTAATGATCTCTGCTTTCCCTAACAACACAAATGAAACGGGATTCCTATTTCCTCATCACGCCTTGGAGAACATACCCACTTTCTTTTTGTATAGTAATTTCCACTGATTTGTGATTTTGCCTTTTTATTCATCTCTTTATTGTTTGGAAGTACTTCAGAATTAATATACTTAGAAGAATACCTCAGACCAGAAAGATTTTAGATTAAAACCTACAGGCAAAATCTTTGCTCGTTTTTGCTTCAGGCCCTAGGTAAAAATGGAGCATCACCATAATAGCAATTATGGGAGGTTATTACTCTTGATTAAAATTAAATTAAATTGCAGTTGTCAACGAAAAAGATTTAATTATCACATAAAAACTGTCAGCCTTTCATTTGAAACATCTGCTGGATAAGCATGCCAGTAGCAGTGCCGTGGAGTATTTGCCAGATACCCCGTCAACAACCCCCTTTCTATCATCACATAATTGAGGCGATGTGGCTTGAAATGCTTCATTTTTCAGATCGGACTGTATCTCACACACTACATAGATCTTAGAAGTCTTTATTCAGGTCAAATGTGTTCCTTTATTCAGGAACAAATCCAATATTTTAGGATTATTTAATTCTTCAGATAAAGTGTTCTCTGGTGGTACGTTATAAAATATTGTCGGGTCGTATCAGTATCCGATGTATTGATGTTTGGGATCTAAAGGATTTTTCTGGCTACTCCTCTCTTTTTCTGGCCCCGGTTTTCAATGCCTGTACATCTCTACAATCCTACTGACATCAGTTCAGCAAACCAATTTCTCAGGCTGACATTTTCAAGGGTATTTAGATGTTTACACGTCCCTGAGGACCTCAGACTAACACAAGCTGCTCTCTGAACTTCTGCCTGTGCCTCCTCTGTACCAGCGAGGAGGGTCGTATTCTGATACCAGGCATAAAAGGCACATGTCAGCATATCCAAATATCTGCCTGGAGGAGTCTCTGGTTACAGAGATCCCCTCTATGCGACGTGCTGTAAGAAAATGGTGTTCTGAAACTGAGAGTGTGCTCAGGAGAACTCAGTGTTATCAGAAGAAAAATTCCAGTACTAAGCGATTGTAATATTTCAATGTTGATTCTGGTCTCTTGAAGCTACTTGTGATGAAGGTCACACTTTTTTCACGAAATGCAAAATTTAGAAACTTTTTGATGTACAAAACCTGAAATAAAAATACCTCCAATTTTAACTGGCATACGCTGTTAATTTAAACCGGAGCAGTGGTCCTCAGTATTGCTGCAAAATCAGAATGGGTTATGGAGACTAGAATTTTTTTATTTTGAGGGCAATGCAAAAATACCATTTCTGTTTAAATTGTGAGTGTTTAAACTCTCACATGTGTCTTTCAGCAGAGACGAGAGTGATCTTTGCTGGGCAGAATGTCCGTGCAGCGCAGCATCCACCTCTTCGGGACAGTGCTACTCCCTACACTTGGACACTTCTTAAAATTTATTCGTTATTCAGAAATATCTTACCTACTATCACTAGATCACTAGGCTTATCAGTTGTACTAAATTCACAACTCAGCCGGGTCTTCTGGGTAATAATATATGAATATTAGGACAATCTCAATAAGCTAGGGCATTTAGCGGGAGAACTATTGGTGCTGTAACATTGAGAAAGGAAAGATACTTAATCAGCCTTTTGACGATATCGGTTTTAAAAATCAATACGGCACTGGATTCTTTGCTTATTATCAACGTGCAAAGAAAGAACAAAGGAAAATAATTAGAGAAGTTGTGGAACAGCCATTAGACGTTACCGCAGTTCAGCACTGAGATCTTTTGTCAATGCTCAGCAAGAACGGACTGTTCTCCTCAGTCTGCAGGATGGGTGTCAAGTGGAATCCGTACTTCTGGATGTTTTCTGAAAGTAATTTGCTATTCCTACTGCTTCCAAAGTTGTGTTTCACATTCTGTCTGTTATGCTTCCTTTAAGAGACCAAATCTATAACATACAATATTTTATATTACAATTTTGAAAAAAAGAATCCAGGGCAGCAGAAGGAATAATTTTATTTAATAATTTGATTTATAGGAAAATCTTGGCCCGTCTGTTGCGACTTTCTATTACCTTTTTCGAAGTGGTAACCTCAAACCAGGACAGAAAGCTAGCTATCAATACTTACGTAGGATTCTGCCACACGGATATTTACTCACGGTGAAGAAATCTGCCACCAAATGAGCTTCCCTATTTTAGTGCTTGACAGTCAAGTTAATGCTTTTGATGAAGTTGGAAATGTTCAGAGGAATGTCTGATGTGATACATAAGGTGATTATTTATTGATGTACAGAATGCCTTTCCAAATTTCATGGTGTATTATTATTACTATCTTTTATTTATTGACTGTTTTCTGTACGCCTGACATTTAAAGACTTACAAATCTCTTCACTAAAAGGTTTGACCTAAAAACAACCTATACGGGCTGTCAGCGGTCGACCACCTCTCAGGGGAGACGAAGCCTCTGCGATTCCAGCAGCGAGGCGACTCAAACATCCAGATCAGAGAGGAAAAGGAATCTCTGTCTAGTTTTTCAATCAACAGAAATTTCTTAGGATGCTGGACTTTTAGGATTTGCTTCCATAATCTTGAAAAAAAAAAAAAGTACAAATAACTGAGGATTCTGTACTACTTCCTGAACTGGCAAATAGAAGGAATAAAGAGCCCGGGGTGTGGGGGGGGAGGGGCGGGATGTGGGGGTGAGACTTAGGGTTTTTTTCTCTGAAACTACTCTTTCAGGTGGTGCATTAGTTCTGACCCTTCCATCTTCTGCCTGTCATGGGATGCTCATCCTTTCTGAACTTGAGTTTCGCCTGTGGGTTTCAGGGCTGCTCTCATGCCGCACTTCCATCTCACGCCACTCTCTAGGATTCACCCACAGTTGCCATCTCATCCTTTCCATATTAGGGGGGAGAAAGAAAAAGCGACTTCCAGTGACCCATTCTCATCTTTTCCTTGTCACTTTCTGCTCTCTGGACTATTTTGTGTCTCGTACCTCTCGACTGCGATATGTATTTTGTACAGTAGGGAATGTTCACCGCTCCTAGTTTCACGCACAGGTACGTGAAACTGAAGAACTCAGTTCATCTGAAGAACTCAGAATTTGGCTTCATAGGTTATTTTGCAGCTGAACTTCTCATCTCTCAATTTTCAACCCAGGCAGACATTGTGTTATGTTATTTATGTTTTATAGCACCTTTCAAAAGAGAAAATTAAAATCATTACTCTTTTTTCTTTAAATGAAAATGTAGAGTGAAGCGCTGCCCTCTGTGATAACCCAAAGTTCACGTGACTCCATCTGTATCGTCAGGGGGGTTTTTTTCAGTTCAGTTCAAATCTGTCTTCCAAGTGGCTCTGCTAGGTTACCTGTTACAGGTCCTTACACATGGAGGGGGAGAAAAATCCTGAACAAAGCGCAGGAAGATTGCTTCCAGGTCTCCAAATTCTCTTTTATGGAAAAAATTATTTCTTAGATTTGTTCACCTAAAGACACGTTTCAGTACACTCCGTATGTTTAATCCCAGCTCTCTGTTGCTTTTGCCAAGTGTGTTGTACGGGTTTTGTTGCTGCTGTCCAAGGAAAGAAAGGATCTTGCTGAAGCAGTCCAGGGCTCTCCTATCTGTCCCGATACTCATATTAAATATGCAACTTAAAAAAACTTTCAGGCTTCACTAGTGTAAGGCCAATGTGTCTATTAAATTGTTCTTTGCAATATGAGAGCTAAAGAAATGAAGTCAGTTCAGATATAAAATTATGATTACAGCTGGGGGGGAAGTGAAGTGCACTTTCAAAGCACGGAAAAAGTGGTCAGAATAGATACAATCTCTTAAAATGTTTAAAATGAACATATTGTACTAGACCAAAATTAGGCATAATTGTAGCGCTTAATACAACCTGTCAAGAGATGTTTTTAATGAGCTCAGTTCAAATATTTCTGCCAAAGGATGGGAAATTTTTTCTTCTAGTTCAAAATGTAATTTCAAGCCTTGAGATACTATTTGTGAATGCTAATAATATGAAGCTGGAGATTGATGTTTTTAAGGATAATATTCATCCTATTTGGGGCTGATCTGATTGCTTGTTCACATCTATATCTGCATGGTGACAGATTCTGACCCAACCGAGTAAGATGTGTTTGGCAGGGCAGAAAAAGGGTTTTCACTTTTCTTAACGTTTTGCTGTAAACGGAGGGGGGTGGGGGGGGTGGGGGAAAGCTTGATATAGTAAAACCAATAGACTTTGAAATAATAATTGCTTAAAAGTTTCACTTTTAACAGGGGAGTAGGTACATAAAGTACTTTTCAAATCTGGTTAAAAGTGCTTGGACGAGTAGTCTTTTCATCTGTTTTTATCATGAAAGATTAATTAGTGCAAAAAGTAATCCAGCATCAGAAATGACTTAAAATGTATTTTTCAGTTTGTAATTAAAAATTACTGTGGTTAACACAGATTATAATTTTCTTATCTTGCTACTATGTCCAATTCTTTTTTTTCTTGATTAACATTTTAAACCCTTATACCTATTGTTAGTTCCCTGCTGGATCTGTACAGTGTAAACCTTGTTCCTCCACTGCTTCGTTTATGTGCACTCCTAACCAAACAATTCTGTTTAATTCTATAATTCAAATGTACTCTTAAGAACATTGTACAGGGGGTTCTTGACTGCTGAATGATTTTGCACAGTTGAATTTATTAGTCTATTATTCCATCGTGAGGATAACGTAAGAACACCTTTTTCTTGAAAACAAACTTGGTCTTGGGAAAAGCAGAAAAGAACCAGTGAGGTCTTTGTGAGAGTTTAAATGCCATTTCTGTCTTTTCTGTAGCAAGCTGCATATCTGTATAAATAAATCTCCAATACAGTGGAAAGAAACCAGAGGCTGTTGTGCAAATACCAGCTCTCCTTAAAAAAAGCATTATAGCAGACTAGAACAATATGAGATTCCAATTGAGCGGACTAGTAGTAAACTCCCTTGTGTAAACTAAGTCTATGAAACTGAGTAAGGTCAAACAGGAGAATCCATTTAGGAGGTTATTTAATTAAAGTTTCATCACTGAGGTCCACAAGTTTCAGTAAATAGTAAGTAAAGTTATGCACTCTCAGGAGAGCAATACACACCTTCAACAGTCAACTTTACAGTAGAAATTATCTCCACACAAATTAATTTTGAGATATCATTAATAGAATATTGGATAGCACTTTTATTATTCTATGCGAGTCTGCATATCTCTGAGGACAGGAGTTCTTGCTAAACAGTGGATATTTCTGTGGAAACAATCCAATATATCTAATAGTCAGGAGGTTTTGTGCAATAGTTATGGAAAACTTGTCTTTCTTAAAAGCCAGTCTAATGCATAAACACTCTGGTGGATTTGCTTCTCAAATAAGCGTATTCCTGACAAAAAACACAGGTATTTCTGGGCTGTACTATTTATATATTTATGACAAAGATGAAGTTAAGAAATTATTAAAGGACTTTTATTTCAAGTTAGAAAGCCTTTAGCTAAGTCATCTGCCCTGTACTCTATCGTAGTTGTATCAAAGGCTTTTTCAGCATCAAAGAATACAGCTACAGTAATTTTTTTACTCTGTGTTCTTTGATGTCTTTGCTAGATTTTGATATTTTCAATGGATGACACTTTCCATCAAAATCCAGCCTGATGGACTTCCAAAGACCTTTTGCTTTCATTATACCTTTGCGGATGGAAGAAGCTTACTCCTGAAGAAGCTTACTTCAAATACATTATGACCACAGTCAGTAGCTTAATGTACCTGTGATTAGGAATCCTGTGATCTTCAGCTGTTTCGATCATTATGGTTACTGTCTACACAGCTACATGAAAACATGGACAAATTTTTTTGTTATTTGCTATAGTTTTTATATTTTAAAGTGGAAGTTCAGAATTTGCAGTGGAATTCATTACCTTTGTATGGTAGTCTCTAAATTTCATTTTTCTGAAGTGGCTAAAAATGTACAAATTCTTTAGTACCCACAGTATCCAAAACTTTCAGCCATGACAAGCTCAACAGCAACCACGGAGGACCTCAGGGACCTTCTGCTGAGGTCTGACAGGTATCTATCTACAGACAGACAGGTGCCCCATGGCACCAGACTGATGCAAGCAACAGTGTGTACGTGGAGCTTATTGTCATGCCGTCTGATGTTGCGTGTGCATGCTTGTTACATGGCCTGATGTGTGCTACTTGCCTAATGGATATCTGTTCATCGTGGACTAGATGAATTTTTCTAGCAAGTTATAGTTCAACATATTAAAAGTTGGATATATTAAGTGATTAGATGAATCAGTGTTAACAGAAACTTGTTCCCAGTTGAGGGGGAATGATCATCAGCTTGTGAGTTAGCATTTAGAAAGATGGATCAGAATAAAATAAGGGAAAATATTAGTACATCCAGCATTGCATTTAAACATCAGCTATCAGAGTCCTTAATATCCCTGAGAAGGACTAAAACAAACATTTGAAGTTAGCTTCTAGAAAATAAAAAGCTGTTAACTGGTGATGAGAAGAAAGCGAATCTGCTGTTTAAAAGTCCTTACAAAAGAAGTAGCATGAGATCTGAGTATCTGAAAGAAGTGTTAGCAAGAAAGAAAACCGTCAAGTTCGAAAATGTTCTAAAATTATCACTGTTTTTTAGTATCCTTAGGAAGTGATCACGTGTTTGAAATACCATACTAAGAATGCAGGAAGGAAAAGAAGAAAGGACCCTATCAGAATGTCTGAAATTCTTGTAAGAGAGCATTACTATTTTTGGTGAAACTTGGTATAACTTAAGTATGTAAATCCAGTTTAAGGTTGATGTGCTCGATCTCTCCACCTTCAACCTCTATGGTTTGATTTCTCCAAAGGCTTCACCCGCATCAGGCGAGAGGAAGCATTGAACTTGTGAGGCAGAGTCTCTTTAAATTGTTTGCAGCCTTGGGACGGAGGAATCATAGAACAGAATCATAGAATCGCTTTGGTTGGAGAAGACCTTTAAGATCATCAAATCCAACTGTTAACCCAGCACTGCCAAGTTACCACTAAACCATGTCCCTCAGCACTACATCTACACATTTTTTAAATATCTCCAGGGATGGCAATTCAACCAGTTCCCTCGGTAGCCTGTTCCAATGCTTGATAACTCTTTCTGTGAAGAAATTCTTCCTAATATCCATTCTAAACTTCCCTTGGCACAACGTGAGGCTGTTTCCTCTTGTGCTATCACTTGTTACTTGGGAGAAGAGTAACTTTGCTACCCTCTCCTTTCAGATAGCTGTAGAGAGCGAGAAGGTCTCCCCTCAGCCTCCTTTTCTCCAGGCTGAACACCCCCAGCTCCCTCAGCTGCTCCTCATAAAACTTATTCTACAGACCCCTCACCAGCTCTATTGCTCTTTTCTAGACACGCTCCAGAATCTCAGTGTCCCTCCTGTAGTGAGGGGCACAAAACTAAGAAGAGAATGGGAACAGGAGGGTTCTCTGGTCCTACCCAGCCCACAGGAGCAGGGCATTTGCAAAAGAAGACATGTCACTCCTTCAAGGAAAATATATACTGATGCGTTGGTTCCTTCCCAACTTGCCAGACTGATACTATCGTGGGCTGAAGTATTTATTCCAGTCACGATTCACCAATATGGGATATTACACATGAACCCTATGCTCTCAGCTACGTTTCAGAAAAAATCCTATATTAAATCATGCTGTTCTTTGGATAGAAAATCAATTTTTAAATTTAAAAGCATGGGAATATTACAAAAGAGAATCACTGGGGTTAGTCTGCTAATATAGAGAGGTTAAGCCAATCGAAAATGATCATACTGCAAACGGTGAAATGACAATTTCTTACTCTTTGTTTATCCTGTCTACCTCTGTTAATATCACAGTTTTACTGAATAGAATTATTTTTAAGTGAATGCTAATCAGTTGTAGTTATAGCTCTAGCTAATGGAAAGAGTGATACAGGTTCTTAAACATTTCAGAAGATTTTATTATAGGTGACAAGATCCTACATTAAACTTAATTCTACTTTAATCATATCTATTCGTTCAAAATAGCATCAGGTTACTGTGATCTTTTTTTGTGATTGGTACTGTTCATTATGTATTTGGTACTGAACACTGCCTGGCAAATAAAGCAATAATTAAATGTTTATCCAGCTATTTCATCTGAATGTGCACAAGCCACACAAACAATACTATAGCATGGACGGATGGAATATATTTTGAAAGGAGTGTTAGTTTCTACTTCTTTTTGTTTTACTCGCTTATAAACATAGTGTTAAGGTGATATTTTTTGTTGTTGTTCTAAAAGAAATATTTCAGCTGAGCTTTCTTCTGAACTTTCCAAGATCCGTTGCATCTGCAGGTTCAAATCACGTCAGAATTTATATTAGGCTTTCACTTCTCAGGTAGATGTAAGCAAAACTAGTGGAATTGTATTACGATGATTTTTTTTCAGTAGAACTTTTTGTAGGTACTATTTCTTCTGTGACCTTTCCCCTATTTTTGTGTAATGTAATTTTAAATAATACAACGATATTTCAGGAGGCAGTTTCCAACAGTCTGCTCCTGTGTGCCATAAATTAGAATAGTTCATTGGCTGCTCTGAATTTTTGCTGAGTGCTGCTCAACGCGTGGACTGTGCTAAGATTTCTATTTTTCTTTTATTTCACTTTCTACTCAGGCCAGCCAAGGGCAAAATGCAGGGAGATTTTCACAGAAACTCTGTACGTAGACCTGAACTCTGTTTTGTACTTCATGCAAGGAATATTTATATGGCACTTGGCCCCAGCTGGAGGACACTTCTGTTTACCCTTTCACACACATAAAAAAAGTAAATTCTTGTATTCAGAACCTGTATATCCTACTGGCTCATAGCGCCACAGGTCCAGAAATAGAAAAATACACCACAAAAGCATTTTATTGTTAGCAGAGAGACTGGCACTGTGTAGGCCAAAGGGCTGGGTTATTCTTTATCTGTTGTGACAAGACTAGAATGATGGAATTTGAGGGGAGATCCAAATTTGACCTCTCTACCGGTGCTGTGCTGCAGCAATCTCTGCCAAGGAAAATGTGTAAATGCATGGGGGAAATTATAGCTAAGTTCTTTTCAGATCTGTGCCAGGGAATTGGGTACCCGTGAGCTGGAGAAGCATGATCTTCTCATGTCAAGAGGTCTGAGGTCAGTATTACATTGACTGTGTTAGCACAAAGTGAGGTTATAAATGCGTGCTAATTTGTCTGATTTTATACAGAATAAATTGAGTTCTGCCCTGTTCTTTCCAGTGTTGATGAAGTTTGATACTAATGGGAAGTGAGATGGTAGGAGCACGTGGGTATGTGCCAGTGTTAATAAGACAATATTATACACCATCATTTTTCATTACTTATCCAAGCTAAGAACAAGACCTTAAAGTGAAAATACTTTAAAATTGATACAACTATATCTTTTGACAAATAGCAACCCAAAGGATGTCGTACTGGATATTTATCAAACCTTATCAATGATGTCACAGGCAAAATAGGTGTGGCAGCTCAACTCTTTCATCTTCTGAGACAGCACTTGTGTGGAGTTCTAGGCAGCAGAAGACAATATAAGTAAAAGTTAAACTTGATCCCAAATTTAATACAGTAAAATTGTTTTTTTGTTATGGTTGACTAATACCAGATCTGGTTGGGAATACGGCCAGGTGCCGTATGCCGATGTTACACACATTTTGGCTTCCACCCATAAGCTGATGCATAGGTTTGTGAGGCTTGAGACAAAGCGTAGATTTCCAACGAGCATCTGCAGCCCTCTCTGTCATTCCCAGTAATGCTGTCTATCATTGATACAACTGATCAAATGTCGGAGGTTCTGGGGCTAAAAATGGATTTTAATAAGGCTTCTTCATACTCAGATTTGTATTGTCCAAACAGTCACCACATGTATGCCAAGAAATAAGGTCAAGAAGATGCATAGAAAGTTCTGATTGGCTTTGTACGCTCTTGTATACCTCTTTGTTTAGTACTGAAGTAATAATATTTTTTTCTTACCAGTAAAAGTTGTATTTAAAATTACTAATCCTAATGGGACCAGTAGGGAAAAGTTCTTTTCAATGTAGTGACTACAGCAAATAATTTGAATTTTCTTTCTGCTTTAAACTAAGAAAATTTAGTAAATTATTTCACATAAACTTTAATAGACTTCTTGTTTTTCACACAAATGAACGAGGACTTGTGTTAACAGGTTAATTAGTTCCAAGTCTCAAGTATTTATTGACACTGATGAATACAGACTACTTTGAATACAGCTACTTATTTGTTGCTGGTGCCGTATTGAGATTCCAGAAACTTTTCCTTGGTTTGGTCAACGACCTTAGGAACAAACATTTTGCATCATGTTATTACTAAATTTGAGTATGTATTCAGGATTCGTAAGAGGTTTTATCTTATGGATTGCAGCCTTTTTTTCAAGCGAGTACAACACTTCCATGTTTTTTTCTCACAAATTATAAATTAATTCACACTATTTTTTGAAAATACTTCTCTTAAACATAGCTCCAGCCATTACAGTAAAAAACCCTAAATGGAATATTAAAGCAGTATTGTCGTAACATACCAGAAAATTCTGTTTGGTTTTATTTCAACTACATAGTTTATCAAAGACCTTGAGGTTTTCCCACAATAGATTTGGCTTGGCTTTACCTAATCTTAATATGTTTTATTCACTTAGAAAATAATCACAAAAATTCTGCTTTACGTAGAAATGCATTTTTCTGTTTTCGGTAACATCCACTGTCTGCTCTGTTCCATTCTCAAATTTGAAATGACCTTTGGCTGCATTTTTTCCTTACTGTTTGCCATTATTTCCTAAATTACTGTCATTTGCCAAACTGCAAGTTTTTCTCTAATTATTCTAATGCTTACAGCCCCCACCCCTCAAATACTGGCCAAGTTTTGTTTATCTGTAACAACGTTCTGTTTATTTCTCCCTACATTTTTCTAATTATATCTATTTATCCTGAAAACTTCACTATGAGCTATGTTTTAGCTATATTCATAAGACATAGGATTTTAATGTCTCTGAAAATCAGGTTTTTAAGTCATGAATATAAACGCTTCCTAAACCTAATAGCTTCTTCTGAATCAGTAACATATTGGTGCAGATGCATTATCCATCTGACGTTTTCTTTTCCCTGGATGCTGCAGTGGATAAGATTGCCTTCTTTAGTGCTGTTTTACACTTCATAGTGCAAAAAAGCCCTGAAAATATTAGCAGAAGTCCTGCGCTAAGTACAGAACAGATAAAGCTTGCTTTCCTTCAAAACATCTAATAAAGATGCTTCTAATATCATCCTTATATGCCTTCTACTGGATGCTATCACGGCGCTAATTGCTACCTCACTAAATTTCCTTAATTACTATTGGCATTGGGGGGAGACGAAAGTTACTGTTAATGTACGTTGAGAGATCATAACTTAACAAACTCCGAAGAGTTTGTAACAAAGAGGAGAAACAAAGCACAGGGGCAAGGGCACGCGTGCAAACACAGTTGTCTGAAGCTTTCTGTTCCATGATATTTTTGTGTCTTGCTTATCTGAAATATCTCTTGGGTTTTTTTCAGCGTGCTGGGTCTGGTCTGTAAGAACAAAAGGAGGAGAGGAAAGATAAAGGCGACGGCTGCAAAAGATGGAAAGTTAAAGACAAAGTGGAGGAGAAGGGAATCACAGACAGCGAGTGGGGTTGAGGCTTTACAGAAGCAAAGAAAAAAGCTGCCTTCCTTCAAATATGTGGAATATAAGGTACGGCTTCCAGTGTGATCTCAAACAGAACCTGCTTATGCTCGGGTTTGGGTGTAAATTAGAAAGAGTTTAGATAACTTAATTCAGAATTTCATGCATGCCTCATACATTATTGCTAAAGTTAAATACCCTTAATATGCTTGGTAATCTTTTCATGATGCGATGCAGTCTTTTAATTAAACAGTTATTTGTTTTGTTCTCCAACGCATGCTTGTTTACCATTTTTCCCTTTTCTGTTTTAGATGAGCTGCTGTTTTATGCGTATTTTCGATGCCAAGATACTCAAACAGGTCTTAGGAAATAGATATTTTTAGGAATTCAGAAAAATGTATTTCACTTTGAAAGGATTTTAACTTTTCAAAAAGGTGAGGCAGACAGCCATTTGCAGAAAATGGGACACAAGTCAAAGCTTTGTATTTTCTCTCACTATTTTATAGGACTCCCAAATTAACGACTTTCATGAAGTAAGTTTTTGAAATAGAGAAATATTTTTGCTTCTTCCTTTTAATTTTATTGACCAGGACTGCTTCATTTTGCCTCTGTAGTTAGCATATACCTCAGATGTAGTTTTTAATCTGCACGTGCCTCTAGGGATAGTGTGATCTTCAGGCAGAGTCCCCCTCTAGCTTCCTTTAAAGATGAAGGAGATACCAAATTTGAGCTTCCTTGTAGCTTTGTCTTTTTCTTCTTTTTGCATAAACAATAGCTTGGGTTTTTTTAAGTCCTGATTAACTTTAAAGCTCCTGAAAGCCTCAAGAAAAAATTACTATACAGAGAAAGATAATGAAAGAAAAGGAAATAATGTCAAGACAAATGCTCAGACTGCAGCTTGTTCCTTAAACTGGTGGAAAAATATGAAAAACTATTTCAAAAGTAAAATGAATTTAAATTGACATGCAGCTGCTAAAACATACTAGTTAAGGAAATGGAAAATATCTTTCTTGTTCATAAAACTGCTGAACCCAATATATAGTTACTTTTCTGAGACAAGGACTACTCTGATCTGAGCAAGTTTCTTTTATCAAAAATAATGTATTGCTGCACCAAAGTTTGATCTCATTGAATCAAATATTTCTGTTCTACCTTCTGGCATGCAGAGGCTTTTTTCCCCTTACTTCAGTGAGACCGCAGTCCTAGCACAAAAATATATATTCTTCAGAGGGAAGTATGAATTACTCCCACTGTTGTCCAGATGCAGGAAGGACAGGATACAGATTCTGCTTAGTAGTTTATAGATTCCTAAAAGAAAAATGGGAACATGAAAGTGGGTATTTTAAATAAATTTATCCACCTTGATTTAGATTCAAAGTTGAATACTTGTATTGAGACAATGCTTTTCTGTATGAGAAGTACAAATAGCATGGTATCATTCGGGGTGTGGGGTGCTGCTCTGCTTTTTGTAGATATATCTAAAGCTGGCTGGTAAAAACTAAAAATGGTTTACGGCTAATTTGCCCTTTGATTTCAACAGGACAGGCCTTTTAGGAAGTGCTGTGCAGGTTGTACAGTCCCTCAGGGCTGTTCCTGTCCCAGCACGGGTCACCCACGGCCACAGACTGAGGAAGACCCAGATGGGCCACCTTACCCAGGTCTAGGTGAATCGAGTATCAAATCCCAATGAGTACAGTTGGTAGAGCTGCTGCTGTTAGCTGTATATCCCCTACAAAAGTCCTTATTAGTTGAAAAGCAATTACTAGATGCAATTTTCTGCCACTTTATGCTCATTTTGTGATAAAGCTGCTGATAAAGATTAGATACAAGTTTCATGTCATGCTTCAGTCAGAATAAAAAGGTTCTTAATTTGAACAGATCTCCATGGGCTTTCCCTGCTGATCCTTCCAGCTATGCATCTGCAATATTTTGTAGCTCTTGAGTTGAACCTTATAAAAAATAGCATTGTTATGAAAATGCTTTTGTCCCTCCTGATGCCCCCAAGATATGTTTGAGTTTTCTTTTTTTCATTTTCTTTTCATTTTTTAAAAAATCTTGTTGAAGAAGGAATACAAAAGGGGGAGCATGGTAGGGAAAAACCAGAAAAAGCAACCAACCAGTCAATACTTTTCAACACAAGAAGCATCTTTGCATCAGATTTTTCAAGACGTTTTGCATCAGTTTTGTTTAAATCAGGTATCTCCAGTATACTGAATGGGATCAGAGTTCATTTCAGTGCTGAGTGCTTTTGAACCTCCTTTCCCACTGATACTTAGCAGTGACCTTCCATTTCCTTTCCCTGTGTTAGTAAACAGCTTTAGAAATGCTAATTAAAACTGGAACATGAACTTAGTAGGGTATTTGCCCACTTCCAGTTGGAAATTGGAGAGAGGTAGCCAGGCCGCCTACTGTCGCTTAAGTCACTGTGATTGTATTAGGTTAATTTTAATTCACTTTAATTCAGTCCATATCTCTCTCTCTCTCTCTCCATCCAGATAAGCAGAGGAGGCAGATGGAGGCTATTTACTATAATTAGATGAATTTTAGCAATGCATGAGGCATAGCAGACTGTGGCGGAGGAGGGCATAGCATGCTGTGGTAGGTGGGTACAAGTTTGCTGCCCTTGTATAATGTGGCGATTTTAATGGTGTCAACACTGATCAAACCCTGGTGGATGGGGATAGACAGCCTTATAGTGAATGGTAAACTGCAGGCTTCATAGAAGTAAGTCCTCATATTGGCTTACGATAGGCAACTTTTTCTCCAGAGGAGTTTGTAAAGCTTCAAAGCTACACTGAAACCTTGGTCTCTCTGAAGTCCAGCAGTGTTTTGGCACTGTCTTTCTTCAGTGTCAACAGGTTTCCCTGGTGGGCTTCCCCTGCAGAGGTGCCAGGAAACACCATCATTTCATTTGCCTCCTGAGAGTCTCACTGAAGCCAACACAAAAGCCTAATCAATGCATCTGTTGTTATAATGCATTGAATTAATTAAGTCAAGAAAAAGGCGAGTGATACCTTTTAAAGACATTCAGTTTCCCAGTCTTCTCTGTGCTCTTCTGAAGGAGCCATTCTCAATCCGAATGACAGTTGTATCTTTAGTTGTCACCGAGTAAAATACAGAAGAACGAGACTGACACAGATCCTCTGATAACAACAACAAAAAATCCCTCTCCTTTATCATTACCTATAGAAAATGAACTTTTTACCCTGTACAAGGAAATTGTAAGTGTCTAGGTAAAAGGGAAGAGAATCGTTACTAAATAATAGTGATAACCACACTTGTGTGCCCTGAGAAGATTCTTTCTTTTCTTTCTTTTCCTAAGGGACCGTAATTCATGTGCTTGTGTTTGAAATGTTGTTCCCCACACCTAGAAACATGCCTAATTCCAGAATGACTCACATCAATAAATGTAAATTAGGTGTATTTGGGATAGATCTGCAGTGGGAGGAAACCAACGTAACTCCGTGAGTTCAGAGAAACTAAACCTCGTGGTCACTGAGGATCTGTCCCACTACTCATCACGACAACAACACAGACACAAATTTATACTGGGATGGATTTCATCCCATGAGACTTGCTTAACACGGATCTCTGTTCCCTCTTTCCATATAACAAACTCACACAATTGATTCTTATTCTTGCAGGACACTGGGAAATGCACAAGTGACAAAAATGTTATTCCGCAGGAATTGTAAAAAAGCCCAAACATATGGGTCTTATTACATTATATATTTTTCCCAGCTGAAAATACCACTTCTTGGGGTTTTTTTTTCCCAACTGTATTGAAGACTGAGGTAATTTTCCTGTAGTAGCCACGTTATAACATTAAAATAACAAGTTTATTTTTTAAGATTAACAATTAAAAAGTATTTTTTAAATTTCATGCTTTCTTTCCTTTTTTATTGATCGTATTTGTCATGTTAAATTGGAGGAGAATTATGCAATGCTTATATTACCTTTATCAACATAAGTAATTTGTAATTACATATTTTCATTAGTTATTTTCTATTATAACGCGGAACTTTTGTTCAGAAAAACACAAACTGATCTGTGTAAGTAATAATGGACGTTAACAAAAAAAAAAGAGCATTTTGTCTCACGGGTGCTATTAGTAGGCAATATTTTTGTAATCTCTGAATATAAATTGGTAAAACATTGGCCATTTTCATAACTTTAAACTCTGGATGAAATTTTTCAGCAGAAATCAGTCCTTCCGGAAAAGCCAATGACAAACTTCAGCCTGCCCTCCCAATCCCCATGCTGATCACAACTCTGAAATAGTACAGAAGAACCAAAATTCTCATTCTTCTCAGTGACGGGACCTTGGCCAAGAGAAGCACCTGTAATGACCTTTGATTCTAGAGATCTGGGATGTGATTCCTTCTTTCCCATAAATTTTATATCACCTCATCAAAGGACGAGCCATGAGCAGGTATTTAGGTGCAGGACTTCAGGGGAGTGTTTGAATGCCTTGTGTAACGTCATAATTGTTTGGAGTTTTTCTTTGAAACACTAGTGAATCTATTTCCATCATTTGCCAGTTAAAGGAAATGTGTTAAGAAAACAGTCAAAAAAGCATTAGTTACAAACTCAAAACAGCATATGAAGCAAAAGAAACATTATGCTGTTATTGGCTTAGCATCCCTAAATTGTTTGTTTCCCTCGTATTTTCCACAGGCACTGTAGTTCTTTTTTGGAGAATAATATTTTAATTTTACATTTACAGTTTTCTGTATGCCTGCTTACCATGCTTATAATTTCTAGCAATTAGTCATGATATTTTTGTCTCTTAACTTTTTACCTTCCCCCCCGCCCCTACTTCTCGATTACCTTTCCAGGCTATGTTGTAAAATTCATAAACCTGGTAAATTAAAAGTAGATTTATATATTTTGCAGATATTTTGTGCTCGAACTGAGGATTTTAGGTAGGACAATTAACTTAATATGAAAGGTGGTAAATGCTTTATATCACGTTCCTCCTTCTCTCGCTCACTCTCTCTTTCAGCCATGTAAAAGAAGAACACTGTTTTTTTCATCTCAGTTTAAATACGTGAAACCATTATTTCTGTACATACTAAAACACGCAAGTTATTTCACAAACGTTTCTCTAGTGCCTTGCCTTTAGTTTAAGAGGAAGGAAACGCGGTCGAAAAAATAATGTAAGATTCATAAAGAAAACTTTCCTTCAAACTTTGTCTCGAGGTTTTACTGCCAGTGGATTAATGCACTGACTACCCTGCGCGCTTCCGACCCCCATTTAAGACCTGATCTTCAATCCCAGCATTGATAATTAGTAAAATGTATAATGGTTCCAGCTGAGATCCCACGTTTGTACATTTCATAAAGACTGCCAATCCATTAGGAATAGCCAAATCTTGATCTTCCAGCAAAGCCCTTGTCAGAGCTGAACGGCACTGGGAAACGTGAAATCTCCTTGGTCTCCCCCTGACATCTTGCCTCGTCCGATTCACTTCTTTTTCAGGAGACTTCTGCAGGGCTGTAACACTTCAGTGGGCAAACCCACAACGCAATTCCCTTATTTATGTGAATGCTAAATGCACTTGCGCAGAGTTGAAGCAAACATATCAAGAATTTAAAAAGAGATATCAGGAGAGAGCTTTTGAAGAGCGTTAGGTTTAATATAAAAATGGTTTTCTTCTCTTTTCTCCACTGTATTTTTCTAACTGCTTGTTTGGGTCAGCCGGTGGACAGACAGTACAGGACCTGCATATCAGAAGGACTTTGCAGGACACATCAGTAGGTCCTGGGGGACAGCTGTGTACTAGAATGTGCTTTATCCTCCCTGTGATATGGACACATCTCTGGGCCTCTGGTGTTTATGATTGCAGCGATAAATTACCTATTTTTATAGCCACGTTATTTTATGAATATTTCATTTTATGCAAAATACTTGTCCTGCTGAAAGCAAAAGTACCTGTTCCATATTTTTAGCTTTGGTTGCTAAAAGATGAATTCAAGTGTTTCAGATACTTGACACAAGAATGCTAATTTATGCCAGTCTTTTAGCTGACGGATTGATCTGCAAACTTATTTCTTTATATAGCTTTACCCTGTTTCTAGATGTCAGAAATGTTTTCCATACTTCTCTTTCCCACAGTTCTGAACTATAATGAGTAACTTCAGCAATTATTGTGGGGTTTCTACATCACTTTTATTACAGCATAGAATTTGGAAGGTAAAAAGGATGAGCAGCATTAGAAATACCTGTGTGGTCTTTTTTTGGAATTATACTACATTGTATTTGTTATAGTTTTGTCTCTTTTTATCTTTATTTTTTTTAAAACTTTTGTTTGTTTGTTTCTCTGATATACTCACACATCAAATTAAACGAATGAATTAGTGGATTAATGTAGTAAGCTACAAGAAATCAAATTCAGAGTTAAAATTAAGGGTTACCATAAAGTATAATTGAAATCTGTAAGATAAGTAATCTTTTTATATAGCCAAAATGAATATAGATTACTTTTCAGTACAGACATGTAAGAGAGAATACTTCACTAGTGGCTCCTACAAGCTCCATCTGTGGAAGAAATTGGTTGTTGCTGGATCTTCAAGTCAAATTTGGCCTCATAATATTAAAGAATGGAAACTTGGCTGTAATTTCCCAGTTTAAAGTTCCATAGCACTTGGCTTTGTGGTATTCATATGAGGAAAAAGTTTTGGAATAAACAATTGGAACCTGTGAGTCTCTGTCATGCTGCTAATTGGTTAACAACAACCACTTCTGGTAGCCGCACTTGATGCTACCCTGCTAGCTCATTCTTCCCAATATTTGCAGTGCTCCATGACACAAACTGAGTCGAGGGCAGATATTGCTAGCAAGTTCATGCACACCATGTTTTGATGGTTCTGGGCATACATCAGTAGCATCCTCAACTCAAGGCTATTGATCCAAATATATTGATTCATGCATTAGGCTTCAAAGAGCCTTATTGCCGTTAGTGAGAATACTTGGCAGATTAAATGAGGTGCATCATAGGAACGGGAGCCCAGCCTGCCTTCCGCTGTTATGTGTCAAGACCTTCTTTCAGTTCTTCTCCTTCGTACATCAGTCACCAGGTCTTGACTCTGTGGCCTGTGATCACCTGTGTCTACAGGGCCTTCAGTCTAATGGTGTCCATAAAGAGAAGCCAACTGGTTTTATGGGCTATTTGGAGTCCGTATCCATTTCAGATTATACGTGCCCTGCCGTTTTCTAACTGAGGGATATATACAGATATACAACAACAAGAAAGACAGGGAACATAAACACAGGACATGTGCTGATTTGGCCCTTAAAGGCACCAGAGGGCTTTTCTATAGAAGTGCACTAAGCAAAAATCAGGGGTCATAACCTCCCACCCACCCTTTGTGATCGAAGTCTGGAGTCTGTGTTGTACATACACATTAACAAGTGTGCCCACCAAAATCTCTAACATGATGTAGAGAGGGTATCCTATGTTACAAAGTGCTACTTGCTGTTGGAAATTGCTGTGGCACCTCTCGGAATAATATTTTCACAGTGTAACACATCATAGTTAGGTCATGCTGTGTTTCCTTTACGGACCATCAGTAATTGCAAAGCAAATATGTTCCAAAGTCAGCCGAGACCTTGATGATAAAAGGCCATTCTCTGAACTCTTCCAATCTGGGCAGGTATTGATGGGAACAGGTTTAAATGCTGGGGGAGGACTCATATTTGCCGTGCGGATTCTAAGTCTGATAATGAATAAATCATTGCAGTTATTTGCTTAATAGTACCAAGAGCAGATTTTTTCATTCTTCCCCAAAAATGAAATGTCTCTTTTTCTCTTGTGAAAGCTACAACTTGAAACCCAGAACTGCAAAGATAAAAAGAGATTACAAATATGGTGCAAATATGATGTGCTGAGGAAGGACAGTGCACCATGTTACGGGGTTTATTCGGGGGTAGGGGGAAAGTTTGGGGGTGAATTTATTCCAGACTCCATATTAGCATAAATAAAACCAGATTTTTTTCTTTGGGATTTGAAAACTTTTCTGAGGTTGCTCTGCCAGTGGTGATTTCTGACTCATATTCACTAAGGGTAGGAGAGGAAAGATAAGAGTAGACTGAGAGTAAGGAAGATGATTTGCATTTCTGTCAAGTGCAGACAGTGAGTGGGGGTCTTTTTAATTTATTTGTTTTACAGTTCCACCTGCATAAATTAGCCAGGATATCTTAAGTGATGTATCTTTTTTCTTCATGTCTCGCTCTTTAAATTCCCTCCTTGCACTGTCAATGCTTAAATTGTAATGTAGGCTAAATATTTAATATAAAAGTGGGATCCAAACCCTTTTCTTAAGTATCTCTTGTGATTTCTGCTACATGTACCAAAGACAGTCCTGTATACCTACCCACTTTGGCAACAGACAAGTCCTTTTAAGTTTTCTTTTCTGGGAAGTCATCTTTTGTTGAATCCTGAATAGGATCAATAAATGTATTTTTAATGCACAGGAGATTTCTTTTTATTTAGTCAGCAGAGTCTTAAAATATTTAGCATCCTTTCCACTCTCTGGTGAAATGCTCGCCTGTTTCTTTGCAGTACATGTTGACCTTGGTATTATTGCAGACTGTATTTCTGTTTTGTTTCATAGCAGGAAAACTCTGAAAAGAGATGGCTGCTTATTAAACCTATCTGTTGTGGAAGCATGAAAAGAAGCGGTGTTAATATACAGCTGGTTCTACAGGCCAGATCCTTACAGGGAAGGCCTTAGAGAATAGCTAAAATCAACAGCACTATTTTGAATTGCATCAGCTGAGAGTCTGACCCATTCTCCTAAATGAAATTACACAGCACTTGCAAAACGCCCCTCTCTGAAGATTTCACTGAAGACTCCCAGGGATTCCCACGTAGGTGGGCTACTTAAGCTTTTGTTCTGCAAACCCTCATTTGTGCAAGTAATCCCATTGAAGCAGATAATTTTTATTATTGTCTTTAGGCCTGGGTGTCTGATCACAAGAATGAAGCAGCCAGGATTGTACTCTTCGATCTGAAGAGTGAAAAATTATCACAGTATAAATCCATAAAAGAAGCTCCTCTAATCTTCCCTCCACCTTTCCAGTGAAAATTTTATCTAGCAGGATGTGATGGGTTTTACACTGTTCTGCAGCTGTCTCTTTGTTGATGAGCAGAAAGTACCTGATCTCGTTCATCGTTAGATCTATATCTAAGGAAGACTGTCCCTTCCTTCATTCTTTTCCTGCCATCTGCTAATTCATAGTATCAGCTGAGATTCACATATTCAGCTAACTAAAAGCTTTGCTTATTGTTTGTCTGAGATAACCAGAATGAAGAAGTAGTAGAGGAAGCAAAGTACATTTATGGCCCTTAAATGCAGCAAAACAGTTGCTAACTGCCGAAGTTTTCAGAGACGATCAGCAAAACTTTGTAGCCAGAGGGTCTGCCGAATCTCAGAAACTGCCTCTTCCTCATGAAACCCTCTGCAAAAGTTTGAAAAAAGAAATGTTTCAGAAGTCTGAACGTGTCTATGTGTCAGTACAGCCCGACCTTCAAAAATCCATGTTATGATAAAAATTATACTTCCAAAATTGTCTCGTTAGGAGCTTCTCTGCAAAAAGCTACAATTCACTTCTATGAGCTAACAAGACACCACAATCCTCCTGGGACTTGACCCGAGACCTACCTAACTGAGTAGAGGATTTCCAGACTCCAAAGCCAGAAGGAAACATTGCATCGCCTAAACTTCCTGCGTAGGCTGGCCAAAGGACTTCGTTCTTTTAATTCTCTCCTGAAATAGTGAGGTGCATTTTTGCTATGACATAGCTTTCATAGAGAAGCTGCAGATATTCCCCTCTTTTTTTCTTTCTTTCTACCGTTTTAGTTTTCAGCTTCAGTGTTCATGGCAGCTGGGGACTAGGTGATCTTGTCCTACCACTTCGTACTTTTATGAAGCTATACTATCTACAGCAATCAACGTGTACTTTAATGAATTTCTTATTTATGCCTGGTGTAATGGGTAATATTAGCTACAATAGGATCACCATACAGCTGGTGTCATTCTGCAGAGGTCTTTTGACCTCAGAACTGCAGTAATTTTACACATCAGTATCTGGTCTGTCCTATATAAGATTGATAGCAGAGTCCTAGTATTACAAGTGTCACTTCAGAAAGCACCATGAGAGGTTTTTTCCCCCCTTTTTATTGATATTGTTGTCTGCCATTCGTAAAGCTTAAGCAAAGCAATCTTAAATCTCTTTCATGCTCTGATATTGCTGTACAGTAATCTTTGGATTTTTTTTTTTAAACACCACAATAAGCTGTACATCACTTTTACTGATGATAAGGATGACTATGACTGTGTGTTGTAGTAAAAAAGGAATTACATATAGCGCGGCTAGATTTACAGTGAGATGGATATTGTACTTTACCCTGTTTGAGTGGATACTAAGTTATGAGCCTGAAGGTCAATTGATCCCAGAAAAAGATTGTGGAGCCTGAATGCCACAATGATCTATTCCAGCCTTGGATACCAGTTGTAACATGTGGGGTGAGGGGGAAATGGTGCTCTAAAACAGCAATTTCTTTCCCATTAAGAAGCACCTCCAGGGGGTTTCTCACTGGGTGGAGTATCCACTGTCCCCAGCGCTGCTCCATCTGACAGCGTTTTATTGCCAGAATCGGTTAAGAAGAGAAGTTCCCCTTGATTTCCCACATAACTGATATATTGAATATAGTTTATTCCTTTTAGTCTGTGACACACACAAATTTAGGAATTACGTGGGTAAGGTGAATTGCCGTTAATCTGAAAATTAAGATGCCTAACTGTGTACCAGAAAATCTCCGCTGTCTCCTGCTTGGTAACCTGTGTTTAAAAAAGTATAATGGTTATGAGAAGAGAAAATACTGAGCTACTTTTCGGTAGCTTTAGCTGTAATTTTAGGCATCCCTGTATCTTCTGTCAGGGAAATGTCTCCCTTGGGCCCCTTGTTCCCAGGTATGGTACGTGATGGGATTTACCAATTCTGAGTTATTTAGAAGATGGAAGGGGAGACTGGCTTGCACTGGTCAACTTGGCAGGCAGAGTTCCAGCCACAGGCGAGTCTGTTTTGTGCCGTGGAGATTACATTTTTTTGTCCATTTGGAAAAGTTTCTGTAAAGGTAATTATAGGGGGAAGAGATAGAGAAAAAAAATACTTTTTTCATTTTGGAGTGTGTACAGTTGCTGTGAAGGAACAACAGGTGTTGTTGGGGCGCTGGTGTAGGGTGAGTAGGTTTTACCTAATGTTTGTGTCTGTCTTTCAAGAAGATGCCAGCTATGTGAGAAAACACTTTGCAGTACAAAGTTGGTCATATTTCTAAACTCCTTATGAAGACAATCATTTGCTGTTTTTTTTTTTTCCAAAAAATAATGATAATGAAGCCCTAAGCTTTTCACATACGTTTTTATGCGTGCATGTATCTCCTCTCATAAATTCTCACCAGCAGCATGACATTTGGCCCTATATAAGTAGTAGTGGCATCATAGACTACTTTAACAGCTCCCTACTTTCTCCTATAAGTATATTTTTATGGGTATTTTGTGAAGTATTTATTACGGGTACCACTTGAGGGGATGTAGAAGCCTTCTACGTCAAGTCTTTAAAAAACCAGACTGACAGTGTCCTATTTAGAAAATATTTATTTTACAAGCAGTCAGGAAAACACTTAGATATATGGGCGGATCATAAAAATAGGTGAAACTACTGGTCCAAGGGGTATTTTCACTTTTCCGAGGAAGGGTAAAGTTCACATATTCCTCAGTTAAATCTTTGCTCAGTGCACACGCCAAAAATGTTCGGTTTGCTTCCCTTTTACGCTTTCTCATTAGCTTTAGCTCATTTTCATTTTCGCTTTCGCTGTCTTATTGTTTGTGAAAGGCAGCATATTCTTCAATCACAAATGAAGGAGGAAAGCAAAGATGTTGTCTGATTTCTAAGGCTTACCTCACAACCCCTTACACTTCGTGTTGTCATTTGGTACACCCTGATTTAGGGAACCTGATCTGTCGAAACTTCAGAGGCCTTTTCCGGGCTACACCCAAGATGTAGGATCATTTCTCTGCTATATTCATCTGTTCTTTAATAGCCATTATTTTCAAATGCTTTCTTTCTTAGCAAATTCAGATAACTTCTGAGTTTAGGCAATTAGTCAATATACCTAAGTGCCTTAAATTATGTATCTTCTTATGTGTTTTCCTGGCTCACACTCCAATTTTTCCAAAGTTGTTAGAGAAGGCATAGGAGAATGATAGAAGAAACATAATCTCAAATTGAAAGCAGTTATTCTGTCTCTTCACCAAAGAAGAAACTCCTGAGATGGTGCTTATTTGTCTTTCCAGAGCACCTGGGTTTGCTTCAAAGTGCTCCGGTAATCGATAGATTAATAGCAATGCTCCTGGTCTTCAAGGAATTTTCGTATATAAACGCAGGCAGGATCAAAGGTTTGTGGGCAACCTTCAAGCAAGAAAATAAATCTTTTTTAAAAAAAAAAGTCCGATATCTCACTTTTTTTTCCTTCAGCAATATGTACTGTTTAGTAGAGGCAGAGGGGAGGCAGTTCTATTGTCTGTTGCTTTTTTCCCTGCTACGGCATTAAATTTATTTCTTAAAATAATTTTTTTCCACATTAAAAACCCCAAAACCTCTGCAGTTGGAATAACTAGATTAATTTCAGCTGAACTGAACTCTTTAATCAGAAAGAGATAAGACATTGCTATTTAGGAAATTTTAAAGCCGATTACTACAATTCAATTTAAACAAATTTCAAACTGAAATAGTCTTTTTTCAAGCCATATATTGAAATAGGTTTTAAAAATGCAAAACGGCCTTTTAAAATGTTGTTTGAAATTTCTACCTGATTCAGACTCTGACAGCTTTGACTGGAATTCATTAAAAATTTTGGTGGTGTTAAAATATTTTTCCAGGGAGTAAATGATTTCTGTAGAAAAGTTCTTGCAGCTCTCACAACCTGCTTAAATTGCCAGGTCTGTGGGGCGAGAGGTGCCTGTGCTGAGTAAAGACGGTGAATCTTGGTTGGTGCCTGAAGGAATAATGTAAATGTAATGTAAATAATAAATGGCAACATCCGCTTTGATCGTATTGTACAGTGCACCTATCAAGGGTATTGCATTTCAAGGCTCTTTCTGCACCCCCTCACTGGCATGAGGAGCTGGCGTCTTCACACTCGTCCTACTGCCATTTCAGAAATAATGAACTGTGCAACCAAGGTTTTAAAACCAGTTCCTGGCAGGACAGATTAATGCCGTGGATGAACCTGCTCCCGGCCAGCCAGCATGTGCATTTTGCCTGGTCAGGAGGACGTGGGGCTGGATCCCCAGGAGAACAGGGCTGCCCAAAACCCCACAGCAGCTCCTGCAAAAGCTGTTGGCAGGAACTAAAAATCTGAGCCCCAGGCCCCGGCTGGCCCAGGATGGGCTGTTGGGATGCAGACAGGAGCCCAGGCGGGTGATGGAGTCCCTGCCTGCTCCTGACCCCACCACGGGTGGGTGCTGCCACCGCCTCTGCCTGCTCTGCACCCGCAACCTCTCCTGCCGTCAGGTCTGGAGCACCCAGCAATGGCCCTAATTGCTCCCCCCTTAAAAAGTTAAGTGAATGCAGTGATATAACGACTCTTTCTGAGGACTGACTCCTGGTGAGGGGTCTGGAGCATGTGTCTTATGAGGAGCGGCTGAGGGAGCTGGGGGTGTTCAGCCTGGAGAAAAGGCAGCTGAGGGGAGACCTTCTCACTCCCTACAACTGCCTGAAAGGAGGGGGTAGCCAGCTGGGGGTCGGTCTCTTCTCCCAAGGAACAGGTGATAGGACAAGAGGAAACAGCCTCAAGTTGCGCCAGGGGAGGTTTAGGATGGATATTAGGAAAAATTTCTTCACAGAAAAAGTTATCAAGCATTGGCACAGGCTGCCCAGGGAAGTGGTGGAATCGCCATCCCTGGAGGTATTTAAAAGACGTGTAGATGTAGTGTTGAGGGATGTGCCAAGTGGTGGACTTGGCAGTGCTGGGTTAATGGTTGGACTTGATCTTAAAGGTCTCTTCCAACTAAAACCATTCTATGATTCTATTCTATCATTCTATGATACAGACATGCCTCTCTGCTTCTGATTTTACTGTTCGTTACTGTGCAGGATTTGAAGGACAGATGTGGCACTTAATTACTGGAAATGGCACAAGTAGGTCAGTCGAGCTTTGCTGTTCATGCTGCCAGTTTGAGACAGGGCTTCCTCTCCAGGCTTGGCTCTGTCACGTCTGCCACGGTGAAAATGGAGATTTTTCTCTTTTTTTTTTTTTTAAATCATACAAGATATTTTAAAATAATCTAATCCTGCATGAGTGAATGCTTTATAACTACATTTAGAAGTATTTGCCTCTCAGTACAATTAAATTTGCCTTTAAAGCCCAATTATTTAACTTAAATGCAATTTGATAAAGCCCCAGACCTTCAAAATGTCTTTCCTTTCTTTCCAGGCTCTCTCCATAGACATAGTCTGAAGATAATTTTTGTATATATTTTTGGCAGGCAAGTGGTACAGGGGCAGAAAATGTACACAAACCAGCTCTCTTCTGAAGTGTCTTTTAAAGGTTTTCACATACTAATGAACTGAGCCTCAGCGGTAACAAAGAATTATCCTTGTAATCCTACAAGAGCTCTTAGCCTACCCTCTCAGCATTTATCTGTGACGTTGTTTAATATTTATACCAAAACCTGGTGTATATTGATTGTGTTTGGGTTTGACTCAAAGCTTCAGCAGTTTTAGTCCTGACATACGCCTATGCCAATGATATTGGAACCAAAACACAAGGATGCACGTAGATCTGCTTTTAAAATTGAAGTTAATGGTGGAGTTGCACACACGCACGCAGAGACTGTGCCCGTGGGTTATACGTACCTGCATCCTTGTGTACACACACAGCGTTTCACACTGGATACGCCTGTGTGGGTATTCCATCCTCACGTGCGTTGTCACAGTGTAAAATCTTGAAGATGACTGCTGTGATAAATTAAAATAATTAATTGCATACAACATTTTTTTAAAAAACAAACCTTAGCAACAAGGCAATTAAGCTTGTGTTTCTTGCACTGTCTCTCAGTTTAAAAGAGTTTTCCCGACCTAGATTCAAAGGATCGTTATCTCATGGGCATACACGCGTGTGTTTGTCCTACAGATCGATAAATGTAAATCTCTGTCCACCAAAAGAAGCCCCACGTTGAAAGAAGGGAAAAATAAGAATTTGTAGTACAGCATTTAAAAGTTTAATTTTTTTTTTTGGTTAAATGATGGATTTTGCAGTTGCCTTCTCGCTAGGCAGTGCCAGCAGATGTCAGTGCCAGCCCCAGCCGTGTCCATTGTGCTTGAGCTGCACAGTGGAAATTGCTTTCCCTTACAAAAGAAACTCGCTGTCAAGTTGCTGTTATGTTAAACAATGGATGTAGGTGAAGCTTTTGAGCCAACGCTTTAAATTCTGACTTGATGCCAAGAATACCGTCAAGTGTTTGAAAGAAACTCCAAAAATAAGAATAATCACCTTAAACACACATACAGTGTCTTTCTCTTCAGGCAGCATTCCTAGGAATCAGGGCAGGAACCTTCTCTAATTGATCATAAAAACATCTTCCAGGAATGAGAATGTGTTCCTCCCATGTGTGATGGGGAAGGTGCCCTTCAGCGTGTGCTGTGAGTGAAATTGGTTCCTCTTCAAAATCTTGTATCAGTGTCCAGCCTTCAGATCTCAAATCCAAGCCTGAATTTCATGAGTTCTCTCTAAAATGAAGACAAAGTTTCAGGCTTGAATAATCATATATTGTGAACGTGGATTATATATTAATTATCTTGCACATCTGAAAATACGATTTAATATTTGGATATAGTCCTATATTATGGAGGGTTTAAAATCTGAATAGTCTGCTTAAAAATTCATACCAGGAATAGTTAATCTTCTATATTGTTTTGACATCCATTAAAGCTGCAATTTATTAATATGACTTCAGCTACCACTCACTGCTGCAAAGCAAACAACAAACATCTGAGCAGAAACAAAATCTTCTCTATCCCTACAACACCATTGATTAGCTCTTATTTATGTTTCTGTCAGCTGCGTTCTGTCAGTCTGAGACTTATCTGATCAGGGCTGCAAAAACGTGCATTTATTGCTGTCCTTATCCTGGTCTGTCCTCTTTCCAAATCGTTTCCTATCAGAGATATCTGATTTGCTGGAGGTTATTCCTGCAGCAGAGATTTCTTCCCATGCCAGATACAGCTGGATTTCTACAGCTTCTGCTCTCTGTTCCTGTTTTCTCCCAAGTGTGGAAGCTTCCCACTAGTTGAAATTCATAAATTATTTCATTTGGATCATTAAGTTGTTGTTTTTGTAGCCTTTTCGCCCTATTTTTACTGCATGTGCTCATAAGTTGCACGGGTGACTACATTCTTGCAATCTCGTAATGTCTCTTATTTCCCTTTGTTGAATGAAATGGAATATTTTCAAGTGTTGAGTTTCATCTCAGTTCACATCCCAAACTGTCAACTCTCCTCCCAGACGTTCCTTTGCTTACCAGTGCTTTATGGAGATTTCTTCCCACGTCCAAACCAATGGACCTGCAAAAGGTAGAGAGGGTCTCCAGCACCCCTACCTTTAGTTGTGTGTGTGTGTTAAGTGTCTGTCTTCAAGGGAATTTGCCTATTCCTTAACATATTTGTTTCAGCAAATTCAACTAAGCCATGAATTCTAGGTAGAAAAAGGAGGCCAGCTCTCCATAAACGTTTATTGATTTTGTTCCTTGTTGTTTGTCCCATTTATACTAAATAATAACTGGTGGCCTGTCATCTGATTTCTCCAGAGCTCTGGCAGATATTCCAATGTATTCTTATCATTCTTAGGATGTTTTCTGTGAATATCAAGTTATGATTCATTTCTACATAAGCATACAGTCCCAGCCTTTTCAGAATACTATTAAAGGGCTTGGTATTTATATCTCTAAACATATGTGTGCGAAGAGAAATGCTTAAAATAAGATGCAGAATTCAGCTAATTAAAGAAGTCTGGAATTCCTGGAAAGGGTGTGATCAAAGTTGTGGAAATTGCATTAGCAAAGTGAAATGACGTGCATGGGGTTGCTCGAGAGCAGAGATTCATTTTGGATTCATCCCTCCTGCCTCTGAGCGTTGATTCACACACTAGGTTCTCTTCCCTTGGCTGTTGGGACTCTCCCTTCTCCCATGCTCTGAAGCTCTTGTCCTCCAGCAGAGGCATCTCGACTGCTCACCTACCGACTGCTGAACCGCTGCGGTTAGCTGTGCTGTACACGAAGGTAACATGGTAATTCATCCAGGTTTGTCTTTACCAAAAAAAAACCAACCAAACCCTCAAAGCCTCAAAGGGTGGTCTCAGTTTGAGTTCACTAGATATAGGGGTACTGAAAAGGGCTTTTTTTTATCCTGTAAATTGGGTCTAGTGTCCAAGGGGCAAGTTCACTTGTTCATACATTCGTTTTCACAACCCACAAACTATTGCCCGCA
This sequence comes from Larus michahellis, assembly GCF_964199755.1. Lineage (NCBI taxonomy): Eukaryota > Metazoa > Chordata > Aves > Charadriiformes > Laridae > Larus > Larus michahellis. The sequence continues at coordinate 51,131,822 of NC_133902.1, forward strand.
GTGGTAATAAATGCTACAGAGCAGAGAAGTTGCCCCAGTGGAAGAAAGTCCATTGGTACTTTTGCACTGCGCTGTATCATACCTTTAACGCTCCACGTTCGTCGAGCTTGTCCTCTTTGAATATCAGTGTTTCATTTCTGCCCCTAGAATTCAGAAACGTGGGGGTTCATACTGACACATCTGCGGTTGCACAATACGGTTTGTAATAGTTTGAGGACGGCACAATAGAGAATATTTGATACGAGCATACTACAGTCCTTCAAAAATAATGTACTGATAGCTTTGGGTTTTCTTTTATTATTCAGGATCATATGGCTGTTAAAAAGAACCAAATCTAACCTTAGCATTAGGTATTTTTGTATTGGCAGTGCTTGCAGTCAAAAAGTTCTCTGTAAAATGATGAAAAGAATAATGAAACTTCAAGTATCATGCTGATACGTTCCCTCTTTAGAAATTCTCGGGTTACTGCTAACACTTTAGGAAATTAAAAGGCAGAAAATAATGTTTCCCTTCATGTGCTATTTCTAATTGGTTCCTATACTGGAGAGTTACTTTCAGGGCTGTGACAGATTTTTTGGATGAAGAGCAGTAAATATCTGTCTGGTATTTGAAACACTGTAGACTGAGAAAATGACATGTTTCCTTGCAAATGGGCAAGGAATGACCCTCTTTGACCTTTTCCATGTTTGTGCAAAACTGCTGTGATCAGAAGCAGAATAATATCCATTAAAACATACAATTTAGGGACGTAAGGTAACACCAAGTTGTGATGCTTCGCTTTGTTAAATGACTCCTGCAAAGTAGCAGATGTCAATTTGCCAGTTTCCCTCAGTCCCTCGGGGTTTCTGTCAGGGGCCTGCCAAGCCTAGTTTCAAAATAATAAAACAAAATTAAAGCAGAAGATAGAATAGTCCTTCAACAAGTACTCTTGGGGCAGGCTAGCTCAGTTGTCCCACTGTAAGGGTAGCTCAGCTCTGACTGCTGCTTTAGGCAGCTTTTGAGTCGAACAAGACACATATGCTTTGTTGGGAAAGCATTTAACATCTAAGAGGAGAGAATTTTGATTCTCATCTGGGAATGAAGTTTAAATTGAGATTATGAGAGCATATGTTTGTACCGGTGTCCAAATTCCCTTTCACTGAAGGTGTGCATATTAAAAAAGACCGTGTCTGTTTCTGTTCTCCCAAAGCTTTTTGTTGGGCTCCTGTTTCAGTGTAGGGAAAATTTACCTGTCTTTTTTTTTCCATTTTTTCCCCCCATATCCCAAAGTCAACCTGACTACCTTATAAGATGAGAACAGTGTTAGGCAAAAATCTAGTGCTTGCTGTTTACCGGTTGCAGATTCATTTTGGCAAATGCAACTTGTTGCATATGTTGCTAACGCAGCCAGCACATCTCTCGCTATGCCAGAATCTACACAATTGTGTGCTGATGATAACCCAGCGTGATGGCTTACATGTGGTAAGGCACTGATTATTCTAGAAAACAGCCAGCAAAGGGACAGGGCAAGTCTGTAGGACATGAATGAAATAGGAATTATCAAAATGTGCAGCTGAAGGTTTCTCAGCCAAAGTCTTCCACTTTGACTTACTAAAGCCTTTACTAGACCTATTTCCAAATATAATATTATTAGTAATGCAGCTGGGAGATACTGGAATGACAAGGGCTGGGTAGGGGTAGGGGTGAGCAGGGAAAAGGAATCCATCTCATAAGAGGTTTCTGGCTTTCAAAATAAATTATATTTTGTTTGGGGAGGGGGGAACCAAAAAAAAAACCTTTTAGGGAACTCTGCCCCCAGACAGAGAAAACTGAGCATTGAGGGTGTATTCTGAGGTGGGGGTAAGTGGTTCAAGCACAAGCTGCTGAACTGACACGGGACTTGAACCTAGCTGCTCCTTGCCAAAAAGGGAAAATACTTCTAACATTGAAAACAGATGAGGAAATCGGGGCATCTGCAGCCTCTTCCTAATTTTGCTACAGACTTGCATTCAGAGAATGTTTCTGAAATTGTTAGTTAAGCTCTATTTCCCATTATCTCATTTATTAAGCCTGATCTTCAGTTGCCTTTTGTAGAACTTAAGTTCTGTGGTCAAATGTTTTCAGGCATCTACATGTAAAAAGATTATATGCTGACAGAACTCAGGTCTGTTTTGTTGCAGTAACATCATATTCCCAATCAGCATATTGGGAATGGTGACCAGCAATGGTAAGCATATGGCTGGTGGCATTAAGCAAGTGGAAACAGCTTTGGTTTTGTAGCATTCAAGTCCAGGAGGATGAGGTGGTCTTTCACATAACATATAGACAAGCCACACTCCTTGCCACAGGAGCCTGGAGATGCTGAAAGTTTTGCGCAAAAAGCAACTGGACTAATGCACAGAAGAGAAATCCACCCAGCATACTGACCCTGGCCCACGAGATCCCTGAACAAAAATTTGCTGGAGGCTCGAAGTACTCTCGCTATTTGCCACAGCAGTCTTGCCATGTTCCTACACTTCTCCCTGGGCACCAGCTGTTTGCCATTGCCAGAAGTTGATGCTGGCCTGGATGGACCTTTGGTCTGGCTTGGTGTAAATGTTGTTAGATGCCAGCTGCCCCACATCTATGGAAAAGTATTTCTTGCAAGGAGCAACGCACACCAAATATCCTTTCCACAACTGGAGCAAGGTGAACGTTGTGGATCTCTTCACCTTTTTGGAGAGGAGTACTGTGCATGCACAACTGCAGAGTAACCATAGAAACAGAGACACATGAAGAGATATTGAAGCCAACATTGCGAGTGGAATGAGAAGTGGCAAGAGACAAAGAGGAGCTTTCATTTATCACATGAACTAAGGGATCTTTCATCCTCTCATCAGCTGCCATTTCTTGCCTCCCAGCTGAAGGTCTTGTTGCTCTTGCCAGTGTGGCACCACAGCTGCTCTACAGCTGCTCTACAGCTTCTCCTCCCTGAGCCTCAGCTGTAGCTTATTAATCTGTTCATCCAAGGGATCTGGTGATGAGCAGCTCGGGAGTGTGTCCCCAGCATTTCTCCTGTCTGTCTCCATATCCCCTACTTCCCTGTGAGCCACGTGTACGAGAGGTGTGTCCTGTCACACAACCCAGTGTGAGACCTGTGTGACGCTGGCATAGGGGTCCCAACTGAACAGCTCATCCTCGCTGCACAGTAGCTCCAGGTGACTCTGATCCAGTCAGGACCACTTGTGTTGCTTTACTAATGTTATGACAAAATCTGGAGGTGATTCTGTGAGTCTCTACAGGTGACTCCATACCACTCGTGGATCTTTCCCCTTCTCATTCACTCTTCCTATTAACTCTAATTGATACTGCTAAGCATACTTTACGTGAGTCCAAGGGGAACATCTCCATGGTACACCATGAGGAGGGGCACTGATACAGGCATCAAACCACTTCTGGAGAGCCCGCAGCTGCCCCATGGCCAGCCTCTCCGGAACTGGAGGCAGGCCCATCTCATGGTCTCTCACCTTTTCCAAGTCAAATACTGTAAGCCAGAGAAGTGTGAGAGAACTTGCCAGAGGTAAGAATCTGAGACATGGGAGCACAGGGAATTGCTCACATCTTGAAAGATAAGGATTTTACAGGAGAGAAGAGACGTGCAAAGAAGTACGGTATCAGGACTTAGTCTTGCAACAATACAGGTGGCCTCAGGGACAGTGGGATTATGTCACTTTGCCTCATAAACGTGAATGAGAAAACTGAAGTAAACCTTGGGCGTATGTGTAGGATGGCACTGAGTATTTTTGCCAGTTCCTTTTTTTTTTTCTCATTACTCTCCATTGATGCTTAATGCCCTTTATTTAATTATCTAAAGACCGCAGTTGTTATTTGGTGAAATCATGTGCTGACAACCCTATTTATTCAGAAAGCTCTTAGTAATTGCCAGCTGATTCTATAGTAGTTTGTAAATTGTCTGTCTGTAAGGAGGGTAATTGTACCTGAGCCATAGTGTCTGCCTTTTTGAGGAGGAGACCTTGTTTATTGTCGTATGACCTTCTTGTTCTGGTTTCATTGGGTGCTACTGTGCTCAGGTGGACCCCGGGCAAAGATAAAATGCAGGACTGAATTCTTTCTGAGTCTTTATACAGTGAATAGTTTCAATTTTTGACACATTTTTTGGTGGAACTGGCTGGTCAGAAACTGCCTTGAGGGTCCTGACGATAAGACCTTGTTGAATATTGTTCTTTCCCAGAAAAGGAAAATGTGCTAATTGTAACTGTCACTGTTTTACACAACATTAAAACGGTCACAAAATCAATTAGTATTTTAAATGACAACAGCAGTTGGATTTCAAATAAAGTACATCAAAGTTCATGCCCCCCAGAATGATACAAGACCTCAAGCTGAGATTTCCTTTCATCATTCCTGGGTTCATTTTGAGCAATAAGGCACGTATATCCCCTGTACATTGTCGGTATCGTTCTGACAGAGCACTCTCTGCTTTAGACAATTTTTGTAAATATCATTAGAAAAAAGCCTGTTGGAAGCTGACTCACTGACAATTTTGTTTAATGTAACAGCCCGTTACATTATTACAGGGGTTCTGTGTTCCTATATTTAAGCCAAAATGATGCTCTTTGTTTTTAAGAGTTGATCTCCATTTTGAAAAATTACCTAAATATCTGGTTTATCTTCCTGAGCCCATCAAAATCCTGACTGAAAACCACTGAAAAAGGTTCCCGTTCATATCGGTGGGTGTTGGACAACTGCTGGGCTCTGCCAGTAGCGCTGGCATTTGAAAAAGTGGATTGCAACAAATTTGTTCAGTTCTAGGCAGGATGAGACAAGAGACATCCTAACTGAGTTTCACATCACTTTTGCAGTTTTAGCATAAGGTTTTTCAGCCCCATCATCAGACTGGTACAGCAACTGCTAATACCACTGGGGCTCCTACTTGTCAGTTTGACGAGGCAAGCTGGATGGCAATGCCTGAACGGCAGGTTTGTGGTGATTACGACACGTGATGGCTGAAGGGAACGCTCTTATTGACCTGAGATTTTGTACGTGAAGCATCAGCTCACTTTATTGCAAACGTGATCCTTTAAATCACGGGTGTTGGTTCACATGCCCCTGAAGAAACACAGTGTCATATATGAAGTGTTAAAATAGGATGTTCTGGGGGATTTTGCTTTGCTGTAGAAGCATATTCTGTAAACGTTACTTATAACATAAATCTGCATTGATTTAATTGTGCTAATTCATGTGAGACTATTCTAAGTGTAAGGCAGATAAACTTTGACTCCTCATCAGGGTAATTTTTGACCTGTGACTTTGGGTTTTGTCAAGTTTTAGCATGAATTTGCAAGCAGAAGCTAAGCCTCTTCTGTTTCACTGAGATTTTTACAATCACCCTTCCCACCCCCATGTCGTTAATTGCCTGCTAATGCACTGACAGCTACTGTACTTATGTAAAGGAGGAGGCTGTTGAACTTAGAGTTAGCCTTCCTCAAAGAAATATTAAATTAGTCTTTCCAATCTGATAACTCATTGCTTTCCTTGCCTTGTTGTAGATAGAGAATATGCATCTGCATCCTTGGTTTGCTAAAGGGTAAGGCCAGGTAAATGTATGCACGTTAGGAAACGTATTGGCACTGTAGGTGACTCTGATAGACATTCAGATATAGAACATCTGGATCCTCACGGCAAAGCATAGTGATGGTGTATGTAATAATTATGACCTTTTAAGTGCTTTGTGTTTCTCACATATATAAAGAACACAGCCTAAAATGGAATAGAATCCTGTAAGGTGCATATTGATCCTTACAATCAGTCTTCCAGGCTCTGTTCTTGTTTAGAATATACTCTTTATATATGTAAGTATATTTGCACATACATATATACACGTCAATTTCTGTATGAGAATAAATTGTAAAGGTCAAAATTAAGTTTCAGTAAAGTCTGTTGAAACTTTTGTATCCATTTTTTAGCACCTCATGTCAAATAAAATGTGGACTAGCTGTAGTTGAGGGAACAGAAACAAAAAATGACTGACGTATTAGAAAACATTACCTAAAAATGCATCATGGAAAGACAAATATGAATTGCGGCTGGTTAGCTTAAAGATGAGAAAATGTCAGAGGCTGTAATAATAGTCTTCAAGGACGTGCAAGGTTATTGGAAAAAGGAAGGAAATTGCCCGTCTTCAGCAGCAGCACCAGACCCAAATTCCTGCTTGAAAATTTGTTTAACCACTGGGAAAAACTCCAATAATAAGCACTGCGGAGGTGGGAAGTTATGGCGTGCCCAGTGTTGGAGAACTTGAAGAGCTTTTTGTCTGATAATCTATTATGAAGATTTATTACTTAATGAAGATTTCTGTTATTTTAGGTAATGACTTGCAAAGTGTATTAAGACTAGTGGATGGAAAATATTACTGCAACTTCATAACAGGGCATGGACATTTCAGGCTTCTATCTTCCCTTTTTCTCTTTTTCCTACTGTTATTAGCTGATACACCGATTCTTGTGCCTTTTACTTGTTTGTTCTTATAGATTTCTGTTCCACCATTCTCCCTTCTTCCTAGTGGCATGCTATTTCACTGTGAAACAGGACAGCCCACTGTTTTAGATATCAAAGCATATTGTCCCTATTAGCGCAAGAGTTTGTTAACCTTTCTGCCACAGTGGGAATTATCGATAGAAATGTCAAAAAAAATTAGTCTGCTCAGCTCCTCAGAGGCAGGATTCCTTTGACGTGGATGTCTTTATTCCCCTCATTTGTGTGCTGGAGAGGGTGACACTATTCTGTCCGCACCTGACTGTGCGCTGATAGGAGATGGAGGAGCTCTGGAGGGATGCACACCGGTCCTCTGGGGGTTGTTGACGCCGTCCGTTGCCTGAACTCTACGAAAACTTTTGTCTGACTTCTGGCAGATGCAAACCAGTGGAGTACCTAATTATGAGATCAAATGGGATGAGCTGAAGACAGCTTTTTTCTTCTTTACAATACTGCCTGATAATTCCGGCTCCACCCCCCTGGAAGCTTCATCTCTATCTTATTTCCTCTAATCATGCCCCTAGTAAGGGAATAAGGACAATGACAATGAATTAACGATAACAAGATGCTCTGTGTTACTATGAACGAAGCACTTGTCTCTAGTTTATCTCCGCCACAAGGGCACACATTTGTGTATTTGTAACATCTCATCTCCAGACAATTTGACCTATTCACATTCACTGAAAGTATCTGTGATTTGAATTTGTGTTGTTAATCATTTCACTCAACTAGAATCTGCTGTGATTTGTCCTTTTTGTTATATAATGAGATCAGCATTTATTATTCAACACTTGGTTCTCTTTTATCTTAGCTTAAATTTAGTCTAATATTTTGCTATGCTTTTTTCCTTTTTTTTTTTCATTATTTTTCCTGTCCTTATTTTCTTTCCCAATAAGGACTTAACAAATAACCCTTTCTCATTTGAAGCACGCATATTCATGGCATATAAACTAAATTAAAAATAGAACAAGTTATGGTACATAATTTTTGGTCACTAGTTCTATTGTGCAGAGAACTGAGGGGTTTATTTCAGTAGTCTGTATAGAATGTTTTGTTCACATTTTGTTTCTATAATATTTTAATTTTATATAATAATTTTCTATTTCATCTAATGCGTTTTCTCTTCTATTTGTATATTCATTTTAATTTTTGTGTCCATATATCTTAGTGATATAAAACTTAACAGATTCTGAATGAAAGCTCACTGCACTCTCTGCTACTATAAACATTTTTGGATTGGGCACATGCTGTCTCCCAGAAATCAGGTCCAAATGTTCATTTCTTTTTTGTCAGCAAATATGCATATAGTGTTACTTTATAACCAAAGCTTTTTGCACATCTGAGGCAAGATCCAGAACTCATTAATGTTTTACCTGACTTCAGGGACTTTAAATTAAACTAGTAGCAGAAGGAATTATTTCAAGATCTTGTCGTGATATCCCCTGTCAGCTATACCACTAAAAACTACTTCATATTCTACAAAGAACACAGAAATGGTATTTTAATCATCTTTGCTCAAAGCAGAGGATTGGAGTTGAAGGTAAGCAGTGCTTATAAAACTTGTTTCAGAACTAACAAAGAGTTTTCAATTAAAAATTATAACGGACACAGCAGAAAATTAACTAGTGAAGTTTCACTCTGTGAGTGACAGAGGCATCCTTGAAAACTTACTTCAAGGCTGATGATGTCTCTTCATCAGGTTCCTGAAGAGCTTCTGATTTTTATTATTCTTAGGTCTTAAAATTATTGTGGTATTTTTTTGAAGGTTGGAGTTGCAAAGATTAATGTGGTTTTTGGCTTTTGGTTGTACCCTTCATGCTGTATATTTTATCCTGGAAAAGTTTGATCGGGTTCCACCCAAGTGAGTAGCAGTTATGGTGTGGAGAGGAAGTTATGGAGGAGGATGAAGGGGAGGGACTTGGTGCAATATCCAGGAACATGCTCACTTAGGCACATCACCAAACTTGTGTAAATTTATGGCTGAGTCTGATGAGTTACATCATACATAAGCACAAATACATATATGTCTGCATAAAATTTTAAACACAGAAATGACATTCAAAATAATGTACAAGTGTGTAAAAAATATGCAAGGTTGTGTGAAATATCATATTTAAGATGGAGGTAATGTGAGTCTTCAAACGTTTGCTCTACCTTCGGTTGTCAGGGAACAGGGTTGCAGAAGCCATTCACAAGGATTCTTCTATCTTTTAAGAAGTCTTAATAACTAGCAAACTGTTGATCCTTAAATTACGTATATACTTTTATAATTCACTGAAACATTAAAATTCTGACTTGGCTAACTGGCATAGGATTTCCATCTGGGAAATAATTTTTCCAATATTGACATTTTAATTAATTTCTTAATGTTACCTCTTTAGATAATTTTACTTACCAGACTCATATATAGACCACAAAGAGCTTGACTGCCATCTTTTTAAACTGTCAGTAACTTATCAGGTAGAAATCTGTTTCTGACTCCTTCCTTATGCCTAAGGGTCTGACTCACACTATGTTTTACCTTACGCCATAGGGGATAGTTACTTTTTTACAGGCAAAATAGATCTGCCTCAACAAAAAGAAAGGTGATTTGTGTAGTCTGTGATAGTAGTGATTTGACTGCAGCAGAGCCCCTCTGAGGGGTAGGTTCCTAGATATGGTTGCTAATATCTTCCTCATATGTTTTAATGCTAAAAGATGCATTTCTACTCTGATGCCTGCCATTCTCTATCAAGAAAACCCCCCATGAAATAAGAGTGTCAGAAGATTAACTTATGATACTGTTTTTCCAACTAAAATATTTCATTGATATAACTCAATATTTTGTACTGGCAAACTGTGTAGTCTTTCTACATGGAGTGCTATAAGATGATGGCTTATGAATTTGCAGAAGCAGTTCAGGCTGCTGAGCTAGGAAGACTTTTTTTATATCATTTGTCCTTTCAGATATTCACCGCCCTCCTATTATCTGTCAAAAGTAATACTAAACTTCAATTCTGCAATTCAGGAAGAGAAATTCTGAATAAATTAAACCTTTTCTTCGGCAGATCTTGATCCAAGGTCATTGGGTAAAGGGAGGTAAGCAGAAGACATCTGCAAATTTTGCTGTCTCTTATTTTCTCCCTTTTGTCCAAATCATTAAGATCTATATGAAAGAGTAAGAGATGCACTACCAGCCCTTGATCATTTCACTGTTAACTTTTGCTATACTGAGACTGAATATTTATTCCTAATAACTGTTCCCTATCTCTCATCTTGTTTTCATCTCCAGTGGGAATTAATCTCCTTTCCATGAACTTTTTTGTTATGATCTTTCCATAACAGTCTTTTATGGGTGCTAGAACCTGTTACATCTTCCTTTTTCCGTACTGTCCAAAGGTCCTCTGTGAACTCTCACCGAGTTTTATATCTGTAGATATAGATATTGATATCCCTTACTTATCTACACCCCTTGGCCACCACTTGGCACCACCTGCAGAAAGGCAGGTCCACTGGCTGGGATGCACAAGGTCTCTGAGCCTGCACCAACCCCATGGTGTGGCTTTATCTCAGATAGGGTGCTAATTCGAACCTCTCCTGTCCGCCCAGCTTTGCTTTACATAAAACTTGTCAGGATATAATATCTTGAAGACTTCAAATGTATCTGAGAGTGATTCAGAACTGGCTCACATAACACAGTTGCATAAGTCTCATTTTCATAGGAACTGTGTTAGATTTGATAAAAAAAAACCCACAACACATCTTTAAAAATGAGTCAATGGATTGAGGTTAATCTACCTACTTCTTTTGTTACTTGCAATCATAACTTCTATAAATATGCACAGCACAATAACAAGCACTTTCTAAAGTACAAACTTTCTTTGCAGAAGATATTAAAAAACTCTTTTCAGTGTGAAGATAGTTTAAATTTAAGAAAGAAACAGAGCCCTCCAAGGTGAGGCTTGAAGATGTTGTACGTAAGCCCAGGCAGTAAATATGAAAAACTATCTTAGTCTGTGGAGAAGAGTAGGGAGGGGTTACAAAAAAAGGTAGTAAATGCAGGAGGAAATGGAAGGAAAATGGATGGAAATATCTTAGACAACATGCAGAAAAATAGATGGCAAACACTGGATGTGTTGAAATGTCATGAGAAGGTGAAATCTAGTCCTTGGACTCTGCATCCAAGTTTTCCAATCTGTGGACTGTAGTCATGATCTCAGCCCAAACAAAGACTAAAGACTTTTCCATGGCTTGCTAGTCATGAATATAATCCTCCTAGCCCTTCATACCATCATAACTTCTCTGTGCAGGATCCTTATTCCAAGTATGTAGGCAAAGGACGAGTACGGTTGTAAGGTTGTCTTTCATATCAGTGTCCTTTGCGAGCCCTGCAGCACTTGGTGAGGATGACTCTGTGGGCAGTCCATGCCTGGCCACGTGATTCTTTCAGGTTTTGAATGAATCCATGAAGAAGAGAGATAACAGTGAGGGACTTGGAATGCATACTAAGAAAAATTCTGTAACTTCTTATTTATTGTTGAATTCCTGTTCACATGCCACAACACAGATTCCCATAATTTATGCTGAAAAGCAGAGTGCATAACAGCTAAATTCTGCTTGCCTTTACTTTAGGTGAAAGTCATTCAGGTCATTAATCTTCACAGAATCACATAAAATCACAGAATGGTAGGGGTTGGAAGAGACCTTCAGAGATCATCCAGTCCAACCCCCCTGCCAAAGCAGGTTCACCAGAGCAGGTTGCACAGGAACACATCCAGGTGGGTATTGAATATCTCCAGAGGAGGAGACTCCACCATCTCTCCTCTCTGGGCAGCCCATTCCAGTGCTCTGCCACCCTCAAAGTAAAGAAGTTTTTCCTCATGTTGAGATGGAATTTCCTGAGTTCCAGCTTGTGCCCGTTGCCCCTTGTCCTGTCGCTGGGTACCACTGAAAAGAGCCTGGCCCCATCCTCTTGACACCAGCTCTTTAGATATTTCTAAGCATTGATGAGATCCCCTCTCAGTCTTCTCTTCTCCAGGCCAAACAGACCCACGTTTCTCAGCCTTTCATCATAAGAGAGACGCTCCATTCCCTTTGAACATCTTGTTTCTACTCAGCTGTCAATTTTCATGAAATCTGTAAAATTTTGTTATCTTTGACACCTTTGTTTTTTCCATATATGCTCTATAATTAACAAATAGATTCAGAACTATTTGGAAGGAGAGGGGTTTATGAACAAACAGACAGGTAGATGAGCAGAGATCGTAATCACAGAAATTGTATTCCCTTAGAAAATCAAGCTAAGTAAGAACTTGTTGGAAAAGTTGATATCTCATTTCTGTGCATGCGTATATCTTGTTTTATACGAGTCAGTGCTTTAGTGTATGTTTTCGCAGTTTTAAGATGAGGCCTTCAATTTCTTTTTACCAGGTCTACAGCCAATTTTCTGCATTACCTAACCAGATTTTCACAGTGTTTGGAAAGCTATAGCTAAGCTACATGAATGCCGGATCATGAAGAACAGAATAAGTTTTTCATGGTTAATGTATACCAATGACTACATAAAAAGAACCAAAACAAAAATTGCTGTGTTAAAAGAGTGTTAAGGTTACAAAGTCAAACGTGGAAAAGTTAGGCAATGTTACATTGATAGCTCTGTGCAAGTTTAATTTGGCTCCCTTGTGTGCATGCATTATGATACAGTCTTTAATTACCTGATCGCATACTGCTTTCTCCATGGGGCTCCTACCTCATCCAGTGCACCGGATGAATGTGTCTCACTAAATGAGTAGCTATTCAGTGTTTCCTTTTATTCTCATTATTCAATGCGTATCACCATGACTTATTTACTGATCTTCTAATTCTCTTTGTAAATTCAGACTTTTTTATTTCCTCGTGGCTTTTTCGGTGCTGTGCTTCATCAAAGTACCCATGTGCTTCTCACATATCAATGCCTTTATCTTCTCAAGCCAGCTGTAAGGTGACACGAAGTTGATACTGTCTTTGAGGGGAAATGGAGGCTGCTAATTCTACCAGTATTCATTAATTTTGAGTATATGCTTTAAGACTTAAAAACTGTATGTCCCTTTAAACTTTTAGATCAATGCAATCTATTCGTCATTTTGGGTAATCCTCAATATTTTATTTTGTATGAGACCTCAAGCCAAGGAATAAATTAGCATCCCAGTTTTAACTAAGGTTTTAATCCCCTGAAGTTATTTAAGTACTGAAATCAGTGGAAGTTATTCACGATATTGAGTTTTGGTCTGAGAATTTACCCTTGTCCTCTTAACATTTAAATCAGTGGTCTCAGTACTTGTGCATACCAGCACCCAGGTGTGATTTGGTGGTTGCATCACTGGTGCTGGAAGGGTTTGTGCCATCACGTGGGTCCTAAGGGGGAATTGAAGGGCAGGATCATCATGATCTGTGATCATCATTTGTGTGCTTATAGGTCCCCACCTCCACCAGGGAGCCCTGTCTGATATGTAAACAGTACCTATTGCCATGATCTTAATATACTTGCTCCTCTTTAACGCATATATGCAGTCTTGCCTTAGCCTTCCTGAGATCCAGCGCTCTAGCTGAACTTTATCCTCTTTACAGCAGCATTAGTTTGATTACCTTTATATTGCAAATAATAAATATACTGTGGACAGATAGTGTCGTAAATATCATTCATCTCAATTTGAGCTGGTATGCGTTCCTTTTGCTTTATAAATGCCTATAGGAAATATGACTCCGGTGGGTAGTTTAGAGGAAAAGAATTTACAACATAGTTAAACCAAAACATATAAACTCTTTTTCACTTTAAGAGAGTTTAAAGAGTGGTCATTTAGCACAAGGTGCACGTTATATTATGTATTTAGTATTTATAATATGCTCTGTAACTCAATTCTGTAGTGAACTGTACATGACTTAAAAAGGCAGAGAGTAACAAAATACAGGAATGTCAGTCATTCCAGGTGTGTGTAAAAATGGAGATATGCAAGTTTGTCTCTGGCAAAATCTCAGCTTTGAAACTATTCGGTGCAGTCTTCTCATTGAGCCAGTTGATTTAATACACCACTTCATTTAAACTACCTTTATCACTGTCTCCATTTTTGTATAACTGTGAAATTGACTTATTTTGGTACATCCCATAATACCTGATTAACCTTCCTAAAGCAATTGTGAATGGAGATATTCAGGAGAAGTCTTCTGTGTGATTTCCCAAGCTGCTCTGTGTTCGCTGTTCTGCAGGAATGGTTTTTGCACTGCGTGCATTTTAAGTGCTGCAGCCTGCCGTACAGGCACCCCTTCTCTTTCTTCTCTCTCTTTTTATTGCCTCAAATACCTAAGAATAGAGTCCAAGGCACAGTTTCCTTTCTTGAGAGCAAGGGGAAAGTAACGAATCCCTAATTTTAAACCTTTATTTGGAAAAGCAAAACCGCGGTCCTCTCATTCACGAGTGGTTTTAATTCAGAGTCCTGTCAAAGCACTCACACTCTGCAGTCTGCATTTAAAGTCTTAAACCTCGAATAGTCCTTGACCTTGAGCTTTACTGGAGGGTATGCCACCAAATTTGTGTGTGACATTGTAGAATCATTTTGTATATGTCTGCTAGCTCCCTACCTGTAGAGTTGAGTAATCTATGAGTGTTTTAGGGGAAACGTTTCCCTTATGACAAGTATTTTTGATATTTTAAAATTATTTCCAAAGCAAATCATAGTTAAAAAAGCGGGTTTTTAACATTTCTATGCTGTAGGGGTATAGAAAATTATCCGACCTGGAAAAATCAAACTCCTTTTTAAGAGTCGTGAAGCAGCTTTTTTATCTTTTATCTTTTTTTAATTTTCCGTAATTTTTTTGAGGGTACAGCACCTAAAATGTATTTGAATCTTTTAAACGAAAATTATTTCAAACAAAAATAGGAATTTTATTTTAAAAGATAAAGTGAGAATTTATAGATTTATGGAAAGTGTATTTTGGCTATACTTTTATTAGAAATTTAATAGTAGTTTTAATTTTTAGTAGATACGAATTTTCCTGGAAAACGCCACCTAAAAATTTCTGGCCATCTCTCCAATGTAATCCTGTCTTACAGAGGTTGCAGTGTGATTTATTTAATATTTCTGCACCTTTGTGGAAATGCAGAGCATAGTAAAAATGTTAAGTACTGGCGAAGAGGGGAGTGACGATGATGCTGTTAGCAGCAGAGGGAGAGCATAGAAGTGGACTAAAGATTTCTGTATTGCCTTCAGTTCAGTGTTTATATAGTAACCCATCAGTGAGGGAATCTCCATTGTGGGGAATAAAGGTGAGAAAAGCCTCTCCCGAGGTATTCCAGCTGCTATAAATTATCAGCTGTGTCAGCAAGACTAGGTTCTTTGTCAGGCAATAAACAAGAAACCTTATAAAGGATAAATGACTTGCCCAGAGAGAACTCCAGGGACGTTAAGCCTGGAGGATCAACTTCGAAATTAGCTCCTATGTATTTGTGAGATAATCAGAATCACTATGTAATATCGCTGCTGGAACCGTTGCGAGGCAAAGAAGGAAAAGCTGAATTTTGCCTTAACCTGCGCTTGAGCTGTGACCTGGGTTATATAAAAATAAAATTACGGAAAAAGACAAAGACCGTATGATCTTCCCTGGCTCCTCAGTTTCACTTAGCTGCTGCAAGATCTGGACAGTAACAGCAGTGAATGATACAGAGATCCTTGAGATTGGCAATGTGTGAGTTTATAAAGCAGAGGGACTCTGGCATAATGCTGCGGCACCTTTAGAGCATGGCAGAGCATCTGGGTTCATCTGCAGACTGTATAGTTCAATTAATCAAGTACAAATACTAATTATCTAAAATTTTCTTGCTGTGAATGAGCAGCTCTTTTTTGCAGACGTTCCAAATCTTATTCATCTTTTGGATACTTCAGAACATTTTTCGGGTTAAATTGCGTGTTCTGCAATAAATTTATCCAGCTGAAATAATCGCAGTAGGATAAGATCAACAGCACAAGAGTAATGCCAGTTTCAAGGACCTATTAATAGTTGGTATGAGGGTACGTCGTACCCTGTATCTCGAAGTGTCTGATATGGTTACAGTAAGTATGATCTCACAACCAGTGTCCCACCTAATCCTCATTATTAAGGAGTCTCATGATGTTTCTGAGCATCTCCTGGGAGGAATTCAGATTATCTTCAATGCCTGCTGAAAGCCCCAGGAGATGGTTACTTCTCAGCGAGATCTGACACCAAAGCTCTTTAATGTTGGCTGCTAACTGCCAAGAATTTTTCACAGAATTTATCTTTACTTATTTTGCTTAAAGGGCATATTTTGATAGCAGTTCCTTACTAAAAATGGAGCTAAACACGTGTTTAATGTTTAGGTGTGTGAGTTTAAGGTCTGACAATGAGGAAGGTAAAGGTCCAAAAACGAGAGCTGAAAGCCTGGTATCCAGAATGGAGAAGCTTGGCAAATTCATGGAGAAATTTCTAGGAGGAAAAACAGGGAGAAAGATGAATTGTCTTTTTGAATTGGAGCAGGCAATCAGTACTCTATGTTTTGACATCGTGTGACTGTCACAACTCCAGTGTACGTTAAAAAAAACCCCAAACAACCCAAAACAAAACAAACAGCAAAACCTCTCCTGACCTTCACAGTTCTTAGGAAAACCTAAAAGCACGATCTTTACATAACTGATGTAGTAGAGCTTGCCTGAGTCTGAATATAGCCTAAAATTGTCGCTCTGGGAGTTATAACCAGCCTTAAAGCACACTTTCTCAAACATACTGTCCTGTGGATCTACCACCGTTTATTTCATCAACTGAAGAATCGGTGCCGGGAGAAGAATTTCCTACCAGGCAAAGGAGAATTTCTAATATCCAATATCAGAGTATGAAGTGAAGGTGGTAGCAGGTCTTACTGCTGGAGAAATTTCCTGTATCTTCTCTGCCTGTCTGGGAGGGAAGGTCCAAACCCTAGTCAATGCTGCCATCGAAGAAAAGCTGTCCTCCTGCTGCACCAAGGACTCTTGTGCAGCAAGGGCAGTCTCACCTCAGAGCCTTGTGTTTCAGTGCCAAATGCAAGCGAGTAAATAATCAGAACTCACAAGAACACGTACGGCTGGGAATACGGCAGTACTTCATTGAATTGCAGGGTCTGGGACGTAACTGTCCCGACACTTAAAAATCTCCTGATTGTGCACAATGTAATGCTGAATGAGAATGAATCATTACACTAGTGATACGTTGGTGAATGTCACGGGAAGAACTGTGTGGCTGATTTTCAGTGAATGCTAAGTATCTCTGTTCAGGTTATGGCTGCAATGAGCAGTGATCTTTTTCTGTCTTGTTTCCCCATTTCTTAAATCTCTAGACTCTCTCCACTTAGACTATATAGTACAAACTTCAAAAGTTCATTTTAGTTTAGAGGATGCAAGAAACTACAAATAATTTTCTTTCCTAATAGAACATGAAACATAGGGAAAGAAAGGAGGTTTTTTTAGCCATTTTCTCAATTTTACTTTAAAAGTGCAGGATGCAAAGCAGCTGCTGTCCGTCCCCCTTTTATAATTCTGCTAAAAACAGTGCACCTCTCCAGATCTTGGCTTGAAAATGTAGCAAATCACTATCAAGTGAAATGTGTGTGGGTCACCTACTCACTTGTTATTATAGGGAAATTGGGACACTGAAGGTAAGGTAAAGGTCATAGGACCTTTTAAACTAGCTTTGCCACTGGAAAAGCCAACTTCTCCACTTGGGGAGGAATATGGGCTGGGAGCTGATAGGTAGGAAAGCAGCTTTGCAAAGAAGAACCTGGGGATCCTGGTGGACACCAAATTGACCGTGAGCACTCAATGTACCCTCGCAGCAAAGAAGGCAATGGCATTCTACGCTACATTAAGCACACCGCCACCAGCAGGTCAAGGGATGTGATCTTTCCCCTCTTCTCTGCCCTGGTGAGACATGTCTGGAGTGCTGTGTACAGTTTTCAACTCCCCAGTACAAGAGAAACATGGACATACTGGAGGAAGTCCAGCCATGATGATAACTGAGAGCTTGGAGCACCTGACATACAAGGAGAGGCTGAGACAGCTGGGACTGTTCAGCCTGAAAAAGGGAAGGTTCAGAGGGATCTTATCAATGTGTATCAATACATGATGGGAGAAATAAAGAAGATGGAGTCAAACTCTTCTCAGTGATGCCCACTCACAGAACAAGAGGTAATGGACAAAAACTGAAAGGCAGCGAATTCCATATGAACATAAGAAAAATCTCCTTTACCACGACGATGATTAAATGTCGGTACAGGTTGCGCAAAGAGTCTGTAGTCATCATCTTTGGAGAAACTCAAAACCCAACTGAGCACAGTCCTGAGCACCTGCTCCAGCTGACCGTGCTCTGCACAGCAGATTTGGACTAGATGATGTCCAGGGATGCCTTCCAGCCTCAGAAATGCTGTCGTTTGATGTTCTGCCTTTAGGAAAAGGTTAGAAAATTCCTCCAAAAAGCAAAAAAATTATTTCTTCTAAATTCCATGACTTCTTAATCTCACTCCTTCCTTATCCCACCCCTTAAAACTTTCCTGATACCCTCAGAAATTACGTGTCTGTCATGTTCTTTGATAATTAGTCACTAGCGCAACATAACATCTGGTGGCTGTTGCATTTTTTGTTGGTTAAATGATCTGGATCTAATGCTGAAACAGAAAAATGCGTCTCAATAAATAAAGCCGTACAAGCACCTTGCAGGCGCTATTAACTGCTCGACGCTGCTGAAGTTCCTGAGCAGACCCAGGTAGAACGAAGCTGGGATAATGGACTGGAGCAGCACAGCAGCCGCAGGGGAAGACCAGGGGCAATCAGGATACCGAAAGGAGACTGAAATTTATTTGCATCCCTGTGCTTTTGTGCAAAAGATAGACAGAGGCCACTGCAAAGCTGATTGAAACAGCAGCCTCCTCTGCAGTACCCTTGTGAGCGTAAAATTTGAATTTTTGCACCACATTGCCATCTTTCACCTATTCCACGGTTTGCATTTGCTGAGGTTTGCTTACACTCATGAGGCTTCTGCTGCTCGAGCACAGCTCTTCCATAAGCAGATCTCATTTCAGAGCTGAGTCCGTTCAGCTTGCTGTGGCGGGGGAAGCTCTGGAAAAATAATTTTCTGAGCCAAGTTCAGAGATGGTACTAGCTGCGATATTAGAGCAAGTTGACATAAATGATCATAAAATGTTGGTACTTGTATGTCCAGGAGATTATGTTGCAAGGCTGTTTTGTGCAGAACGAATAACTGGAAAGCACAGAGTAGTTGAAACTACCTAAAAGATGATTTCTTTGTTATCTTCTACCTTCCGGTCAGAAAATTTATGGTTAGAATACACCTTGTTATGGATGTATTGTTAACATTGCTTTGTAAAGCAGCAGCATCTCTTTCTAAAGCCTGCCTTATCTCCCACTGACCTCTGAAGCTATAAAGATGAGTGTTGTGTCATTTAGCGCAGGAGATGTCTTATCTTTATAACCAGCACATTTTCAGGGCAAAGTCAGCTTCTTATTGCTTGTATTCCACTACGAAAAAGTTTATTTAAAACAGAAAGGAATCTGATCACTACAGCATCTCTTATGGTTTCACTGTCATTTGCTCCTTGTATTTAATGCAACTGTTTTAGACACAAGGCACTTGCATAGGGCTAAATCCACAGCATGTATTCGGTTTTTACAGTCTACAAGTTCTCCGTGAGTAGAAAAGAATCATTGATTTTTGTTTAAATGTAGCTTAAATTTATAATTACCCATACAAACTGAGAAATATGTGCTCTTGGGATGACCTTGTTTACATGCAAAAGTCTGTGAGATATATACATCTTTGTGTTTATTAACTAAATTACTTATAAATTAAACAGAATCTCCCCTATCAATTTGGGTCTACTCCTCTTTTCACATGGTCCATTAAGCATTAGTCCCTGAAGGTTTACTTTTTTAGAGTGCCTGTTTTATTGGATACGATTTCCTCATGAATGACTGTTATGCTGAAGGAAGCATCATGTATATAAACTAGATGTTTATATACTACAGTAAGCCTTGAGCAAGGTAATACAGTTTACGTAATTACATATGTGGGAAAATAGTTCAATTAAAACTCAAAGTGCAGTTACTTTCTTAGATTTGTGTTGGGCTGCCAGATGTGGTTTGAAGCTCCTTCGTCTGACTAGTTGAAGAGTTTGGGACTAGTCATTGGACTCTCTCTCTCTAGTAACAGACAGTAAGGCTAGTGACCTTAGAAACAAAACATTGACTTTTCTCTAGTAAGAACAAAACTTACTCTGTAAACTGCAAACCGTGTGTTATCATAATACTATATCATAGAAGCATAAAATGGTTTGGGTTGGAAGGGACCTTAAAGCTCATCTAGTTCCAACCCCCTGCCCTGGGCAGGGACACCTCCCACCAGACCAGGCTGTGCAAAGCCCCATCCAGCCTGGCCTTGAACACCTCCAGGGATGGGGCATCTATGTGACATCCCTTGTTTTTATACAACTATTATTATTACACAGGCACTTTTCATTTGGCTGTTAATCACATTGAACCAAAACAAATGTAATTTCTTGCCAACCGTTTCTCATTAGTCTGTACTGTAAACTGCTGGTTACTTTCAAGAAATTGAAGAGCAGTTATCAGCTTCAGGTACGTGGCTCTGGATTTTACTTTAGGGAGCTCTAAGTCTGTGAGTCTTATGAAAATCAAACCCCTTTTATTTGCTCTTTACCAAGGTCCCAAATTTTAGGCCTAAACACTGGAGAGTGCTTATTTAAATAAGCATTTGTCAAATGTAGATTACAACAGTTTGTCAGTTCGGAAAAGGAGAGGGGGTAAGAGGCAAATATTTGCCAATAAGAAGAAGTTCAAGCTTCTTGATTAGGAAGAAGTGTCTTGTTTCAAAATCAGAGAGAC
The DNA here is from genome assembly GCF_964199755.1 of Larus michahellis. Classification (NCBI taxonomy): domain Eukaryota; kingdom Metazoa; phylum Chordata; class Aves; order Charadriiformes; family Laridae; genus Larus; species Larus michahellis. Next base: position 51,152,248 of record NC_133902.1, read on the forward strand.
TACGACAGATAAAGGCACGTATACCTGAGCATGCGGTGAGCCTGCAGCCACTGCTCATCTTTCCACAGGAGCATAGGTATTCAGTTTTAGTATTTATAATTAGATGTGTGTTGCAAATTAAAGAAATAGAAAATATTGCCGGAGGATGGATCATAATCTAAAAGGGAAACGTTTTATTGGAAATAACCTTTTTTTTTTTGCACCATTTAATGTTAGGTTTCCTTTTGCCAACACACACTTTTTCAGCACTCTTGTCCTGCAGTAGAGGAGAGGAACCGTAGACCAAAATTAAGATAATTTGTCATAATTTTCCTATCAGGTGTCTTGATGGTTTTAATTACATTTTATAATATTACTAAGATTTTTTAATAAGCTTAATGTAGCCATATTAATTAGTGCCTTTGGGGAAGTTAGAAGAGAAAATATTTTTGTGAGCGAAAGTACGCATGAAATATTTTCAAATGGAAATAATTATGATTTTTTTCTTCCACTTTGTAGGCCTCTTGCCCTGACTGCTGCTTAACACTTTATACGATGAGATAAAATTATCTCCTTTTCTTTTCTTGTTTATTTCTTGAAAATAAGTGTGTTTTGTGGAAAGGAGAGCTGAAGAACATCATGCAGAAAAATCTACTTTGGAAACTCAATGAGTTACAATTGATTTTTCCTTTTCTCTGAACTGCGTTTGCATGCTTTAAATGATTTATGGTTCATTAGTTTAGGTTAGAGAAAACTTTTACTTTGTTATTGTGAACTGCGGGATTCAATAAAAGAAAGGAAAATGCTTCACTTGTGAGACATCCTGAAAGAAAAATTATGGTGCTTCAGAGTTTAAATTGGGATATGGTAGCAAGCTGCTTTCTTTTTTAATCCTTACTAATTTAAGAGCATGAGTCTCATAGCAGCATAATGGACTTACAGGTTGAAATCTCTCGAAATGGGAATTTCAAATGCACCGCTGACTGTTTGTGTTAGGCAAAATTGTCCTGGTCCTTTTTTGACCAGACAGGGGGATAATAGGAGATAAGTCCAACCGTTACATCTCTGCTTGGCTTCTGCATCCGGCAAAGAGAGAATCTGAATTTCTTTCAGCTAATCCCCAAGTTATCCCTTTTAGACAAAGAGTTGACTCCGTCAGTTCAATCCAGACACAGAATAAAAGGATTTTATACGTGTCTTTTCTTGGAGTCCATTTGGCAAAGTAGATATTCCTGCTGCTTTGTGGTGACATGGGTTTTTTTTTTCTGCTGGGGCAGCGAAAGGGGCACAGAAATAATGGGGAGAACGGCAGCGTTATCTCTCCTGCCACAAGAGCAGAGGGGATGCACCGGTTGTTAAGATTTGAGCAAAGGCACTGTCGTGTGTCACTACCTGTTTTGTTAAATGCACAGCAAGGAAACCCGTTAAGTGATAATTATTAATAGCAAGAGGAAGCTTTGCTTCTCTGTTTTTAGCAAACTCCTCAATCGGTACCATCCTTTTCAGTTCATCATACCTTTTAACTAAGGAATTTGCTTTGGTGGCATTTGGTTATGACAAAAGCACCTTATTTTGTAAACAAGCGCTGCTTCTAGGCCAGCTCTCCTGCAGATACAAGCTGACTCGGGTTTCACTCGACGTCGCTGGAACCGCTGCTTGGCTCCCTCTCTTCTCCTGAGTATTTGTGCTACTATTTTTTTCTCCTACAGGATGCAATATTTAAGGCGAGTGATCACGCTCCCAGGACAGTAGCTGCCAGCTTTATTAAGTAATTGGAGTGCAGGAGTCCTGCTTACAGTTCAGCCGCTGTTGACAGGAATTCAGCAGGGAGAGCAGAACTTTATTCCAAAGCACAGCACAGCCCTTCTCCGGAGGGGCCGATGAATGCGAGAGAAATGTATGAACAAGCAAGTCCCCCTGCAACAATCATTACTTATTAATGTTTGAAAGATAAGAGCAATACATTATAAGCCTGCCACTTGTTTCTAAAAATAGATTTGCAAATGCTTTGGTTATATCAGCTACATTTTCTTTACGGTTTTCTGGGTAATGTGGAAAAGAAGGTGGAGGGAATTCCTTCCACATCAATCACAATTATCTCCTCCCATTGTTGTTGGTATTTTTTTCCTTCTTTCTTCCTTCTTTTTTTTACATTGTTTTAAAAATGCTGTTGATTTTGTAAATTAGATTGGTAATTTACAGCAAAGAAGTGTAGCACTAGTTTGGCAAATTTTGAAACTTTTCTGTTTATTCCCCTCCTCTTCCTCCATGGTTCATCCTTTTTCTTTCTCTTCCCAAAAATCCTATTCATCAAATTTAGTACAGATTTATTGATGGTTTTATTGCTCTGAAACTGTGGTCTGTTTTCTTTTAAAAACTGACTGTTGTTGAAAACCATCTTTTGCTGAGCTCTCTTTATTAATCAAATATTTAATAGTCTGATCATAAGCGTGTGTATGTGTACTAGTGAGTAGCTTCATTAAACCTCCTCTATGTCAATTTATCCCCAAATATGTAAAACTTTCCCATTATTTCTTAGTCACTTGCTGTATTGTGAGACATTCTTTATAGTCATACATATACTTCATACAATTTGTAGACATGGGAGAAATATACAGGGAAAAGAAAATAGTTCAGGTATTGAAACACAAGCCAGATTCTGAGATCACTTGTGTCCACAGCGCAGGACATGTGCTCTGCAAACTTTATTGCCATATATGCATCCTGACTGCCTGTCAAAACAGGGTACGGAGTATGCTGTCTGCCACATATTTATCTTAAAAAGAAATTTGAGTACAGAGCTATAGAACTGAGTTATTTTTTCTTTTTTTTTTTTTTGTTCAATTTGAAATGCTGAGATTGACTTCAGTTTTTATTTGACACGCACAATATAATGTACAGACAGGCTCTTGAGCAGTGGTTTCACTGTTGTTCCACCAGCTGCACAGGTCCTGGGCAAAGCAAATAAAAGGTTATTTTAAAATAAGTGCATCGCTCCTTAGCAGGGCAATGGACGGTGCAAAGGCTGTTCTGTGTACCTGGTGCCTTACGGAAGGTGTGAAAATGAGGAAACGTATATCACTAAGTCAGAAGGTGAGAGCTCATGGGAGGAGAGCAAGTAGAAAATAAGGAAATTAGAGAATATATCCTGATTAAAGAAAGCAAATCTTGTTGATGTCAGGGATTATATAGAGGTCTTAATTGTTGTGGATGGGTACTTTTCTTGTCCATGGCTTCTTTACTTCTGTCTGAAAAAGTCTAGGCAAAAGGTTAAGCTTGAGTACCAGGATCTTTTTTGTAGTGTTGAGATCTTAGAGGAGATATCTGTCCTCTGCCTACAAAAACAGGAGAATTAGTATCTTCTCCGACACACACCTAATGCTACTTTATTGGTTGGAACCACCCATGCAGGTTGTCAGATCCAATTTCTCCACCACCTTAAACAACGCGCTAAGTGAAATCAGATAAAACTCATCTGGAGAAAATGTGATGATTGTAGCTGGCTGCCCTGACTCCTTCACCACAGAATGGGCCGTATCAGCCTGGATCAATCGCTTTAGCAAGAAAATAGTCTTTTTGTTAAAATATACAGTATTCTATTTTCCAGGAAAGAAAGTCCACTTCCCTGCTGAGTTAGGACACATGGCACCAGAAAGGAATAGTGAAGCATTTCTGAAGAACTGTAAGCCAAGTGAAAAATGTGTTTGAGCTCTGGGACCAATGTCTCAGTGAAACTTTTTTGGTCTGTCACATATTTCAATAATGTGACTGTTTCTAGTATTGTAATAAGGGACAAAACACCAAACAGAGGCATGAAATCTTCTCCAATAGTGAATCAGAACTTTACTCAGGTATTTTCCTGATCTCCGTGTTCTCTATAATGCTTGAGTGACCTGGTGAAGCGTGACATGGGAATGTCACATGGAATGACTCACCCTGCTCTCTGACAGGCAGCTTCTCTCTGTGTCCATAGCACAATAACTGAGAACCACACTGGCGATGAAACTGTTTAGCGCTCCGCGGTATCCTCCGCTCCACCTCTTTTTCCCCAGCAAGTTCTGCAAAGTTATGAAGCGGTTTATCTCGCACGTTGCCGTGGTGACATTCGCTTTCGAGATCAGCAAGGCAGAGCTGTCACAGTGAGTGATTGGCCAAACTTTGCAAACCGATTGATGTGCCTGGAACGCTGAAAATATTAAATGATAGTCTTTAGTTAGTCATAGGGCCAGAGGGACAAAAACCAGAAACAAGACTGATGCTGTGGTTCAAACAGCCCCCGTGGTGAGGGAGACTCCCCTGTACTCAGAGTCGTGTGTAACCGAGGTCACCACTCCCACCCACTCTTTATCCCCCAGCCAGTTGATGTCCAGACTTTCCCCTTCCAACAATGGGAGCTTTTACATTGTAATACTAGTGTAAAAACAAGCATCTCTGTAGGATGGATTTTCTCCTGTTGCTCACATGGCTGTGAAAATCATGTACTGACAATAGAATTTTTCAAAGCAAAAGTGAGTGATCTTCTACTTGGTATTGTTTGCATGAAACGTTTTTTCCCCGGGGGACCTCATGTTCAACTCATCCATTATTTAAAATTCCTGCTGAAATCAATGGGCCCTCCAAGTATGGAATGACTGCCAGAGCATCTCTACATCTGCATAAGTAATTGCTGCTGATCATACACTAGGCTTCATGAAGAGCTTCTTTACTTGAATGATTTCCAGTGGAGCTCACACTAGAAATATGTTTTCTTGTCATGCCATCAGTATTTTGGAATATCAACAAATACTGAGATGTTGTGAAATACCGAATGGCAAAAATACGAACTCTAGCTCAGCCTCCTGTCGTCGAGGAAGATGCCGTCACAGAGTTTTTAAGATGTACTTTCACCTTGTTCCATCTTTGAAGCTCCAGGTAAATTAGTTAAAGTTGTGGGAACATCCACCCAAGTAAGAATTATCTTGCACGTGGGGAATCAATACAGCTTAAATATTAACTCTTGTTTGTTAATGGCTCTTTTCCCATTCATCATGAAGACTAACTAGTGGGTCTTTAGCTGAACTGCCTCAGTTCAAGCAAGTGTTTGTCACAGTTCTTCTATTTAATCAAAATATGAAATTAATTCTATTTATCTAGTTTTAAAAAAAGCAACAATGTAACCCACCTGCTACTCATTGATTCTCTGCTTTCCTACCATAACACTGTATTTGAGCTATATTATTTTCTAGATGTTTTAGTTCTTTACTTTTTTTGACAATTACTTAAAATGTACTTTTTGTATAAAAGAGTGCATGTACTGTAGGTTGATATCTATCAGGATGCACAGTCTCCAATAAAAGGGTAGAGCAATAACAATACAAACATATGGTAACCAGATGTCAACCAAGCATGAAGTCAGGAAAAGGTCATATGCGGCAGCATACAGCAGCTCAGCAAGAAACAGGAGAAAACAAAAACACTGACATTTTCTGGACGTGTTTTTCTGAACTCTTCAAAAGCGTGTATGAGACACAGTGCTGGCTCATGAATTTCATTTTCCTGGGCATTCACAGGAGAAAGCCTTCTGAACTTAGTCTGATGAGTAACTGGAGATGGTGGCTCTGGTATCCAGTGCTGTGGTTCCTTGGTGGCATGGCTCCCTGTCCTCCACTAGCCCACCACACATCGTGCAGTAGCACTAAAGATCCCAAAGGCTAGAAAAACTCTATCGGTCAAATTGCCCCAAAGGTACCCCTCCCTTCCCTTTATAGGAGTTTTGCGGTTTTTCTGTCCAATCTGCAACAAGGCCACTCTGTGAATATTTCAGACCTCCCTTTGTTCAGCTTTAAGAGGTACGCTGCAGGTGGAGAGACACTCGTGTGCTGGGGGAACAGGGGTCTGCATCTACATATCACCGACTGAATGTCCCGTCAGAAACTTTGACTTTTACCTGTGTTTAATGCCCTTGAAATCTCCGTGCTTCCTCCTCTCGGGGTGATGCTGTCTGCAAATCTGGTTTTCTAACTTGCTTTGGTGAGCTCAGATGTTTGGTGTTTTGTATGTGGAGAACGGCAGTCAAGCCTTGAAACTGGATATTTAGATTTTCTGGATACAAACATTTCCAAATACTAATGAACAAGAAGTCAATGGAATGCATACTCCTATATGGCATAACAGACCTTGTTGAGCAGTATCTCTTCATAAATCCAAATTACGATACTATTTCCCTTTTACTTGGTGAGCTAATAGTACCCAAGGAACAATTAGACCATGTTTACTCTTTGAAAGGACTGGTTTCTTATGGGTGCATTTATTCCCTTGTAGCCACAGGGTAGACAAAAGCTGCTGCAAGTCTGAATCCCTGTTCAGCAGTAAATTGAAGTGATATTCTTTAGCTGATCTGAGGAAGCAGAAGCTATGTATCTATGTCAATACGGTGCTGTGTACATTACAACCCAGGTTAGTGCTAGCTCAGGTATTTCTGAAATGCTCCCTATTGCGCAACATGTACTTAATTAACATTGTGCCAGCTCTTTGTCTAGTTTTGACCCCTACAAAAGGACTACTAACTCTTAGCCAAGCTTGTGGAGGTCTTTTTACTGACTTGCATTAATTAGTAAAACTTTGGTTTTCTCAATTTTCAATAATAATAATAATAGTTATTATTGAATAGTTATTATTAGCAACAACAATAACAACAATAATGTCGCTTCTTGCTTCTTATCGTATGCACGAGTCCTGCCGTCTCCAAGGTCTGTCTTCACTTTCTGATAAGGGTAAAGCAGGAGACAGTTCTGAATACCTCTGTTTCTCCTGTGCTGAGATTCTGTCACTGCTACGCTCTCCTTTACAGAAAACAAGTAAGACAATATTTGTCAAAGTCTGAGAACCGCGTGAACTATAAAGTGCCAGGGAGATACAAAGGGCCACTGAAGAAGAATTCAGAAGCATTCGGACAGGATGAACCAGGATTTTTATGCAGAAAAAGGAGGTGGAAAGAGGATTATAAAGTGAAAGCAGTCTTGAAGCATCATAGTTTTACGTTCAGGAAAGGTGATGCATTCTCATTAAATTATAGCGTTTGGAATTTGTGATGGTCAGCTAGAAATGGGAATGAGTAAAATCTTAATTATGCAGGTGTTGATGAGCATTTTCCCGTATAAAGAAGACCAGTGGGTGTTATTTCCTTTTTGCACGGAACAATATTGTATTAATAAAGACATGGACTAAAAAATTAAGCTCTCCATTTACAACTCAAGATTAGAAAGTGTCAAAACATCAGATTATTAAGAATTCATGGTTTTTTTAATGGCTTTGTGAAGAAAGGACACGAAGTCATAAGGAAGTTCCGAGTGAGGTTCTCCAGCCCTTTCCTACTGTTTAAACTTAAAAGTTCTGCCTTTAAATTAGCCAGATACACTTCTTCCAGTCCTCTAAATGAAAAGGTGTTGCAGATCACATTATCCTAATGCTGAAATCTTAGAGAATGGTAAACTTATAAGTAGTTGGTAGTGAACTATTTTCACTAATTTTCAAATGAAATAATAATAAACATATCATCCAAGAGAACAGAAAAGCTGACTGATGATAGAAGCATCTTGCCCTATCTCCAGCAGCAGAGGTTGGGTATGGAAGAGGAAGAAAAGGGGAAGTGCAGTAGTTGCCCCACTCCCTGCATCCCAGGATTGGCACAGACACAATGGAATTCAGTTTTTGAATCCATAATCTTCAACAGTGTTACAAAAACTCATTCTACCTAAAAAAAAAAAACCCAACCACAAACAAACCCACCTTGTTAGTTTAAACTATGTTATGTTTATAAATCCATCACTCTCTTCTTTTAAAGCCCATCAAGAAGAACTGCCAGGAACTTGTTATGGAAGCAGAGAGGAAAAGTAAACCGTTAACATTAGGATACGACTTGCCATCTGTCTGTGCTTAGTGTTCAGTAGGATGGAAGGTTTGAAATCAAGTGTGTGCTGCTCAATCCCAGAGTTCCTTCTCAGTCACTTAAAGGCATGTCTTTGTAGACATTACCAGTATGTATGCCTTGTGATCTTCCAAATACACTTGTATTTCTCATTCTGCTGTTGATCGATATGTGTGGTTACACATGTAAGTGTCAGTCACTTCCAATTTATGCTTTAAAAAGCATTCACTATAATGCAGTTAATGGGACCCTACGTTGAGTCAGCACTTTGAACCTCTGCTTAATCTAAACTCTCCATTGTTAGTCCAAGCTATATATATTTATATATATTTCATTGCCAATGAAAAATATATCTGGAGCCAGGTATTCCACTGATGTGGAGTCCTGCTGATTTAATGTGTGCCGAGTGTCTGGCTTTGGTTTGTATTTTTCATTCCTAAAGCTTTTGGACTCAAACTAAGTTCTGTGGATGCATTTTTAACCACATTTTTAACCTATGTGATTTGGAACTGTGAAATCCGACTGTTTAAAATGCAGTTATTTTGCATGTGGTCACTGAATGAACTGTGAGTGGTACTATCTGTTAGTCCACTTAAAGTTGTTGACATTAAGGAAGCATAAATTTCCTTCCATTCTTTCTAATGCAAGTAAAAGTGGTCCTGTCATTCCCCCGTGGTTACATTCAAGCAGGTTATCACATTGTGATAACTCATTATAAGCTGCAAAATGCTGCTCAGCCATGTGTGCTGCACAGGGCAGAGATACGATGTAGGGCGCAGAGGACATACAGTTGTGTTTGCTCACTGTAAAGGATACAACATGCCTTATTTGCCATCACATTGCACACTTCGCGTATTGTCTTATTTTTGCTTGATATTCCTCTCAAGTTCCAGTACTTTAGCTAGGTATAGCACCAAGGTCAATACAAAGATGAGGGGACCATAAATTGCCTTCAGAGCATAGAATAGACACATTAATTAAATCAATGAAAGAGACCATTTTTCTGTATCTGCGGTAGAAGTGAGGTCTTCATATAAACCGAGACTACTCTGTAAATCAAGATGCTTGACCGAACTTATTAGTTTTTGAAACCATTTTCCCTTGATTAGAAACTGTGGGCAATACAAAGTCAATGCAAAGAGGCATTTGTTCTGTTGTGGAAAATAAGTGTTTGAATCAAACAAACAGTTATGCTTACCCTTTTTGATGATTTTCTTTTTGTCTTTCATTTAAATACAATTTGTGACTCTATTTAGAATGGCTGAAAACTGCCTATGGTATTTTATTAATTTTTTACACATGCAGATATCAATTTTCTGGTTTTAATTATATAAATCTAGTTTAACTTCAGGGAGCTCCTCCAGACTTGCTCCGTGATAACACACAGGTTTAGCAACATTTACCTATATAAAATTGCAAGACTTTCACAACTAATTCCTCCAGCTAAATGATGTGGCCAATCAGCAAAGTGCAAGCAGCTGGAATATAATTTTGAAGGCTGCATTATCAAATTATCAGCAGATTAAAGTCATTATCAATTCAGTCTAAAGTAACGTGCAAAACGACATGCAGTTACCTTGGAGGAATGAACAAGCATATTAAAACTGGCAAGGAAACCCATCAGTAAAGCAAGTGATAATCAATCTTGAAGGAGTTTAACAAATGGCTACATCATGAAATGGATGCTGTTATGAGCTGTAAACTTTTTGATGATGACTGCAGAGAGATGAGAAAATGAAAGTTTAAAACACAAGTGTGACATAAAAATCTTAGAAACAGGTAAACGAGAAATAGCTTTCGTACTTTTTGTGTTCATCAGTACTTCTAAAGAACACCTCAATGAGCAAATATTATTCAGAAATGCAAAATATGCTCACCAGTCTCTAAGGTACTTTTAGGGTGAAAAGAACTAATTCTTCAGTTAACTCCAAGATCACTGTATTTTCAGTTTCAAGTGCAAATTTTTTATTTTCAACATTTTTATCTTACAGTAGTTTCAAATAATTTTGGTGGTCCAAAAATACAGCACCAAACAGAGAAATGTAATTTAATATTAAATTCCATTTAAAAAAACCCAACATGTTTCAGATCGGATTAAAGAAACTTAGTTCAGAGAAAGTTGAGGCCAAGCCAACCTGAAACTGGTATACCGCATTGCTGTTTTTCTGATGGTAGCATGAAACACTTCAGGCTGAAAAAAAAACAACTTTCAAAAAAAGAAACTTTCAAACAAGTTGTTGATGTAGAAACTGTATTTTCAATTGAAAAGAAAAATGTTTTTATGCAGCATTTCTCAAGTTAGGATAGTGAAAGAATGCTTTGAAATAGTTAACGCATCAGAAAGGCAAGACCAGGCTCAAAACAAAGTGGCTGGTGATCTTCCGAAAGTCCCCGGGGAGTAGCCAAACCCCAGCTGTGCAGATTTTCAGGTAGCAGAAGGAACAGGAACAAACCTCCACCTAGTCAAGCTGAACACTAGCTGAATTTCTCAAGGCTGTTTGCTTTTGTGGTCATGGCCTTGATCTTGAGGGTTGGTAAGATGTCATCATGAATAATTGTCTTTTGGCCTTACCATGTTTTTATTTCCTTTTCTTTCCATGTGTTGAAACCTTCACGGTTTTAATTAAATTCAGCTTGGAAACCCATTAGTAAAAAAGATTAGGTACATTCTAGTAATTCGGTTTTTTGTATCTGGTCTCTGATTTATGAATGTATTAGTATCATGCAACGCCTCCGTTGTTCTAAAGGCTTATTACTGTCATTTCACCATGGCTATGTTATCATTTTAATTATGTATCAGGAGCAATAAGTAAAAGCTAGAAAGAAAAAAGCAACAAACTAACAGATAAAGTATTCCTGAAGCCCATGAGAAATATCCAACTCATTGGACCTAAAAGAAGGTATCATTAACTTTAAAATATATATCAGCACTCAACTGTTTTGAATCCCATACCTCAGCTTAGCTCTGGTGAAGCCATTGTAGTTTCTGAGTTAAGACTGTTGCAGACTTAACAATTAATATATAATGGCTTAGCTTTTTGTTGAAAAGTAAGTGTGTCTCGTCTACTGCATCTGTTACTTCTTTCGCAAAAAAAACAGATGAGACTGTACACCTATTTGAACATAATTTTTAATATTTATCAATAAATACAAATGATACTTTTCAATTAAAGTCTTTTCATCTGTGATACATACAGATAGACTTAAGTATTTAGGAAAAACCTTCTTGTCTTTTTTGAGTGCTTTGTATAAAAAAGAAAAGAATGATAGTAGCTATTCTAAGTTTTAAATATTTCATTGCAATCAAGCAATGAAAAGCTTCCATAGACTTAAACGCGAACTCAGGTATTTCAGAATGAAACATTTAATTCAAATTCAAATTGTTTCTATTTCTTTTTTTGTTTTAATGATTTCACAAGAAAGGTAACATTCCTAGATAAATTAAAACTTTTTTTTGCTAATAACATTAATTAAAGTAAAAATACAGTTGATCAGACTGCTCTACACTTGTGCACATAACACTCGATACAGAAAATTCAGTTACACTGACATTTTTCCATGTTTTTAGCTTTCCTTTAACATGTTTTGGCTTCATGTAGTCAGGTGCTAAGGGCATAAGAAACTGAAAAATGGAGAAGAATTGGGTAGAGACTGAAAAAATAGGGTGTTTTCTGTTGGTTTTTTTTCCTAAATTTGTTTATGTACTTTAAAAAAAATACAACAAACCCACTTAATTCTGAAGAAAAGTTAATGAAGCTCTTCACAGGAACATACTGTTTTGTACCGGAGGATGTTGCACTGTAAAGATACAGCATGATCACAGCTTTACTGAATGTTTTACCTATTTACAAGTCTGGGAAAAGCCATATCACAGAGACGTTATGAAGAAAGACTCTATTATGCGATATTGGTGAAGGTAAAGATGAAGGAAATCATTGTGACCATGGGATTTCTATCAGAAACCCAGTCTGACCACAGGAGAAGAAGGAAAATTGTTGGGAGTGAGCCCAGATTGGAAGCTGGCCAGGCAGAAGCTGTGGCCGTCAGGAGACAAAAAGAATTCAGCAAACAGGATCAAGGAGGCAGAGGGAAGAGGCAATGGTTACAAATTACACCAACTGGACAGAAGGAAAAAATTGCAATGTGAGTGATTAAAAACCGACATGGATTGTCCAAAGAGGGTGTAGAAAATGGATGTGGTGTGTCTTATCTATGCGGGTAACATTTCCTACTTCTCTGCTGGTCTGTCTTTTAGAGGTTTTTTAAAGCACTGTCCCCTTGTGTGGTGAATTACCAATGTTAATGAATATTGATTTCATCTAAATTACTCAGCAAGAGCAATGCTGCTCTAGATTAGCCTTCTGCATTGCTTAGCAGTCTAAGGAAAAGACCTGTCATGGGCAATAACAAACATTGCAGAGGAGACAAAAGGGACCAGGTGCCTAAAAACCACCGAACACTTTCTTGATTAGAAATGGGCAGTTTAGGTACAAAACAAGTAGATAAACACAAACACATGAAATACTTGATAAAAGATAAGCAAACCCTACATGTTTTCTAAACAGAGGAAGATATTTTTTCTCCAGAACGGATTGAATAATTTTTTAAAGGAATCATCGTTTTATTACAGACTTTCCAGCACAGTCCTCTAAGATACTATAAAGCAGCAGGCAACTGCAATGTGCAATTACACCAGTGTGAATTATTGAATTACATCTGTATCTCAGAACCCGCATGTATTGATGTTTTCCTTGCCTTCCAGTTATAATCAAAGGACAAAGTGATACGCAATATGGTGCTCATCTACTAGCTGCAAAGTCCTGCTCTGAGAAAAAGGCCAGGTGTCTTGGCATCACTGTGAAGAGCATTCTGCACAAAAGTAAGAACAACGTGACTTTTTTCATTTGGTTGCGATTTTCATAGTCTCTTCCCATGAGTTTCAAACGTCTCAGTTTGTGGACAATCACTCTAACGTTTCTGAATTTCTGCAAGTGTCTTGTCAGCACTTTCTGAAACTCAAACCTATAACTAAAGTTTCGATTTTTGTCATTTTCAAAAAAATTAATCTCGTATTGTGTCCATCTGATGTGGCTGTACACATAGTATGTACAAATAGTATGTGCACTGCACACAATAAATTTTTTGATGTAATTTTGTACATACTATACATTTTGTAAACTAGACTGTTGCTGAGGGCTATATGGTGCAAATCTGTTAGCTATTGTTTTATATACATAACTCCATGTAGCTAGACTCATAAAATCATGCCATGGATGAATTACTTTATTTGATCTGAGAAACTGAAGAGACTGTTTATTACTGTATTTTTAAGATATAATTCCCAGGTAACCAAAACAGTGAAGGGGTGTTCGCTCATGAATCTTGTAAATATTTTCACAATCTTACCCTTCCCAACCTAAGTCAATTAAAAAAAAAGTAGATACAGGGTATAACACGTTGCTTGATAACCAAGAAAATGAAAATAAGGCAAAGGCCTAGATTCATAATTTAGATCTAAAAATGTTGTCACCATTCTATTTTACATCCAGACTCTCAGCTGACATAAAATGGGGTCAGGTCAGGCTGCCTGTACAGGAGTTACATGGAGTGATACCAACAGAATCATAGAATCATTTAAGTTGGAGAAGACCTTTGAGGTCGTTGAGTCCAACCGTTAACCCAGCACTGCCAAGTTGCCACTAAACCATGTCCCTCAACACCACGTCTACACATCTTTGAAATACCTCCAGGGATGGTGACTCAAACAGTTCCCTGGGCAGCCTGTTCCAATGCTTGATAACCCTTTCTGTGAATAAATTTTTCCTAACATCCAATCTAAATTTCCCCTGGTGCGACTTGAGACGTTTCCTCTGTTTCTATCACATACTACTTGGGAAAAGCAATGTCCGGCTTATAGATAAACATTTGATGCTTTCCATTTCTAGAACCATCTTGTTCTTGAACGTAGTGGTATATTTGAGAAAGTGCCATTTTTCCAATAAGTATATTGATTCACTAACACGGAAGTACCACTTGATATTTCAGCATCCAGGGAACAGCGTGCAAGACACTGGCATTTTATGGCTAATCTCAATATCAAGTAAGTGTTGCACAAGAAATGTCGATGTACTGAACTCTTAGATTTTTTTTTTTTTCCTTTTTAATCACACCATGTAATTAAATGACTTGAACATCTTAGGACATCTTCATTAGTGTATTATTTAAAGAGCAAGTCTCTCTAAGTCGTAGGAAATAAGTATGAAAAAAAAGCAAAAGATAAAGCATAAACAGATCTAGTAGTTAATATTTTCAAAGTAACCTTGTTTTAAATTCTGAGGTGGTCTAGCTCACCTGCATGATGTTTTTCCAGCTTACTGTCAAATGTCTCTCAGTTTATGAAGGCCTGGTTAAGAAAATATCAGAATCAAATTAAATCAAAAGTTATTATAGCCTTTTTAAAAAAAAAATAAAAAAAATAAAAAAGGAAAACAGACTGCCATTTTGACTTTGCCTTTTTAAAAATATGCCAAACTCTTGATCTCTGTCTCCTAGAAACAGTGACCACACTTGAATGTTCAGTTCAGGAACACAGCAAATTAACTATGTGCTGTTTCTGGTGGCTACTAGTTAAAACAAAGAGACACTTGAATGTAGGTAAAATTTACTCCTCTTTTTTAGTGCTTGGATAGATACACTCGGTGCTGAGTCCTGTTAGGCCAGTGAAGAAGGGAGAATTCACTGGCTAAACCTACAGAAAGACACCAGTAGTGTTGTCCTAAGGCTGGCAATGAGGGAATTATGGACCTGTTTTATTTTTGACATTCATATTTCTATGTGCATGCATGGAGTAGCTCTCTAACAGATGCAGTTGAGTTAGACTTGTCTTTCGTTGCGAATATTTTCTTCTTGTGGGCTGCTGGGAGGGAAGTGATGTGGGAAGTGGCTTTCCTGAGTCATGAAATCTTTTGATATTTCAGGTATTCTCTTACTCTGCTTGGAACGTCTGGGTAGAAACGAAAATCCTCTGAGATGAAGGCTAGCCTGGGGTGTTAGAAAGCCATCCCTGAACTTGCAGAAAGAGACAGTGAAAGTTTGTCTCCCCCAGCAAAAAAGGAAAAGCTCAATTTCTGAGATACCCTTAGGGGATGGGCTTAGCTGTTAATTCCGATATGTAGGTACTGGACTGCCATATTCAATCATCTTTGGGATCCAGTTGATTATATTCTCTTTGGTTCTGAACATAACCAAGATGAACTATTCAAACAGGATTTCATTGTAGAAGGCAGCACACTTCATGGAATTTGTCACGGAGACAGATTTCCACAGACCAGTCTTTTTTTTTCTCTTTTCTTTTTTTTTTTCCTTTCCTTTTCCTTTTTTTTCTTTTTTTTTTCTTTTTCCTCAGAAACAACTTTTCAAACCTCTGGTTCCAGACTTTTGTGCGTGCTGAGCATGAAAAGAAAGGAGGTCAGGTGCTTTGACTCTGTGTACTTACTTACAAGGCTTTCAGAGAAAAGAAGTAGTATTCACCACCACTTCATTTTCTACGCCCCTTCCAAAGAAGGTGTGTACAAATTCATAGAGAATCCAACGATGCCAGATACTAAAACTGGGTGTTTCTAAAGGTGATTATTCTGAGTAGGGCCTTGCCACTGTCCAGGTAGATCCTGTCTGTCTTTGCATGAAATTCCCTGATTGGCAATGAATATTGCCATCATCAGCAAGGGTCTGGCACACGGATTAAAGAGGGTTTCCAGCGTACCTTTTCACGGTGGCAAAACTGAGCCAAAGCACACCGGGAGACAAATGCCTTTTGCTGTCTCTCCAGTTATCTTCTTTGTTGTCTTTTATGTTTGCAGGAGATTGAGATTGAAACTAGTCTCTGAAAACAGAACTCGTCCATCGCTTCATGTAAACCTTTGGATTCTTCAGTTGCTTGTTATTCTGGACACCTTTCTTAGCCACAGATACTATGGGAGTATTTTAGGACCCTGTCCTGAGGTGTTTCTGAATGAACAAAAGCTACACAGGTGGGAGAAAACCCAGCTAACCCACACCTGATGGCTAGCTTGGCTAGCTGACTGCTTCTGATCTAACCTTGAATTCTGCAGCAGAATCTCAAATATATCACCAATATAATCATACTGGGGCATCATATCCAGTCATTATAGAAAAAAACCCAACCAAACAGTGAAAAGGTAGTAGATGAAATGAAAATATTTTTTAGACTATCCAGAGATTTGCAAGTGAGCGTAGCAAAAATGAATATTTGTCCAAAGGAGTGTTCATTCAGTATGGAACAATTGCACAGAAACTATTCTGCTTCTTACCTCTGTCTCGCCATAAAACTGGAAATGTTCTGTAGGGACAGAAAGTCTTAGATTTGTAGAGACCTGTCAAAATCCTTTGTAGACACATTTAATGTGTGCAGTTTGGAGCTGCCAGAAACTGCTTACATTTTTTTAATGTACAGAAGCTCCCCAGGAAACCGGATCTCTGTGACCTGCTTTTGTAACCTCTTTGGCTGTACTTTGAGGTTATTTCTCTCATCATGCAGTGCCTCAAATATGCATTTTCTAGATTAAGATTCTATTTTGCATAAATTGATCTTTTTAGTACTGTTCCTAGGAAGGTTTTCAGCACAAAGAGGAACTACAGTATGTGTGTTGGTGCTCGACAAATCACCAGAGGAAAAATCTAAGAGTAAGCTAGCAATGGCTAAAAACCTAAGGCTTTAATCAGTTCTCCACATGTGCCTAACAACTGACGATGCTACGGGGAGTTACGTGTGTATCATGTTGAGAATACACCTCGTAGAGCTTCTGTCTGAAAGTCAAGGTTTATTAATATGGTATAATTAAATGAATACAAGAGGGAAATATCTGATTAGTGATATGAAACTATAAATCATAGTCTGGCACACACAAAGTGTGTGGGCGTGAGTAGCTCCTATTGAAGGCAGGAGGAGTTCATAGTGTTCCATGGAATTTCAGTAGGGGGGGATAAATGAATAATTCTGTTTTCCTCTGTCCAAGTGCATGCTATTATGAGAATATTTGTCCTTGAGGAAATACTACCTGAGGTTTTTTCACTTGATAGAAAATTCTTCTATTAGAAGTGTGGTTGTGGCTAGAAAGAAGTATTTCTAAATTGAAGTACTGGTCACAAGGTTTCGATCTACTTTATTTCAATATCAATATACTCTCAGCTCGAGGACCATCTGCCAATTTAATTTTTAACCTTTACAGACAGCATGTGTGGATATGTCTACTTAGATGTGCGTGTGTGTGTGTGCGCCGATATGTGTTTAAAATGCCATGATACGAATTGGCTAAGTACAAGCCAGTTCCAGTCCTCGCCAGTCTTTAGCACTGCTGAAAGGCAAGAAACCTTAGTTCTGGTGCACACCTCGCTAACATACTTGCACAGTTTCCAGAGCAGCACTAACCCATGCCCATCAGTTCAACGTAGCAGAAACATGCAGCTATCTGCACGCTTCCATGCACACCTACCCAATGATTTCGCGAGCGCAACGCTCTGTTGCCCACACTTGTTTGCATTCCTCCCACCTCACAAATACAATTTTCAAGATGCTAAGAATATTCACAACATCATCGTCTAGGGCCTGTTTTTCCAACAGTTTTTATTGACTAAGAGTGAGCCACTGATACAGCTGTCCTTGGCGTTGCGTTAAAGAATGGTGAGCACTAGCGGTGACAGGACTCTGCAGTTTGAATGACTGGCCCGGGCAGTAGGAGAGTGTAAGGTACCAAACACAGTCTGGGGCGTAGTTTGGTCTGAAATAAACCTGAGAGATATTAAGGCGCCTGGAACAGGGCAAAACAACAACAGACTATGGAAGCGACTTCAGTCCTGAGTGAACTGAATCTTTGGTCAGTTTGCCTCTCCTCCCGAATATACATACGCGTATAAAAAAACATGTATGTACAAACGTCTATGCACTTAAATATAGATGTGTAAGGGCACGAATATGCTTCCGAATGAAAGCAATTTGACAGGAAAGAAACAGAGATTCAGACAAAATGTATGGAAAAAACACGTAAACTGTGCTTGTAGCATATTTTCCTGGAGCATGGGTCCAGGCTGTAAAGCGTGTGGGCAGCCCCCAAGCACTGTGTTGGTCACACTTCTGTACGGTGACTAAAAATTTGGCTGTCCTGATGAGCACCTCTGGAATTCTGAAGAAGATGCATTGGCAACTTGCTGCTGTTTCCACCTAAGTTATGCCTAAATTAGATCTTTTATTCCCCTTAAGTTATGAGCGGTGAAGGAGAAAGATTAGTAAAATAATTAAAGTTTTATTTTGGAGCTGTTGCTAGATTTCTTTTTGTGTTGGCTGTAATTGATCATTGTAATTCCTGTTGATCGTCTGAGGCAATTACACTAGAAGATAGATACTTCTCTGGCCTTATAAATTCAAATAGCATTTTTTTTCATCTCCCTAATGCCTATCCTCCTGTCTATTCCCATTGACTTATACACAGAATCAGATTTTTATGCCAGATTGTCTTTTACAGGGAGGCACTGGTAACTAAAATGCTATTTAACGTAACAATTTTGGAGAATCAATACTTCAATTAAATTAAAACAGAAGCAGTTTATGACTTTTTCTGCTGATAAATGTGGGTAAAACTCAGCTGAAATGAAGGGATTGACATAATTTGCATTAGGAAAGATTTTGGCCTTGATTTGCAATCCTGGAAAGAAATGTGGCATTATACTATTCTTCCTCCTTGTAGTGACAGAAGCTTTCACAATAAAGATCTCTTTTAATTTATGATTTGCCATAAAAGACATTGCATGACAGGGTTCTCTGGTACCGTAGCCTCCTGCCAGGGACAGAGCAACTATTCATTATGCCTTATACTGTGCAGTCACTTATCATGTTTCTTACCCCACCGGTTTATCTCATTATTCTCCAGGAAAGCCATTTTA
The DNA here is from genome assembly GCF_964199755.1 of Larus michahellis. Classification (NCBI taxonomy): domain Eukaryota; kingdom Metazoa; phylum Chordata; class Aves; order Charadriiformes; family Laridae; genus Larus; species Larus michahellis. The sequence continues at coordinate 51,171,089 of NC_133902.1, forward strand.
GGAACTGCCAGCAACTTACTTAAATTATAAATGGGTTTATGCCACTTTTGGTTTTGAACAAGGAGACAGACTTCTGTGAATTAGGAACGTGGGGTTGTGCTACTTGATAATACGATGTGACATAGTCACTCGCCTAAACAACAAAATATCCCTTCTGAATCACATTTGAAGTGGCATCGTTATATGTATTTGTTTCCTCAGATGAATTCATGCAGCCAGAAAGATACAACCAAGTAATCTGGGTCTATAAGTTGTCTCTTAACATTTCATTTCATTTCTTTTTTTCTTTTCTTTTTTTTTTTTGGTTGGTAAATAACAGAAAAAAAATTGGTTTCCGTTGTAGAAAATTCAAGCTTGAAAAGTCCTATGGATGATAGTTTAGCACAGGATGAAAATGGAAAATATAATTCCATACCAAAATGAAACTGGAGTGATGCACGGAAGTGAGTAGCGTTACTCTGAATTTAAACACTGTAAATAAGTCTGACATCTGGGCTTACGTCTGGGTAGTCTGACAGTTGCTCTTGACCTGTCTTGGTACCAATACACAGAGGGGTGATATTATCCTGGCTGTCGGAGGAGCATCTAGAAATGATTTGACAACCTCGAAAGGAGAAACTTGAAAAGGTAAAGAAGCGTAATACAGTGAAATGTACCTCTGTACCATGAAACCCAAAGCGGGTGAGTTGGGTGTGTGGCTGAGCAGAGGAGCGCCACCCTAGTTGCAGTGGCATCGCAGGAAGGTGGCTTCGTGTTCTACCATCTACACACATTATGGGCCTCTGGGCTTTGCCCTGATGCTAATTCATCGCTGTAGGTTGAACACTCAGTTATTTTTTTCTCATCTGTTTTGCAGGAGCGATACTGAAGTTGTAGATCTCTCTTGGGCTCATTGAATAACTAACACTGGCACTTATGAATAAGGGATGTGCTCAACTCATCTGCAGCTGTGGAAAAATAAACCGATTTTTAATCAGCTAATAACTAAAAAAATGTGTTTAAATATAGTTTGGAGGCAAAAAGAATGTTTAGTTTAATACAAGGTATGTTTCTTATCTGGTGTCTTGAAAATATTTTTAAATATAGTTAGATTTTAAAGCACCATATAATCTCAAAAGAGAAAACAAGGTTTTTCTAAATTAAATTGGAGTTATTTTATGCATCAGTCAAAATAATTCAGTCAAGTCCAGAAATATTTATCAAAATCTTTGTTTGACTTAAACTGCATTTTCTGTTTTGGCAGAAAAATTGCCTTCTTTAGTCACTTCCAAATTGAAAGCAATCTCTGATTACAAACTGATACACTTAGCAATCTCTGTATTTTACAGGTCAATTTTGATAATGTTAGAGCATAAAAATGTTTCAATAATTGGATGTTATCCTTTCAATCTAACATCAGTTGTGTTAACAAACTGATTTCATGTGTAACAGTGGCAACAGAATAATAAATTTAATTTCAAATGCTGTCTTATTTTTACAGTGTGCTTTAGTAGCAATAAGATGCTTATAAATTTTTTTTAATATAAAGATATAATTCAGTCCCTCAAACAGCAAAATGCATTTCTGTTTCTTTGCAGTGTGGTTCAGGTAAAAAAGTTTCAGTTGCCATGTATTTTTGAAGCCGAACTGCTCTATGTTAATTTAATATGAATTTCTTCGCAGTGAAATCACAAATCTGTTAGATTCTCATTTTGGAAATCTCTTTTGTTGTCTGTAGTATTAGCAATCACGTTTTACTGTGAGTGTCTGGTTCTGATCTCCTTGTAACACGTTAGAGACTGGAATTCACTCCATCAACCTCAGGCAAGTTTGTTTATATAGTCCAGTAAAAACTGGGATCTGAATTTGGACTATATTTGCTCTTGATCCCAGTAAAGGTCTCTTCATCCTCAGGCTCCTCCCTCGTGGCGGTAGGTAGGGCTGCTGTCGTACTCCCCAGAGGTGAATTTAACTCTTGTGTGGAACTTAACATCCTACACAGGAAGATGATATCAAGAAAAACGTCCTTACTGATGTACAAAGGTAACCAGCGGGTTGCCACTTCTTCCCTGAAGTGTCTTAGCAGCTGCCCCACTGGTTAGTGCACTTTTTTTCCCCCCACGGAGAAGGCCTGTCGACAGAGAGAAGAGTGACCTTGTTTACTTGTTTCTGCTGCAGCACCTACCCGGTGATGTTTTTGCGTGTTGTCTTTTTCAGGGGAAAAATAAAAAGAAAAGAAAAGCAAACAGCAATTGAGTAAAGGAGGAATAACTGCTTAGAGATGCTCCATTCCTTAGTAATCAGTATTTTCAAGCAGAAGAAGCTCTTATTGAAAAAGGGGAAAAGTTGCAAGTATGGCTCAGCTGGACAATGGGGGAAGTGTGTAAATCCATTTTAACTGTGTACTGCAAAGGGAAAGGCAAAAACGTGTTTTTCCTGTTCTTCTATACCATTTGCTCTGTTTATAATGTCCTTGAAAGCTGAGAACTGAAATGATTCTTTCACTCTTGCCTTTCCACTTTCTGTGCATCTAGGTTTGCTGGTGCATGAATGCTTGGCTGATAGCTCTGATTGCAATATCAGTGGCTTTGTTGTTTACTGAAAAATAAAGAAAAAAAAAAAAAAGAAATGTACCTTAAATGTGAGCACTACAACTATGCTGATTTCTCTTTGAAATTAATGGGGATAATGTATTTTGGAAAAGACAGGAACAATAATACTTTGAACTTATAACCGCTTTCATCTGAAATTTAGAAACATTAACTAATTAAGCATCGCAATTCCCCCACGAGTTAGAAACTTCACGGTAATCATTATATTTGCTTGACATCTCTACTATTAGAGTTAGTCACTGTGATTTTAAGAAGGCTTTATCCTAGCTATTTAATAACTTCTGACATTACAAAGCAAGTTGGGCTAGAAAGTGAAGGATACAGAAACAGAGCTTATCCATGGGAGCAAACCCAGGAAACTTGAACCGCATGCACTCTAAAAGTCAATTAGTCAAACTTCACTAGACCCCTGTGTGGAAATTCTCATTCAAAAGGACCATAGTCACAACTGGAGCAGGAGTGAGTATGAGCATAGTGTGGAAAATTTCCGCTGTAGCTTGTTCTGATTCACTTTCCTGACTGCGACCATGCAGACAATGAAACATTTCAAGAAAAATGAAAATACTTTGCACAATACAAAATGTGCAGTGAAAATTTCGGATACTTTAAACAAAATTTAATTTTACTTAAGGAGGCAAGGAAGAAACCTTTCCCAGTCTTCAAGGGGAAAAAGTATAAAGTGAGAGAATGTGATTTTGTTTCATGATTGCAATGAGACTTCTTGAACGTTCCAATGGTTTTTGAATTTTTTAATTAAAAAAAAAAGAGCTTTGGTCAAAAAATTAAATGCCACTGGAAGTTTTCATTTTGGTAGAAAAAACATTTCCTATAAGTCGCTCATTTTTATGAAAAAGAATTACGAGCAGTGCTCAGTCAAGACAGCCCACTGTATTTAGGGTCAGGAAATATAGGTGGGAATAACATCTACCAAATTTTTTTTTTTTTACTATTTACACAACTGAATAGTCCTTGTCTTGTCATGTATCTAATCTGAAGCACTGATCAATCGCCATTTTCTTTTCCCAAGAGATAAGAAGCCATTGGCAGAAAATTGTTAAGGAAAAAAACCTGTCCACAGGAAAGTTCTCTTTCCAAAACCCAATAATTAGATGTTGTCTCTTTTCCTAATGCTTGCTTGTTTCCTAAACTCTTTAAGTATCTGCTATTATAAATTACATATACTGTTGTTATTCATGCGCAAAGCCAATAACTGAGCTAGACATTTGTCCTCTGAAAAGAATGCCCAAAAGTTTTCAGTAATTAAATGAAATAACTAGTTCCCATTGAAAAATCTTAGCCCATTGGTCTTATTGGCACCTTTGCTGCACCGTGTCCCAAAAGCTGGCTTTGTCAAGAAACTCTTCTTTTGCCAGTTTACCCTGCAAAGCTTTTTATCCAAAGCAGAAAAGAACAAAACGTGGCTTTTAGCAGATGATTCACATCTTGCTCAAAGTTTGTGATTGATTACCCTGAAAATATATACGATGCAAGAAATGCTTATCTTCACTGTATGTGGAAATAGGCCATGTGAGATATCCTCGTGATGTAAGTAACGAGGCATTACACTATTCTGAAATAGGTAAATCATTTTGTTGCAGTTAGTAGAATAGCATAACAGAAGAGAAATCCAGTTAAAGACACCATTTTTCCTCTCTATAGGGAAATAATGGGGAAAATAGCTGCAAAATTTTGCTGAAGATTTTTAAATACAGCATGTTTTAATCAACTCTCATAATGAATTACTTTCTATTATTGTTGCTTTTGAGCAGTTTCTGCCACGTTTTCTATTAGATATGGAAAGACACAGCTCCCAAGAGCTGCACAAATCCAGTTTTAGCTCTAAAGGAATGAGTAAGCTATAGGCAATCACCGACGAGAGGCTGTGAAGCAAGGAAGGGACAGTTTCCCTGTGCCTTGAACAGAAACGGTTGTGGTGTAAATGAAAGAAAGGTGAACAGGGCACAATGAGTGTGATATGACAACATGACAATATTGACAACATGAGGATATGACAACCGTGGTCGTCACCCTCTCTGAAGGAGCTTAGGTACCTTATCCACCCGGCGGAAAGCCACGTCCTCTGCGCTTGGCAGAATGGATGTGGCAACCCAGACAGAGCTCCCACAAAAACATGAAGCTGTCCAGATCTCAGGCTGCAGAGAGTGCCAGAATTTTTCGCTGGTAACAGATGGCACCAGTGAGAACAGCTGTGGGAGGTGTGAGCAGGTGGACAGTCTGCTCAGCCTGGTGGCAGAGACAGAAGAGGAAGTAGAAAAGTTAAGGAGCATCAGGGAGTCTGAGAAAGAGATAGACTGATGGAACCGTGCTCTGCCACGCCTGAGAGAGAAAAAGGAACAGTCACCAAAAAAACCCACAAAGATCAAGGGGATCCTGTATCCTCCCCCCGCCAGGCTGTAGGCAGTAGCTTAAAGGAAAGGAGTGAATGGAAGCAAGTCCACTCTCGGGATGGTAGGCAACCCTCCCCCCGACCCTTGCCCACCTTGCCTTCCCAGGTGCCTCTACAACAGATAGACAGGTACAACAACAGGTACAATAGAAACTCATACAACAGGTATGAGGTTCTGGATGTGGAATTCCAATCCATGGGTGATGCGGGTGATGGTCCATCTGTATCAGAGGTGTTACCAAGGTCAGAAAAGCCTGTCTTCTGTACGACAGCCACCTCCACAAGGAAGAAAAGATGGGTTATAGTTGTGGGTGACTCCCTTCTGAGGAGAACAGAGGGTCCAATATGCCAGACAGACCCTCCTCTTGGGGAAGTCTGCTGCCTCCCTGGGCCCTGGGTTAAAGAGATCAGTAGGAAACTTCTTAGCCTGGTACGGCCCTCAGACTACTACCCATTGCTGCTCTTCAGTGTGGGTGGTGATCAAGCCGCAAAGTGTAGTCCAAGGGGGATCAAAAGAGACTTCAGGGCCTTCGGATGGTTGGCAAGGGAGTCTGGTGCACACGTTATTTTTCCCTCTCTCCTTCCAGTTGAGGGCAGTGACATTGGAAGAAACAGTCAGGCCCAGTCTATGAATACATGGCTCCGTGGCTGGTCTTCCCAACACAATTTTGGGGTTTTCAATAATGGGGTGGTCTACACGGCACTACGCTTGCTGGTGTCAGATGGGATTCACCTTTCTCAACGGGGGAAGGGGCTCTTTTCTCGCAAGCTAGCGGGGCTCATTGACAGAGCTTTAAAGTACGTTTGAAGAATAATATCAGGCTTGCCTGTGACAAGCTGTGGTGTAACAAGCTGTGGTATGACACTCCAAGGTTAGTGGGACGGGGTGCTAGCGAGGGCACTCAGCTTGCTGCTGTGAGACATGCTGGCTATGCTCCTGAGCTAGTAGAAGCCAAGAGGGAAACACAAGAGGAAAACCGCAAAGGAATTAGGGAATGTTCCTCTAAGAAGGTGGCACAGCCGACAGCCCAGCTGAAGTGCCTCTACATCGATGCACACAGCATGGGCAACAAACAGGAGGAGCTGGGAGCCACTGTGCTGCTAGAAAGCTGTGACCTAAAACTTGGTGGGATGAATCCCATGACTTGAGTGCAGCTGTTGATGCCTAGAGTCTGCTCTCTGTGACTCCCTTCCCATGCATCATATGCTACATTCTTTGTTCCATGCTTTTCCAAAGAAATTTGGGTGTAATCTCAGAACTTTCTATCAGTAGCTGCTTACAGTATATTCTGTTATCTTCCAGTAAATGCAAATAACAGTCATGAAGAACCACCTAGAGCTCAAAGCATTGTTCACCAGCTTGCTTAGCTTGAGATGGCTGGTTGAAAAAGTCCAGACAGACATTGTTTTGATTTCACAGGGCCTTGAAGAGAAAAAGTATGCTGGAGGGTAAATCCATAGAAGGGATTCCTAAGTCAATAATTAAATATAAGTAGCCTTGTTGAAAAAGGGAGCAGGTTGTGGGGCAGTGGCCTATAAATGTTGACTACAGCATGGCTGAGGGACCGTATTAGCAAAGTATTGCAGTTGGCTTTCTTTATTCCTCGCTAGTTGTCCGATTTTGACTGCTGTTGGAGTCTACCAGGCCACAAAATCCACCAGACTGTCCTGATACATTCATTCCCATTAGTACTCTCTGCACAAATTCACCTCTGGACTCCGTCAGCCAACTGTGCTACCAAAGTAGAGAAGCTGCAAATATTAATGGATATAAGAATAACAAGAGGCTAGTAGGTCCTCTTCTATGTGCTTCCTTAAGTGCTTGTGATATCAGTATTAGCTAGAAAACTGCCTGCCTGCAATGTCCACACGGTGGTAGAAGATATGTTTTGAGGTATAAGCTTGGGTTATGGCTCTGAAATCTGTCTTAGCATGACCTTCCTCTCTCCTCAGATTTATAGATTAGAGTTCTGGTGAAGGCAGCGTGGTTGCAATGCTAAAGGCTCTTGAAAAGCTTTTAGCAGCTTGAATCCTACAGCCAATTTATTGCTGAGTAAAGCCCTGAGTTAGTAACAAAGAAAGGAAAAATTAATGGTTGATTGACTGAGCATATTGGGCTGTACAAGTGACTTAATTTTCATCACACTTCACTAATGGCAAAATTATATGTTAGAGGTACAAACAGCCTAGGGGAAAAGGAGTGTCTTTTTTCTAATGCTGCTGTTAGAAAGTTATTCTGGGACTCTCTGCACATTGAAAACTGATTACATTTCAACGCAGTACCACCGCAAGCTGTCCTGACTGCAAAGTCATACATTTCCCTAACACAAAATAAATAAAGGCTCCTGCTTTCACAGTTGTTGAGAGTCTAGGCATATTGCCCACCCCTGCTCCACACTACAAAATGAAATGCTTCGACTATTTCAGCAGTGAAAGATGCCAGGCCAATCTGTGTGTTTCAGTGTTTTCTTTATCTATTTTTCCTCCTGAGGAAGATTTGTCATGAAACCATTGGAACAGAATCCAGGAGACTGGATTTGAAATTTTTACTGTCACAGACTTGTCATGGGATTTTTGGAGAAACTGTGTGCTCTGTGTCTGTCTGCTGTCTCTTTGGTAGAGCTGCTGGAGACTTTTGGACAAATTTTGTTTTAAAACGCTGTGTTATTGGTATCAAATTTTTAATGACAGCTATTAGTAGTTTTGATATATTAATCAATATTCTGGACTTTCAAAACTGAAAAGAACATGGGGGTTTTATTTCTCTGGGAAATTCTGACAGCACTAATATTGTGCATTCTAAAGGACCAGGGAATGTCCCTGATCACTGGAAATCTATTACCTGTTAAACTTTTCCCATGTGGTTTAGTTTATGTTTTTGCAGTCTTCAACAGGATGAGTTTCGCAGCTGGCACATACCGGGGCTCTTTGTCACCAGGAAGTTTGCATGTGGTTACTCTGGGTTTGGAGCCTAAAAGTGCTTAACACGGATGGAGTCCAGTCTGTGATAGCTGGCTTCAGTAGCAAGGAATAATTCTTGACATTTTTAATTTACTGGTGAAAATGTAGCCTTATTTTCCTCCATTGAAAGAGAATTTTTGTTTCTTGATATAGGGAGAAGAGTAGAATAGGAAATATAATTTCCTCTAAACTGAATAAAGAGTTTCTGCTGGCCCAAAGCACGTTATTTTCAAAAGCTCGTAAAATTTGGAAGAATTTAACCTTCCCTCAAATTAAAAACAATGATCAATGCCTGGAAAAAATGTTGATATGCCCATCTATAGCAGTTTCTATCCAGGCATCATGCAAATTAAGTCTTGTTTACACCACAAATTGGATGAAAATTAAATTTGGGTAGACAAAATTTTAATCTTCACTGTATTTCTGTCCTGGTAGACGATACTGGGCAAGTCAACAAATCTATTTCCTCTATAAAATTTTGGTTTTCTTTTTAATTTAGAGGGAAAGAAACTGTTTATTTAGTATTTATTTGTCAGTGCCCAGCACAGTGGGGCCAGGGTTTAAGATGCTAATGTACTATAGCCATATGTACGTGTATATCCTTGCCGTATGCATTGTATGAAGTTTGGGTGACTTAAACTGACAAATGGAACAATCCTACCTATCCATATGCAGATTTTCCCTATAGTGCTAGCAAGTCTTCCATATCCTGCCTTTCTATATCGGGGACCAATAGCTACAGAAAACTATTTGGATCTTTCTTTCTCCCAGAAGACTGAATCAGAGATTAAATCTTAGCCTTGCAGTACTGGCCACTGCCTTGTGAAAACGTTCAAAGAAAATATACACACCTCTACCCCTTTTCCCTGTCAATGTCAAACTGTATCACACACTATTTAATTTAAAAGAGAAACTCACATAAATTCTTAATATGGAGAGCCTAAACAGAAAAGTCAATTTTTTCTGTCAATTTTTTATGAAACATTGAGACAGAAAAGTTGTGAAGTGCTTTGGATTGGCTAAAAACAGAGGTCTTTACTGTACCTTGGATCGGTGCTTGCCCAATGCTTACTAAAGCCAAGACACCAGATATGCCACCAGGTGTCTGGCAATAAGATCTAAAATTTGGTGCTTGAGTGCAGAAAATTCAGATTCACACCTTTTTTCCGTATAAACATTCAGCACAATAGTGTGTGTCCAACTATGATTTCAACTTAAAAATAACGAATGATTAAATTTATTTTCACTGACCTCTTTTTTAAAGTTCAAGTTCTCTGTGTCCTTGAGCTGAGTTTTCTTGCTAGTGTTTTCAAATACTTCAGTGAAAACACCTCGGTATACCCACACACAGTTTAAGACAAACTGGGGGCACAACTAAGGATATGAAAATATTCTGATAATTTTTAAGAAGAAGGAATTATTAAACACGCTCATGCATGAGTGATGGTTTTTGTCAGTGTTATGTTGATGGCTGGACTCAATGATCTGAAGGGTCCCTTCCAACCTAGACAATTCTATGACTCCATGATTCCATGAGTAACTGTAATGATAAGTAGACATCTGAGTAAGAAACGTAGATGGAATATCAAAAACCTGCAGTAAGTATTTGGAAGTATATAACCTCTCACTAATGGAGAAATATAGTCACACAGTATTAAATCAAATTATATACTTAATGGAACATTAATTAATTACAAACCTTATAGATTCTTCAGAATTTCTAAACATACTCATGTCACATTTATACCTGCTTTTTCTTCTGCCAGCCATGTTCTACGTAGCTCTTTGTCTTTATTGGTATTTGCCTCCCAAGGTAGATGTATGGAGACAATTAGCACTTTCATCACCCATTTAGTTACTAAATAAGCAAAGCTCTTTTCGGATAAATATAGTCCTTTTTTTACTGGGCAAGCACAGCACCATATTAAGCTGTCTAGTTGGTTTATAATTTCTGAAGTATCTACAGGCAAGATTTGGGAGACAGGATTTCCGTTCTCAAGATTATCCTTCTAAATGATCATTTTTTGAACCGTTTCCCAGAATTGTGCTCCATCTCCCTGCAAGTCTTTCAGTGACGAGGAGGAAAACTGTAGGCCGGGAGAAATCTCTTTCCTAGTAAAAGGTTTGGGGTAACAGTATTAAGCTGGCACGTCTTCCAGAGCAACATACAACAGGATCTTGATCTTGACTTTAAACTGCTACTTTAAAACAAAACTTCAATAATATGTGAATAATCGAGTCTTTCATCCTTTAAATCACAGTTATGAAATTTGGCATTTAGATACTTGTCACAGACGCAAATAATGAGCCCCTTATTTAACTCGAATGACTGAATATCCACTGCTCTGATTCTGCCTACTAGCCTCCAAGTATATTTTGACTTTAGTTGCTTCGCTCTAAACTTCCCCAATTTGAAGGATCGTGGTTAAACTGTAATTCTCTGAATGTAAAAATACATCAGGAATAAGAAGAACAAGCTGTGTATAAAGCTGTGAAATAATTTCACATGAAATCAAGGAACAGAAATATACAGTAAATGTCCTATCTACATCTCAGAGATTGCACAAACCCATAAGGGATATCAGGGCTTGATGAAAATGTATACAATTAAAGCAAAGAGCCTGAGGTGGTACTTGCCTAAGTACCATGAGGCTGTACACAGAGATAGTTCAGAGGTTTGGGGCAAGTTTTCCATCAGAAAATGTCAGTTCATTGGGACTGAAGCTTTTCACAAAAATGTATTGGTCTGGAAACTTCCACTGGGAAAAGTATCTCAGCTCAAATATAGAATTTCTGTAAAAACGAGAATACGCAAGCTACTTTAAACAGTTGAATATTGGAAGAGTCTTCCCCAGCTTCATATAATTCAAATGCAACTGTAGACACTTTTACAGCTTACTTGGAAAAATACATGCTTAAGTAACGTATTTTTATAACATTTTTCATTCACTCAATTTGTAATTTCTCTGATAAAATCCAGGTATTCCATCTGCAAATGTGAAGTTTAGCAGAAAGATATCATCTGCATTAAAGCTTCTTAATGTTACATACCTACAAAAATTGTCTGGGCTAGGAAAAAAACCAACCAACAGATTTGCAGAGTCAAGAACAGATCAAAACTGCTGGTTTCCTGCTCTACAAGAGAAAAATACCAAAGAACCTCAGGATTTTGTTCATAGAGGCTTTTGTCTGGTAGAGGAAAACAATGATTTGGAGGAGTGGAGTAGAGATAAAGAGAATTGAAAGCAGGGAGCAGCAGTTAGATTTCAATTTAAATAAAACGGGAGTGGAACCAACAAGAGCAGGGACAGCCCAATCCCAACAAGAGAAGTACCAAAAGTGAGAATCCCTGGGTGTTTGTCATAGGCACGTACAGCGCAATCTTTTTGAATGGTCTTGCTAGGGTGTCATTTTCATTTTAAATGAATTCTGAAATGAATGGGAAATATGTAAAAAAACTATAAAAATATATATTATTTAAAATCAAATGTATTTTTCTACGTATTTGTTAATAGAGCTTTGTTCCTAAATGAAGCTAAGGCCCACTTTCTTGAGGTTTTGTCCATAAGCGTGAAGATAGTCTCTCGTACTGGAAAGCACCTAATACACATAGAGAACAGAGTCTAAGTGTTACGGTGTGACTCACACAGGGAGCCAACAGCAAAAATGGGAATTTATCCTAGAGATCTTGAACTTTATTCTAGTGCTTTTGTCAAGTAGAAATCCAACCTCTTCAACCTTGCTTACTTTCAGTGTTGCTATGTGTATCTCTGTAAGTGACCGAAATCCTGACTTTAGTCTACAACTGCAAGTAAGAGTGGGTACGTGGTACTGCAAATTAGATGTATTACAGGTCACTTGTCTCCCAGTAACTTACGTCTTCTTTTTAGCACTTGTTATTACATTTCTGTATTCTTCTCACACGACGCAATGCTCTGTCACTACATTAGATTTAACACATTTTTATGGACTATGTTCGTTGACAGTTGCTTATCATTCTCATACACCTTGTATGTCTGAACCCTTGGCTTTGCTAGCAAGGTGGAGAATCACATGTTGAAGCTGCACGCTGTGGTGGCTGTGGGCTCAAGTTGTTTGGGGAAAATACCACACACACAATCTAAGCTGCTTTCCATCATGCCAAAGGAGTAGCCACCTGGCAGTAGACATTCTGCAGGGTTAATTAACCCTAATTGTGTGACTCTCCATCCTCTTGTCAACCTCATCTCTTGATACCTGTCAGTGGATGTTTATGAGGTAACAAATATAACCTATATCTATATAGTGATCTATATTAATAATAATAACAAAGAATCAAAGTTAATTAACTGATAATGGTGACAGTCACCTCTTTGTAACTGACTCAAAGTTTACATATTTCTGTGAATAAAGATGACCCCTGCACTTATACTGTCCCGTTTAGAAATTACACAAGAGTTATCAGTCCTACGCCTCACCAGATTATGTTTTATTCAACATCATGGCAGGAGAAAATACTATTTCATGCCTGTTTCATAACTGGAGCCGTGCACCGGGGGAGCGGGAGGTGCGACAGCCTACTGAGGCAGATGCCGGTGGGTTTGTGCCACTTGTAAACCTTCAGGCCACCTTCAGCAGGTTATCTTTTCTAGGATCCTTAAAGTCCTGCCATCAAAAATTTCTCATGGGATACTGCCTGAGTGATCTGACTTCAAAATCCGCTGTTTATTTAAAACCTGATATTTTGGTGTCTTTTTTTGCAAAACTGAGACGCAAGGCTGCATGTTAAGAATGTTTAATATTTGTGCCATTGCTCTTTGCGTGTTGGAGAAGTTCTTTGTTCTCTTGATTTTTTTGGTCATTTTTTATTCATCTATAATTCTCAAACTTTGGGAGGGACAGTTTAATTTTCTCCCTTTGATTTGGTTTTCTTCTAGTTTCAGTTTGAATTTTCTACAGGAAAAGAAGATGGCTACTACCTTTAAGCATTTCCATCTTTTGGAGTATGGTTGAAGGTTTTATCTCTTCTTTCAGTAAAGGTGGCTTAATGATTGTGGTAGAAATGAGCCTTACAGGCAGCAGAATGAATTCAAAAGTGGCTCAAGAGCTCCACCATAACAAACTTCCAAATTTACTTTGGAAAATTTTGGTTAACTATCTGAGATATACTTTCCAGGTTTGGGCCTCTTTGTATTCCCTTGTACTGGAAAAAGAATTGGAAAAAGTTCTAGTCCCAGGGCTATCACTGAGTATTTTTCCTCTTAAAGTTCGTTCTTGGTGTACCCTTAGTGAGAACAGGGACGACTGAAAATAATTTAGCTAAACAATCAAGCTGTTGTTTACTTCATCAAACTGAAGTAGATTCACACATTTGCGAATTAAGTTTCTATAAGCAGCAGTTGCAAAATAATAGATCTTGCTAATGATCCTTCCAGGGGAGACTGCACTTCAGAATATAAATTCTTCAGGTCATTATTGCCAAAGCCACTAGATTCAAAATATCTGTCGAGGAAACTGACTGATGTCTTGAAATTAAATGTTATGAAAATATGCTTCTTGAACACTGATGGTAAGCAAGGACAGAAGTGATAGATGGCAGAAAGAATACAGTTGCAGCTGCTACAAATTTAACAGAAATACTAATAGCAACACAAAGCTTGCATGAATTTTCTGTTTGTGTTACTGATGGAAATTTTAAACAGAACTTTTTAACTTCTGTTTAAAGCACACAACTATTTTTTTTCTCATTCGTCCTCTCCTGATACTGCCTTGTTGGAAAGCCTGTAATGCTTCTCTGGGTGTTTTTTACTTATACTTTGGGTTTTGCCTGGTTGGGCGGCAGCTCTTTATGCAGCTGTGGGCAATCTTTACTCAGGATTCCCAGGTAATCACATCTCACTGCCTAGCTGATTGCATTGATTTTGCTGAATATGTGGTCGTTCCGCTGTACAGCTGGGAATAGGAAGGTGAAACAACCCTGGATTTTGGATATGTGTGAATCCTTGGACACGTTTCCATGCACACCCACCCTCTCCTTCGCCCACTCGCAGACAAGCACACACCCACACGCATCCTTTTTATTCGATTGGATTAGGCAGAGAATTAGTACGTTCACTTACAGTGTTCCCTATCTGTTAATTACCTTTGGATAACATGCGCTTCATTTAGGTATTTCTGTCAGTAGTCTTGTGAAGCCCTAGACTTCACATTTCCTACTTGTTAGTCTGCATCCAGAAGGTTCTCCCAGGGCTCTGCGTTGACAGGCAGTCTGCATTCAGCTGTGAGTAAAGGGCAGCGTGTATTTGCTTTTTCCTGGAAGCAGAGCAGAGATCAAATTATAGCCACTTCTCAGTTATTCCCTGGGGAAATGCAGCCCAGCTCTTCTTTCCCAGCAAAGCTCTACCTTCTCCCTGCCCCTCCAGACAGGAGGCAGCAGTTCAGACAACTTACCTCTCATGAAGCTTTTTGTTCCTTTATTCCCCTATTTAGCTACACAGGTAGATTCATCACTGGTCCCTTGCTATTTCCTACTCAGCGTATTAGGTTTTAAACCTTAAAAATCCTGAGACAGAGGAGGAGCTGCGAGGGTGTTTCGGGATCTGCGGGAGTCGCTGCAATTCTGCAGCTCAGTTTCATCCACGGAGCAAATTCCTTGCTGGCCCTCAGGAGGTAAGAAACATTTCTGGCACCCAGACCCTGCAACTCCCATGGGGTACAGGGGCATTACGGGGGTGTGTGCTTTGAGAAGGATTTTTACTTTTGTGTCCATTTAATGAGCAAGCACCACCTTAAATGAAGTCTCCCCTCCAGCCTGCTGCTCACATTTAGCTGAGGCTGGTCTCTTCCATTTTCTTCATTTGCTTTTAACTTGCTCAAATCTTTTGAAGTTTGCTGACATGCACATAGTGGAATTCATCCTCTTTAAAGATCAGGGCTGCTCATTTTACCTTTGTCTTACATGTGAAGAAAAACCTTTTTTATTTCACTTGTAGTATTGTATGTGCTGCATATAATTTTTTTTTCCTCCTTATTTTTAATTTTTTTATGGAAGGATAAGGAAACTGGAAAAAGGATTTCTCTTCCTTTATTAACTTTAAAACACATTTATAAGTGATTATTTGCAAACAGTCTTTGAAAAAGTGCATCCACAATCTGTTCTTTAATACAATTTATTTTCCTCTGCTCTTGATGTGAACGGGTTTATCATACTAAGGTTTCTGTACGCAGCAGCTCAGCTGTTGTTTGTTAGAAAATGAACAATGAAGTGTTTCCTTTGGGGAGAAGGTAGATGCACAAAATTTCACGGGCTTCAAAAAGCTGGGGAAAGAATAGGCCAGACTTTGTTCTGACCGACCTAGAAAACTCCTTCAACTAAGCACTTCCTCAGTTGAGCTTCTTTTAAGCTTGTATTTTAAACCAGAATGAGTTGTGGCATATACATCCATTAAAAGTTGGATAGCATAGATTGTGTTGAAATCCCTCAAGCTCTGAAGACCTGTTGTCTGTGCTCAACTTCTTTTTTGAAGGGGTAGAAACAGATACATTGCCATGGGCTTTTCTTTGGTCGCATTTCACGTACTGGCGAAAATGTGCACGTAGGGTACAATTCGAACGAACAGCCCGCAAAAAAAAAATTGTTCTGTGTTTTTTCCTCCTAATTATTTAAGATTTAACAAGTTCTATCAGGTGAAAGTAGTTTACCCTAATTATTTAAGATTTGACAAGTACTGTACGGAACAAAGCTGTCTGAATAAAATTATGAGGCATGTACCTGTTCATGTTCCCTGCTGATGGGACCTGCGTCGTTGCAGGCTGAGGTGTACTAATTAATCCCAACTAAAGCTTTGTCCTCATAATTAGCAGCCCCTTAGATATGCTGTCTGGTTGATCTACAGCTGCCTGGTGGGAATTATCCAGGCTATGCAGGTTTTATGATTCTGACCCCCTAGGCCCGTTACAAAGTTATGTCAAGGAAAGGAGCTGATTTGTTTTGCAGCGAGTAATAGCCGCACACAGCGCTTTCGGGCAAATCCCCATCAGGTAACCGCAACAGAAGGCTGGAGCTGGCATCCAAAGTAAGAGGAGAAATGTGCCCTCAGCCTGGCACACCATAAATTTCACCTCTGAACCACACAAAGTTCCTCTTATAATATCTGCATTGCTGGAAATCTGGGAAAGGGCATTTATATTCCTGTTACTGGCAGAGAAAGTGTTTCTGTAGCTGTCTGAAAATCCATTTTTAATTCCACCTAAAGAATACATGTTTGTATGTAAACATGTCTATGACTGCTTCATAGATAGGGCTCACACACAGTATCAGTGAGGCCTGAAGAGTTTTAGTAACCCTTTCGGTATATGTGATTTTCTAGCAGGAATGTACAACACACCTTATCTGCACAAGCATTATCACAACTTGCCAATGGGGTAATCAGAAGGGCATATACTTTCTTAAGGGAGGGGCTCAGGATGCTGAACTTCATCATGGTTTATTTGTGTCAATCTACCCATCCATTTTCTTCTCCTCAAATTCAGTTTTCTCCCAGGCACCGAGGCTGGACCGATGGGCTGAGACCAATGGTATGAGGTTCAACAAGGCCAAGTGCCGGGTCCTGCACTTGGGTCACAACAACCCCATACAGCGCTGCAGGACTGGGACGGAGTGGCTCAAAAGCAGCCCGGCAGAAAAGGACCTGGGGGTGTTGGTTGACAGCCGGCTGAATATGAGCCAGCAGTGTGCCCAGGTGGCCAAGGCGGCCAACAGTATCCTGGCCTGTATCAGGAATAGTGTGGTGAGCCGGACTAGGGAAGTGATCATCCCCCTGTACTCGGCACTGGTGAGGCCCCACCTCGAGTACTGCGTTCAGTTTTGTGCCCCTCGCTACAAGAGGGACATTGAGGTGTTGGAGCGTGTCCAGAGAAGGGCTACAAAGCTGGTGAGGGGTCTGGAGGACAAACCTTATGAAGAACGACTGAGGGAGCTGGGGTTGTTTAGCTTGGAGAAGAGGAGGCTGAGGGGAGACCTTATCACCTTCTACAACTACCTGAAAGGAGGTTGTAGAGAGATGGGGGCTGACCTCTTCTCCCTGGTGACAAGTGATAGGACGAGAGGAAACGGGTTCAAGTTGCATCAGGGGAGGTTTAGATTGGATATTGGGAAACACTTTTTCACTGCAAGGGTTATTAAACATTGGAATAGGCTGCCCAGGGAGGTGGTGGATTCACTATCCCTGGAGGTGTTTAAAAAAAGGGTAGATGGGGCACTTAGGGACATGGTTTAGAAGTGGCTTTTGTCAGGGTAGGTTAAAGGTTGGACTCGATGATCTTAAAGGTCCCTTCCAACCTCAGCAATTCTATGATTCTATGATTGCCCTTCATTTCTTTCAGTGCTTTCACAGAAGTGTGAACTTAGCCCTGGGATACAACGCAGAGAGAAGCAGCCTATCTCCCTCCCCTCTTTACCCAAGCTAAGACACGAGGCCAGATCCTGAGCCAACTGAAAATAACCCTGTAGAAATGGGAGACATTAAACTAAAGTGAAATTGGAGCGATGGAGTGGAGAATGTTGCTCTGAAATCTCAGTTGTCACTCTCTCCGAGGAAGATGCTCATCCTTCCTCATCACTCCTGAACGGAGTCGGAGCTTATCACTTCTCTCTTGCTCCAAGCCCCGGCTGCCACAGAGAGACCAAAGCATAAGAGCACTGGGATTAAACTGTATGCTTTAATACTTTTCTATCCTATTAGCACGGTGCTTAAATATGCTGGGGAATTTAAGGATGATTCAAATTACATACTTAAAGACTTTTCAGCGCTTGGGAAGAAAATAGAATTTTTGACTGATGGAGCCCAGATCTTCTCCCAGTTGTACCTCTGTGACCTGCACATGCTGGTAATGTAATGGAGGGGGCTGCAGGGCCTCCAAGGGATTTTTAATTTCAAAATGGATGGCAAATATCCGTTCACTAATAAATCATCTATAGCAGTTCTGCAAGAAAGAAAAAATGCTCAAGGCATCTAATTTTGGTCTTGTGTACTTTTGCCCACCCTCTGGGTTCATAGAGCTAACAGTTGTTTGAAGTAGGTGTGGGCAGATGGCCAGCCACATTAATAGTTGAGACTTGTTGTTTATATAAATTTCATTTTAATTGAGTGCAGAGTGAGAGATGTATCAGTCAGTATGATTTTTCCCTAGGACCTTATTCTTGCGCTTCTGTTCCATGGCAGTAGTTTCTTTTGGGCAAGAAAACTCATATAGATTTATTGCCTTTCTCTTTCCTGTGCAACCTTGCCTAATAAGGCTGTTACAACGGCTGCAGCCTGTGAACTGTTTGTATCCCTGTCTGTCTGTCTCAATCTCCCTCAGACCAGCCTGGTATGAAGATTGAACTGTGAGCATATCTGTCTTTTTTTGTTGTAGACTACTGTTCGTTTAAGTGGCTGACTGATGAAATGCAGCAGGGTTTTCTGCTTCACATTCAAATTGCAGCACGTTTCTTTCTTTCCCTTTCCATTCAGTGGGGTATCCCACTAATATCCCTAAAATCAACAGTTATAATGTGCAGCGCATAACTGTGATGTACCTATGACTTTTCAGATGGCGCTGCTGGAGTTACTAAATTGTCTCATGGGAATAACACCCATTTGCACAAATTCCCATTTTATATCTACAGTTTGGTTGTGGCATAAAAACAAATGAGAAGTAATGGGTTTAGAACCAATGCAGTGATAAATAATGGCAGTAAAGTGATTTACTGGCTATCTACTAAGGTTTTTAATTGATCTACAGGTGTTTTATACACATACAACTTGCTCTTGGCTTAGACGCTGAATCTCAGTTCATGGCCTCCCCTTGTTCAATATCACTCTTTCAGTTACTGTATGGCGGATAAAATAAAGTGACACCTCTGTGCAAGTGACTGAGATGCCAGGGCTTTATTAAATATTCATATGTCTGGACTCTACATATGCATATCAGTTTATGCCTTATTTAGTTCAAACAAACCCCCAAAGTCTTCCTTCATATGCATGCAAGAGCTATGAGATCTGTCTCCTAGTTTGCATGCATGATTTGTACTACACTCAAGAGAAATAACATATGCTCATAGGCAACGAGAATCGATCCATTTTGAAATTATGTAGCCTGTTATTTTCTGGAGTTGCAGAGTGAATTCTGTGGATTTTTCTACCCCTGACTACAGTATTTTGGATAGTTACTCTCAAACTTTAATATGATGCCCAAATAGGGAACTCGCCTTTCTAATGACTGTTCGCACCCCTTATTAATGTCTGTATTAGCCAGACCCCTACTGAGCAAGACAACATCCTGAATAACTTTTTGTTTCAGACTGACGGAATTGAGGACGCTTTGTGCCGCAGGCACTGGCCTGGTGTTGAAAAAATTGGAGCCGAGTTCCTGGCTGTGTCACACAGTGTATGACGGTACGTGAGTCTTCTAGGGCCAATTTTTTTACAATGCCTAAAGTGCCAAGTGAATATATGTTGGCATTTTCAAAAGCAGCAAGGGATTGGTTTCCATGGGGCTTTTCAGCATTCCTCTAGGAAGCACAGCTCCAAGGCCAGGAAGCCTCCCAGTAGTTACCCTTAGTGCTTCCTACGGGCACTCCTTACTGCCCTTCTTCCTATGTGCTGATGCCACATCCAGCACAAGAGCACCCCAGACGTCTTCAGAGCTTAAGATTTAACTCTTAAAAACTAAAAGAAGAGGTAAACAGAGAGGTCTTAAGTCTACAGAGATCCCAGAAGCTACCACAGTAAGGTCTCCTTTTTAAACTAGACTCAAGGCAAAGATGTGGCTAGTATCACATCCCTCTGCCTAAATTACCACTGGGACCGACTGGTGGCAATTTCCCTCACAAGCTCTGAATGACCATCAAAATAGTCCTCTGTAGTGAGATATCCTAGAGACACCCAGGTAATAGGGTCATACTGTACGCAACGAAAGGCATCCGATACTGTTGTCTTGTACATCTGATTTTCCCTTATGAGGCAGAAGTTATTAAGAGTATTTTTGTTGATTTGAGCTGACATGACAGATGAAAAAGATTTTCATTATTTTCCTGTGCTAGTTTTGTCACTCAGACTCCTAACAATAAAAAAATTAAAAATAAATCCATCATTTTAATGCTGAATAATCACAGTAGAAACAAATGATCTATTACCCTAAAGAGTTTGCAAGTAACTGTCTTAACTTCAGGCAAGAGGATGGTTACTCCACGTACAGGACAGACAGAACTCCTGTGCTCTTGTTTCCTGATAATCTTGCCGTGATTGGGAATTCATTGCGCTTGAGTTACCGCAGCCCGTGTTTAGGTAGCGTGTTTCACATCTGACTACGCTGTCAGGTACACTGAAGTGGTTGATGAAATAAGATGCCTGAGAAGCCACTCAGCCAAGACGTGCCATCTGCTTCCCGATGACTGACAATAATGAAGGTCTCTTGCGCTACTGCCAGCGGTATTCTCCCTTTCAAATAACATCGTGTGGTGCCAGAGTCGTTCCGTGCCATGTCGTTAAAGCTGGGGAGGACTCAGGCTTTCTGTTTCACTAGCAATTTTGCGATTTCTAATCTTGTTCCTCTGGTCCAAAAAAATGTGTAAAACTCAAGTACTTTTTTACGTCTAAGTTTTTGCAATTTTCTGCATCTAAGTTTTTGTCATTTTCTATGTCCGAGTTTTTGCAATTTTTTTTGTTCAAGGAAAGAGTAATATTTTAAAAAGTAATTTTAATTGAAAAATAACACGATTTCATGTTGATGTAAGCACAATGCTTATTCTTTTTCTCAATAATGTGGGAAAAGGGTTGGGTTTTTTTAGTGGCCTTATGCAAAATATTTAAATGAAAATACTCAGTTCTGACTCCAGTGTTGCTATGTACGCATGCTTCAGTGCAGTGATGATGCACACTATGGATTGTTCACATATCAAGTGTCAATTGGTCAAAAATAGTACTAGATCCTATGAATTTTTAACAGAAAAAATGTAAGATAGAATAACCTTCTGCTTGGAGAAATCATTTCACTTCTGTCAGTCTCCAGGACCTCAAGAGAGGGGCTGCCCTAGTGGAACTCACATCAATTTCCTATCAGATTTCTGAAATACAGAATATGTCCATAGTTCTAAATTGGGAGCTTAAAAGGGGAATCACAGAAACACTTTGTTTCCTGGGCCAGCGCTTGCTTAACAAATTGATGACATTCATTGAAGTGAATACCAAATGATGCGCTTTTCAGCCAAGGCTGAGGAAAATCAAATTGTAAGCAGCCACCAGAAGACACGGTGTCACTTTCTCTGTGACCCTTCTGCTCTCCACGCCCGTTTACACGCTCCCACCTTTTCTCTTGCACCAGGATTAGGGCTGGTGAGCCAGTTTCAATCTCTAAATAAGCAGAAAACAAATTGATTTGGTTCTGTTTGGGCGGTTTTGGGTTTGGTTTTTTTTGTTAGTTGGTATGAATTGCTAAACCTATTTATCAAGGCGAGAAGTGGATTGCAAACGCTGCCTGCCTATTTCTATTCCTTCACCTCCTCCTCAGCTGTGCTAGCACAGATATTTTTGCATCCATGCCTTGAACTACCTCAAGGGACTGGTACAGGTTTAAAGTAACCTAGTAAAAAATGGCTATTATTATTCTGGATCAGTTCTGCCCACAGTGTCACAAGCAATTGGACCAGGATGCCTGAACGGGAGATGTCAGAAGAAGCCGGGTGGTCGGGAGAGGCAGAGGAGAAGGGCACAGGCTGCCGACACAAATGGATGTCAAATCCACCCTTAGCATGCACTCGGATGTCCGCGCAGGGAGGTAAAGAGCATAGGTGGTACGACACAAATTCACACCCAAGCTTGGCACGTGTTTTTCCCCCAGTGCAGAAGAAGCCTTAGCTGCTGTGATAATAAAAGGTTTTGCTGGTGGAGCCGCTGCAAAGCGCTTGAAAGGGTTTGCCGTTCTTTGGCGCATCTGGAGTAAGAATCACAACAGAAGCTATGCTAATACACCGTTACATGTTCTGTTCTTTGCGATTTATTTATTCTTCCATTTAAGAGTCATCTTGCAGCTGCTAGGAGCTGAAGTGTGGACATAAAAATAGAAAGAGACTAAGTATATTGTACAAAATAACCTCTAAGTAGACTAACATGTCAGGCTTGTTTCTTTGCAGTGCATTGTGCGTCTAATAAAACATCATATATTTTGAACTCTACAGTGCTTGCAGCCTGAAACTTCTGTATATGTCCCATTATGGAACATGACAGGGAATCTTAAACAAGCTCTGAGTTTTAGAAATACATAAACCCACATACAGAAAATGACTGAAAGTAATCTGGATTTAGAGTTCTCAGGAACAAATATAGAGGCCATATTACTAAGATCCTCTGAGCACTGGCAACACCTCTTAGGTTGCTTACCGAAGTCTCTTGTATCATTTAAGACTGTTCTTTCATTCAAATCTGAAATGGCTTCGATCCCATGAGTAGATGCAGGCAAGGCGCTTTATTCATCTCATCAGTGAGGTGCAGGGAAGCTGACAGTCGAGCTCAGGCCAACGATTTCTCTTCTGCTCCTCACTAAGTGGATTTACCGTTGTAACATGCTTTAAAAAATAATTTTCTTTATTTTTTTGGTTGCATATTTGATGTTTCTGCTCCCTGAGACTTGCTCGTGATCATCTACTAACAGTATTAAGTGGCTTTCACATTGTGTGGTCACATTGCTCTTTGCTTTAATTGTAGAGTTACGCAAGCATCTGTCACTCCAGCACAAAACGCTGGGAGCTGAAATGCACGTCAGCTGCATCATCTACAAGTTTGTCCTAATGAAATTTGGCTCAAGTGGTCAAAGTTGCTCCAGAGTAGATGAAACTGCCACATGTTTTTGACAGTTCAGATGACAGTCTAACACATCTCTCATAGCTCAGGATGGTATGCACCATTAGATTTACAAAATGTGAAAGAGAAGCATATGCCAGAAGCTACTGCCCTTCAGGCTTTCACGTTATTTTTCCACTTTCCTTGAAATTCAAACAAAGTAGAAGCCTTGAAAGATCAACCATGCACAGATACGGTTTGTGAGATGCTTAAAATACAGAAACAGAAAAAAAGCAAAAATACAAAATGCAACTGATGGTATTTTGCTCTTTACAGAAAATCCCGTTGTATTTATTTTCAGGGCAGTGGGAGGAATTGCAAAGGCAAAAAAATCTGGACACCAGTGACTGGAGTTAGTGTAACGTCCAGAGACGAAAAGCTGTGGAGGACTTTCCCCTTTTTGCACCTTTTCATACTCCTTTACAGTATTTCAGGTGGCTGACCACATTGAAGCAAAATGTTTGTCTAATTGAATATCCAAGATACTATTTTATAGGTGAAGTTCTAACGTGATGGCTCAGCCGGACAGCCAGGCGTCACCCAGCACCCGCTTCAGTCCAGGGTCGCAATTTGAAATAATCGAGTAAGAAGAGTCCAGCTGTAAGTCTTTAATATATCTTCTATGCCTTCTCCGTATAGGCTTCAGAGCTCGCAAGTCTGTCATCTTGAAATTGGCAAGAATAAGGTAAAGAAAGAAGTGTACTATCCCATGGGAATTTTCTTCTCAAGGCAGTAGGGACTGCCTTGTACTGGCACATTCAGTAAAGAACTGTCAGATGTGACTCATTTTAGAAGTTATCTTTAACAGTATCACTCTGCATACCTACCGTCACTCCCATCCCTTTAGTATTTATAAGAAATATTTACAAAACTTAGTCTCTCCTATTTTTCTTTGAGAAGACAGCTGCATTAAAAAGGAAGTGTGGCAAAAAGCTCTTCACTTCTGCTGTGCAAATTATTGTGCAAAGAACATAAAAATACTGGAGATATATATATTTTTTGTGGCTTTAGTAAATGGATGTTTGGAGAAACGAGTAATAAAGTAATCATAAATCTCTCTCAGCGTGAGGTGACGGTGGGCAGACTCCTGAGGTGGAGTAAAGAGCCCGTCTCCATTCACGCCAAAGGACCTGGACTGATTAACACCACCACAGGTGGGAAGGACCCGGGGATGTACACCAAATACATTCTACAACAAAAACGGAGAAAGAAACAAAAGTCAATCTCTGAAAAATTCCCTCCTGGTTAGAAATGTACACTGGGGAAACTAGCTTAAATAATAAATATTTAGCTGTAAGAATGGCGGTTTTCACTTAATTTTCTTAAAGTTATATATTTCAATTTATCTCTTTAAGACCTTAATTTCCCCTCCCCCCTGTGCTTTGCCCTGGAGGAAAGCTCATAAATATTTCCTGGTTATTTCACTGTTTCTTAAGTTGGTCCTTGTGAAGAGCTTGGAGGAGTTTGTTTTTTCACTGTGAATGCTTTCTCTCATCTGTTTTGCTCCTTTGGTCATGAATGCGAAGCAGCAACACAGGGCTTTTTTTATTCTGTTTGTTCTTTAATTTCCTTTCTTTTTCTTGTTCCTTTATTAAGTTCAGTATTTCACCCTTGAGCTTGTCTGCTCAAACGGAGTCTGCAGCATGCTGGCCACTTAGATTTAGCATGCCATCGCCCGTGAAGTCATTACATATTTATTTGCGTTTTGACATTTAATTTTATACGGCCCTTTTTTTTAATCCCTGGGTGTTAGAAGAATTTCCTCACCTACTATCAGTCTGTTCAGTTTATGTTTAGGGTGTTGTTGCGTTCCTCTTTTGAGAAGCACTAGCACTGCCTTGTGCATGCCCCTCTGCTATTTGGCTGGGAGAAGGGCCTTGATCAAAAAGTATCTCTTTTTTTTTTTTTTTTTTAAAATCTAGTCAAATTCTGTTTAGTGTGAGTCATAAAACAGTTTAAAAATGTTGATTTTCCTTTTATTACCTGTTTACTTACCTTCTCAGATACTTACAAAAAATCCACTTGATTGCGGATGCTCCGTGCCACCATTAACGTGTTGGGCCAAGGCTGAGACCAGAGCCCGTGTCCTGCTGCCAGCTGCTGGTGGCTTTGCCTGCTTTTGAATTTGACTCTGGCTTGAAACTCAGGCTCCGGCCCAGCAAAACCGACCAGCTCAGCACTATTCTCTCCAAAGGCAGCTGGGAGCAGCAGGCAGGCCAAGAAATGGCGGTTCTCCGCAGTTCTCCTGTCTCAGGCAAAAACATCTCTGGATTGCAAACTGTCCAGCTCTGCTGCACCAGTGATGAGGGCTGTATTGTTTGCAGATAACAGTATCACCCCGGAGGGAGGCACCGGCAGTCCCTGCCTCCCAGCTGGTCTTGGCGCTGCAGGCAGGATGCTCAACCCCTGGCACGAAGCAACGGAGAACTCGCGGAGACAAGCTCGGCTTTGAGGACTGACCATACCTGTCCCCATGCAGGCAGAAAATACCTTGCATTTCTCCATTAGCCTGTGGGGCACGGCTGCAGGCACGATGAAGGAAAAGCACACTCAGCCTCTCGTGGTGTCAGCAGGGGGACAACAACTAACACCTCTTCCTCTCAGCAACAGAGCAAAGGAAGACCACGGGTAAAATTCAGGTCAATCCTGGACTAAGGTGCTCATGGAGGTGCCAGGTGCCCGTCCTGGAGCAGCGGAGCCCCACGAGGGGCTGGCGCGAGCCATTTCTGTGTTTTAGCAGACAAACTGCTCAGCTCCTTTCACACCTTCCCCTCATGGGTTTGAGTACCTTCACAAAGACAGACAGGTTTCATTTTTAACAGTTAAGAGTGACAATCACTATTTCTTTTCCTTGAGCAAAAATATGACAATACTGTCAGAAATGAGTCTTGTTTACAGTCCCCAGTTGTCTAAAGAGAACATAAAGTTACTAAAAAACACAGAAGCCCTTTAGAAGTGCCCTTATCCTATTAAACAAATTGGAAATAATTGCATTTGCCGGTTCTCCAAAGGACTATTGCATTCGTGAACAAGAATTATGAGAACTAGTTCTTGGGCTTTCAAAATTTACAGAGAATTTGCAAACAGATGGTTTAATGCAATCATCTCTGGTAGCAGTTCTAGTTCCTAAATATTAACATTAATAACTCTTGCAGGTAAAGGGATTTGCCTTCCTAAAAGAATCAAATCTCTTACAGCATCCTTCTAAAATAGTTTCCAGCACCTTTAATGTTTGTTTTCTCTAAGTACTAGTGGTGGCCTGATCCAAAGCTTGTTGCAGCCTGGGGAAAGATCCAGTGTCATCGGAGCTGGAATAACTTCTCGAAGAGTTTGGCAGCATGAGTGCAAAAAAGCTCTTTTTGGTTTTATTCTAAGGCTTCTTAAAAATATCCATCTATTTTCTATCGGAGTTTGCCTGCTCGGTTGTCCAAGCATCCCATCTGTACACATATTAGCACCCAGGTTGTCTCAGCTGCCCTGAGAGACTTTCCATTTGCTAGTCGGAAGTTAGTTTCACCCCTTTATTTTTGATATTACTTCACCTCTTGAAACTACAAAAAAAATATTTTTGCATCCCATTTTTCATTAGACTGTAGCATCTTGACATTTCAAACAGCCCATATTCTCACAATAAGGGCGCACAGATAAAGGAAACAAGTATCTACCTTTGCTTTGGAAAAGAAAACAAGAAGTACAGAATGATGTGAAAATTCAAAGGACTTAAAGTGGGTATAAAACCCAACCCACCTGTTACAAACATTTTTTCAGGGTACGTGTTTTCCTCTTCCCAAGTGAATTTGATAGTAACGTGGGACTCTGCTTCATCGTAACCCTGCTCCTCCCCCTAAATTCAAAATGAAGCTAGAGGCAGAGCAGGTATTGCTACAGACAGTAGTTGCATGGAAAACTTAACGCAGTTTCAGAGCTGCAAGCTTATCCGCTTAAGGATATTACTAAGGAACCAGATGGAGGATAGTTTTCCATAGCTAACCATCTGGGCCCGGCAATGATATACTCTGCCCTAAGCATTACTGTGGGAATTGACTTCATAATGGGAAAAAGCAGAGAAAAAGAGACAAGCAGAGAAAGAAAGAGCATCATATTTTATATTGCAAAATGTGCAGCCAAAGAGTCACCATTTTGTTACACATTGCGGTTTCCTCAGCTCAGTTTGCTTTTATAATCTATGGGATAAAAGTAAGATAAAATGAGAGTTTAAATGGCTGTGAAGGAAATCAGAGATGGCATATTGTTTTTAGTGCAACTTTGATTGGGTTATTGGAGGTTAAAGTGCAAGGGAATAGGGCAACACTTTCTGATACGGCTACTAATTGTTTACGCAGATATGTAATTTTAGGTCTGCTGGGTTATTTATTTTTGAGTTCTGCACATCAAGGCTTCCGGCCAGTTCTGTGTCCACAGCTGAGAACTGCGGTGGTTTGCAGAGACCAGAGGAAGGTAAGAAATAGGAGATGCTCATTTAGATTTGTGGAAAACACCAAACGCCTGGTAACTAGATGGAGTTAAAACAAAACCTAGAATGAGCAGATTTTCTGAGCAGTCCTGCTGTATGATTTTTACATTAAATCTATAGGCGAAAGGGGTTTTGGTGTTAGATATACGATAGTCTTGGAGCCTAACAAAGGTCATTTTTCTCTGGTGCTCATGAAGGTCTAAAACCTGCCTTGCTGTTTTCCTTCTATGTTGATTCTCCAGCATTTAATATTACGTCATCTTTTGCTGTGGGCTTTTCTCTGCCAGGGCAGTTATAGGATCTTTTCCCTCTAGCTATTCACCTGCTTTTGCAAAGCCTGTAGGAGCCTACTGGAGACCTCTTTTCCTTCTGTTACTTTTTGAATGAAATTCGACAATAGCTTTACTTTCCTTAGTAAATTTGGCTAAAATGGTAGACTGACTTAATAAATAAATAAATAAATAAATACATAAATCTGATTCACCTTGAAGTTCTGCTGAGTTTTGAAATACCCAGATAATGCAGGTCAGCTCTAGTGGACCTTTTCATAGTGTGAACCTGGATAACAATTTACTGAAAGTCACTGAGCAAATGTCATCAACCTTCATTGAATATTAGGACCTCATGCAGGGTTTCCATTTACAGCTTGCTTTTTTATGTGTATCACAGGTCAAGAGAAGTATTAAATAGTTATAAACCCCCAGAGACCAGTCCATTCATCACATTTCTAGGTTGGATCCTTGGAAAGAAATAAAAAGTTTAAAATTTTCATGTCCTTTACTTAGATAGAACTGCCAGTTCTTCCTGATATATTTATGTTACATCTGTTTTGAGACAAAATTCCTTGTAATGGTGTAAATCCCTGTTGTATCTTATACTTTAACAATGTCGCAGCCCACTTCAGCCTGGCACTCTGTGTGTGTGTGTTTATGTGTGTTCAGTGCATCTGGTTGTTTACGAGCCAATAACAGAGGTAGGACTGGATGTCAGGTAATCATCAGTTTACGAACAGGTTTTTTTTATTGCTTTTGCTAGAAGAAAATCTATACGGGAAAATCTGAAGTGGTTCTTTTTTTTGTTAGTGTGTGTCGCTGCTGTGGAACAGGCTGCGCACTTTGCTTAACGTTGAGATTGGCTTCAGGTATTAATGGCATGAAATAGTTTATGTGGGTGCATCTCACAGATAGCTGCTCATCTCACTCTTAACTTGCTCTTTTATGAGAATACAATTAGGAAAAATAATCATAAAAAGCCTAGCAGAACTTGCTTGCTTCCACCCATCAGTCCTTTTTTTCATCACTGACGCACTGCAGAACTGGAAAATGTGACTTCTATGAACAGCTTGGTTTGGCAACATGGCTTGCAGGAGACGGGGAGTTGTAGATAGAGAGATCATTGTTTTGCAAAATATTTGCTCCTCCTTATTCTTAGTACATTTTCTTCTTCTGGAATTTATTGATTCATTGGAAGCTTGTGCAGCTCCGGCAAGAGGGATTGCCCTCTTTGGACGAATGCTCTTCCCAGCCGTCTGGAGAGCGGAGCTTTCATTTGAACCAGAGGTGTTCCACACTCACTGGCGGTTGGTTTGTTGCTGATCAAGCAGTGAGCTCTGTTTCTTAATGAGCAAAAAATACAGATCCTAATTTATATCTTAGAGCACAGAATACCATGAAAAGTGTGAGGAGAATTATTCCGGCTGTAAGAAGAAAAGCTGTTAGGTTGCAAAGAGAGACAGTAATCTACCCTAAACAAGGAGAAACGTCTGTTCTTGCTTTTCTGATGTGCAAGCCTTGAGCTAAAAAAGATGCGGTAATGCAAGCAGCTGCTTTGAGGCAGCTCAAAGGAAACACTGACGAGTTGCCTTTGTGTCTGAAAAGGTATTATTTTCAGTAGCTTTGCCCTAGAATTTTATTTGTCCAAAGGCCTGTTGCTCTCTTGTAAATCTGACTTTGCCCTATTCTACCCACATTGTGCACAAGTTACAGCTCATAAAACGCATAAGTGAGTCGCTAATGACATCATTCAGGAAATATCTTTTTTAAACACAGCTTTAAACGCTGTTTGTTTTGTGTACTCAAACCGCACTTGGCTGTTGGTCAGAATCTGCCAGATATATCCGTTCTGCAAGAGCTGATCCGCAGACTTTCACCAGGGACGCGTGAACCTCGGCCTGACGTTCCTCAGTCCTGCAGTGCCGCATTACTGCCGCCCTGGTCCTTTGGGAGCGCGGCTGGGATCAAAACCTCATTCAAGAAAGAGGGAAGGTGACGTGTAAATTAAAGTCTCAGCAAAAAATCCAAATAAGACAGTGTCACCTGTGAATATTTTTCTAAAAGAAGACCAACCAAGTTGAAGAATTCCTATGAAAACGTATCCCATGGTACTTTTATTTGCCTGCTCCTGAAAACTGTGTTTTTCCTTGTACAAATAACTCTGTGCAAGGGACAGTTCATGGTTTCAAGCCGTAAGCAATACCTCACAGATGGCATCTTAAGAGATGGCAATAGATTCTTGCTGGCTCTGGCTGACCCTGCTGTACACTGAGTAAGAACATGCCAAAAGTCTGCCTGCTCTACACATCTCCTCATCCTGCACCAAGATGCGTGGGCAGGTCCCAAAGGGCCAAACCCTGCAGCAGAGATATGAAGATGTTGAATTCAGAAGTCAGAAAAGTCCTTATTTTTTTTTTATTTTTTTTTTTTAAATGCAGTTCTCTGGTTGCAATCAGGTTCTTTCAGTTAAAAAATTAACTCATTTAGAGGGTTTTTTTGTGCACAGAGGGGCCAGACTTCCTCAAGAAGTACTTGACACAAGCTGCCTTTTTGCCATTCATGAATCTTCGGAAATGGCTGCTGAATGCGTGACACTGCGGTGATATAAGGCCCGCATTAGATCAGCTTCAGCAGCGTGCACCGCTCTGCCCTGGGAGGGTGAGCGCTCAACGAGGTAAGCTCCATTTGCTCAGAGGGTCCCTTTTCACTAATGGGAAGTGGCATGAAATACTCCATCATCATTAAGTGGTCAAAGATTTGAATCTGTTCATAAAATTGCATCTAGAGTAATTAAGTTGCTGAGTGTGAGTGCCTCTAATTGTCTTATCGCGGTGTTCCTCTGGCTCTGAAAAATGAGAAAAGTAACAAGTTTCGTTGAAAGACAAAATTTACAGTAATTTGAATCTAGAAGCCTAAAGTCTGCACAGGCTCATACTGTGTTACAGGGACTGTAGATTTGTTCCTTCTGATGTGTGTTTAAATGTACTGTGAACATATTAAAAAAAAACCCAAAACCTAATGATACATCTAGAAGTTGTCTGTTTTTAGCTTTACTGGCAGCGTAGGAAGCATGATTAGACCTTTTTTTTTTTATCCTTGAAATAGCTGTGGAACTGAATACTCTTTGTGGATACTTGCAGCAAAGTTTGACATCAGAGATTATTTCAAAATCCTGAACAAAACACCCAGTGGCAATCGAGCTCCTGCATTTCATTGGGATTTCTCTTAACGAACTATACTGCTAAGCCAGGGGAATCATTGCCACACAATGTTGTGCGTGTAAAAGTTAACCAGTGTTAAAAAAGTGCTAAGAGATGGGGGGCGGGGGGGAGGGGCGGGAAATGTTCCCTGTCTGACTGCTAAACACAAATTACTTGGGTTTGGGTTTGCGTAACAGACCTCTCGATTTGAGAGAGTGTACGGGGAAGCATGGTAGTGTGATGGCATAGTTCTGATCCTCTCTCCTCCGCTTCCACCACTAGCTGCTGTTTGGGACATGAAACTGAGCTAAAGGTGTCTTTCTTCTGGGCTGGACACAGCTGGTAGAGCGTGGTACCATTAAAGCACCTGAAAACCTTTTTATGCCATGTAGAATTCACTTATTGCAGGTTTTACCTATTTTAGTTCCCCTTAACGATGTTAAGCAAAATTTATCCTTTTCGTTTCAACGTTTTACAGTCCTCTGTTTTCTGTTGGGTTTTTTTTGTTTGGGTTTTTTTTTCCCCGATCATCCATATTGTGCTCTTTTCTGTTCTCTTTTTTTTTTTCATTGTTTTTTTCCCTTCACATTCACCTTCTTTACCTCAGTTTGGCTGGTAAGATTCCTCAAACAGGAATGATCATATAAAAAGTATAGTGTGAACACTTACATTTTATTCTTGGACAAATTGCTCACCGCAAGGTAGAGCGTCCTACAGAATTGCTATACATAAAACAATGGCATTTTTATTGTGTTGTGATGAGAATAGTTCACCTTGCTGATGACCTCAGGAGAGCAGGCTGTTTCATGCATGCAATTTTAGCTCATTGAGATTTCAAAGATCCCGTTTGAACATATATCACCAAAAGTCTTCTTTTAGCACATTGACTCTTTGTTCTTCTTGTCTATCATTGAGTTTAACATGCTGATGAAGGCCTGCAGAGAAGGCGGCAATGCCAATATATTGGGCTTGGAGAGAAGCAGACTTTGAAGGAATTTGAAATGAGTAAAGAGAAACTTGGCTGAAATTCAGTAGTACATAAAGGAACAGAGAAAGGACTAAAATTTCCAGATATCAACAGCGAGGCTGCAATTAAATTTCAGGCTACCAAAACCAAATAAATAAAAAGCTCAGAGCTTTCTGTTCGTATTTTTGTTCGTGCACTCAAATTCATCCCAGGGTAAGTGCCATTCACCTCTGAGAGACTGCTCGATCGTAGACATAGAAACTAAATCCATGCTCTCTACCTGGTTATTTAGCAGGCTCATATCCTCTGGAGACTGGTGCAGTGGGGACCAGCAACTTAAGCGTAAGCTCTTGCAGAGGCCATGGAGGATTATTCACCCAAGTGAGTATTCAACAGCATGTGTGAGAACGGCAGCTTCATAAGAGAAGTTACTGAGATATCCTCAGGATTAGACACAAACATGACAAAACCTATACCAATCAGAAACGTACAATTTTTAAGATCTATTGATGCTCCAAGTCCCAGCTGGGGAAAGCCTATGAGGTTGTCTAAACTATCTTCTGTGATTCATTCCTTACATTTTAGCTTTGGCCTGTATTTTTTTCTAGCTTTGCTTTAAAAGTCCCAGCTGAGGGGAACGGCATTGTTTCCACTTTAAGGCACTCATCCATGACTTAATTTCTCAACTTTAATTCTTCCTTTTCTGTCCAAGAAAGGGAGAAGAAGGAACCAAATTCCCACACAGTGCCAAAGAAATGCGTATGAAAGTTTCCTTCATATAAATGGACAAGTAGTCTTGTTGAAATGTCAGGTTAAAATGGATAAGAATGTAGTTTTCCTTTCAGTTTTTTACACTGAAGCCTCTTTGGAGGCTTCCACCCTCTTTTTTTCAGGAACTGCTGGAAACACAAAACTTCCAGGCTCTGTTTCCTCCTCACCACTGGAACGAAGCTCCTAATATCCTCAGAAAACAATTCTGTTCTTACAATGTCCACGTTATCAATGAAGGGAAAAGAGAAAGGAAGGAAGGTATGTTGTTTATTTATAGTGTCTTCTTATATTGTTCAGACCCTGCATATGGAGTCTTTGTTCTGCTACATCTGAAGCATTTGTGCTTGAAAATGTACATGCATATGCAAATGCCGTTGGAAAAAAGGCACAAGGCACTGAAGGGAACCAGGAGGTTTTTAAGAACAAGTAAAAGGAGACAAAAGCAAGCAAATGACAAACCAAAATGGAAATCTCAAAGGTAAGGAATTTTCAAATCCGTAAGTACTCAAAAAATAAGAGAGAAAGAAAACATGGACTTGTTTTAAAATTTACAAAAAGTTTATATCAACTGTTAAATGATTAGTACAATTTATTGATTTTTCCAATGAAGTCATGGATCAACCTTTGAAAGGCAGCAGGGAAGCAGGAGATAATAGTACTGGACAGAACTGTGGACAAAAGAGTTGCTTACAGAGTGGCTAGGCAGAGTTAGCTAAAGCAGCAGGTCCAGAAAGACACACACACACACACACACATGCACGCATTAGACTCAGGAAATGAGCAAAGAAATCAGTGAACCTTTTAACTGACATTTAGAAAAGTTCACCTTTTCAGGAGCGATTCCCGAGAATTGCAAAGCAGAAAATAAATCTATATCTAGAGAATAGATACCGTGCTCTGCTTTAGATTTATTGCTTTCAAACAATAAAAGAATTTAGGTTGGAAAATTATTCTGGCTGTTACCCTTCATGCAGTTAGTTAGACTGAGTGACTGCAGAATTAGGTCCTTGCTCGCAACACGTTTCCCTGTTCCACGGGATCTGACTGAAATATTCCAGAATCAGTTCATCCAATTTGTCCCATTGAAGCCAGGGGGAGCAAAGTGTAGAGCTGTGACGCGTTTGTCATCTTTCTGATGGAAGATTGGTCAATACACTTAATGTGACTAAGAGGCCTTGGGGAGAAACCCAGGAGCAGAGAGGTGCTTTCACTGGGTGCTGTTTTCCTGCGTGGTGCGAACGGGACAGTAATTTGTCTGCCCCCTATGAACTGCGGCAGAGTCTGATAGACAGGACTCCGTCACGCCCCAGGTTAAAGCCTCATCGCAAGTAGTACGTGACCCCAGAACACGTATTGCCAGCTTTACGGAGGAAATACAGGAGTGGTGACGCAGTGTGTGTGTTGGGCAGGTGGATGATGCTCTACTGATGATTCCCTATGGCCAGAGGGGCTTGTGAGATACTTCCCAGGTTCAAGCTGCTGTGTATCACAGCGTTTTGCATGGGTTTGCTCTCAGCTCTGAGCTTCAGTGGAAAGAGGAGCAGCCTGGCAACAACTGCATGCCCCGGTGGTTCACTCTTCGCGGCACAAAGCAAATGAAATGGTTAGGGTAAGCACGCCTGGAAATGAAAGATGGTTTGGCTCAAGCACAGGCAAAGCAAAACCAACACCCGGCCTGACGAGGTTAATGCAGGTGGCAAGAACAGACCTGTGTTACTGCTGTCAGGTCATGCTCTGGAGATGTTCAGGGAAGATGCACAAGCTAAACGTCGGTACATTTTATGAGGGGTCCCAAAATTGGTAGAGTTTTCAAAGGTGTGGATGCACACAGGCCAGCAATTATGAAACTGCTGCCACTGGTTTCCAGCCTTAGCTGTTGGGACTCTAAAAACTGAAAATTCATTTTAAGTGTTTCCAATTGTCCCAGAATTAGAAATGCGTTCCTAGGTAGCTAATCCAGCACAGAGCTCTCTGCTACTGCAGTTTCTTTATAAATATTAATGATTTGCCACCAAGTATGACCATTGTGAAGCAAAATAACCTAATGTGCTATACTCACACATTAATCTTACTGCAGGCTCAGGGGGAAAGCAGAAGCAAAATACTTCAATGAGAGATTAGTCTAGGTTATTCTCAATGGAAGATTAATCCAGAAATAGTCTCTACATTTTCTACTCATTTACCCAGCACAAGAATTTATTAAATAGTTCCTAAAACTGCAAGAGTTGGGGAGCTTTCCTGTGGCAGTTGTGCCATACTTTATTCCTTTTCTTTTCTGTTCTACTATTTCACTGCTTTACAGGATAGCTTCACTGAAAAAAAAAAGTTGAGTGTAAAAGAGTTGGAAGGTTCCTATTTTTCAGTAGACTTAAGAAAATAAAGATGAAAGGGACTTAATATTTTTGTTTTATTACTCTCACTTTGAGGAAAGCTCCTTTTTTTGGCAGAATCATTACTTTGCCTTGCTTGGAAAAATGTTAGAGAGGGATTTTTTTCCAGAAGTGTATAAATGTTATTGGTTTTTAATAGGGCTACAAAATTCTACAGAATGTGACAGGGTTGGGTTTTTTTCTGTGTGGAAATGGATTTTAGACCTGTAAAAAATTTGACTCAATGTCCTATGAAAGAGCTTAAGGAAGTTTACTGTGCATGGATTCCCTTAGGTGTTTTGAGATATTGTTTGTCATAAGGAGTTCCCAGGATGCCACCACCATGGGACAGGGAATACCAGATATTGTGTCATTGTGTAATTTTTTGTCATGGAGCTATGTACTTTTAAGACTAATTGGAGAAATGGATTTCTTTTGCTATTGAGAGGAGTTATTGGTGACTTGGCAGTCTGGAAACATTCTTCCATTCCTAGAAAATCCTTCTATTCTTTGGATCTCTTGGTATTATGGAGGCTGTGGCTAAGGAGTAAAGGGAAGGCAGGATGCTCTGCTGATGAAGCCCTGGGTCTGGGAGGTCCACACTCAGATCCCTGCACATGTGCATTTACTCACCTGGTGTCGGTCTCAGAGGTCATCCCTACAAAGAGGGATCTGGAAGAGGGGTTAGGTCTCTTGGCATCCTTGGGAATCTCTTAATCTGTGCTTTTGAGGCTAACAGTACCTCCCCAACACCATGTCGGTGTTACAAGAATAAACACATGAAGTGTTACAGAGAACTCAGGAAAGGGACTATCTGTATACATGGGCGGATAGAGAGAAAGATGATTCACATTTACCTTAAAAATGAACACTGACATCCTGGGATTTAAGGATAAAGAAATAAACAGCCCTGTGCTGTCATGGAAGAGTGTGAAGTGAATCACACAAATCTACACTTATCCTAAAACCTGATCCCATTGATATCAATGAAACAATTTTCTCTAACTTTAAAGGGTGCAGGATTTAACTCGCAGGATAGGAAATCCTGACATTTGGTGATTTTCCCGGTAATCATTTTTCTTAGGGTTGTTTGGCATTGTGCAAAGTAAACAGCTGTGTAGATGTCTTTCTCCATATATAAAATTATTTTATTATAAAACCACTAAGGACAGAGTTGTGTTTGAACAGCCAGATGCACTTCATCACTCTTTTGATAGTCTCGGATAATTTGCGGTATTATTTATTGTGCTCACGCTACTGCTTACAGGGTTTTAAGATCTTGCTGTGATATAGACAACATTTGAAACACCAGTGTGATAATACTTCCGTACAAATTCAAGAAACCACCTTTAATTTATAGGCTCTAACTCAAAATCATCTTAAAAATAAAACAAAACAAAACAAACAAACAAACAAAAAACAGAAAAACGAAAAAAGGTAAAACTGAAGTAAAAGAGCTGACAGTTCTCAGAAGCATTTATTCCTTATTCACCTTGGGAAAAGGACAAGAGGGACTTGATTTGCCCCGAGTAAAGAATAGATGACCTGGGCACCTTCTTTTCCTACATTTTTCTGAGTTACCATGGCTTTACCCCTGCTTCCAATCCAGAACCAGTTACTCCCCTGCCCCCAAACAGAGGAGTCAGATTGTCAATCTGTCTGCCTCCAAATTCCCTCTGCTACAGTTGAGTGAATTCC
Organism: Larus michahellis; assembly: GCF_964199755.1. NCBI lineage: Eukaryota > Metazoa > Chordata > Aves > Charadriiformes > Laridae > Larus > Larus michahellis. The sequence goes on from NC_133902.1 coordinate 51,207,657, forward strand.
CCACGGTAGAAAACCTCTTATACACACCTTTTGACTCCCACATATGACTGTGCGAGGAAGCCTTTTTTTTTTTTTCCTGTATACCAATGTACTTCTCTGCAGACAATCTTAAAATGGTATTATCTCATGTACCCTGGACTTTGCTGTGGAGTAGTCATTACTGTAGTGGTAGCAGCTTGAAATGATACCAGCCAACCAGACAAAAAAAAAAAAAATAACTTTCCTACACGCTACACGCAATCCTGTTCTTTAAACATTTTTGGGAAACCCAAATATTTTTTTAGCATCTCATTTTTCTCTGTTCACAAATATTTGTATAGCTGAATTTCTTGCTTGCACAGAGCAGTAGAAAACCCAGGCTTTTCTTCCTGTATTAAAACTCATTTGGAGATTCCCACTTATGTAAACATGTAAATGCAACTTGTGCAAAATAATACTTGGTCCTCAAGACAGTTACTGCTTTAATAGGTTTTGGTTTCCTTAGTGGCAGTTATCAGAATGATGTTACTGCTTTAGCTGAAGAGTTCACATTACATTACACATAATTAATAGCAAATACCTAAAAAAGACAGTTAAATGCATTATAGGTTAAAACAGGCCTGCATAAACTAGTAAATTTGGAAAAAGCAAACACATTTCACAGTCTGTTTGGGGTGGCTAACTACAGATATTTATTTATTGGGTAATAACAATTTGATGATCTCCATTGCATATTTATTCCAGGTTATAATTGATGGGGATATTTTTCCGTTAAACATCTCCCTAAATCTTTCAGGTGCTGGAGTCATGGTGTAACACTGTGATCTCGCCAACAAAATGACTCAACTCAAAGCTTACAAAGAGATTTAGAGCTGGATATTTAAAAGGACTTTAAATGTGTAAAAGATGTTTAATATAAATGCTAGAATGCCTGTGTTTTAAGTATGTTTAATTATAAAATGCTAGTTTTAAGTAAATATCCACATGTAGATCCTTCTACCCATGATCTCTTTTCTCGCTGTTTTCTTTATTTCTTCACTGTGTCAGAAGGTTGTTTAGATGCTCCATGGTAGGAGCTGTTTGAGCACATAATGAAACGTCAGTGGTTTCCCATGAAGCAAATGCACAGAGTATAAGAAGCCTCTCTTATGCAATCGTTAACAAAAATTGAAATATTTATTTTCTGTATGGTGAGAGAATAATCCGTGTTAAAATTCATCAGCATTTCATTATGAGTAGATTTTTGTCTCCTTCAACGTTAAGCTATGAATAAGGTGTGACAGTCCTGGAAAGCGCAGTTTGAAACAGGGAATGCACATAACCGATATGTTGTAACCTTCAGACCCGTCTTGTATAATAGTATTTGCCAGATCCCAGAGACTGAAAATGAATTTCTAGTTACATGTAACTCTTTTGTCTGCTACTGATAACAGGATTTGGGATCCGGTGTAGTTGTTTCAGTGTATCAGGTTAAGCCTGTTTAATCTCCTTATGATCAAACTTCATCCTCCACAGCAGATAGTTAAGGCTGAGTTTATCATGGATAGGATTATTTTTTGGTTTTTCCTAAAGGGCAAAGCTTCATATCACAGTTTAACTAGTAAAGAACAGAGGCTGTAGAAGGCTGCAGTGGGAGTAAAGGGAAATAGAAGTGACTGTTTAGACATGTACACATACATATATACCTGCAGACATCTCACAGACTTTTTACCTGCTAGAATAACTCTGTAAGAGTTTATGGTTCTGGAGTCTAGGGTCTCTGACTGCCATAGCTACGCCCTCCATGCAATCCAAGAACGGCTCTTGCAGCAACACCAGCTCCCGTGAACATCCTCATCGACTTTGCCTTTGCGAAGACGGAAAGGAAAATTAACTTCTGCATCCAAAAGATGAAGGTGCTGGAGAGGGAATCCTGAAAAACAACTTCCCTGCTATAGCTCAGCTGTGTGCCTTCAATGACAGGAATATTTTCTTGCCTCCCCTCTGAAATGATACCTCAGGAGACCTTTGGTAAGCGTGTATCGCCAGCTGGGACGGAGGAGCGGTCTGGCTGACAGGTCACTTCCCTCGGTGAGGGCAGTGATGATGGGTATAGCAGCCAGCTCTTAATTGCCTTTTTTTTTTTTTTTTTTCCTTTTAGAGCACATGAGATAGAAGTTCCATGTGAAAGTGAAATGTGTTCAAAGGTTGGAAATAAGACCTTGAGCACTCTCTGATTTTTATCTGTCCCCACGCAGCCCTGCCCTGTGAAGCATTTCTCTGTGGAGTAATTTTTAACTGTGACATTGGAATTTTCTTGAATAGAAAGCATCATTTGGCAAAGAAACTGGGATTTGCTGGGGTGTGTGTTACTTCTGCTGATGAAACAGCCATCTTTTTACCTAGCGTATCTTGGCAAAGTGCTTAGCAATATGTGTATTGTGGTGTGTTTCCCCTTTCATCTCCGTTGTCAGAAGGATTTAGGTCCTTATGTGGTACTGACAGAAAAAAACCAAGTACAACAGTATTGCCCCAAGTCCTCTCAAGAGCCCTTCACTACCTCCTAAGGTAAATTAAACAATTTATGGAAGAGAGAGATGAACTTTATGTTTTAAAAGAAGAACCTTATTGAACTCGTGGAGCTTTCTTAGTTCTTGTTTAGTTACAGGCAGGTCTGGTCCTACCTCTATACCTCAAGGTACAGTGTCAGGGCTCGCAATGTATGCTGAAGAGGATCAGGAATTCTGATTAGTCAGATTTATTTGGAGAGTTTGTACCTCTGCTAGATCTCTTTGCCTGATCCTGCTTTACCTCTGGCTCCCACATCTCTGCCCTGGGCTCTGTAAACCGCCTTGTCCTGAGGAGCAGAGCAACCTCGGCAGTTCTCGTTGCATTACAGCGCTGTTCCTGTAAAACAAGTCAGCTCAAACAGCAAAATTAAGAGCTCGTGCCAGGTAGAGATAACAACTGGAGGTGAGCACCTGGCAAACAGCAGGGACCTTAATTGACAAATATCACCTTTTCTTTTTTTTTTTGTTTTTTTTTTGTAATCCCAAAGTACTTTTGAGTGATTTTTCCTGATGTACTTGACATTTGGCTTATTTGTAGAATTATACCACAGACTGACCATGAAGAGTCAGATTCTAATCCTCATTGTTTAGTTATGATATGTAGTTTATGCTGCAAGATATATTATCCATTCTCTAAATCGATAAATACAGATAATAATATGCTGATAAATGCGCATTTCTGACATATTTCCACATGTCACACCAACATGTTTTTCTGCATACTAAAATCCACTGCTCACATTTTTTTTTTTTTCAGATTAAACAAAAAGCAAGATTCTGGTTTCAGCAAAAGTTTTAAACATGAAGTAACTGCTTTGAAATTTTCACCCTGTTCTCAAGCTGGCAAATGTTTGAGGCATTCCGTGACAGAACATACCACTTCCACAGGTTTCCATTGACACTATTTTACCTTTTTTTTTCCAATTCTACATATTAGGACCAATTTCCAAAAATATTATGTGCTCACTTTGGGAAAGGAGGATAGCAGGATGCTTACAAACCCTTACAAACAAATGTAAGCTCTCAATTGAAGGTTTTAGTTAACCTCTGCATATTGTGAAAACCATAGAATCAATCGCATTTTGCATGGAGAAATCCCTGCCCAAGAAAATCAAAGTGGTTGTGCAGTGTATGATAAAGAAGTCAGGATTTCAAAAGATCAAAAAATAATTGCCAGATTTGTCATTTTCCTCTCATCGTTATGCATCACTATACTTTTGAGCAGAATCCTGATAAGGACAAGCTACAATTTACATACTGAAGGCAGATTTTTGAGATGCACGTGGCATTTAGTAAACAAAGCTCCACGTATGCAATGTTACGAGGCTGTCATGGCACCTTTCGTATTGTAGATTCAACATATTAAAGCCAACATTAAAAATGCAAAAAATACCTTTGTCTAACCAAGCACATACGAATTCTGAATGCAAAACAAGGAGGAAAGTATATTGGAAGTATATCAAGAATTAGTACGTAAATCAAAGAATTCTTAATTAGATTTTGAACATAAAATAGAGAATATGGGCATTTTGTAACCTGAACAGAGTTCCAAAAAGTACTGGGTGTCCCTATACACATACATCCTCTTTATTATCACGCAAATAAGTTAGCTTCTCCAATCAAGGCCCCCTGTGCGCGCTTAATATGTTACTCTGCTGGAGTCATTCATGTGTGGTTTATGGTTTTTTTGCACAAAATCTAAATTTTTTTTCCTTTTTTTTTTTTTAAATAATTAAACTGGATAAAAGCCCCCTCACATTTGCAAATAGAACATGCTGATTTAGTTGACGGTATTTCATTTTGCATAATGTCGACGGAGTATTTCCCCTGTCTCATACTTTTACCTACTGCAGTGTAGAAAAAATTGAAGACAAATTGAGGCTTGATATAACTCTCCCTTTTTGTCACTTAGCTGGCAAGGTCAGTCAGACTCCTCAGGCTCCCCGTGTCATCAGTCCGATCAAGAGAGGAAAGAGCACTGCTCAAGAATTGGAGACACTCCTAAGTACCCTGCGGCCCCATCCCCTTCCTACTTCCCGGTTTCTCGTCCCTTAGGTTGGGACAAGAAGCAGAAATGTAAAATCCTTTCCTTTTTCTCTCGTCATGGCACACCAGGTTTCCCTGGCACGTTTGCCCATACAGAAGAACTAAGCGAGCTCCTGGGGACACGGTGTGAGGCACTCGCCACAAATGTCACCAGTCCCACAGTGTAGCCGTAGCGTGAGTCACTGATGAGTGCATCAGAGATATCCCATGTTCGTTGACTAGAAAGAGAGAACAGGGATATTAGCTGAGCACAGTATGTAGTTCAAATGAAGCAATTTCAATGTGCATTTGCAAATGAGATACAAATTTGTTTGCCTTTGGCTCGTGTTATGCCAAAGGCATGGAAGTCACAAAGATTTCTGAATAGATGATTTGTGTTAGCTTATACACTTATTGCTTCTATCAATTGCAAGGCAACTCCTAATCAGAGGATTTAAGTACGGATTAAAGAAATTATGAACTTGAAAATTTCGGTCAGCAGAAATTTAGGGACAGATATTCTGAAGAAAATAAGATCCTTCTAAACACTCTATTTGCAGGTACAACTGGTTTTCCTCACAAATTTAATTTCATAACCCTCATCTCAGCATATTTAATATTAAGTAATGGTAACTATTGCTTGCTGAGGAGCAGGTGTTGCATTCAGTAGGTCCACGTGATAACGACAGGGTCCACCTGCGTTAGCATGTTAGTCCAGATCTGGAGTACACTCTCAAACCTCCTGGTTATTGAATTTCCTGAGAGCTCTGGGAACCCCACTTTGATTCATGCTGCAGAGGAGTCTCAGCACAAGATCCTCTCTGTGGACTAAACCAAACTGAAAGATACCCTCCACCTGTGCACCTAATGCCTTCCACCTGTGCACCTAATGCCTTCCAGCCGCGTACCTGATATGTTCCAGCCTGAGGCAGGTCTAGGGCAGAACCACACAAGCATATGTAGGGTGGGTGTTGACTTACCTTTTGCTTTTCAGATGAGATGGTCAGAAGCGTGAAGCTGATGCCATCTTGGGAAGGTTTTCTAGGAAAAGCAGCAGGAATTCTTGGAAGTTCTGGCTTACAGGGCACATTTAAAGAACTGTCACATTGCAGACTCGAGTGGAAGAAACTTACATTGAACTAGGTGGTGCTTTAAAGAGAAGAATACCAGGTAAGTGTGTTGAGGACCTTGGCAAGTAAATACATAACTTTTAATACAGTCTCTCATACTATATTGGTATATATGTGCTGGCATTTTTAATGATATAACGCATAAGTATACTTCCGTATGTGTGCTCCAATGGTAAGTTTTGATCTGAAAGGCTCACGATTTATAAAGCATCTCCAATTACCAACATATATGGATGTATAAACTATGTTCTTAAAGTCAGCTGCTGCCTGGTATGTGCCTTCTGTATGAAAAGAATGACATTAAAATGTGTCTGGTGAAGCAATAAAAAGTGCAGTATTCAGTAACAGAAATAAAACAAGATAACAAAAACAGATCATAGAAAATGGGATAAACAAGACTGCTGCCACGAGAGACTCCCATCCACCATTACTCCCACACTTCATAAATATGTGATGGGATATATAACACAGATAACTTTTGACTGAGAAGAACGAACCACTTGTGTCCACACACTCTTATGTGTATTTTCCAAGTGTGCGGGTAATAGTTGCTGAGAATCTGGTCTGGTATCATGCCCAAATTTTTCCTGAGCAGAATGAATTATGAGTCAACTTCAGAAGTGATTTAAACTCATACATCAGATCTGTACATCCCATTTGGACATGCTCGCAGCAGCCACTGACCAGAAAAAAGGACGGTGTTTAGCAGACAGCAACAAGGGGAAGACAGAAGAGCTGAAAAGAGATAAGTTTTTCAGTTTAGAAATTCACAGGAAAAACACACGCTGTGTACATTGTATTGAAAGTGAAGGATTTCTAGGGTGTTATTAAAGCAGAGAACTGGACACAAAAAGAATTAATAACCATTTCAGTCACCTCAAAATGCTGTTTTTGTCCAAAGCAATCTGCTTTCTTTCTTTTCAGCTGCTTAGTCCCTGGTTTCATCTTTTCTTCCCCCCCCCCCCCCCCTTTCAGTTTGTGTCACTTTTGAATGAAAAATGCCTTTCCAAAACTGAAATGCAGTTTCATTTAGAAATGTGGAAATGAAACATACTTTAACTTGGAAAATATTCATCGCAAGTGTTTCGATCCTTTTTTGTGTCCTTATTCCTTCTGCCTCATTTTTCTCAGCCAGAGTGCCAATCCGGGAACAAACTAATTACTCATCATAAGGACTATCTCTTTTTAAGGATTATATTCCTCAGTTTCTGTGGAAGCAGTTCAGGTGCCCAAATAGCTGTGATAATGCCATTGGAGCCACGTGTGTGTATGCAAGCCTTCCAGGCAGGCCCAGCTAATACATATGTATCCATATATATCAAAAAATTGTATTAGAAGCTTATAGTTCGTCAGCTTTTTTCTCCTGTCTGAGCCAGATTGTTCTTTACCGAGACTTCCGCGTCATCTGAGAGGCTGGTGGTTCAGTTATTGTTTTTGTTTTAAATGCTATTGGGCGGGGGCGGGGGGGAAGCTTCCTCCTTACCCTGACCAGCTTTGTTTACGTTCTCAGTTACTTCTAGTTTATCTGTTCTGGGAAGAGAAAAGCCAATGGCGGGGCAATGTCTGCTTTAATGTTGGGTGCTAATTTCTATGCTCCGAGAGGCCTTTGTGAACGATGTGGGTAAGAGGGTCACTCGGCAACATTTGTGCCTTAGGAATAAACCGAAAACAAGGAAAAAGCAGTAAGCGAACAAAAATGTGTGTACCTAAGAGAGGGCCTATATTATTCCATTGATTCAGCCAAGTTTGAGCATCGCAAAGAAAACTGATAAAGGTCTGCTTCTAAAGGTCTATTTCTAGTCATTCATTAGCTGTTTTCTCAGCATGTATGATATCAAAGTCAACTTAGTGCTACTTGGTAATAAAGGAGGAGGACTCTGTGTGGAGCACCTTATGTTAATACCCTGATTTAGAAGCAGTCGTCTGGTCAAAGGCTGTGTCTCCAGTTCAGAACATGTGTTTCCTTGCAGAACTCCATGTGAAAAGAGAGAAGGATGTGGAGACTTGAGAAAGAAGCAATGGAGGCTTTGAAAGGTGGGGACACGTAGCAAGGTAAATAAAGTTTTGTATGCTTGTGTCTTGGTATCTGGTAATAAATAATTTGGTAAATATAATAAATATAATACAAAAGTATATTTCTTCAAACAATATATTAAAATATTATTTATTATTTATATTACTGTTAATGAATAATTCAAAAAAATAATTTAATAAGTTTGCTTTACAGAATATAAACTTTAGGCAATCTTATTTTCAAAGAAATGTAGGTTTCGGCACACCTATGCCACTTCAGGAAGAAGCCACAATCGCTCAGAAGCAAATGGTGGCATTGGGGCTGTAACTCAGACCCTCTTTTTGGAGAGAGATGAAAGTCTCTTCCCTCTGAGTTAGATGGATGCGGTGAGGTGTCGGGGTACGACTGTGTCCTGAAAGAGCACCAGGGACTGTTTTCGCTTCATTTGCCTTCCAGCACCAGGGATTTATATCGTTTTTCCTTTCTTTCCATTGCTAAGAAGGAAAACCCTGAATGCCCAAATGGGGAGCTCTTTGGGCCTTGTGTCTTGCTAGTTTTGCTCTTCCTAAATTGGATATACTGCTGTAGTCTGACCTGGGAGCATCCTTGTATATCTGAGGAGGAGCCAGAGCCCTCAGCTGTTTTTCAAATTGCAAGCGCTGAGTAACTTGTAGAGAAAGTGAAGCGCTTGTTCTTGCTTACATGATTCATTATTATTTTTCCCAGTCATTATGGATTGAAATAAGCCATCTGTTACAATAACAGTGCGCCTTGCACTGAGAAGCGTGGCTTTAACCAGGAATAGAAACAAATGTCACGTAAAAATGAGTTTGGGGATCCACATACACATCCAAATTAGATAGCACAATAATATCAGCAGTGGATGTGTACATAAAACTTCTTTTGTGAGAATATTTACTGTTGTTTTCAAAGTGCAACACAGGAGGCTGATACCATTTTAAATTGATAAAAACAATCTATTCACTTGAAAAGAATAAATTTTATCCACTGTCCTTCCATATTAAATCTATGTGTTGTTAGATGACTAATAAGGCAAGTAAATCTGAAAATAGATACTAAGTATGTTTTTCTTTATCATTTTAGATCAGTATTAAAGTCGTTTCCAAAACAGCTTAACAAAAACTAAAAAGCACTAACAATCTCTAAAGCCTTTTGACCTGAAAGGTTTTCTCAATTACACATTTAAAGTAATCTACAAAACAAATTGCCACGTCTGTGAGAACAGATCTTAACTCTCCTGCAGAGCTCAGTTGGATGGGTCTATTCTGTGGGGTTTTTGTCATGCTGTCTTGCCTGTTCTCTGAAAGGTTTATACTTGACACTAAAATAGGGCTAAGAATTTTGTCACAAATATTTACGTAATCATATTTTATAAGAAAGAAATCTAAAATGTGTTCTAAGGATGCAGTTTTCCCAAGGACCATTTAGTGATGCAGTGCTGTAGCCTGTCTTCCCAATTGTTATTTTCCCATTGTTTCTTCATGTCTGTCCTTGCCTTTATCCTTCCAACTTAAGTACGATTTCCTAAGGTCAAAATTGGTACTTGTTCTGCGTTCACGAAGCATCCTATATGGAGACATTGCCAACAGTCTAAAGGTACAGTAGTGGAGAAATGCTGTGAGATCTTGTCCAATAAACATCAACAATGGCTGTAAACTAAGCTCCCTACCAACGCTTTGAGTACCTGAGCCCTCAAGATGGTTTTTTTTGGCTCTATGTGAGGATTCCACGCACCCAATAGATGGCAGGGTGCAGCTGGGTCAAAACACACACTGCAACAGGCAGACAGTCCAACTCAGCTCCGCAAGGTGTAATGCAAGGGACAAATGGATACAACGTGAACTTAAAATCTTATACTTAAGGTATTGTAGTCAGGTGCAAGAAGGTGGACCCCTACAAAAGACCCCTTTCTCCACCCACCCCCCCCCCCACCCCCCCCCCCCCCCCCCCCCCGCCTTTAAACACAGTCTGTGGAGCATTAGAAAAGGAGATATGGGGTCAATTCCTCTGGCTAAGGGAATTTTAATCCATTTAATCCATGCCTTTCTCTCTCTTTTGTTAAGCAAGATAAAGCCTGAAACTAAACTTCCAACAGCAGGTGTGTTATGAAATGTAAATGTTCCCTAAGTGATTTACAAAATATCACAATAAAATTCTGTACCAGAGCCAATAAGTGCAGGATGTTAAACACACAAGTTATCTTTTCTCTCTCATGTTTGGATTTGTCATTCAAATCAATGGGAATTTTTGCCTTGAATTCACTGTGGGGGAAAAAAGCCTCAGGCCTTCTCTTCCTTAGCACCTTTAATTTTCAGGGGGTTTAGGAGTATAGACACTCCTATAGCTTTAGGAGTATAGACAGTATATAGGAGCATAGATTCCTATTAACAGTCCTGTTTTCATTTGTACCAAACAACTGATGACAAAATTATTTCAGTACTATGAGATAGGCTTTGGCACAAGCTATAACTGGAGTCCGAATGCTGTGCTCTGGGAGAGATTGCGCTGCAAACTAAAGAAAAGCTCAGGATCTTTATCAATATATGCTAGATCTCTTTGGAAGTTTCTGAAAAAAAATATTAGTATTTATTTGTCAGGTAAGACTGAGGTCTGCATTGGACCTGGTAAAATTCCACCCGTCGGTAGCTTACTTAAATCAGGACACCCCTACAAGCGAGCAGACCGCCCCCCATCCCAGGTGTGTCAGAACAATTTTTTGTCTTCTAGACAAGGAATGTAGGTGTCTGTACAGATCATAATGCTCTTACCATCAGATGTTTTCTGTGATCCCTCTCGATAGTTTACTTTAAGGGAGAAACAGCCTCAGAGGGGTTATGTGTGTTTTTCAGGGCTCACAGGTTGAGGCACAGCCTCCTGTGAGAGATCCCGCTCCCAAAGACAGCATTCTTCTTTCTTGACCTTTTCTGGATCCAAATATAATTTTATACGCATTCTGGCAAATGTGAAAATCCTTCTTCTCCAGTAACATTGTCCTTCCCCTCCAATCAGGCATATGGACATTCAGAAAGGGATGCATGAACCTAAAATTTGATTTAACACAAGGAAATTGGGCCATCTTCTCATCTTTCTTTTACAAGTAGTTAAGGTGTAGTAGCCAGTTCATTGAACTAAAGACTGTAATTCTGATCTGTAAAGGTTACACTATAATTTTAAGTGTGAAATGACCTGAAGAATAAAAATTAATAAGGACATGTTAGCACAATGTGATCAGGTTATGATTTCAGAAGGGCACACCTGGAAAATACATATTGTTCATTATATAATATCTGCAAAGATTCACTTCACAATTCTGATCTGCAGCTATTTCCTTCCTACTAAACTTCAGGTTGATAAATCAACTAACAGCCTTCTTTCTCAGTGCTCTACATGGGAATGGGAAATAGTGGTTTACTGTAGTGGTGAAAGGATAAGATACAGAAGATGCATGAAAAGAACTTAATGACTCCATAGGTAAATAGATGACACTTTCCCTTGAAACCTATTTATTATCCATGTCTTGAATATCCACGTGTTAAATTCAGCAAAAACCTACGCACACACACGTATGCCTATATAAATCCACGAGGGAGAGAATGAGAACCACTAACAAAGAACACGTACAAGACCAAAATGGTCTCAGATGTGGCAACTTATCTAATAAATGACAAGCCAGCCTTCAGGACCCGCAACCAAATTCTGGTCCTGAGATTGAAAGCAGGCTATGGGGTTCATGGTCAATTGTGCAGCTTGTCTTCAAATGCTGCTAAGGTTTGGCAACCTCAAAATATATGTCAGTCATCCCTCAAGTGTGCACAACTATCTGCGTATACACATATTCCCTCTCCTCCAGACCCACATAAATTAATGGAAATCCTTGGAATGGAAAGGGTACCTTAACAGGGCATTGCTGTTGTACCTTATTGTTAGCTATCATGCTATTATATTAGACATTCGTCTTTTATCCTCGTTCAGCTCCAGTAATAATGTGTCATCTAAGACTCCTGACTCTTAATTAGAAATCATACTGCTGTTCTTCCCCTCGCTCTGTTACGCCCTGCTGCGACTTTTCTGTCAGTCTGCTCTTCCCTGTGATATGATACAAGGTGGGGGAGCACAGGGGTTAATGCAATTATTTACATATGGTAATACAGTGTATAGCAGTGAATTAATAAAACAGTTTGCGGTATCTCAGAGCTAAAAAGAAATTAGATACCATCTCATCACAGATTTTCCAATTGAAGTATGCTACATTTAACTTTTTAACTTTATGCTCCTTGCACAATTCCAATGTCACTTTTTTTTTTTTTTTTTTGGAGAACAACGTGCAATCAGGCTGGATTTGGAGGTACTGGAAGATGGTAGACACAAAAAAAAATATTCCTTTAGAGCTCTCTTTGTGAATTTTGTGGCTTGTTTATGAAATCAGGCGTATAAAATTGTCTCCCCTTATAGTTTCACGCCTTTTTGTACTTTGCATTTCTCCGAAGTGGTCACAGTCCAAAACAAAAGAAATAATAACGTATGGTAACCCTTTTGAAAAGAACTGCAAGTATTAAGTGCTCAGTGCTATCTTTATGGAGAATCCAGACCTATTGAAGAGGGAAAATTGACTTTGACTTGCAGGAGGCCGTAAGGCCACCCACAGAGGTGCCTGATTGCCAGGCAGCACTGGGTTCCCACTGCCCAAAAACCGCTGTCGTCTCTGATATCTAACATATCTAACATCCGTCAAAAGACTCTGAAATAACCACTGTGGACTGGAAAAGCCAGATCCTTAGCTCGCGCAAAATGGTTTCACTCTGAGAGCAATTTATACAATGATGATTTATACAGGTGAGGAACTAGGTACACGATTTTGCATGTACAGTACACATGTTGTTTTCTTTATATTTATGGCTATATCTATGAGGAAACATTAATTAGGAATATAAATATTTATACACGATAATGATTTTAATAAGCAATTACATTCATTTAAATATTTTTATAATTGCTTAGCTCATAAAGCTGAGCACTAAAAAAGAACATCTGATAATATTATAACATTATTCATAATAACAGACAAACTACTCTTCTTTCTGATACCATTAATTTTAAATCTATCGGATTGTAACTGCAAACATAAAGACACAGCATCTCAATGAAAGTTGTAATGGAGGGAAATTAATCCCAGAGTTCAGAGCATGCTCTTATCAGTTACAAGCACCAGGCAACACAGAAAGAAACGGATAAGAGAGGCAGTCAGTGGTCTTTTATGGCTGTTTACAAAATGCAGGAGCATATGTGGATAGAAACATACTCTATGTCGGAATTTGTATTAAGGGTAATGTTTTACTAAGTATTTAAGCAAAGGAAATAGGAAAAATATGTTCTGCTCCCTTTGTGAGTATAAATGATAGTATCTCAGCATGGCAAACCTGATTCAGATCAGGATGAAATTTACTCTAACTTAGACATCATCAGAAAACCCCAGGAGCAATCCAATCCCCTGCTGTTCCCCAGTTGGCCGGTTCTACTTCCAAACGAGTAAGGATCCCAGACAGCTTCTTAAAGCAGCAAAAAGCTCAAGATTATAGTCCCAAGCCATCCTGGGGACTTTCCAGTCCCGATGTGAGACAGGATCTGCCTCGCCAGTTTGGTCAAGCTTGAGTTGGCATTGAGAGCCTAGTGCCGATAAAAGGAAGATCCATTAGAAAGCCTTGTCCCGGTTGCACTGATGCCACAGACTAGAGCTGACTGGGGTGAGGCACGGGCTTAACAAAAGCGCAAGACTATCTTTTTTGCAGATTTAAGAACCTATCAAGAATTCCCTGGCTGCCCACTCAGCGGCAAGTGGCTCTCTGCAACCAGAAAAGCCAAAAAAGTGATGCTGCATCTGAGGAATGTGTGAGAGGTGACAGGGGAAGAGGGACAGTTCTTTAGGAAGAGCTTATCTATTGGATCAGATTGCCGGATTTTTGGCACGGTGGGACTTGAGTATATATTAGCAGCAATGGATTTCCCTAGAAATATAATTTCTTCTTCTTAAGCTTGATTGTGCCATGTCTTAGATTAATAAATATCAAAACTTTGGTAATGACAGAATTAACGTTGCCAATTTAGATCAGAATGAATATTGCCCTGCAAAGGGTCCAAAGCAAACAAATTTATGTTGCGTTCAGAAATCTGTCAGGAAGAGGTTGGAATGTGCATTAGTCCTTAGCAGAAGTGACTGCAGAGTTTATCCATCATAGTCTAGTCCAGGGATGCTGAAGTCACAAGAATTTATGGGAAGGGGAGAAAGGACCCATAGGCATACATGAGCAGAGGCAGAGATCCATTTTTCAGTGGAGGCAATACAGTCACTTAAACTAAGAAAACAACCAATAAACCAAACCAGGCGGTGACAGCTATTAAAGTTCTGAATCATTACTGTTCTGAATGCAGAATAAGTAAGTAGTATTATTTAGTATGTAGAATAAACAATAGGCAAGTATTTGCGAGTTTTATCGGGGATGGTGAAGCTGAGGAACAGCCATGCAAGAGGTGACAAGAGACACCTTGTGAAATCACAGCCCGAATGAAATTAATGAGACTTCTACCACTGAATTCAACTGGGTGAGGATTTAATGCCTTGTTCCCACCAAGGATATTACACCGTAAAGTAACTTCTTGGTGGTCTAATACTGTCTCTTGTTAGAGCACATCTTGTTACATTTGTATAGGATGGCCACACTATACTCTCAGTAAAGTAAAATGACGTGAGCGTTGAAAAATGTGAGGCGTTCGTATACATTAAACAGCTCCTTAGGACGACAGAGCTAAAGCTAAGTAGGGGAATTCTGCAGGCTGGCTGCACTGAAAACTTCCAATCATTTGCTCTAAATGTTGGTGTAACCATACCTCTCCTCATCCCTTTAGTTCAGATTTGTAAATGCAATGAAATCTTCCATGGTTTATTCTGAGAAAGGAGAATTACTATACTTTTATGGTGGTGTAATTGCTCTATAATAGCTAATAATGATGCGCCTGCAATATCATAAGTACAGTGTTATAAAATCCAGTGCAAACAATTAGATTCTCTGTTATATCTCAGAAAGTTATTTCAGAAAAGGAATGAGGTTCAGTCATTTGTGTAGACAGATGCTATTTTGCATTTGGTAATGTAGTGAAGAAGATAGCTTATCTATCCCTTTACAGTCACGATCAGTTGTTTGAGAAGGTCTGTCAAAACAAAAACACTGTAAAAGCTACCTACGATTTTGACATAAAAAACAAAGAGTGAGAAGACAATCGAATAGAGGGAAAGCAGGCCGCCTTGAAAAACAGATGGCACTTATACATTTTCTTGTGTCTGTTGTGGTAGCAGCTCTGCTGTTTTAAAGCCCGGTACTGCAATTTGATGTCCTGAGACCCATTGCCTTTTGAGGACGCTGGCGGTACCCAGCTCCTGTGCAACGTGCTGTATGCTCAGGGCACGGTGAACTGCTCAGGGCAGTTTGGTTAAGGGACAGTGTTAAAGAAAACAAGTTTCCACTAGGAAACTGAGCTGAAATGTAGGTTTTAACATATAGACTTAAAAAAAAGGGATGCATTTATTTTGGGAAGGACCAGCGTTACGAAAGATGTCATCCAATCAGTGCGCTTCTAATGGCTTCCTTGCCAAAAGCGCTGTTGGCTGTTGTGCTGAAATGGATCCACCTCAAACTCCTGCTGGTAAATCCTTTACCACAGCAGTTCGATTTGTATTCCTTTTCTAAATATACAGAATCTGTAGCCGGCAGTTGCATATCCGTATTTCCTGGAACGTTGGACCGTCCACCCTCCCTCACCCCCAGCATCGTGTTGGTTTGTGTAAAAGAATCTCCAGAAGCTCAAGGCTCTCAACCCTTCTGCAGGGAATTGGTTCATCTCTGTTACTGTTTTTCTGTTGTGTTTTTTCCTGGTCTTTTGAGGAGCAGAGGAGCTCCTAGCCAACAGTCACAGAGGAAAGCAAGATTTTACGTGAAAAAATAATTCTGTAGGTAGCATTGTTCAATTTGAACACAATTATGATCTGCCTCATCCTGCAATAGTTAGAGTCTCAGTAGGGGATGGCATACAGGGCATGACGAGAAAGCCTGCCAATGGAAAAAGAGACACATTCCTTTCAGCTCCTCTCCTGTTGATGTTGTGCAGTGTTGTTAGGAAAAGGGTTGAGGGTTATTTTTTTTTTTCTGTATTATCCTTTGCTGGCAGCCAAAAGTAATGGTCAGACCTGAAACACAGTGGGAGCTCAAAAACAAAACACGACAATGTCCTCCAGACAAAGGAGGGCTGTGGATAAAAAGTTGGAGGAGAATGTATTGTGTGAGTGAACTTGAAAAGGACTGAGAGAAACTGAGCCTGGACAAGGCTGCTCTGTGACAAGGACTGAAATGGCAAACGTTGTGCTGTGTACACTATCTACATCAGCCTCTGCTGACGCACTGGGCCTGGAAACACAGAGACTGTTGCTGCAGTCTCAGGTCTATGGGCATGGCATTAAGAAAATGTCATATGGTGTTTAAATTATGCCCTTCTTGCAAAATCCCTTGCTCTTTGAAGACTTCTAGAGAAAAAGACAATATAGCCTTCATAGGCCTCAGAGGAGAGCTGTAGGTTTAGGCTTTATTTTCTCCTTTGCCCTGGGGAAATCTCCTATTGACTGCGCTTGACAGCTGCACTATAGACTGAAATTTCCCATAAATCGTGCTGTGAGTTAAGTGCATGCTTATTCATTTGCAGCTGCCTTCTAAAACTCTGCTTCCTTAGAATCGCAGAATGGTTAGAGTTGGAAGGGACACTCCTCTTCCCACAGCCACAGCGAGCGCTAAGCAAAACCCAGGTGCCAAATGGGGCAAACGTGACCGTGCTGCCTCTTGGGATGCGGGTGGGGAGCAGAGGCGTATTCCGGTAAAGGTGATTCTTCCCTCTGCCAGAAAAGTCACATACTTTGAAGGGCTGCCCCACTTTGTGAGCAGGTGTCCTGCTGTCTCTAGAAAGCAGCTGTCTCCTATTTTGATTGAAAGATAAGTGTTTAAAAATACTTCTTCTCTTCACAATGTGGGTGGCTTTCGTTGTCACATGCAAGCTCGGTTCAGATAGACTATCTATTCACTGGCTCAAAATATTTATTTTGGGTAGCTGTTTTATAAACTGCTCCCTAGAAGCTTTTTATATAATGCTGTATCTATTAGCATGAGAATAAAAATTCAAGTTTTCCGTTGTGAGACTTTCTGGCTCCCACACAAAAAGATACCTCCTTTTTGAAAAAATTATTTTGCTACACAACCTCTTCTGAATTGTTCTTCCAGCACTGCGCATCCTGTGAATTCGAGTGGAACATGAACATTAGACGTTACACATTAAATTCCTTTAAACTGGCTGAGATTATAATTCTCACGATAGAGCCTGTCTGAAAATCCCACCTTGTCCACTAATCTGACCTGCTCATCCTTGCCTTGCCATGTAGGTGGACTTGACGTAGGATTTGTCAGGTGGGTTTCTATATTTGAGGACAGTCTGAACACCAGGTTGATATCGAGCTCAGCAGTTTGCACGCTGTACGCCGGAGGCAAAGGGCAAGATTTAGTGTTTGAAAATAGGCCATTTATGATTTTGCAGGGTGTCTTGCCTGACCTTCACTTACTACTCAAGGAGGATATAGAGCTGCTATGACACCTCATGTCACTGCTGCCGTGGCAGATGGTTTGCTTTTCCAGTACAGTGCCCGCACACGGGCCACTGAACCCAGCCCTGACTGTCCTGCACCTCAAATCAGTGAAGGCAAGGATCAGTTTTCCTTTACATAGCTTGAAAGACTTCTTTATACCTTACATAATGAATTATCTATTGGTGGCTACATTCCCTTCGTGTATCTGACATTTGCTTTGGCTAGTTACTTTATTTCATAAAGCTCTGAGCACTCCCAAACATTTGCAGCTTCACATAGTCGGGCTACATATCTCTAAGTGATATATTTGTGCATTTTCTCAGTTTGTACCACAACACCAAAGACATTCTGTAGAGCCTTTGACACAGAAAGTTCTGCTTGATGTGACGGGAGTGGTGCTTATCGGTCACGCTCAAGTTCTTATTAAGATGGCCAATGACAGTAATTAGAGCTGACATTCCTAAGGCTTTTTATTGCCTTGTTTAAGCCTGATGCTGATATTCCTGTCTCTCTCCCTCTCCCTTTTACTTTTTTGGAGAAGCACCTGTAGTCCATGCCCAAACGCTTTTCCTATCCTACCCTTCTATGTTTAAAAGGACTTCAGGTTAGATATGAAGTTCTCTGTTATCCACATCTGTGCTCCTGAGTAAGAAAAAGATACTAAGGAGGGGGAAATTGAATAAAACCCAGAAACAGCAAGGAATAGCAATATCATGTTCTCCGAGCAGTATCTCAAATTATTCATTCACTTTTAATTATTTCTCATCTTCAACTTTCTTGACAGCTTGTGAAATGGAATTCTTCAGATGATGCAGCTTTTTTTTGCATTTACACTTTGTCTATTTTAGAAAATTATGCACTGCGGAACAGAATATTTGCTAGTTAGCAAGAATAATCATTTATCTTACTGCAATTTCCTGTCATTACCCATTAGTCAGTAGCAATGATTGGCAATGCAATTTTCTTTGCAATAAAACTAATTAATATTCACCTCATTATCTGCTGTTCAGATACTTCTAAAAGCAAAACTTGAGACTTTTTTAGCAAGCAGGCCATTAAAAGGAAAAAAATCATATGACATGTTAAAAATGGTATTTGAATACATGAAAAATATAAGTGGAAATTGGCTTTAGAACACTGTCTGGATTAGGAAATAAATAAAAGAAGCAGTCTCCCCTTTTAGGTAGCCCTGATGCATTTCTTCGTAATTAGCAGACTAGTTTTAGACAATCATGATAGCATAATATGCCAGCAAAAGAAGGAGATAGGTTTATGATTTCTCAACAAGTGCACGTAAGTTCACCTTTGAAATGGAGCATATTTTCTTAGCAATGTATGTCAGTGTTTTGTCTATTGCAAGACCAAAATCAATCTTGCACAGAACTGTCTGGGAAAGTTCTTAACGGTTTTATGGCTAATTCTCTCTCACTTCTAAAATAGAAACATCATAAATATAATATTAGTAGTATCAGGTGACTGGGTACAAAGACATCTGACAAACTCCAGTTATTTTTCACCTTCTTATTCACCAATTTGTTTCCTGTTGATTTTGCTAAGAAAGGTTGGGCCCAATGATCCTTGAGATCCCGTCCAACCTGGTATTCTATGATTTCTGTGGCTTTGAAGTAATCGTGAAAACGTTCATAGATCTTTTGCCCAACAACAGAAATTTTAGATAACAAATGGTGGAAACTGTCTTTGTGAGATTGTTTTGTTTGGCATCCCAAAATGTGCGTCTATGTATGTCATCACAGAGGCAATTATGATCACAGAAGTAAAGGCAGGGAGTGGGAGGATGAAGAACTGCCCACTGTAGGAGAAGATTAGGTTCAAGACTCTCTAAGAGCAAGTTTAAGTTTCTCCGTGTGGTACTGCCGTCTACTATATTAAGTCCCTATCTGTAAGCATTTCCAGGTGCCTAACAGTGGGACACCCTGGATCTCCAAGATGTAGGAAGTCACGGAGGCTTGAATGTTTACATGGCTTCAGGAGGAGACTGCACAGGTTCATGGTGGAATGAAACGTTAATCACTAAATACATCCGAATGACTTTCAGCTGAGGAAGTCTCAGAGGTACCTGAAGGAGTACTCTGGGAAAATACCGCACAGGCTTGTCACCTTACACAAGTACCTAGGTATGTTCCTTTGGTCATCTCACAATCTGATCAGAGATCTGATCAGATCAGAGCCGTTGAACTCTTCTCATCTTCTCGTTTAGGGCACATCATATCAAGCTTTCTGTTTTGCTTTGGGTTTTTTCTGTGATTCAGAATACTTTGTGCATGGTAGGTCTTAAAGGTTTCCAGTAGAAAGCAGTCCAAGAAACTTTATACTTCTTGGTATGGCCATTGAAAAAGTGCTACTAGAAGTTCCCTGCAACATAGTTGGATTCTGTAGGTGATGAGTGGTAGATAATGGACTGTGTAAAAACTACATTCCTTAAACCAGGTGAAATATGGTTCTTAGAATGGTATAAAAGCGGCACTATTAATCCTGTCACATTTTTATTTGATGAGCAGTCAAAAGTTTTACGCCGATTTATCATATCAAAGCACAGATGTTGTATCATTTTAAAAAATGTGAAAATGATAATTTATCTCTATATCTATGCAGCTGTTGATGCTAAGAATAAATCACAGAGACCCACATTCTGGTCAGTCAGCCTAAAAGACCTGGAACATTATGTTTGGATTACGCTGCAGAACTTGAACACCTAATACACCATAAAATATAGAATTAGTGGAATTATATCATGGTTCTCAAGACCCCATATAAGAGAGCTGATGCGCTTCTTGGCACTGCTCACTTATATTTTACTAACTTCCCATCAGATAATTTGAACATTGAAAATTATGCTCAAATGAGGAAAAACATTGCATTCTGCCAAAGCCAAATAGTTCTATATATATAAAGAGAGAATAAATTCTCTATATATAGAGAATAAAAAGGAGTACTATCATGGTCAAACCAAACAGGTGTTCAAAAGTCAAGTATACATTGCAAACATTGCTTTGCAGATTCAAACAGCTTATCTGTTTTGCCACTTAATCAAAGAAACCTGAAGCCCTCCTTTTGCTTGTAAGGATACTGACCTATGATATTCAGGGTGGCTATCAAAGTATTTTAGAGAAATGTCAATGACAGGTTGATACATTTATTAAAACCTTCCTTGGTACTTTATAAAGAAAAAAATGTGAACAAGTTCCCAGTGTTTGAAGAAGTTGCCATTTTAGGAAGCTTGTTTAGAAAATACAATTTATTAACTAACTGTATTGCTTTTCCGTTTATTATTGTCTGACAAGGTTGATATTAATAAATGCTAATCAAGAATTTAGAATTATTTAGAAACTAAGATGTCGTGTTCTGTCCAGGTGCCCGCTGACGAAGGTCATCAGATCTTTATGGTCAGTAGCCCACCCTCCAAACAGGTACTTGCTCTACAAGGCAAGCTTTTTGTATATTGAATTCATCTCCAGCTTACAATTTGTCTGGTTTCTAACGTAGTAGCATATGTAGCTCCCTCAGCTGCAATTTTCCTGAATTGTGGATTTAAATCTGTTTGTTATACTAGAACCAAAAATTTCCCAAGCATGGTCCTGGAGTCTTAGAAAATCTATCAAGAGCTGGTCTGTAACTCCAGGTTACAAATGTTCTTTGTATTTTGTTTTGTCTTTTCCTACCAGTAAATGCAAGAAATTGGTTTCACTACAGGTTCACTACAACAAACACAGACAAGTGCTGTGTTGCTGTATATTTAATTTCATTAGAAAGTAACTTTATGAATATTCATAAATTTAAGCATACAGAGACACACACGTAAACAAAGTATGTTATGATGTCACTTACCTGCCAAGCTGCATTGCAACGCGTGGGTCACTTGCCAGAGTGAGGTTCTGGGAGGAATAAGCAGATGGTACAGTAGACAAAGCAGAAAGAAAGCTTTTGATCGTGGCTGTTCAACGCGTTACCCAGCGGAGCTGCGATTATGTTTCCTTTATGGCAAAGGATGCCATTAAATAATTTACTTAACTCTTATGTTATTGAAGTCGTTCCAGAGCCTAACAGCATATTGGTGCCTTTGGACTCTTGACTATTTAGAGTGCTTTGTTCATTAAAATTGCAGAAGGGCTTTCATTCTTTGTGCTTATTGTGCATCATACACGTTCTGCATAGCTTTGTAGGTTTTGCCACGTAGAAACAGATAGTCCTGGCTTTAGGGTTTTCATTGCTCAAGGCAAATTGGAAACAATCCCTACCATCATTCATGCTAAATGGTCGGATTTCCTAAATAATACGTATGGATAATGTTCCTAAGGTATCTGGGAACCTTAATGCTTTCTTCTGAATGATGCCAGAGGAAGGAAACATCTTTTACTGGATGGCAACGGATTGATTAAAGTTTTGCAGCTGCCTAAGAAAGTCAGTCAAAGGAGAGAATCTGATAATAATAGAGGATAGCTTTAATTACTCAGCTATTGTGAAAGAAACACAGCAGCCTCTGGAATATGTTGGGTGTTCCTGAAATACTTGAAGACAGTTTTTCTGTTCAGAAGCTTACAAAACTTATTAGAATGAGTTAGTTTTGAACTGGATTCAAACAGATGAGAAATAATTGGTTAAATACAAATTGTGGGGTATAGGATTTTCAATTTTCATTGAAAAAGTATTTATGTGAAAGTGATCAACAAGAGAAGGACTCGAGATGAAAAAGTAAACATGGGAAACCTTTTTTTTAAAAAAACAAAAACAAAAACAAGCTTCAAAAAGATAAAAAACTATTGCCTTAGAATACCCTTAACAGAAAAAGAAGAGCAATTATTTTTATAATGATATTAACTCATTTTCATTATAACTTTATAAAAAGAAGAAAAAAAAGATGAAAATAAAAACCGTGCTAAAATGGAAATGGATAAAAATGACAATGAGAAAATGTTCTGCAAGTGCATTAAAAGCAAGAGGAATACAAGGTGAGATATTTTTATATATCAGGGGAGGAGAGTAAATAAATCCATGAAGATATTTAATTGTAACAAGTAGTAAAATAAAGGAAAAATATATTCTCTTATCTTACCAGATAAATGTATTCACAGCACCAGGACCTGGAAAAATTCACCCCTGAGTACTTAAGAAGTGAACCAAAGCAATTCCTCCACAAATTTGAGAAGTTTGGAGAACAGGAACTAGAAAATGGCAGGTTATATGTCTAGATAGGCTGAGAAGACTTCGAAAAATATGTAGAGGCCAACCTCATTTTAATTCCAGAAAAAAAATTATGAAAAAATCATATGAAACAATAAATTTGTGAGGAGAGAAAAAGAAGGTAACGGAGTCAATGAAACTAGATCTGTCAAAAACTGTTATGTCAAAACAAGCTGATTTTTGTTCTTTGACAGTGTAGCTTGCCTACTGGATAATAAGAAGTCACTAAACGTAACACGTACATATATTGATTCAGGAAAGCATTTCAACACTTTTCAGTGTCCGATTAGCAAAAAAAATACAGATTTGATGAAATCACCATAGTATTTTGGATCTGGTTATACAGGACATCAAACAGGGAAAGGGGATAATAACTTTGGAGAATGAGATTAAAAAACACTGTTTTCAGTAGACAGGGAGGTGAAATCAATCATCTCAAATTCCACCAACGTCCTACACTTCAGAAAGCAAAACCGAAATATGGAAACTGTAGAACAAGCTGCCTCTAGAACAGACTGCCTCTAGAAAACTTGCAGAAAATAATCCTTATGTTATAAAAGAGAAGTCAACAAATACGGCTTGGAAGACTTTTCTTTTTTTTTTTAGCCCTTTTTGTTTTTTCTCTGCACTGCTAGGGTAAGAAGGTCTTGGTTAAAGACCAGGTGCTTAAACTGCTCTTTAAGCACTGGAATCATGTCAGGTAGAATGCAAGCTTCAGCCTTTGGAAAGAGATTGATGAACTGGAGAAAATTATCTACGACAAAACCAGAAATAAGAAGTTATTTGGAAAATAGAAGCTATGAGGAAAGGTTGAAGGACTTGTAATATTAAGCTTAGGAAAAGAAATCTGGAGACAGGACGTGATAACTGCCTTCTTGTATATAACAAGTTTTAATAAAGTAGGCAAAGATCAATTGCTCTCGGGCAAGTAGACAACAGGAGTGTACAGGAGTACACATTATGATAATTTGGTACCATACAAGGTATAGTGTGGATTTTTTAGTTATTCAGTTGTGTAATTGACAAGGGATGGACACTCCAAAAAAAAAACCCCCAAATTCAAATTTGCTTTGAAATCCTTCCGTCTTTCTGGAGACAGTATGAGACTGAATTTGACAGCGTGGTCCTTACCAACAGCTGTCATAAAATGTGTGTTGACTCCAGTGACTTCTATTTCCTCCCACCACCTTCACCTACCGGTCGGACCCTGCCGTATGCACTTCAGCCTGAGCCCGCTGCTCTGCAGCACCTGCTGTGAGCAAGAGGAAACCAGCACTTCTCAGGGATGTACGAGTGTACAGATTCGACCCTCTGAATTCCAGCTTCCTAATAACATGCTGTTCACTACTCTGTACGTGTGCTTGCAGAGATGATGTGTTCTAAGTAGAGAAATATATTGCAAAAATTAAGCACGTGAGATAGATTTCCAAAATATTTCTTTTTCATGTGTCCCTCGGCATTACAGAATTTTCTTTCTATTCAGTTCTTTTTCTGTTGTTTCTTGGATCATTCTGTTCTCTAGATCTTTGTTTTAAAATATTCTTTTAATTAACATTTTATTTCAAACACTGACATAATTGTTTGACTTGCTATCTTTGTGAAATTAAAATATTTTCAAACTTCTTGTTATATTGCTTACACTCTTCTCTCACTCCCTCCAGCTTTAACAATAAGCATATCTGAACAATTTTCCTTGTAGAGCGGGCAGTCAAAATTTTCATTAACTGGCCTCTGAAATAAATGGAAATGTTGATTTTTTTTAATTGTCTTTAATGTTTGAAAGTAAGGATGAAAATTGTAAGATGAAGAGAAAGGTGATACTATGTCAGACCAAAGATCTGTCAAAATACCTATTTTTTTCCTAAGATGACAAGTCCCCAGCTTTGGAAAGATTTTTCTTTAATTAGGCTATTCCCCTAAAATATCCTATAAAAATATCCTGTAAAAACTTATGTTTCAGGTACTTCCTGAACCAGCGGTGATAGTACCTGTTTAACACACCTTGATGTATTTCTTCCCCATGAACTCGTTTCCCTTTGGTTCCTATAACATTTAGCATTCACACTGTACTGCAGCGAGGACCTCAGCAGCTCCAACGCGTGAGATGTAAGGGAAGTTGCTTTTCTGTGGTTTGTTTAATCTGCTCACAGCTAATTGCATTTGATGCCTCCTAGTTCTTGTACTGGAAGAGACACTGGATAATCAATCTCTCTGTGCCCTCGCCAGGCGTGATTTTACAGACTTCTATCAAATTCTCCTTCAGCTGTCGTTTCTCCAGTAGGATAAGTCCTTGTCTACTCAGTCAAAGTGAGGAAAGTTTTCAATATTCCTTTTCATCTTTGTTGCCCTTCTTTGAGGCTTTTTGCAGAGGAGGATGACAACCGCGTGGTATGGACTTACGCAGGAGCATAAATGTTTTCTATTTGCTCTCTATTCCTTCTCTAATAACTTCTAACATGTCATTTTCTTTTTTCACTCTTTCTGAGCTACGGAAAGTAACTGAACTACACATCCTAACTCCAAGACGTCGCTCCACAGCTATGACAGTTCAACACAGATCCCCTCATTTTATATGCAAAATAACCTTTTTTTTGCGCATGTGTGTGAGGTAACATTTACCTAGATTTAATTATGTTTGCCCATTTTTTTTGCCCAGATACAGTTTTGTAGTATCCTTATGTCAACCTTTGCAGTCAGAAGTTCATTCTCACAAACTTTAAACTGTGTTTTCAGCAAAAGTTGTCGCATACGTTAAGGACTTTCTTTTCAAAAAAGCAGATTGACTCCTGATTCGCTGGTTTTATGGTACATTTAATGGCTTATAGTTTCCTGGATCCTCCATAACATATTTCTTGAAAAATTGTGATCTTTACTGTATCTGCTGCTTTCTTGTTCTCAGGTATAAAAGTGGTTTTAAGTGTTTATTTACATGCCACTGTCAGTTGTTCACCTTTCTGGTCGTTGAACTCCTTTTGAATTCTTAGGTAAATGCTGATTGATGCAATTTGTTCCTGTTCAATTTTTTTGCTTGCTCTGTAACTTTTATTGACACTTCAATTTGATTCAGATCTTCAGTGAATACCCAGTAATGAAGGGTTCCAGTGTGGGAACCTCCCCAAGCTCTTCCACAATGAATACAAAGGCAGAAAATTAATTTAGTTTTCTGGTTGACCCTTTTTGTTCTGAGTGTTCCTTTTATGCCTTTACTATCTATTGACTCTGGAGACTCTGAAAGGCTTTTTACTCCTAATGTGTTTGAGGAACAATGTATTAAGTGTATAAAAAACTACAGGTAAATACTTTTCAAGCACAAGCAGTTTTGGTCCACCTTATTATGTTTCTTCCTTTCAGCTTGCCAGAACCTGTATTCTGCCTATTTTTCTCATTTGAACAGAACCTCAGATTTTCTGAAAGCTACTACTCAACTTCAGTGACTGCCTTCCCCAGCCATTTAGCCATACCTTCTTCTTCTTTCCCTCCCTTGTGTCTTTTGTAAAAAAATTATGTGCATTTCTCTTACGCTTTAAAATGTCAGTACGCAGTCTACCTGAAGGCTACGAAGATTTAATCCCAGCTCCTTCCTCTTAGAAGAACTTTAAGCCCGAGATCATGAAAATACTTAAAACTTTTAGAAAGTGGTTGTGATCATCACATCCATATCTCTTACAGAAAACAAATCCATTATGTGCTTTTTGTGGAATTCGATAATCAGCAATAGTTTAGTTTGATGGGTCAGTTTAGAACAGCTGTACACTTAAAGCTGTACTTACGTCAGTGGTACCTCAACGTGCACATGTAAAAGAAGAAATTTTTTCCTTCTCAGTTGGATTTTGCATTGACCATTGCTCAGTTACTTCAAAAAGTGAGGATTAGAGCAGGTGCCACAGCAACCTATTGACTTAAATATCCTTCCTCGATATGTTATTTCTTGGTAGTGCTAAACCAGTTAAGTTGATTCAGGAATGTGCAACAATGTCCAGAGTGTAGACACGTTTGCACCAGGTTAATATTTGGTTTATAATATTTCATTTAAAAAGGTCAAAAAGAACTACGGTTGTTTTTTTTTTATTTATTTTTTTGGAGATCTTCCTCCAGGCAAAGTTACCGTGTTGTTGTTATGCTGTGCAGAAAATACCATGCTTAAGGTTTCAGTACATTAAAAAGTTAATACAAGAGAGGGAAGAGCAGGAGACGTGGAGTTAAGTAACGTGGGAGCCCCCATCTTGTACAGCCAAAGCCTAACGTAAATTAACTTTGAATTACTTTTTTAAATCAGTATCTTACAAAATTAGAGGTCTTTAAGATTTGGGAAATGTCCATTCATTGTAACTCACATTAGGTTCAACAGACCTATGTTCAAGTTCCTGAGTCAAAGCACTCAGGAAAAGGATTTGGTAAATCACTACCTGGTGATCGCCAGGATACTGGTTGCTTAACAGGGCTCAATTGGCTAAACAAAGATCAATTTCTGTACACACACACAGAGAATCACGTTTTGACCTCTGGGCATAAAATCTCAAAAAATCTTATAAAATCTCAAAAATGTAGAGTGAGGAAAAAAAAATTACCTCCTTCCAAGCTTTATATAAATCTCATGATGTAATTAGATGTTAGAATAAATACCACTTCATTCCCTGCCTTTCCCACAAGAAAAGAGAAGGAAAGCAGTATCTGATATCTGTAAAAACAGCTCATAATAACATATCAGAAATGAAGTGCAGTGACATATAAATAATAATCAAAGTCTGTACAGGAGAAATTAGTATATTTCCTCAAAGATTTTATTTTCTCGTTTCCTTTATTATTTTCTCCTTTCCTCCTTTTTGTCTCATCTGTCTCTATCTGCCCCCTCAGCTAGTGTTTGCTTTTGAAATCATCAACTCACCTCAGACTCCTAAGATCAGTCTGATTAGTTGAGCCAGAAATTTATATTAATTTACACCAGGTTATTTGGTTCAGATGCTTCATTTCAACTTTGTCCAAAAAGTTTTGTATTTTGTAAGGGTTTTTTTCCCCCTTAATCTGGATGCATTTCACACGTGACAGTTTAGACATAGGAGAAGGAGAACTTGGTTTCCAGAAAGGCTCTTCCCGAGACTCTTCTGTTTCTGTCTAACCTAAGTGTGCGATTAAACAGATCATAAGAAGCTATAACATTGTAAGAGGGGGAAAAAAAATGTAGTTGTATGAGATCTTATAATGGACGTTTCAACACTAACAAAAAAAAGAAGTACCAAAAATAGTCTCAGAGCTCCCTCAATCAAATGGGAAGAGAGCAAATATATTTCTGTCAATGGAGGAAATGTGTTTCTAAGGAGGCGAGGAGACCATTCAAAACCTCCAGATTGATTCCCATTATGCCTATGAGAGTCTCGTGGCTAAATCCCAGCATTTTTCTTGGAAAATATATTCCAAAGCACAACAGCCATTTGTCTTAACACCCCATGGCTGCCTATAAACAAAGCGTTCTGCCAACGACTGGCACAAACTTCAAGCTGCAGCCTGAAATCAAGCTGATCGTTTTTATTCTTTCCTTTTTTTCTTTTTTTTTTTTTTTTTTTCCCAGTCTCTCAAGGGCACATCTCATAGCCTGGATGAGAACAGAGAGGAAAGCAGATGGCAACACCATTTGCAGCCTGAGTCACAGCAGAGGAAGCCAAAATGCTAGATTAACGGCCTCGTCCCATCACAAATCTTTGTTAACTCAGCTCTACTTGAGTACGTAACGTTATTTGAGGATCCAGAACTGGGCAGGCACTTCTCTAACAATTGAAGGCATGATTCCAAAAGGAATTGCAGACTGTGTTCAACATTGTGCACCCCAAAAACATCGTGGCAACAGGAAAATGCTGGTGAGGGTCACTGGCTACTGTGCAGCTTGGGAATTTAGGAGGGGGACAACACCACCTTCACGCACCGCTATTGTAGAATTTAGTTTGTAAGGAGAGGATTTAAGGAGCTCATTCATCTGTTTTGCTGTTCTCGGGTTGCCTTTTTCCCAGGACTGTGACAAAGCTCCAGATAACTGGTCCAGAGCAGCCTAGATGTGACAGACTGCGCTCCATCGCCCAGGCAGAGGAAGAGCTGGTATCACAGGGGTCTGGATAGGAAGAAATGCAACCCAGCAAGCAGTGATCTCACAGGAAAGCTGGCGTCAGCAAAATATCGGATGACGCGTTGGAAACCCAATTGTTGCCGTGGAGTTTTTCTCACAGGGGAAGGGTTCTTTACCTGGTTTATAGGACAAAGGCTTCTGTTGTAAGATGTACCTTTCTGCTTCAATTAATAATATAGATCCTCTCAATATATATAGATCTCTACAGTGGATGTCTGCTTCATCTAATGCCTATTTTTACATATTATCCAGAAGAGATGAAAATAATGAATAACCTCTGAGCCACCGTTTCAGCCCTGGTGCAGCAGGACAACCAAGGAGTGTGAGGTAATGTCAGATGTTCAGATAAGGTTTACACATAACGCGTGATCCCAGAGTAAGACCAGTTCTCTCAGGAGATAAAGGGCACGGGATGTGCCAGGCTAGATTACAACAATACCAGCTGCTTCAGAGGGAGGGGGGAAAAATAAAAGAGAATAAGAGAGAAAACCTTTTGACTAGTTCAGCCAGTCAATCACATGGTGCTGCACACTAGGAAGATCCCTGCAGGGAACGGTGGTTACGTTACAAATGTTTTCTTGATTAGCATACGGATCTGTGTTTCTTATGTATTGATAGGGCAGCGTTTCCAGAATCACCACACTATACCTCATCGTGATAAGTAATACAGGAATGGCTGCTCTTGTACACAGCTGGTGAGATCTTCCTGGCCAGGACGTTTGCATTGCTGTAAACCAAAAGTAGTGCTCTACCATAGGAGGGCACTGGCAGCACGTCAAACTGCCAACTAAGAGATGGTGATCCTTATCTTTCAAAGCAATATTGCCCTTCTTCCAGGGAAAATCCTGTAGCCTGAGTGTTATATTAAAAAGACTTCCACTGATTGGTTTTGTAATATCTTTTTCCCTGAAGGAGATGGTCCTACTTTCTTGGGATAACACTTTCTCATGAAGCTGCCTCTTAAATTTTTCTCTGTAAGGTACATGCTACGGAACAAAAGCAAACCCAAATATCTCACATATTTTTTTGTTGTGTGTAGCTTCTGCACTTAAAATTTTTAATATTTTTACTTCTGCTTATCACATATCTACATGCAGTGATTTTGATGATAATTTTCTTGAATACTTAGCGTGGTTGGAAAAACAGAACAAGTTGCCATTTAAAACAGTCCATCATATTTGACAAAAACTGCACTTTTGTGTCTTGTAACAAACCAGAGGCCAAATGAAGTTGTAGTCGTAAGGGGACCCAGATGGGGGGTTGTTTACATTTGTTCCTACATTTTTGCAGTGCTGTACAAATGTCACATGATGATTTTTCCCATTAGAAACAGGAAAAAAGATCAGAGTAGCCAGAGTAGTTGCATTGTTTCTGTCTGGGTAAAATTCACGTGTGAGGAGATGGTTGGCACAAAAAAGGCATTTAGGCATCTGAGGATGATCACTGGGGACCTGCTGAGATCTTTGAGCTTGCCAAAGCCACTGAAGCTCAAAACTCCCTCTGCTTTACACGGCCACTGTGTCATGGTCATCCTGGAAGGAGCTGGGGGCAATTTCCTCCAATCCTTCTAGCGTATGGTGTCTCCACTGCCTCTAGATTTTGATGCCGTTTATCTCTTCTCACAGAAAGAATTTACTCAATTGATCTCTACCATGTCCTACTCTCCCAGACCATTTGGTTTCTGAATTTCCCTTATGCAATCCTGATGCACTTTCTATAGTCTAAGAGACCCTGTTACTTGGGCTTTCTGTTGTCTGTAGCCTGCAAGCATCAATGAATTCTTGATTGCTACCATCCTTCTCATAGCTGATTTTTATCATGTTTTCATCACAAGACACACTTAAATCTCTGCCATTCTTCTGCATCCTGCCTGTTGTGTCTTCACATGTTCTTAATAGCTTCTTTGAAGATAAAATTATCAAACACGTAACACAACCTTATTCCTCTCTTTTGCTTATTTTTCATTTCTCCTTTCTGCCTTCTTGACATTGATTGAAAAATGCCGTCCACCCTCTGCACTTTATTGCATCTCATCACATTCTTCCATTCACTGTCATGTTACTTTTGTCCTAAGCTCCTCGTACACCGCGATTTTTTATTTTTCCCATCTTCATTATATAATCCTACTTCTTCCTATTGAAAACAATCTCACACTTTAGTCCATTTGCTTCTATAGAGACTGCTTTATCTTCCTGTTCTCATTTGTCTTTATTCTTATTACCATGCTGTTTTCAATTCCCTCAATTCCATGCTCAGACCTGTTAGCTCTGCCTTGCATCCTTTGCACTCGATCAATTCAAAGCACTCATGCCAAAATTTTTAATGGCCTATTCTTAGCCAAGTCCCAGAACCTGTACTCTGTCTTCATCTCTATGACCTGACAGCTGCCTTCAATACTGCCACCATTCTCTTTTTTCTTGAAATATTGCCCTTCCCTGATGGTTCAATTTTCTCCTAGTTCTCCTCCAAACTATTTATTCACTCCTTTCTCCACAGGATTCTCTTTTTAATCCCACAAACAAAACCATCTTCGACTATATGATTACCTGATCTACATCTCAATTCCATCTGTCTCTCTTCTGTTAAAAAAGAAAATTTCTACCAGTTTTTCTTGTGGCTTAAGGATGTATAGTCACCTGAGGTCAACCTAAATTTGACTAAGCACAGCTGTTCAATACCAAGCCCTGATAGCTCTCTTGCAAGGAACAGTGGTATTGTTCACTGGTGACTAAAAATGTCAATAGACAATGCAAGGCCATTTCACGCCATAACCCTTTCATGTCACTTTTCAAATTTTCTTTGAGCGTAAAGCTTATAAGATACTTTCAGTAGTACTTAGGTCATGATATAATTTTTTAGTTGGATGAGTAGCATCCTTCTACACCCTTCCAGTACCTCTCCGTCACCTCTTGTGTCACACAGGTTGCAGAAAGTTTTGTATATGGACCTTCCTTTTGCTCTTCCTACAGTGTCTTGCAGGGAGGGATCTACATCCCTGAGGAGGTACTTCTTATGGCAATCGGGACAATAGTAAAATGGTGTTAACCACAAAAATATGATCTCATGTATCGTGTAATCTGGTGAGCAGACCCTTTTCAGGGATCTTTCTGGTTAAGAATCTTTCAGGGAAGAAAGCTTGCAAAAGTTTTACCATTAGGTACTCTTCTACAGTAATCATTGCAGCTTCCACAACAGTTTCACAAAGATTAATACGTATTTGGCATCTCTATAGCCGTGTGTATACATAGCCCCTTTGTCGGACATTTATATTATGGGCTTTCTTGTATTAGACTACAGGAGTCATATATATTGTGAGGTAAGGTCAGTTGGGGTTATTTAACATGCACGATGAAATAATGTACCTGGTGGGTTTTTTTTCCTTTCTTCTGCTTTCTGTTTTATCTGAACAAGTTATACCTACATCGTGGCAGAAATATTAACTAAGAGATAAAAGTATTCTAAAAGAAGAAATTAAACCCACAAGACACATATGATTTTACTGCGTTCCTTTGAATGACCTCTTGCAGAGAAACTCAAGGGTCATTATTGTGGAAACTTTCAGGCAAAAGTGATGTCACCAGAAATCATTTTAATGGAGCCTCGTCTTCACATCCTATTGATTTATCTGCTAAGTATGAAGGGAAATCAATAAGCAGAATCATTTTCACATCTTTTAAACATCTAAGGTAGGCAAAAAATATTGTCCAGTACGGGCATGAATCATTGGAAGGAAAAATGATAGCCATGAAAGCATGAAAACATTTCTTTCTTTATATTAAGAAGGTGATTTTAGTGTTTTGTCTACCATCTGTTGTTTGATCTATTTGTACTAAAGGAGAATTTCACGCAGTGACAGTAGAAATTTGATTTTGTATGAAACACAGGTTAAAATACTGAGATTTTCCAAATGATAAGGTGAGATCTCAGAAAAAAACGGTATAGAAGTATAGATTCATTGATGTTTTCTTGCTGCAACAGAAGACCTCAACTGGCTTATTCACTGCTTTTAAATTAGGAACCTCATTCCATAAACAGGTAATGGAGAGAAGATAGCTCTGGAACATTAATTCAGAGAACCCAATTTAAGAGTGTACTTCTTACCATGGATTATTTAGGGAGAATAATATGAAGTGTTTCTAATGTCAGATGAATTTCTCATCCACCTCCACCTAGCCACTTTAGTGGCATTGCATTCGCATTACAAAAGGGAACTGAAAAATGAAACAGATCATTAATTATACCGTAAACCCATTTAACTCTTAGACAAAGGTGTAAATCAAAAGTTTGACGTTTTTTATTTGTGTGGAAAGTGCTTCATGTTGGCTCTTATTTCTTCTCTCCGGGGCTAATTTTGATCTGGTAACTGGTGGGAGTAATGCTCCTGTGAAACAATAGAGCCACTGGCTTTCTGGGTGAATTCTACTACTTTAGATGAAGAAATGTACTGTTTTGTATTGTATGGGAAATACAAGTTAAATGTTTAGCTCGTGTGCTTTGTGTGTTTGTGTGTGTGCTTTGTCTGATTATTTTTGAAGATTAAAGTATTTTAATTTCACTATTTACTGATAAGTATCAGACAAATTACAGGAATTTATTGTTATTTTGGGTTTTTTCCTGATTATAAAAAAAATCCTGATTATTCTTTATTAATAATCCTAAACACAGTTCTAAGAAATCTTTCTTCAACCAAATAAGAGACACGCTTAGAATGTTTTCAGATGATTCAGTTGATGAGTCTCTACCTTATGACACCTCATAGAGGCTGTTTAGTTACTTGTTCCTCAACAAAGGTCAGATCTGTCTAAAGGTCCTTAAGTAAGTCACAAAAAGTTATTTCATTACTATCAGCTTTGTTATTGAAAACTGCGCAAAAAAAAAAAATTGGAAAAGTTGTGGTTTGGCTGCAACATTTGAACTCAGTCATTGATAAATGAATCCAATCGTGCCAGATAGCGGGGAAAAGTAGTTTCTACCCACCGGCTCCCTTGGCTGCCCATCTCTTTTCAACAGCCAGTTCCTGGAAACTGATCTTCACCTCGTTCATCACAGTTAAAATGAAAGAGAATAAAAACAAGGATCCTTTGATTTGCAGGTAAGCGTAGATTGAAACTTATTAAGCGATACTTTGGCTGCTTCGTTCTAAATTCAGTTTCTCTGCTCGTTCACCACTTAACTGAACTGTCAGTTTGTCATCTCACATAACCAAAGGTTACACAATCCTCTACAAGGTTGACTATGAAGGTAGAATCACAGAATCAGATAGCAATCTTCCACAATAAAGCCATCAAATCATCGGGCCAAAATATCCTAAAGGTATCTGAAGTTTGACAAGTAACGGCAAATATGATGAAGCCAAATTCTGTGATGTCACTTTTTGATATTATTATTTTTATACTTATTACTATTTTGTGCGCTGTTGAAACTATGGATGCATGAATAAGCATTAAAAGGATTTCTAATGTTGGATGAGAAACACGATGGTTTCAGTACATTCTAGAGGTAACTCTTTTCCAAGGGACTTTTTGCTGACAAAAAGGTGTATTTGGGTGTCGTGTCTGCATGAGTCTCTAATTGGACTTTTCCATTTCTGCAGCCTTTTCCATTCCCTATGCTCAGAGGATAGAGGCTGTGAATTTCAGTACCTACCTTTACAAGCAGTCTCAGCTCCAGGTATTTTCTTTCCACTTAGCCACTTGCCAGATCAAATGTCTCCTCACAAACACTGACCTCCTCACCAGCCTCCGGCTGGGACTGCTTATGCTGAATAATGACATGGCACCACAGCTAAGGGCTGTGCAAAGGATAAAGACAAGGCTTGCTCCTATTCTGTCTGTATAAGCTCTTTACATCAATTATGCTCATCTGGCAGATGAAACACCTCGCTAATTCAAAAAAAGAATTTTTACATGAAGGGCATAGCTTCCTCAAGGCTTTCCAAACCAAATTAGTATTCAATTTAAATCTTTCTTCACCTTCTGATCTTTGAAAATCTAATCATGCATTTATTCCTTTCATTGCATTACCACATCAAAGCAAAACTTGTTGTGGATACTTCTTATTCTAAGTTCACTGTCTTTGCTTAGAACAATACTTTCATGAACAGCCTGAGTTTCTAGTAGCTTCATCTGCACCATCAACATTTATTTATTTATTTATTTGTCGCAGTAGAAGAATATTGAAACTTTTATCAAAGAAAGTACCAGCCAAGGACAGTTCTTCAGCCAATGTAAATTGTCCTAAGCAGATTGATTTCATCAGGCAAATGTAAAATGCTCTCTGGGTATATTTACCACTTACCCGTTACCTCTATCAGCCTCATGCAATCTTAATTGTGTATTGACTCGTGAAGAAAACTCAGCAAGGTCAAATTCCAGACAAAATTTTGAAGCATATTTGAAGATATTAATTACGTTTATCAATTGTATAAGTATTTAGTAATACTATCTAATATATGGACTCGAGACATTCAATCTTACAGAGCCTTTCATCAGATATGCAGCAAGTCAACAATATTATAAAATTATTGTTCTTTTAGTACAGAAATCGTAATAAAACACGGAGTGAAGGCTTTTGCTTCCAGCAGCACCTATGCTAGGTTGGTGGCAAGGCAGACCAGGCAGGTTGGACATCACTGACGAAGTCTGTCCATAATTTTTTAAGACTGTGAGAGTTTGTTAGCAGTAAGGCCACTATGAATTCCTTCACAAAGAAATAATCCTTACGCTGTAGGACATGAGGGAGCTCATGATCATAAAGCAAAGGAAAAAGAGGAGATTTTGCAACTTGGATCTTTCTTTGAAAGTATCTGAAGAAATAAGACAGCTGTTTAAAATGTATTAGAGTACCCACTTGCACTGTTTATCTCAGTCTGTGTGTCTGAGCTGATTGTGCCGTGTAACTTCTCAAAGCAGGAAAGTCTGATTAAACGATATGTGCCTAACTGCCTTTTTTTGGACTCAATGCCAACTACTGTGCAATCACGTCTACTTCTTTTCACCTCATCATTTATGAGCCACAGTTTACTTCAATTTACATTTCTATTTCAGTCACTCAGTCTTACACAAACACAGCCTATTTTTCACTTTACATTTGGACATATGAACTATTTTATTATATTTCAATCTAGGGATATAGTCTGAAAAGGCTTGCAAAATGCTACAAAGAAATTTCAGACCTTGTATTTAGTTACAACTGACAAATTTTCAGGTGGATTACCATACATTCCTATGTGACAGAGATCAATTATGTCTAATAAAAAAAATTATAGTTTTTTTTCAAATAATTTGTATCAAAGAAAAACTAAAGCACTGGTTTTTTGTATTACGGTCACATGTATCATTTCATTTTGTAAGCAGGTGTTTTTCAAAATCTATCCTGCCTATTAGGTTCTGTAAATTACAGAATTACTGGCCTCAGCTGAAATCTCAGTCTTGTTGAAATCAGTGAGCATCTTGCCTCGACTCCAAGGAAGACGAGTGCCACCTGGATAAAGCCTCGAACAACCTGTTTCTTACTCACAGTTGACCCTAGTGGAGGAGTTCCCCTTCAAACTTAATTATGCTATGACCCTTTTTGCTCAATGAGTCTGTCTTTTCTTGGACTGCTTTTTTCAATTAAAAAAATCTAGCAAACTGACTAAATGATTATATTAGTAATTCATTACTGCATTCATGCACTAAATAGTACTTCCAAACAAAAAGTTCTTGTGCCGTCATTTACCAGGGGGGAAAAAAAAAAAAAGGGTGTTCATGAAGTCCCCCAGGAATTTCTCAGTTGTGTCTTGCTTTTACATGTTTATTTTTCTAAATAGCTGCGAACAACATTGGACCCCCATCCAGTGTGTGTGATACTCCAATGTCAGTCTTTTGCCGTAATACACTGCTATTCCCACTTTTTGTATTCTTCTTTTTATCCAGCTTTTTAAATCTGCAAATGCTTTAGCTCCTCCCAAAACAGCTGCTTAGTTTTCCTAATTGCCTCTTGAAGCCACAAGTATAATGACAGGAAGAGAAGACTCAGTAGAAAAATTGTGAATGAGGAGGAAAGAAAGAGAAGGGAAGAATAAATGAAGAATAAGAAAGGAAAACAAAAGACCACCTTTGAACTTGGACGCCTTCCATACCGCATCTACCTCCACTGCCAAGAAGCCACAGATGCTCATCACATAAGCAGATGAAAGTGTTACTGTGAGGTGCTTGTTGCTGGCTCGGAATCTTAATACTGCATATTGTCCCCAGCTGCACTAGTATATTTTTTCCCTATTTTTTAGTACTGATACCTTTAGAAATACTGAACTAAGAATAAACTAAAAAAAAAGAGATTTTAAGCCTTATAAAAACCTCTTTGAAAGAAGTTTCATACACTTCCTTCTTTTCTGTTTTCCTTTTTCACTTTCCCTTAAAAAGCTAAAATAAAATGAAGCACTCTAATAGGTCTTGGGTTACTAAGACCTTATGGAAGCTCCTATTCGGAAGGTGTAGGGTAAGACTGATGGATCGTTTCTCCCAGCACTTCGGCTAAGCCATTTAATTTATGGTTGGACTTGATGATCTTAAAGGTCTTTTCCAACTGAAATGATTCTATGATTCTATAATGTTATGAAATATCGGAATAAAGAGTTACAGCTTAGCAATACTAATATGGTTTGCTCAGAGGTACTAGTGAATACAGCCATTAACTGATTACAATATCATTGTTTTAGTCTCAATTGTATTTCTTTCCTCATGTTATAGAAGAAAACATTATTTTAAAACATATGTATTCCTATTTAATTGCTCAGGAAGACCTTTATTCACCATTCTCATCACAAAAAGGAGTATTTTCAAAGGCCATACCAGTTTTGAGCTAGCCGAGTACTAATAGATTTCCTTAAAGATATGTCTAGGAGTCTTCTGACTGGTTGCATCTGGTTGAAGCATGACAAGTATAGTAGGTATGATTTTTCTGTGGTTACTTCCCATAGAAAACTTCTAGAGGTTCAAAAATCAATCAGATTCTGCATTTCTGATTCAGTGAATTAGTCGTTATGGCAAGTAAGAGAAGACTTCTCTGGCCAAGCGGTGGTGGCCTTTGCCAATACAGGATGTCCCTCCAGCCATCATCCACTGAAGGCAGACGTACAGCCAGTTTGTTTCACAGAAGAGGGCAAGGAATGCAAAGACCATCTTACAATTAACATATGTCTTCCTCCGTCTAAAGCGTTCAAGAGCATGATAATCATTACGGAATTCATTCAATTTTAGCCATTCTGCTCACCCGTGTCATTAAATGCCATATAATTTCCTTGTGTGTGAAACATACTTACTAATAATCAAATCAGAAACTGTTACTGGCAAGAAGAGAGAGTATTAATTTTTTTTCTAATAAGCAGAGTCTCACTTTGAGCTGTTGAATGAATTCGTTACATTTCTCCCTAAGACATTCTGCGGAGGGAGAAGGAAAGGTTCCTCTCTGTATGGGGCAAAATTGTACCAAACAGCTGTCTGAGGTTAACCTATGTCACTGCCAAATAAAACGTACTGCGAGAGCATCTTCACGTACTGCCTCCTACCTGGCACACCAAATAAAATGGCCAGGCTTTAAAAGAGCAAACTCTTTATTTTTCTGAGATAATGGCAATGGTAAAAAGTCCAGCACTAAAAATTAGAGGTATTTCATAAAGATAAAGGAAAGCTAATCATGAAATCAGAAATATTAGACAAAAATAGATTATGTAAAAATGTCAACATCTCAAGGATTACTTTTACAGGACACATGCTCAAGAAATTCTCCAATTAAAGCCTGTCTGTACTTAGGGTCTCTAATGGATCCTAGTGAATTTATGCAGCCTGTAGTTAATGACAAAGGCAAATTTAAACCCGAATGAAATTACAACATGGTTAGAGATCTGCTAGTGACAGCCTTCATAATAGATATGTCGTAAAATACAGTACTTTGAATATGAAACTGCTATTATGTTGTGGCTCAGAACCATTTAGGGACACATCAAATGGTTTCTAATAAATCTGAACATTGCAAGCCAGAGAAATAGATTTGGAATCCAGATTTATGTTAGGACTTCCTCGAAGTAAAAGCTTACCATATTCCATTAACAACGAAAATGAAGTTGAAAAATTCTCATGTAAGGTAATTGCTAAGGTTTTGCGTGATGGACCACCACCAAGATAATCAGCCTTCAGACATGAGAAGCGATCGAGCCTCCATTTAAATTAGTGGAATCCCATTGATTTACTGCAGTTAAGCATTTGACGACAGATTTTTTTTCTTTGATTAATAGGTGTAGGGAAAAATAATTGCATAGTTTGTGCAACCTGCTGCTACAGGATGTGATTTGCAGCAAATGACCAAAAGAGCGTGGCTCATGGCACTCTGTACTCCATGGGGCAAGACGTCAGTGAGCTCTGGAGAAATGGGTATACGTGGTCAGGAGTTTGCTGTGGTACTGAGGGACACAACTAAAGTAAGCAAATGCAGCCAATCCGGAAGACTCCTGGAATGCATCGAGGATAGACAACCCAACCAGAGGAGACGTGATATTGGACCTGATGGTCACCACGACAAGTGAGCTAATTAGTGACGTCAAGATTGGAGGCAGCCTGGGCTGCAGTGGTCATGTACTGGTGAAGTTCGCAGTCCTGAGGGATATGGCTCAGGCAAAGAGTGAAGTCACGACTCTGAATTTTAGGAAAGCAAAATTGCAGCTCTTCAAGGAGCTAGTCAATAGGACACCCTGGGAAATTGCCCTCAGGGGCAAGGGAGCAGAACAGTGCTGAAATTCCGGAGGACTGCCAAGACATCGTCGGGCTTGTGATGGTGACTATACTCTTCCTGTGCTCCATAATACCGCTTCTCCTTTCTGCCTTTCCTCTACTTCTGCCTTCACCCTATCGCTCGCCTCAGTGACTATTGCTGGGGAATAACAATAAACCTGCAGCGAGCGGCATCTGACCTTGTTTGTGTCTCCATCTCACACTTGGAAATCATTGCGAACCTCTCCCAGGCCCAGTGTAGTCGGACCGGGATGTAACAACAAAGGAGTTGTGTTTTGAAGGGCATTTAGTTCTAGATAAGAAAACATTCCAAAGTACAAATACGGCCACAGGGGAGATTAAACACTGTGTGGTGTTGTGGTTGGATTCAGCTGAAATGGAAAGTAAGTAAGTCCTCTCCATGCTTGTCTGAGTAAATACTAACAGACAGAATCGAGAGGAGAGTTAAAATGGTCTTCCTGACACGTTTTCCACTGCTGAGGTTCAAAGACTTAACAGTTCCCCATGCAAAGGTGCGGGACCTGTGAAACTGCAGACATTTAATACTCCACGGGGCAAAGGAAGAGTCATTACGTGACTTGAAGAGGACGACTTTCCAGTAGTTACGCGAGTGGCCAGTGATTATCCTGAGATACGCGGGGGGAAAAAATTGCCTGTATATGCTGCAATGGTTTTAGACAACAGGATATTTAGAAAAATATATTATGAATATATATTGAGAGAAAGAGAGCGATATCATCACACTTGCTTATCAGTTGGGGTCCTGCCCAATAGACACACGCTAGCCATAAAAATGATTAGGCTGTTTTCCTTCCCTAGCTGGAGTAGATGTGGGGAGTATGACTGACATTCCTTCTATACTATTATCTCAAACAGATAGCTATCAGGAAGTCAGTCTCTTCCCGGCTTTGCAATGTGTCTCCAGGCTGTGACAGCACTGACATAAGGCATATTTTTAAGCTGCCTGTAGATTCCAGAATGAATGAGAGATTTAATATGGGGGAATATTCGCTGATAAAAGCGACTTATTTACCATGCCCACTCTGTGTGCTGTATTCCAAAAGGA
The DNA here is from genome assembly GCF_964199755.1 of Larus michahellis. NCBI lineage: Eukaryota > Metazoa > Chordata > Aves > Charadriiformes > Laridae > Larus > Larus michahellis. Next base: position 51,248,197 of record NC_133902.1, read on the forward strand.
GCAGATAAAAAGCAAGAAATAATAATAAGAAAAAAATATATATAGGTGGATTTATTCAAATGTGATGTTGTCCATCACCAGAAATATATTTGCCTCACTGCAGGACACTGCAGAACTGTAGAAAGGGATGGAAAAGTTGTGTGTCCTGTTAAGCAGAAGTTGGAGCCGGAAGAAATTATTTGTAGGGAGAGCACTAATGCCCATGAAGATATTGAGAAAACCAGAATGTGTTAGGACATACTCGTAACCCGGTCTGCCCTGTGTTTGCAGCAAGGACAATCATTTATTAGGTCTTTTCAGCATTAGCATACTGAACTGGGAAAACTATGCATCTTTTATGTCCTATTAAAGACATGTAGGAGATGTCTTAAAATTCTTCTTTAAATTAAATACGTACACCTACAACCAGGTGTAGGCAGTGACAAAGGAAGCAGCTGTCTAGGGCAACAGCCGCAGGTCCTGCTGCCCACCCCACGGTGGCCCTGAGAAGCCACGTCCTGCACTGCTGCCTGGGGGAGGAGAGGCTGTGAGCATTTGCGGTAGGGAGGTGACTTATTCCAGAGGTAGGAAACTCCATCACCCCTTTCACCGTCTCTCCACTAATAGCAGGAAAACCAACACGTACGCCCAGAGCTCTCCTTTGGACTGTGTTCCTGCTCCGCTCCTTCCTTTATTGATGCTTATTAATGAAAACTATTACATTTAAGGTAGGAATAATTTGGTGCCCGGTGACGTGGAAAGGTTAGCTGTTTTATATCTTGGAATGTATTAACAAAACCTTTGCTGTTATCACAAATAAGACAAATTTACCACTGTAAGGATGGTACCAAAAATGCAATACAGATCACATAATCTTGTTTTCCAGCCAGACCACTTAGCAATGCACATAAAAATATCGCATAAAAAGGAGCCTAATGTCTCAGCTCTTTACAAATGTCTAACGAATAACAGTCTGAGAGAGAGACGAAGAAACATTATGCATAAAAAAATCATCAATATATGTTGCCTTATTCAAAGAACATATTTATGTATTTTGAACATTTGCACTTTGCAGTTTACCGTGAAATATTGTCTTTCCTGGGTTTCAGAGGAGAGGCAGACAGCTGGTGGCGTCACAGATGTAAGAACGTCTTTCCATTTAAATGTCTTAAGCAGTTGTCTTTCACGAGGACAGAGACCAGTTATGAGAGGCAGCAAAGTTTATCTATGCCGTGTCAGACCGTGGCAAAGGGTGTACATTCTTGGAAGCACTACAATCTATAGAGGTACAGTATTAGACATACGGCAGAGATATGCTTTGGACTAGGCAATATGTTAAAAATGGCTTTTCAGTATAATCTCCCTACTGTTGTGGTTTTTTGGGGGTTTTTTTTGTGAGCTTCAACTGAATCCTTAATGTTATCTTAACCCTTTCATTGTGGGGACGTGGGCAGGTGGGGGGAAGACTTAATTATAAACCAGTGGTAATTTTTATTACCACTTTTAAATTATAACTATGAAATTATATTTTATTCAATTGTAAATTTAATGTATAACTATATAGAATAGAAGTACATGAATAGATATTTATATTAGATATTGAAATATTTATAAATTACAAATTTAAAAGTGGTAAAAAGAAGGTCACATTGCATGCTGTCCTTTTTCACGAATTAAAAAGAAAACTTAGGCAAGTTAAAGTGAAATTGTTGGGAAGAGAGGGATGAACATTATTAAGAGCAAAGAGAATATAACTGTCTGCTTTTAGATGGAATCAAAGAATGGGCTCATCATTTTTCCCAGTGGCAATTTAATTCATATTCTGTACTGTTCAGGTAGAAGCATATTAATGGCAAATTACAGAAAGCAAGCCATTGTAATGCAGTGAATAGCTAATTCCATTGTTAAAATGTATCAGTGATTCTCAGTCAAGGATAAATGACATTGCCTTTTCTATGCGTAAGGAAAAATCCTCAGTGCAGTCAGGGAACTGGTGAAAGCTGAAGATAGTCTGTCTTCTTGAAACTCACCTCCTCATCTGAATAGCTCATGCCCACTGCTCCTGCAAGCCAGGCCTGCTAAAATAAATAATAAAAAAAATTCACAAAGGTCCAAGTACTGTTTTTCCATGTCATGCTGGTTGATTTGTTCATTTATCAGCACTCTGGGGAGATGGTTTTCACCAGTTTCGTTGTAAATTTAGTAAAAGCGTCCTAAAACCTCAGGGACTGTGGGATTGACCAAGCCAGAGCCAGTTTCTGGGCTCTGCACAGATCCACAGAGTGTAGGGGGGCGGGGACAGCATTTAAAAGGACTAAGAAAATTGAACTACAAAACTTCACAGTCACTGTAAAATCAAGGAAAGTTCCTAAAATCAGGCTTTTTGATGCCAAATTTCAGGTCAATGGGCTTTGTTTAACCCACAGTTTCCTGTTCTTCTGCAATACTGGCTGCACTGTGCCAAGTAACCTCCAGGCTCAACCTCCAGGCTCACAAAGACAACAAAAACTAAAAATCTTCCTCTTGTTCCTCTGCAAGTCAGTGGCATTTGATTCTGAAGAAGGAAAGGAGAAGAGTGGCAAAAGGTAGTAAGCAAACTGATTTTGCTTTCTGGATGTTATTCAAGTGTTATTTAGCATTAAGCACAGCCCTTCAGATAGCCACAGCAACTGTTCTGGTCACCAAAGATATCTTTCCAAGGAGGTATTAATCTTTTCAAAGTTACAGCCCTCAGGAGCCATAAATATTTTCTTCTTGCTGCGGTGTTACTGCTCTTGCAATTACAGGGAGCTATATGCAGGTATGTTTTTAATCCCTATGAGTTAATAAAAGCTCTTACTTCTTGCTCTGAATCTCAACAGCGGGTAGGAGTCTTTTCTTTCACTTCATTGTCCTCTTGATAGTTTTCCAGAAGCTCTGACTAGACTACACAAAGAGACAAACTGGAGAGTTGTTGAACAGGGTATTTTTTGGTTGTACAGAAGTGCTGTACAACAAATTTTCTGGGCTAGCTCGATAACTTACCGTCTTGAGGAATGTTAATAGCAGTGAAATGCAATCCAAAGCTAATGGCAAATTTTCTGTTTCTCATCAGTCTACTTTTCCCATATTTATCATCCCCTGTTTTCATTTTTTTCAGTTCCTGAAGTTCTATCTCAGTGGTAAGTAAAAAAAATAAGGAAAGGCATTTGGTCTGCAAAAGCTTCAATATTCTGCATTGGCTTCCTAGGTACACACAAATTTAGAAACAAAATAGCTTAGGAAAGTTTCCTGTTGCCACGGCAAATTCAAATAATATACTTGTTCATTACTAAAACTGGTTAAATATTTTTCCTTAACAATAAGGCTTTAATAGAAATGCTTAGAATGCTTCAATATCTTTAACAGAAAAGATATTGAAGCATTATCATACTAATAGAAATGGGGACAAAAATCTTATTTAGACGGTACAACTAGAGCTGATATTTCCGTCTGTTCTGCTATGGAAAAGAAACTGTTCAGGAGCGGAGGATTTGCTGCTTTTCAGGTAAAGATCGGGTAAGGTCACAAAAATGGCTCTGAGGCTAATCTCATGGGTTGCTTTATTTATTCCTTCCTGGCAGTGGCAGGTCAAACCCGCTTCATTTAAAAGTCAGAAGTATAGGGTAAGGTTGATGTCTTTGTTTTGACTTCCACAGCTACAACTTAAAGCTGGGGTTTGAAAGTCGGTTTCATTTCTTTCTCCGTTAAAGATTCTTCCACAAAAGAGTCTCACTGACTCTTTTGTTCTTGAGGCAAAAAGACACGGAAAATATTGCAGATCTAAGTGCTAGCAGTAATCCCCTCTCTTGCTGCGGGGGCTCTCAGGACTCCTCCCCCATACAGGGTTCCTGACATCTGTCATATTCCCCAGCAACTAAAGCCGCTCTCCATTTTTTTGGTCTTTATGCACTCAGACTGTAAAATCCTCACAAAGACATCTTTTCTTACCCTGTTTTGAGTTGTATGTGGTGTAGTTTTTAGTCACTGCTGTAAATGGTCTCTCAGTATATTTTTGGATATCTTGGGCACCCTACAGATATCTCCACGTCTACTGCGTCAGGCTTTACTATATGGCATTCTCTATTCTCTATTAAATTTCTCGTCCCTTGTTCTGTCACATTTAAATTCAGACTATTCACTGAAAATGGTACTACTCGGCATAAGTAAGGATTAGCAAACTTTGCCAATAGCAATTAGAGCAGTCCATTTACTACTGCAATTTTGAAGGGGCCTGCATGCATTTCATGGCCAGGGCTGCGCCGTGCCATTTCAGAAATCCCAGTTTCAGCTGGCTTCAGTAACTCCAAGACAGCCTTCGTTTAATGGTCTGGCTCTCAGGAGGAAAGGAAAAACCACAACTCATGCACAGAACAACTTATGCAGGGAAGTTGCAATGCAAACTGCAAACTCTACAATTACCATATATTACATTTGTATATACCGTCTATATATATATGTATACACAAAATACTTCGCACTTTATCTACTATCCCTGCCTTGCCTTTTTATAAGTAATTTTGAAACCTGGCAAGGAAAATTAAAGTCAGTCCTGTGCTGACAGTTTCTGTGTGATTACCCTGCACATCATCCATCACAGATTGACCTTTCACTGGTCGATCACCAGTGAAAGACTGTGGGATTCGACAAGGGCTCATTTCTATATATTATGAATTTTTCTTGTTAGTCTTTCATAACATAATGTGGAGAACTGGGGGTGGGTAGGGGGAACACAACAAAGTTTTTCAAATCTTTTAAATAGCTTGGGTTTCAAAATCAAAATGCCCCTCTCTAAGAAGCCTTGAATCTTCTCTGCTTAGAAATAATAGCTAACTTGCCTACCACCTATCTATTGAATCCTGGATAATGAAGAGCCACAGACCAAAATCTACCTATGGCTGCATACGTGGGAGAGCTGAGAGAAGGGGGATCACTGGGGTTGAATCTCGAGAACCAGAGAATTTGATCTGCTGGCAGATCAGGCTGAACACCTACATTCAGGTAAGTACCTATGGGACCAGATCTGTCAACATCCGACATTTCCCATTGAAGGCAATATTTGGGAAGTGTTTGACAATCAAGACACTCCTTTCCATGAGAATAAAGAGTTGGTATCCATTCATTGGGCATGGAACAGGGACTGGACTTCAGATATGAAAGAGAAATGAAGATAAAATTGTGAAAAGTCTCCTTTGTTTTCTATTTCATATGATTTTACATCCAACCCAGTACTTTGAAAGCCCAATCAATTTAAGAGATACGGCCAGACTGTGGACATTCATATTCTTTCTCTTGTTCAGTTGGTGAAGACTCTTCTGTCAAAAGAACTTTTCCATAAAAAACGCTCCCAAAAGAAGATTTCTTTTTCCTTCTTCCTCTCTCTTTTTTTTTTTTTTATTTTTAACAGGAGTTTTCCAGTCTCAGTCCTCAGAGATTTTTGTCTGGACGTCTTTGACCATCCATCTCCACTGTCAGACAGTAATAATTGACAATAGGAGCAGTAATAATGATAGTAGTAACATTTTACTTTTAGCTAACAGGATACGTTTTTCTCCCAGGAATTTTATTGTTCCATGTCATATGGATCTGTATATCGGTTGCTGAAATAAATATATTACATAAAAATAATGTTGGCAGTTTTATATTTCTAGAAATTCGGTTTAAATTGATTTGTTAAAAGAACCAATGTTTTTTCACTGTATTTTACCTTCTGGTACAACATCTCATGATATCCCATTAAACATTACAGTCTTAAGTATGCATCATTTAACGCAAATATTGCTACTTAGGTGGTTGGGCACATTTTTAAGAATGTATAGATCAAAATGAAACTTGCATTTCTACAGCTATTACATTGCATTATCCCAAGAAATAGAACACAATGAAATTGCTTATTTTACATAGATTTTAAATTTTTTTTTTTGAAGTCCTGACAGCACTACAAAAAGCATGGGTTTTTTTCCCTTTGTTTTTCCAAAAGCCAATCAGGTTTTGCAAACACACACTCACAGTAGGAAGCATTTTCTGAACAGAAATAGTTTTTCTCACGCCTATTGCATTCAGCAGAATTGCACCCGTGTCCTTTTTTTTTTTTTTTTCTACTGGTTTGAATCGTGTTGATCCATGCTCAGGACTCCCTGCTTCCAGGGCAAATCTCTGTCCTTGACTTACCTTGCCCACATTTCAACAAATCCTCCGCCAACTGGAAAGGGCCAAGTTTTGGGGAAAGAATGGGGAGCGGGTACAAGAGCCGTATCTGTACTTTAGTAGGTGACCTTGCCACCTGCACTGTGAAACACCAGAGCTAAAAATAAGTATACCATCTATTTCTAAAATGGCATAGTTATTAAATTTCTTGGCCAAGATTCTCATAGATCATCAAACTTGTGAGTCCCTGCACGCAGATGAAACATAACATTCACTCCTCTAGAAACAAACTATGTTCACTCAGCATCTTCAGCACTACTTGCTTGTTCTATGGCCTGCGGACTGACACACATTTATTTTATACCTGGCTGTTTGGATCAAACATAAAGCAAAACTTTAAGTCTACAAACACCGTTTCAGGCATATTCCCCAGACTATTCTGGATTTTAAAAAAGTAAATAAAAAAGATGTCTCTTTCCTTAAAGGGCTATTCTGCCATCCCAACTGCACATAACAAATTCCAGTGCAGGGAGTCCAGCTAAAAGTTCAAAGTGCTGCAAACCAGCAACCACTTACAGGTGTGAAGTCTCAGGGTGAGGGGTTTGAAGAGGGACGCCAAATTTAGTAGGTTATCACCGCAAACAAGGTACCTTCTTTACAGCAATTCCAACTTATAAATGGCTTACTTGCCCTTAATGTCACAGAAAATACCTAGTCTTATTCCAAAATTTCTCATTTTAAATTTCATCATTCATTACCCGTGGAAAAATTAAAACCCTTTTAAAAGCAGCAGAATTGCAGTTAAATTCAGACACTTACTAAAAATGGGGAACCATTTCAACATTATTTATTTTTTCTCAGAATGCTCTTGAAAAATCCCTTTGTCTTAAAAAATAAACCTTAGACATTTTCAAGGCAGATCAACTTTTTTAAGCAAAGTTATATGGAGCTAAATATAAGGTTTATAACGGAATTTGGCTGAACTGGAAAGGATTTATGCCTGTAATTAATTGCAAAGGCTGCAACATAGTTCTGTAGAAAAAAATCAAGCAAAAAAAAAAAAAGGGCAAAAGAAGACAAAAATAAAAGCTTGTCTGATGAGCTGAAAATAACAGCTTTGCCACTAAGTTAGGCAAGTAAGAAGGTTAAATATCACAACAGGAAAAAGCTGTCTAAACTACCAGACAATTTTAGCTGAGAGTCCTTAGGGAATATTTATAAAGGGCACGTCAAGTAAAAATAACTTATTCACCGAGGAGGAGTACTTCAGAGAAAACAATGCAGGGAAAAAAGAAAGAAGAAGGTAGAAATGCCCTCTTCCGCTTCCTTTAGCAAGCAGGAGGATGCCGGGACCATGGGTTCAGTTCTTGCTTACTTTGTTGTGGAGGGGGCAAGCAACATCATGCTTGGGCAGGAAAGTCGAACGTGCACCCCTCACCCCAGAATACTAAAATATCATTATATTCTCAGGTCCCTTTCAGAGTAGGTACTCAAGCCTGACAGCAAGGTAACAAGGAGCATTGCTGAGAAAATTGCAAATACGTTGATCGGAAAAGATCCCTTTGCCTGTGATAGAAATAAATGCGCTGGGGCACGCGGTAAGGATGACTTAGTTACATTTTCAACTTCTGAACTCAAGTGACAGTTTACTAACGCAAGAAAAGAGGAAAGAAAAAAAGAATAAAAAAAGAAGGTGGTATCGTATTAGTCCTGGGGAAGTAATCTCATGCAGGAGATATTCCTTTAAGAAAAGCTGTTTCGATATAATGGACTATCCAGGTAACATAATTACCCATATTACAGCAAAAGAGAGAGTTTTGATTTTAAATAAAGTTGGACAATACATGTACGTCTTTAATTAGTGGGTGGTTGCCAGATGGAGACCTTCCAATCTGACTTTTCAAAGGGTTGGACTGTATGGTAGGGAATTATTTAAAAACAATAGCTTTTGCTCTATTCTGAGGGGTCTGAAGTGTATTGCAAACGTTATTAAAGCTTCACAAGCACGGTAGAAGCCCCGTGTTTGCCAGCAATGCAGACATGAATGGTGCAGCGCCTTGGTCCCTCAAGAAAACTTTCCAAAACAACTGTCTGATACGTACCAAGTTCAAACTGACAAGCGGTCGGCCCTGCGGTACTGATGGGAGAGCCTCTGTGGGTGCGCCGACGTGCTCTCTCGGGACACATCTGGCATTTTGGGTGTTCTGGAGCATCATCCTCACGTGCCTCCAACACCGAGCATCCCCATCGCACACAGCGGAAGCGGCCTCCATCCATATGAGCTGGAAATCTCATCAGGTTGAAATTACATTACAATACCCAAAGTGACCTGTAGATGTTTTATAGAAAACTTGATTAACGCATGGTTGGCTGAGCTGACCAGCACCTCTCAAGATTTGCCTCCCAGTTGTGGTTTCCGTACTTTCTGTACTTTCAGTCTGGATGACTTACTGCGGTAAAGGGAAACAGCAAAGAACAAATTTAAAACACCTCCATGAAGAGGAAAGCAATGTTTGTGTTTCTGTCCCCGTAACTATTCAAACTGTTTAATAGCTTCGGCAGCAAGCAGATAACTTTTAGGAGTTATAAGGATGGCATGCAGAATGCAAGGCTGGGCATACAAATGCCACCTTCATATTTATATCCTGCTCTTTCTATTTTGAATTTGTGATTTCACTTGTGAGCATGATTGTGATGCTGCAATAAACATCTTCCCTGCACATTTTCTAGATCTTACTCTTTTATTTTCTGTGTTGAGGAAATTAAGAATTTCAAAATCATTGTGATAGATAGGTCCTGTCATCTACAGGTTTGTCTCACTCTCTTTATTTATAAATATTGCAGTAAGATACACCAAAACATTGTCTGCAAATTTGCAGTAACGTCCTCAGCTTGCACATTCAGCCTTTGGTGGGGTAAGGTTAAGTCACACTCACTGCCTGTGCTTTGGCCTACACCAGCTCCCTGCGAGCTGGTCCTGAGAGATGCAGCCTTAAGCCTTCCTCTTCCTCTGCCTTCTGGCTGGGAAGAGAGTGGCGCTGCGGCACCAGAGGATGGACCTGGCCTGCAGGAAAGGACGGGAGGTAAAACCTGTCTGGGGAGTGGAGCCCCTTGCTTCAAAGGTAGCATGGTGTAAATGCCACCAGCTGCATAATCTAAGCACGCATTGTATAACTCTTCCAAAGCCAGACCATGAAATGTGGACCATTACAGATTAAAAAAATATATAAATGGAATCACTCCTCAAAATGAGACATTTTTACTTAGCTTTTTAATAACTTTTCTGCCTGTGGTTTCATTTCTCAGGGAAGAACTGTGTACATGCAGGCAGAGGCTCATGCTTAAAATGTCATGCTGAAATATCACCATGACATACACCATGTTGATGCATCAAAATAGAATCAACGATAAAATGCCAAAAGAAAGGTTTCACTGATTGCTAGTGAAGATATTTGAGTAATTATTTCAGTGTGGCTGCAGTGAAGTCAGCTGGCACAACCTCGGTAAATCCCTTCCTGAAATGACATACTGAACAAAAGCACTTACAGGATCCTTAATATGCATATTTTATGATAGAGAACATGATGAAAGCCTGAATAAATTATCATGAAGAATCTTTAGCAATATATTTAAAAATAATAGCAAACCTTTCTCAATACCTTTTCTTTACAGTTGAGGAGCAAAGCCTACACAAAAATCTTTACAAAAAGCTGCTAGAACTCTGCAGTGCTCTTCTGAGCTAATTACTGAAGCATTACGGTTGGGATTAATTTACAGAGTTTGTTCTTCTTCTCCCACCACATACTCCTCTTCCCGCTCAGCAGGTTTTTGTCCCATCCATATGCTGTGTTCATTTACATGAGAATACAATGGGACCGCGCGTTCAGAACAGCAAAGAAAACTATACCTCGCTTCTGTGCTCACTAAGGAGGGTTATTAGTGTATCTATAGCCAGGAAGAACGATGGCTTTTTCCACGCAATTATTGGAATCCACTGTAAACACGAAGCGTTTACAGCTAGTGGTATTCGGGGCCGTTAGCCTGAGCTTTGGCTAATATCGTAAGAGTCGTTCATCAACATACAAGCAGCCATGTTCAGCGCGGTGAAGGCAAGGATTTCACTTCATATTCACAAGCCACACGACAAGAAAATCATTACGGTTTCCTATTATCAGGCAGATGCAGACAGTCTTGTTGGCGTCTGGCGAAAGGCTATTTATGAGCAGGCTGTACGTCACTTCTTCATGGCATTTATTAACCGGTTTGTCAGATGGTATTGCGCAGTAGCAGTAGCCCAGATTGATCCGTTCTGGATTTCCATGAGACAGTCACAGCCGTAATGAAGAAAAGAAAATATTCCGCAGTGAAGCAGCCACAGGCCCTAATGAAATGTGGCACATTAATTTCTGAGCTATGAAATTATATAATCCCGGTGGGTGTATGTTTCCAACTCAAGGACCCCAAGGAGGACAAGGGACAGGCACTTTGCAAAATGCCTGTTTACTCCATGCACCTCCCCGTGGCTAAGTTTCTCTTCACACAACTGTCTCTAGGAGCAACCTCTTTCTTGAAAAACTAGCACTCAGGAATTATTGCCTGCATTTGTCCTAGAAATGTCAACCTTTTTGCTTTATGAAAGAGCCCAAAGGACTAATAGATAGATAGATAGACAGACAGACTGCTAGACAGACAGCTATGCAGAGCCCAAGTTTAACTGCTTGATCTGACAAAAATTCCTGGAAGAAAAATGCGAGCGTTTCATGCCTTGTCTTGTTCTTAAACTGATCAGTGGCAGTGGGGAATAAATTTAATTTCATTTTCTTGAGAATTAAATTCAAATACCTCTGATTAAAAAAATCCCAGCATTTTAAACTGGATGCATCTGCAGCCTTATTTGGGATACTACCACCAAGCTGTCAGCTGCCTCCTTCACACCAGGCTTATTCCGATGCATGACACGTAATTAGGGAAAAAAAGAAGTGATTAATTCCCGTTTGAGATTGTAGGTACAGTAAACATGAATGGTAATGATATTACCACGAATAAGCTTAACTTTCTGTCTCTCTGTCCCAAAGACCCCCAGCGAGCCAGCAGCCTTGAAGCATTTTCTGGGTAGGGGCTTGGTTTTCGGCCCTTTGCAGATCAAAGGAAGGATGCACCAGAAAGAGCAGACAGCGCTTTCATCTTCACAATATGAGCCACGCAATTATCCCTCACCTTCTTACATCCAGGCAATACAATTCCTTCTGTCATGAGGCCAAACCGAGCGTGTTTCTGAAGTAGAGGAAGAAAATCAAAGCAAAGTCAGTTGTTGAAGCAGGGGCTGAGGTCAAGAGGGCCAGTGCAGCAGCAGGACGTGTTCGCGCTGGTGGGACGTGGGCGAAAGCTAAACACAGAACCAAATTCCCATCATCTGTGTGTGTGGAGGGGCACCTGTGTGACACCCCGCTGAGCCACCCCTGGAGCGGGGATAGATTCATTTCAGTACAGTCAGGGCTAAAAATTTCTGAAATGCAGCTAATTTGGGGCTGGCCAGCTTGGAGCACAGAGAGGGAGAGCTGGCAATAGAAAAATAACCCGGCCACAAGTTTGCAGCAGGCCCAGAGCTCTCTGGTAACTCACCGTAACCTTACTGATGTTACATGGAGGTTGAATTTACTCCACAGCGTCCTAAAGGTATTACAGATCCCAGTAACAGGGGAGCCTATGGGTCTTCCATCACTTTGCAGCATAGGATTTTTGCGCATACGGGCTGTGTGTCACAACCAAGAGAGTTGGCATCTTTTTCTATCTCCTTTTTTGAAAACAAGGAAACAGAATTATTATTTTTTTCACTTGAATTCCTCTTGTCTGAGCTGGTTGTCACTGCACTGAGTGTGGCAGGTTTTCCTCAGGTAGTATAATTTCCATATTTACTTGCTTTTTGTTATTGGTTCGCAGTGGAATATTGCGATAGAAATGTAAGTACTCCACAAAAGATGCAGCTTCATCTAGGATATGACAGTTAAGTAATGTTTCAAAATGACATATCAAATAAGTTACTCAGTTTACGTATTTATAACCATTTTGACTTAATCTTTTCCCAGCACCAACATGAATCAGGTTGTATAATTATGTGCAAGACTTCTGGGCAGCTATGAGTATTCAGCCGCTAAGTGTCATTCCTTAAAAAAAAAAAAACACCAACACGCTCTTTGTGGTTTGAGCTGGTTACATGACTTCAAACTTATTTTGAAAGCTTCTCAAAACAGTTCTTCTTTTCCTAGGTATTTGACCAGAACCATAACCTAGGCATTAAAAGCAATCTAGTGCGAATGGCAATGAAAGCAGCATTGTTCCGTTGGCATAGGGAAGTTTGTTTGTCAGAAATTACAGCATAGGGAAAGGGTTCTTTGGAAGATGCACTATGAAGAAAGAAATACATAATTCCCATGCAAACTGACAGAAAAGATGATTAATGTAGCAACTTACTTTACTTAACACATCAATTTTAAGTGAGGCTGTTTGAGCTGCACTGGTTTTACTCGTCCTTCTCCCCAGCAGCGTGAACCCTCCAATGCTCGGTTAACGCTGCAACACTCCTTGTTGCTTTGATTAATCATCCTTTGCCCCCATTTTTTCCTCATTCCAACTTCCTAATCAACTTCATTTTTTTATTTTTATTTGTTTTGACTTATATTAGAAGGAAAAGGAGATTTTAAAAAATCAACCCATTAATAAGGGCCTATATTAAGCAGAGCAATGGGGAGTTGGCATTCTTTCCGTAATACATTTCAGGTAGCATTGACAGTTTTTCAATACAGAGGAAAACTCAGAAAATGATAGTATATATCAAGTGGTTCTCAGTCAACAATGAGAAAGGATAGAAAGAGATTCACAGTCAAAATTAAAATTAATAAATACTAAAACACGTACATTAGAAATCTGGCATCTCCATACCTTCTTTTTTGCCAAGGCTTGATTTATAATGCAAGACCTGACATATTATAAAGGTAAATATATATATGAAAATATATATAGCTATCTACCAATCTATCGATAGATATGAGATCATAGGCTGCTTCTTGGCTGTTATCTAAAGAAGTCCAGCTGAAGCTGGACCAAAAGTATATTAATCATTCATGTTCAGGTACAGATCAATATGCTGTGAAACACTTTCATCTTTTCCTTAGAAATAATGTTTGGATATCTTCCAGCCTGCTTGATGGCTGCAAAATCTCCTAACATACTAGTGAGGGTTAGTCTTTGTCTATTTTAATTTAAACTCATGATGTAACATATAATAATATTATCCACTGACAACACCGTATGAAATCTCTGCTTATCATTGCCTGTGAAGACACTGGTAAAACTCCAACAGCCCAAGATTAAAGTGCAGGAGCAAGTGTTACTCCTTGGGATCCAGGCTACCTCTTGAGCCACATGTCTGTAACTCAGATGAGGAGTCTGAAAATTGTAATATGGCTTAAAGATGTGAGAAGAAACTTGAAATTATAAAATTAAAATTATCTCTTTCTTTTCCACAGCTATTAACCCAGGGGAAAAAAAAACACTGAAAGATCTCCATGTTTACTGTTGAATGTCTACTGGTTCTATAAATGCCATTTGGAATCAGAGCTATTCGACGTGCCTGAAAATCAAATCCACAGTACTGCCTATTTTCAAACTAATTAGCAGACCCACCCATTGTCTCTTAACATAAATAAGTATTTTCTTTGTCATTTAACAGGTGGAAGAGTTGAAATACAAAGGAAACCAGATCCAGAGAATAAGCATTTTAAGTGAAAAGTAAAAGAAAAATGTTAAATACAACTATTCTCTCCTGTTAAAAAATATAACCGTGTGAAAAATTGTGTCATATATTTTGCTGCGTTCAGGACAAAACAAGAGAGTGAATGCAGTAGCCTGGCTCAGACACAACGTCAGAGCTGGGGAAGTTTGTCTCACTAGTACCAGCTTTATGCACTAGCTGGATACTCACACAAAAACTCTCCCTTTCCAACAACAGGAGCGTTTTTTTTCTTTCATGAGACAGAGGTTTCAATTCTTCTGCCCTTTATACTGCTTGGTTTTCAATAGACATTAATATTCTTTTCTGGACTAGCAATTTTGTGTCTCTCTCGAAACGGCACTTGGCTTTGGCCTCTTCAGATACTCTTTGTTCTCTTCTCCATTAGCCTCCTGGACAGTTATCGTGTTGATCTTGGTACGTCACCTCTCTCCAGGCGTGGCCCTGCTGGCTCCCCAGTCCTGACTACATCCAATACAACTCTCACTTTCAAAGGCTTCAGAAATCGTCTCCCTTTTGCTCACCATACCTGCCCGGGGGAGGACACTCTCCCTGGCAGCATCCTGTGATGAGAGGGTCACTGCAACTGCCATGGACCATCTTCCTGTCATGGTTTTGGCCAAACTGGAGAGAGTTAGAAGAGGCCTAGCTAAGAAGTAAAATTACTGAACAGAAAGTTGGTTCTGTTTTACCTCAAACCAGGGCACTTCCTGATGTCTTCAGCATCACAGCTCACCCCATTAGGAGTAAACGTCCAACAGGTTCCTCTTTGAAACTCTCCTTTGCTAGGAAGCCAAGGAAAAAGCCTGTGGGCTGCTGGGGTGGTAGAGCTGGCAAGCTGATCAATAATACAGCATTTCTTTTTTCATTGTGCTTCAATTTTTTAATTTGCTCTGTACAGCACCAAGCACCCTGGGGACCTAAGGGCTCCAAGTGCTTCAGTAATAAAAATACCAAAATTATTTATATTAAACTTCACCCAGCCAAAAATAAATGACCTGAAGTGGGCAGGTGGAAGGAAGGCAAGAAGCCATGAGATTTCCAGATCTCTGTACGTCATACCAAAATGTCTTGCTTTAATCATTTATCCTGTGTGATATACTTACTAGCAATTACAGTAGCAACTAATCCAGTATAGAATCATAGAATCATTTAGGTTGCAAAAGACCCTTGGGATCATCGAGTCCAACCATCAGCTCCACTCTACAAAGTTCTCCCTTACACCATATCCCTTAACACCACATCTGAGGGCTTCATCAGTGATTCAAATTAAACCATTAAGAAATACTTTTGTATCAAAAATTATTACTGTAAATACGTCAAGGCGGACAAATCCTGACAAGAAAATCCTCCGATTTCTTCAGCTTGCTACAACTGTATTATTAGAAAAGACCTCTGTTGGTAATAGGTATTGATTTCAAAGCTCCATTTGCAAGAAGATGAATCCAAAAGTATGCCAAAAAAGCCATATTTTCTAGAGACAATGGAGAATGTTCTTTGACTAAAATTAGTTTTTCGCTGCTCTGTCACTACTCCCTTTTATATATGTCCCATGGCACCTATTGTCAAACTAATACGGCCATTCAACATTTCATTGCTTAATTGTAAATTTTTAAATGAGATCATTTATTTTTATTACTGATCAATCAAGTTGAATTTATAGCTTGTATTCCCCTCACCATCCCCAAACACACTTACCCCCAAAGGTAAAATAACTTGAAATGGGTATAAAAATTGAATTAAACCAATATGTTTTTATTCTGCTCCAGCTCTTTCCCCACTGTTCTACAATTAAAATTCTATGAGGAATATAATATTGAAGAAATAAATCTTACCATGTTTAATCAGACAAGATTCAAAGAAATAAATCACAAAGGAAACAGTGAAACACCTTCTTCCAAAGAATGTGTAAAGGAAATGGTGACTCTTCAGATGAATGAATAATTCTGTAAAAATGTTTGTCTTATTTTAACGTGTAAAAATTATGGCTAGTTTCATGACCATATTAACCAGGTCTGTAATGAAGTATTCAAGCTGATATACATTGTATACCTTAAATACAGGCAATTGTGCCTATGTTTAAATTCTTTCTTAAGCCAACCCACAGAGCTTATGGTCTTCACCACTTATTGATTCTCTTCTACCTTGCTAGTACGGCTGTCAGTCATGTACTCACATGATGTAGTATAAAAGCACTCTCCTATGATCTAATCTATGCAGAAATGATAAGCGCTAAAGACCTGACCATGAACACAATTTTATTTCCTGCTCTGGTGCCACTGGGTGGGCTGGGGCTGTTGCTGTAACCATTGGGTGCTCAAGGAAGCTGAAGGCCTGGAGGCAAAAGACATACCTGAGCTCATGGTGTGCTCGTCATCACAGCAGCACTTAACGGAGCACGTTCAGGGCTGAGAGAGCGGTATCAATAGAGGGGACACACAAAGATAACTTGTGACTTTCTTAGGCTCCCATCCAGAAAAGCACTTAAGCCTCATTAACCTGTAGACACCCGAGTAATAGTATTGAAATCAGTGGCTTTTCCGTCAGGTTTGTACAGAACTGCTGAAGGTTTGCACTGAGTTTGTGCTGAAATCCTCACTACTTTGAGACTTTAATCATGCAAGAAGCAAAGCAGCTGAACAGTAAACGTGGGAAGAGGAACGCTGGAGCAGCGCGACATCTGCAGACCAAGGAAAACGTTCCTGTGCCTGGCCTTCTGCAGGATGGAGGTCTGAGGGGACCACAGGGCTGCTGTTATGTTTCTATAACAGATGTACGGCAATGAGAATGGCACCATAGGAGTCAAAACCAGCAAGTGAAGTACCTGCATTTAAGAAGAGGGATGAACAAGGAAAGCGATTCAGGAAATCACTTCTGACCTTGGTCTATTAGTCTGACTTTGATCGATTACTCTGAAAGAATAATTAAAATCATGAACGTAAATGGCCAATAGCAGAAAAAGCAACAGGACTGGACAGAAAAAGATATAGCCAGATGAACCAAGATCTTTCTTCATTTTGTTAACTGTCCGAAGGAAACACAGTAACTCATTTGCGTCTGAATTTCATGGAGCATTTGACATGATTCTACATGATAATTTTTTAAATGGGAGCTAGCTGAAAAATAAAAGGAATACAAAGAACAGCAAAAGATGAAGTATCAAAGGGAAAGTATCAGACAAGAGAAAGGTTGAAAGTGAATTTACCAAGGACTGGTTCCAACATGATCTGGTTATACTATGCCTTTCATTAACCTGTATTTACTTCATCAGCACAGAAATAAGAGTCTGAGGTTTGCTGATGAGACAAAGGTGGGAGGCATCGTCAGTCCTGATAATAATCACTGTTCTATACTGACTGCCCGGTCTTGAGGAATAAGATCACAGACTTGGGGATTAAAGTGCAAGTTCAAACACAACAGTACACATTTCTGATGTAAAACTGACCTTATCAGTTGGAAATGACAAAAGTGATAAAGATCTGGGAACACCAGCTGGAGGTATGCAGTATTAGTGGATTATAGGATGACTATGAACCTCAACACCACCATGCGTGAAAGTGTCGCTTATCAGGTGGTGAAGTGACAGAGACACACTGGTGGTATGTCCTCTGCAACACAGGCCGAGAGTAAATGTGAGTTTTCAGAGGACATTGTGTAGAAAGAGATATTAGAATGATCTGAGGGATGAAAAATTAATCTGGAAATGGAAGACAAAAACGCCTCTTTCTACTTGTTTAGTTTACGAAGATTCAGGCTGAAAGAGGATGGGATTATTGTCTACAGAAAAACTAACATAAACATTAAGAAAAAAAAACACCAACCACCCTATTAACCTAAAAAAATTCATTCTGGTAAATGAACAAATTAATATTATTTTTCTTACTATATTTAATCCAGAAATTATTTTTTAAAAAACCCTAAAAACCTAAAGATCAAAGCAGCAAGAGCATGTCACAGTCTTCCCATTGGAGTAAAAGTAACCAAGCTCTACTTTTAAGATGCTGCTTGAGCTGTTTATAAAAAAGATTGTATCATGGGATTGTCTGGATTTAGGGATTTAAGAATTCTATGAGAGTCCTGTGTGTCTCAAGGAAGTATTGAGAGACGGACATGCTACAATCTACCCACTTATTGCTGGGTTTGTCCCAATATTTAATGGCCATGTGCTTTTTCGTAAGGAAGTCTCCACGTGTAGACCATCCCAGGAAAGTGCAAAAAGCCTCTGAAAAATACCAAGAATTATTTAATTATTCAAGAGTGAATGAAGGAAAGAAATATATTTTGCCTATGAATTACAAATTATTCATCTGTCTTCTGGCACAAACCTGTAGATTTTTTTTTTGGCGAGGGTTTTGTTATTACAACAAAAGGAAAATTTGCATCATAGTTTTTCTTTTTGGTGTTTTTGGAGTTTTTCTATTTGATTGTGTATGACTAGATCTAGAAGACAAATCAAACAATAGATATTATCTATAATAAAATGTGGATTAAGAGTGAAACATTTCAAAACTTTTATTTCAGTAACTGAAAATAATCATGACTTGCATTACACGTGTTTTTAATTATTGGCATAATTAATATTAAATATTAATTGAAGATCCATGTAGACATAAGTACCTGCTCTACACTGTGTAGAGGTAGACATGATCAGCAACTGGAATGCCCATAGGCTTGATTTTTGCATTTTTATTTCTATAATTGCAGGTTAACGCCATCTCCAGGACATCTGTTTATACACACAGCAATTTCCAGCTGAGAGTCTTCCATGATTAGATGGGTAGTGCTTTGGAAATGTCATGGATGAATTTCTAGAAGCTTTGTTCAAATAAACTGAATTAATAATTTTTACAGATCAAACATTGTAACAACTTCAAGTAAAACAGATTTTAAAAAGTGTAGAAGATATATCCGTTACAGAGGAGTTAGGTCATTCCTAGGGATGATTCAAGGCCAAGCATCAGTACCCGGGGAGCCCAAACAGAGCAGGCTTTTCTAGCACAAGTGATTACCTCATGTCACCAGGCGACAAAAAGTGGAACTGCTCTCATTTCTTGCATGTTTACGTACCCTGAATTCAAAGACATGACTTAATCTTTCACTATTTTGCCTCTTTATATAAGAACTGGTGATAATCACGTAGCCATTGAGGAAATTAAGGTGGCATTACTTACTGTTGTTTAGCTGACCCAATGAAGACTGGTGTAAAATAAACTGTATTGTTAATTTGGACTGGATTATTTCAGATGTTCTATTTTTTTTGTTCTTTTTTTTCTCTAAGCATCAACAAAACCTCTCTCTCTGACAGAGTTACTCTCTAAACAGTATGTGGTTCTGGTTGTGTTGCCCGGGGAATGGGGCAAAACAGAGAGATCTAAAATAATTTTTTTTCCCAATAAAACAACTCATCTTCACATCATTAAAGTCTGTTATTGCAAAATATACTTTCTAGAAACACTTCCATACTACAAACTACGCTATATAAAATAGTCACTAAAACCAATCAGAAAATAAGACAATATGATTACATCAATAAAAAAGAAAAAAAATCAAATACATACTTCCTGTTCATATTGCATGTTGAAGATAAATGCACAAGTTTAAAACAAATAATTTCATAGCAATTTTGGAGAGATATAAAAAGTCAGAACTGGTAGTGTTTATGAATAAAAAGAATAACATCTGTGAGTGGCGGCATTGTAGATTACTACAGAACAAACGCCTCAGATGAATTCTTAAATCTGACGGTTGTAATAGTACACTTGACGTCTTTGCCTTTAATATCTGGAGGTTTGGTATATTATATTATATGTTAAAGTTTATAGAAACAGATGGAATGAAAACCAAAGAAAATTATGATTAAAACTTATATAACAGGCCTTAAAGAATTTGTGCCTTCAATATTAAATTTTCAATGAAAGTATCTTGGACCATCGGGAAATTTTAAAAGTCATACTTCCGAAAGTTTTGCAATGCCTTCTGACGTTTAGACTGATAAAGTGTGTAAGCCGATAGTTTAGAAAAAGTTGATCATCTGTTGACTTCAAATAAGACTCCGATCTCAGACTTGCTTTTATTCACTGCTATAGAGGCAATATTTTCATCAAAGAGCAATTCTTCTAGGCTTAGTATTTTCGAACTTGAGCTCACTTGTTGCTCACGTTGTACAATACTACAGTTCCACCTCCTCCAGTTACCTGCCAGCATGGACTGATTCCGACTGCAGAATGAGCAAGGACTTCATAAGAGCATTTCTTGGAGGATTTGTTGGTGTGTGCATCTTTGGCTGGAGCTGTAGCTCTGTCAACAGTGAATTACAGCAGAAGTTTTGCTTCAGCTTGGTGATTCCAAAGCTTTAATGCTTTACTGTTTTTTTAATTTCTCTATTATAACAGCTGACAGTAATCTCGGATCAATAAATGGATGCTTTTCTCCTAATCATTGATCCTTTGTTCATAAACACACAACTTCTGGTGTTGCTGGGAATACAGGGTGCAATTGCTCAGTTTGGTAGAAGAATTGAGTCTATTTGGTCCCTGAGTTAACAAAACAATTAAGTCTGTACTTAAACTTAATTGACTTGAGTGAAAACAAAGTGACCTGTGTCTTTTATCGAACAGTTAAACATGTCAATGTGCATTTGACATGCAGCTTAGATTACACTGAATGTGTAACTGCTTCTCCTTCTGGGCAATCACAGCAATGCCACCTACGGCAGCATTATTTGATATAAAGTTTTCATGCATGAGTTTTTGCCACCAGTGATCAGGATTAAAAACACTGGGAAATTCACTAATCCCCATGTACAGGCTGTCTCTATTGTCAGCAAAATTTGAATGAATCAGGAGTTTCCTATAGTTTGCTGTTTTGGAGGTTTTTTTATGCAATGAAGACCAGAGACTGCACCCACTTCATGTTCAGGAACAGAGGCAGATAACAGCAGAATTTTAAAATCTGGACTATGTAAATGAACAGGATGTTAATGGAGAAGACCAGCGTCTGGTTTGGTACATTGTTACCACTAGTGCACACGCAAATGCATCTTTTCTGATTTTTGAAAAACACCTTTCGCATCACCTGAGATGAAAGGGTCAAATTTCACAATAGCGATCCTTCTGCAATTCGGCTGCCAATAATGGAAAAAGTAACTGAATTTCAAGATTCAGTGAGAACATGAAAATCGTCAGTTGTTGAGTAATTTGTTTTAACTGGGTGTTTATACTACTAAATAAATTGGAATACTAATAATCATAATTTGCACCTGTATTTCCTTTTCCATCTGAGGATTTCGAAGTCCTTTAAAAACATTATAATAAAGCTTTTCAAACAGTATCTAAGTTTCACAACACCCCCCCGTAGCAGCTGGGATTAGGAAGCAGCTGGAAAACAGTGAGCAGGGAATTGTGAATGACTTGGTCTTGGTGAAGTTCACCAGCAGACCGGTGAATCCTCACTTGCACTCTCCTTCCTCACCACGAGCAAGCACAGACTCCATACAATGACGAGTCACAAAGTGTCCTAGATTAATATTTTCAAAATATCCTCAAGAAAGAATAGTGTATAATGGGAATTTTGATATTTAGCAATGGAAGTAAAAATCTGAAAGGCACAAGTAGGAGTTGGACACCCATTGATTTGTTGATATGTGGCTACCCGATTGCCTTTAAACCTTAGAAATTAACTGAAATCAAAACAATTCCATCAACATCTGGTTCAGCAAACTCAGTAATACTTCACTTTAAAAGACTGGGAAAACTTGATCAGCTGTAATTCCTATTTCCACACCTTTCCCAGCTGGAATTTTTATGAAGATTGAAGCCTTAAAAAGAAGAGTCTTTCTTAAAACGTGCTAAATAGCATCTGACAAAAATAGAAGCTGACTAATCTAATGTAACAGACACATTAATGAAGGATCACTAATTGCTCTCATTTCATGTTAATTACTGTAAGATATATAGTCAAATGACCTTTGAATATGAAGTCTTTCTGGAGGAAGCTGAAAACTTATTAACCTTTCCTCCTCCTTCACACACAACGTATTTCTGAATCCAACCACACATTTTACAAATGGTATTTTAGGAAAATACCTTCCTGTCTTCTCTCTTCAGCTATGGACCAACATCCTAGAAGGACACACTCTTTCTTCTATGTAATCTCAATTCTTCCTGAAAAGTTGATTTTTCCCCTTCTGTATTTTCTATATCTTATAGGAATTTCTACAAAGTCGAAAATTAAAAACTTTGTGAAAGGCTTTTTCATAACCAATTTTGTGTGTACTATTCTTATTGTAGTGTACCTCAACAAATCCATCATACTTTCAGCTTAAAACTTTTTTTCTCCTGCCAGCATCTGCCAATGCTCTTCCCTCATCAGTCAAAACTGCCTTGACTATTATACATCAAGGTGCTCTTGTAAATTTTTCCGTTTTCCTACATTCAAATCTTGTATTTGTTGCTGATTTTTCCATTGTTGCCAGCCACAAAAAAAGGTTATAGATTAATTTAGTTATTAATTCATAGAGATCTGAAAGTGAATTAGTAACTATTGCATTTTCAGTGGTATGAAGCCTGGTGTCTTCCGTGGGCTGATTAAGTCTTAAATCTTTCTGCTTCATATCTCCTCTTCTCTGCTCTCTCTCGACTACTATTCAGATCAATCAACTCCAAATTCGTTTTCATCTTCACTGCTCAGTCTGAAATATCTGCATGGCTCCGGCAGCCATCTGTTAGAGTTGGGGCATTTCATACAGGTGTTCACCTCAGTCCCTCTCTTCTTACCTGACAGCAAGGAGTTCAGTTACACTAAATATAACAATATCCGGTTATAAGATATGATACCAGCCCTGCTTCTTAATGGAATGGGTCTTAAAACACGCCATCTACAAGTGCCATGGGAGCAGGATCTCTGCAGAGAAGGTCCGGGCAGGCAGAGCCATTTGGTGGCACAATTTTGCAAAGCCTTGGTGGGGATCTGCTCTTGGTGCAGGAGCGGTGAAAGCTTTCAGCGTGCAATCTTCGACACACATCCGTTGTAGGAGAGCAGATGTCACCTACTGGCAGCTGGATTAACTTTTGGTTTCATGCTCACTGAGGTTTATGTTCTTTCAGTGGTGCCTGGTATCGAAGCCTGCATTAAAATTCTCAGTCTGTACTTATTTTATAGCTATGGACTTCTATGCCAATAATGTAAAGTTACAGTGCTGAAGTTTATAGAAATGTGACCCCTAAGACCCCCTGTACAAAGGAAAAAAAAAGAATGCCTTTCTCCACCAATGCAGAATACTTACAATTTTTGAGGCTCAAGCGATTCAAAAAACCATTCCTCATCTCCAGCTGTGATCTTTTGACATATGTTTAGCATCCATTTTACTGGTGTAGTAAAGTAAAGGTAACTCGTTCTTTCAACAGAAATTAAATTTAACAGTTGCTCTATTATAGTTGGTATAGGTGGGGAACGCCTCTCTAGAAAATTTTAAGGCATTCTACGAATAGTCCCAATATGCAGCTCAAATAAACAAAGCGTACTCGTTATTGAAAGGAACAGCAAATGCAACGACTGCTTCTGCCAGCGTTTTCATGCCACTATTGCTCTGCAAAATCTGCTCCACCCCAAGGTTATTGCTGAGGACATTATGGAGGAAGCACAGAAGGGAGGCAAGAGAGAGGGATTACGCTTTTATTGTTAGTGAGGAGCATTTCCAGGTACCATTAAAAATAATTTATCTATCATTTTTTGTTCTCAGCAATTGCCAGATGAGAGAAACATCTCATCTTTATGAGGGGCTCACTAGGAGTGCTGCCTTACAATCTTGCCCAAGGCTGTTTCAATACCGTATAAAGAGCGATGTAACACAAGGTATTCAACCCAGAATCACAAGTAATGAGTGCTTTATAAATCCAGTTCCTTTTACAGTCAAAAGGTTTAATGAAAGAAATTAAGTTTCTTAAAAACCAGACAATAGCCCAGCTGTTTGGCTGAGCGGGACGAATCTTGGGAAGCACCATTTCAGCTCTCTAATTAAGGGCCCAGGCCTGGAGGCTGATGTAAAATTTAATTCCTGTGACGCCCAAGAATGGGTACACTGTTGGTGCTGTTATACACGTCAGGCAACTCAGTGGACAAGGGTGAAAATACTACCAAAACCAGGCTTTCAAAATTCAGGAATTGGGCCTCTAAAATCCGTTTTTATGTAATAGTAAATCTGAAGACCTTTTTATTTATCTCAGTGGTTTTGAGTTTTACTGGAGAAGAGAGGTCAGATATATAAGCTCCCTTTCACCCATATGTTCACAACATACAAGTAAAGTTAATTGAGGTTATTCATTTGTTCAGTGCAAGTCCATGCCTCGGGGCTGTGAGAGGAATACTCGGTATCATAATAGTTGATCCCATCAAGTGGTCTCTGACTCCTGTGCCCATAAGACTTCTCTATAGGGCACAGAGGCATTTTATTCTCACAACTTACTTACCCTACCTCAGGACAACATCTTCAACATCCATGTCCTGTGCATTTCACTTTTGAGGCACCATCTTATTACTGGAACCTGATTACAGGGGGAGGCGAGGGGAAACAAAGTCTGCAAAAGCAGCAATTAGAACTAAGAAATATTTTATTTGGGAATTTTAGTAAAAGTTTATGATGGAAAATCCAGTCCTCAGAACCTGTGTAAAGCCTTCTGCGAGAAAACAAAGTAATAAATTGACCGGTTCAAGGACAACTGTTCAATGGGTTTGGGTTTCTTTCTCTGTTTAATTGATTACAAATTAAATGTTACCATCATGAAGTCATTGCCTCAAATTCTGGTTTCTCAGACACCATAAGAAGCACCTGAAGTTGACGGGTTTTGCAAAATGAAGCTCTCTTCTTTTCAGCCTCCAAAAATTTTGAGGGAAAAAAGAAGGCATGAAATCAAAACTCAACAAAATTCAATATCTAGAAAGGCATGGCATTTCCCCACAGAAGTAAGTTTGTATATTGTATATTGATTGTTCCATATCTGGTAAAATCTGATTTCTAACAATTTGTGAGGTGCAGACTAGCTGGACTGTAAAGAGATATTTCTGACTGGTTTTCTGGTTGCTTAAAACAAAAGGAAATACAGAGGGTCATGACAAGACTCACATCCACTGACCATGGTTGTACAGAATTCTCCTAAGTGACAACATAAAATAATTCTCGTTTGATAGCTGGAAAAGTTACATGGTAGCTATCAGCTCACTTTCCACCACCCCACCCCCCCCAAGGATTTTTAAGGATTTAATTACCATTAAGCAATGCTGCATCTGTAGACTTTTTACTATAATTTCCAAATCAAGCACTTCTTCAAAACTGCAAAAAACTATTCAAACCTTTCCAAGCAAAACCCTGTTCAGTGTGTCCAACCCTTCTGCGTACATTGCTTTCATACCTGTTTCTTGACTTACTCAGAGAAACATCTTGCAAAGGTATGTCTGCAGGGAGGGGTGAGGGATGCACAGGCAAATCTCAGCAAGAGTCAAGGATCACGGAGCGATCTGTTGCATTTACTGTTCCTTATAAATCTCTGAGTCTTAGTTTGTAGCTTTCACTAATATCTCAGAGAACTCTTTAAAGGTTTGATCTTGGTCAGATCTCAGCAAAATTAAGAGTGCATCTTGGGATGGCACAATATTTTCTGCTGTCAGGAGCTAGAGCTGAAGAGTTGGCTATTTCAGACCAGCCGCCTGCCCTGTCTGGTTTGTCACAAGTATTTTCATAGAGGTATTGCAAGAAAATTATTACTTCTAAAATTAGCTCTTACAGTTTAAAGTGTATGAAAAGCTTGTGGGACTTCATAGCTTCTTTACAAGACAACACCTTTGCAACCTAGGAATGAAACTGAACTGTTAAAAAAAACCCTATCTGCAGAGAATTAGAAAAAAAGAAGAGCTAATTCATAACAAAATACAGTGGTGAGAGTGATTGATGCTACTTTCTGTTTATCCCTAGAGGCTGAAGCAGTTTTGCCAGGTTTCTCCAGGTAGCCATAGTTTACAGCTGCTTTGGTGCTGCTTTAAAGCTGTATCAGTCCTTAGACAGCTTTTGGGTGGATTTCTAAACTAGCAAAAATGAATCTTTGATCTTATGCATGTGCACGTCTCAGGTATCACTTAGATGATATCTGAGGACAAGGCTGGCCTCTTCAATATGCGGCTGCTTCAGCCCTCTAGAAATGCCAACATGAACTCAGTTTAAGTGAGTTTGTTTGTTAGTAAAGATCAAAAAAGACATCTGCAGAGACAGCCGTGCAATAACTCTGTCGCTGTTGTTAATGCAGTTCCCATCCAGCGCTCAATCTTTCTGCAGCCGTATTCTCCTCCAGGAATGAGAAGAACAGGACCATCAAAGAGGGAAAACCAGGTCAGAAAAGCTGAAAAGGAGAACAGCAATAAAGGAAAGAGCTGCCAGGAACAAGACCCTCTGCAAACCATGGTGATGGCTGTTCCTATACTTACTACATAAACATAGTAGGATTCCTTGCTCCGAACTTGACCCTCTCTACAACGAGATCTGTTGAGGTCAAAGGGTTTTTATTCTTGGCCACACTGAAGCAGGAGTCGGTTACTTCTCTGGGGTGATAACACACAAATTTCAAGACTTACGAATGCTGGGGAAGTTGTTTCTCTGTAGGAC
This sequence comes from Larus michahellis, assembly GCF_964199755.1. Lineage (NCBI taxonomy): Eukaryota > Metazoa > Chordata > Aves > Charadriiformes > Laridae > Larus > Larus michahellis. The sequence continues at coordinate 51,274,779 of NC_133902.1, forward strand.
ATTTCCCACCAAATAAAATTTCATTGGAAACAAACTGATAGGATTTGGGAAGGTTTAAGCAAAGTTTCTATCTTTACGTGATGGCACACAAATAGAAAATATAGCACTGAATGTGCTCCAAAATGAAGTCAGGTGAGACAGAGCTTGAGGGGGTTTTGTCTACATTTGGCAAAGTTTAAATCTACTAATATTGGCAGTTCAGAGTCAGACAAGATGGTTTTATTTAACTGTTCTCAAGCTGATTTAACAGACACTGCTCACTCTTTTTCCTTTTTATTTTAGACATCGATTTTTTTGATAAAGCAATGCTTTTTATGTCTAAATATAACTGTGTAGTAAGGCTGCACTATTTAGAATTATAGAGCCTTCTTGCACTGCTTTTTAAGTTATGCTGCATAACTGTTTCAGAGCAGGAACTAAACAATAATGTACTACACACCTTTACAGTGGCCTCAGATAATTACAATATCCATATTTTGACTTAAAAGCAAAGCGTTCAGTCTGAGAGTCAAAGCCAAGCAGACAAGCCTACAGATTCATTTCAGTAAGCTGCTGTGAGTCTTAGACAGAAAGGACATTTTGTTCTTTGTAAGTATCAAATGTTAGAAACCATTTCCATAAGGCAATAAATATATGACTTGGTTTTATATAATTTATAAGGAAATAAGCCAAAGAAAAATGAGTTTTCTTATCTTGCTTTGCTTTGGCAGTGACACTATGGGAGGAGAGCACGGCTGCCTTTTATGAAAAACACAACCTGCGATAACACATTTTATGGTTTTTGATTTTAGACTCGTCCATGAGCATGCATGATGTCTTGAGGTATCATTTTTTTACACCAATAAAAAGAAAAACTGATATAAGGTTTTATGTATGGCATTTTGTCATATGGATGGTGCAAGGTTAAAATAAGATCAGCTGAAACATTTACAACATACTTCATTATCTTCCGTGAAACATATAACCGGATAATTGGGAAAGCAAAAATCTTTGGTATAAGGAGTTATGAATTGAATAAAATTACCTTCTGCAACATGAATTTCTGAGATGGGGATTTTCTCTTCTGCTGAAAAACATCAGGAGTTATGAAGTCTATCCTAGCATATTTCTTCCGAGAATCACGCTTTTTTCCTATTTTGTATTTAATACAGAAACTTTCTCTTCCCATCCTCTCTTGACTTCCAGTTTATTAATGTTTAGTTTAAAATAATCTTAAAATCGCAAATCCAAGTTTTCTGTCAGTTCTTAAACAAGCACCCTTTGTAGATCATTTAATTAGTAACCCTGTTTACCAAAATCTTTGCCCTGTATTAGTAGGCACAAAATATTCAAAGGGGACTGCACCTTCTGATGTCTGTAACTGATACTTGCCCTTTCATACCCTTGGATTGTAAATCTTTCATTGCCAGATTAAAACGGGCAGCAAAATCCTGATTAATTTAAGTGGGATTTAAATCTAGAGTTTATTATAGGATTCTTTTTGTCTTTTCAGTTTCTCTCCTCTGAGGCGTTCTTATTTAGTCAGATCACAATGAATTAACAGCTTAATATTTCTAAGGCGTAATAGCTCTTACTGGCATCACTGACATCTGTGGATCGTGTCCTAACTTGGAAATCAAGGTATATATCAGTAACTTTAAGGAATCAAGAATGCGTAAAAGGCATCCCTGGGCTTTTCCCCATGTTAACTTCTTTTCCATAATCTTCTGTGTCATGTAAATATATATCACTTACTGTAATTGCAGAATATGACAAAACAGGATGAATTATTCCTTTAATAGTATATGGCGCCATGCATTTCTGAGTCAGACTGTTTGCTCTCTAACGTGCCTTGAGCACAACAGCCTGTGTTACAATTTTAGACCTGCAAGCAACAGCCATGTTAGCGTATTCTGCAATATCTTCCATCAAAAGTCATAGTTGTACCAATGGCATAAGAAGTTTTTACTTACGTATGTTTGTGGTTCAGCTACCACCGCGGAGGTTTATAGCATCCTTTTTCACCCTCCTTGCCCAATAGAGAGAAGAGCCTGCCCTTGTAGCAGGTCACACACAACAGAGGGTTAAAAAATTAGAAAACAAAATATATGTGTGTCTAGCTCACTGTTGACATGCCTTCTGCACCAAGACACTTGAGAGTTTTACACGATGATGGATGTACAACCACAAGTTCCCTGGGAAAGACTTCATGGAGAAGCTGAGCTTCCTCATCAGTGCCATTACTTGCGGGGCCACTCTCAATGTCTTTGTTATATAAAGTAAATATGGCGTGTTCACGTTTGTCGCCTTTCTTTCTGGAAAATGCATTTGGGCCAGGCCTACCTGTTCCTTTCCTAAAGAGCCAACAAGATGCAAAGCCAGAGCTGAAGCTTTTCACTACCAGAAGAGGCATCTGTGTTACTGAAAGCAAAAGCTAATTTTAATTCAGTGGGGCTTCTATTTTATACTGCCCTTTTTAATTTTATTATCTAAAACTGTAGATAGTCTGGACTGGATTTTAGGTCCCTGCAAACAAAACTTTTCTCTCCTTCACTGTCTTTAGATCCCAAAATTTACATTCTCTGGACAGGGTTATTATCTTGCTAGAGCCAGAACAGCTACAGCTGGGATATCGCTCAAGTCAAACACGCACTGCATCTAAAAACTTTAAACAAACACCCTACCAAACAAAACTTATTCATGTTTACAGCTTCAACACATTTCACAGAAAAGTCTTTTGGCTTCATTTCTAGCATTGATCAAAACAGGAAAAGAAAAAAAAAGACAAGAACACACCTGCAAGTAAATGCATCTGTTGTCTTATCTACAAAATAATATCTTAGTCTAAATGTTTCTTCCCTGTTTGTACAGTGCCTGTAAAATAGGATAAAATGGGCTCTGGGTATGTTTAGTGTGCCAAATCACTATGAAAACACAAATAAAAAAATGAATTAGGATTTGTGATTTCTTCATCGGTTTATGAGACGGATTACCTTTGTTATCTCAGGCAATTTTTTGAAACATTACTGTTTCTAAAACAGGCCTAAAGGCGTTTCACTTTTTTTTTTTTAAATGCTTAGACGAAAGATATAAAAGGGTATTAAAATGGCATGTTTAAGTATCGCTTATAAACCTAATCAGTCCTTACATCTTAACTTTCACCTTGCTGCTATAAACCAGGACTAACATGCCCCATGGGCAGAACTCACAGGAGTGGAAATTAGTTCCCTGGCAAGCTGTGGATTGGTATGGTACTGCAGGCATTCTCTGAATGCCTCTCTGAAACTTCTCCTCCAAAAATCTGCCAGGCATCCTCTCTCAAAGGGAATCGGGTCTTTTAGACAATTTGATGCTGAACACACCAACCCCCTTTGCCCATGTCCAATGCCGTAGTTTCTCTGATAGCAATTGCTTTCAGCCACTGGTAAGACTGGGAGCTTCTGATCAATAGGAGTATTCTGAAACATGGGATTTTTTTCACCGTCAGTCCATAGCATTTGAAAGACACACCTTTAATGACATCACCGTTGACTTATAAATTACGAGAAAGCAGTAGTTTAATTGGAAATTACTGACTACAAACTGAGCTGATCATTATATGGACCTTGGGTAAAAGGCTGATCATTCAGCAAGTGCACTGGCTGGATCCGCAGGGCAAAATAAATAATTGATTCAGCTTGCATTGCAGAGTCTTTTTTTGGCATCCCAGGCAGTTGTCTTTCTTTACTGCGCACAAGAAAAAAGCGTTACGAATAATTTCAGTTTAAACTCCTTAAAGATAGTAAAATCCAACTACATATTGCAACTTTAGTTTTTTGTAGGCAAAAATGTCTTGGCTTAAAGAAGCTTCCTTTTTCAACACCAGATAAAATGGATTTCTGCATTTTAAATATCTAAATTATGTAAAGCTATAAATACTTCCAGAACAAGGAATAAAAATTGCTATGTATCAAAACAAACTAACAGAAATAAAAGTTTGAGCTTGAGGTTCAGAAAACAATGAGAGATGAAGATGACTTCTTGTGCCTTTCTTGCACAATGCATTCTTACCTAGGAGGACTAGCGTACTTCATAGGAGGATCCAACACTTTTCCTATGAGCCAATGACAACAGCAAGGGATCCAAGAGGAAGATGACGCCTGCACAGATGCAGAGCACCCAGCAAGAAGGGAGCTTCCCCAAGTCTTCAGCAACAAGCACCTGGGGACATCATTACGTTTTGTTTGACAGCCTAGACACAAGCACGAGCTTTCTGAATAATGCTAGAAATTTTTTTTTTTAGCCACATACATTGTATAATCCACTCTAAAACCACAGTGAAGTGTACAAAAGACAACTGAGGAAGGAGAGGCTTCAAAAGGAAGGAGTTTTAAAGGGTAAGGAAAAGTATAAAAACTACACTTTGTCCAGAGAAATGTGTGGAAAATTAGCATGGAAAGTTCAGAGAAAACACGAATGTGGGCAGGCATTTCAAAAAAGGAGAAAGGCTATTTCAAGTACCCTGATTGTACTTTAGTATGCGGTAATGACAAGAAATTTAGGGCAGGTGCATTGCAACTACAGCACACATGATTAAAGGTTTCCCATGGTGTACCCAGGTTAGTTAGGAATGCAATAATTTGCCATGAGATGTAGTTACAGAACCAGCACTGGAGTGTTGAGAAGTGGTGTAAAGAAGACATTTAGAAGATTAAAGCAATCCCCACACTAATCACATAGGAGGTGAATTAGGGGGGAAAGGAGGAGGGTCTTTCCACTTACATCAGTTCTGGCTGTACAGATCAACGGCACAAGAGAGCTCAACCGCTTTGTAGAACACGAACACTTCTATGTGAGTTTTTTTTAGTAAAAGAAGAGAAGCAGCTGATAAAAACAAAAGCCGCTGACTCGGAGTCATATTCAAAGTTCTATGATACTGTTGGAAAAATTCACAGCACTTTAAAGAAATACTAGTCTTGGTCCAGAGTATTCAGCATTTAGTTCATTACAACCCACTCCCAAATAGACCAATTCACTGCACAAAGAGTTTTAAAGCAATTCTGGAAGGCGATTTCTCAAGAAAATTTGCTTTGCCATCAATAGGCTCCTGTGGTGATAAACTGTAAGATTTACCAAAGCAATTTTGGATAAGCTGCGGCTCTGGACTGGAGACAAATTTTTCACTGGCATTGGGTGCACTGGCAGGGAATTGGCAGATTTGAATGTGAGCGTCAGATCTGCAACTAGTGCACTGGCGATCTTGTAATACCTCCTCTGCTCTTCACCTCAGTTTTCTCATCAGAAAAATGCAGGAAACGCAAGTAAATTTTATTTTACTCAGGCTAATACTCATTGCAAGAGGAAATCTTATTACAGTAATGGGGGCACCAGCCATGCCCCACCAAAGACTTGTGTCTGCTTCCTCAGTCTGCCACAGATTTCCTGTGGGACCTCAGGCGAGTCACCTTATCACTATATTTAAGTGAAAATAATTGTATTTTCTTTCTCTTGACATTAACTGGGAAGCTTAGTACTACTCCTTCCTCAGTCGGAAGAGGTGTAAAGGTTGCAAATCCGGCTGGAATTCACGAACACAAATGAACTGGGTCTCCTCGGTGAAGAGGCACAGGGCTGCACACCAAGTGCTGCCGAGGAGCAAACATGCCGACCTGTGAGAACGGCAGTCCTAGCAGACCTGCTGTGGGGGACGGGAAGAGCTTCTCCACTGCCCAACGAAACCACTGCAACATCCTTGTGCTGGCACCAGTGGCTTTTGGGGCAGGAGCACAGATGGAGCCATTTAGATTAAGGAAGTTCAAACTGGACCTATAAGTTTCTCAAAATGATCACCGGCAGTCTATGGATTATGAATGTTGAATTTACACATAGTTTTACACATAAACTAATCATCTGACATTTTTGGTCTAAAACTTTGGGTAAGGTATTTTAGGTCTTGACCGCAACAAGTATACAGCTTTCTATAACAGGAAAACACTAGGAAAGTTGCCTAATTCTTCTGCTTTTTCCAGTGTTCTCCAATCCATGATGATAAAGGACCTGATAGCCTGATGTTACGGTCATGCCTATGCAAAGAGCTCTGTTCCGAGTACCAGCCAAGAGCATAGACTAACCACCCGGCTGTCAGTGATAACGAACTCTGTTGCTTCTTTCTTATGCGAAGGACAAGTCAGCTTTCACACTACCCAAGATGACATCACATTTACTCTACAGCTGGTCCTTATAGGCATTTTTCTCGGAGTGTCACCAGGGCAAGTCACAAGGTTGTATTTTTTTCACCGCATTTACGCAACTATCCTTGTTTCACACCATCGCATGAGCAAGATCTCCTTCAGCTTAGCATGAATTAAATTTAACTACAGGACACAATAGCAGCACTGTAGAAATAGAAGCTTCACAGAGAGAAAGGGAAGGGTATTATTTACTCCTTGCAAGTTTTTCCTAATATAATACATATCTCTGAAACCCAGAGGTCATTTATTGCAAATGTAACGAATATATTCATATCCACCAAGGGTAATAAATATTGCAAATTAAGTTGAATAATGACTATACTGTCTATTTCATTTCTACATGAGAGGCACACATGGGACTTAATGTAAGTCAGTATTTATAATGCAATATATGGTATGAGTCTCATTCAAAGTTAGAATTGCAGAAATGTCACAAACACATTAATTTACTGTTACTGCCTGAGGAACAAGGAAAAAAAAAATCATTGCAAACAACCAATGTGTATGGAATTTATAATGAATATCTTAATCATGAACGTACTTTATTTCAAGTTATGACTTTTTTTTCGTAAGAAGATCTTGGGATTTAAAAGGCTAAAGGAGAAAGGTAATGCAGTACAGCAGTTACTAGAAAATTGCTACTTACCATGTTTTTAACAGGATTGATTGTTTCAAATGTACTCTAGGTACATGAACCTTCAAAATATTTCTATAAGTAACAACCAGGATGTCAAAAATGAAATCACAACTTTTGGTAAAGAATGGATGACAGGAGTTAAAAGAAAAGGCTGTTGTTGCCATAAATGAGCATAAATAACAATAATCTAAAATGAGTTCTGGGCTGCTGACATGCGTACAACTGAGTATACAATGTATACAACTGAGTTTCTAAGATTTTTGGTGACATAAATAGAGCACATAAAAATTATAGATCTACTGTTCCAACCAGCTACTTATGTAAAGTAGACATGCAATAGGCTGGCTGACTTTAGCTTCTTGTGGGAGCTATAGGGAGGTGAAGGAGCATGAACAAACAACCGCTGCACTTGGTGTAATAGTGAATTAAATTGATTCTTGATGTAAGAATATGAAGATAAAATACTAATAAAGAAAGGAGGAAGTCAGATGTTTACCAAAGATCTAGTGATCTTATTTATCACATCAGACAAAGCTGGGAGTCATTACATTTCCTTACAGTACAAATTTTTGTAGGCTACTAAGTCCACAAGTTGATACTATCATTTTTAGATTCCTAACAAATTATGCAAGGATAGTGAACAGGGACTAAGGTTCCCTAATTGTGTAATTCTTGTTTTAGGAAATGAAAAGACATATTTTCTGATCACCTGATTTCCACACTCAGAACTTCGGCAGTCCTTTGAGGACCATCAGCAGTGAATGTCTCTTGCTGGAGCCCAGCACTGTCCAAGAACAGAGCTATCATTACTTGGAGAGCAGAACTGAGGCAGTAAGAAACTGAAAACATCCTGCTATTTGTTTTCTTTGAGAATGTTTACCCTTTACCGAATTTTTGTTCTGATTATCTGCTTCAGAAAATAAAGAAATCTTCAGGTTCATGACAACAGACTACTTAAACTGCTAGAAAGATGCTAATTAATCCAGATTCTGAAGTTGGCATTAGTGCTTTCATTCCTAAATCTTGAATTATTTTCATTCCCAGCCCAAGGTATCTCATTCCATAATTTCAGGGGAAACGAGGTGTGTGTCTAGGAAATACATTTCACCGCATATACTACGTAAAAAGCCTTTCCTGCTATGGAAATAGGAGTTATACGGGAACAGTTAGTAATAAGAAACCTGATAAAGACTTTTGTATTGCTGAAGGACCTTGCTATGTTAACACTGCGAGCAGAGGTCACCCTTACGTCTGGTACATAGGAGAGGACCTGGCAATCCACTTCACTGTAATAGACGCCTGGCAGGTTTCAGCACAGCTTAGAAAGACACAGTAGCAAATGTCACATTAGAGTCACCATTACTGCTCTTTCCATTACCGACAAATCTACTCAAGGTCGTTTGCTCACCCCAGTGTAAAACACCTACGGGATTTTTTTTTTTTAAGCGGTAGCTAGTAACGAAACGATATAACAAGTAGGAAATGATACCACCTCAGAGTAATTTATACATATGCTCCAATTAGATCCCTTACATGTGTTAAAGGGTTAAAGGTGGAAAATTTTCCTCATTAGAATGACAGTAACTGGTTTTTCAAATCTCTGCCCACCTGCAATGCATGCTTTTAAGCTGGAGGAGCATTCTTAGCGTGAATTTTAACACATCCATGCCTCTGGCTCTTTCTGCGTACTAAAGCAGGAGCACCTGAACTTTGTTGCTCCACGATAGAATCAGTGTGGTGGGTTCATTCCTCTGGCAAGTCACAGGAGGCTTCCTCTCAGGGGGGACTTTGAAGGTCTAGGGATTTTTTTTAAATGTATATATACACACAAGTATGTATGCATATATGTGTGTGTGTGTGTGTATATACAAAAAATATATCTAGAGTGATATACATATATCTCCATATATACCTACATATATATATATATTTATTTTTTATATATACGTGTTTACAGCATGGGGTAATAGCCTTTACTTGAAGAAATCTGGGCCATGCAGAAAAGTGAGCCAGCATTTATTAAAGACTTTCTCTCGAGCAACTTTGGTTATCAGGGCTTGTCAGCGTCTCAGTGCTTTCCCAACCATAAAGGCATGTACAGTCAATCTTCCTGGAACCCAGGGTGTGAGAGTTAATGAAATTTGACAACTGATTGATGTTAGATGCAGCTTTGAATTTGGAAACCCAATTACCTCTTTTCCCTTTCAAAGCAGAGGTCATTCCAGTCAACACGACTGTACTGCCATACTTTGCAGTTCAGTCTGAGAAGTTGCAGGGAGAAAAATTTGCAGATGAAGAACACATGCATTGACTAACGAGTGGTCACATGAGCCAGGTGGAAATACGAACGTACCCTTCGTCCATGCAGAGCAAGGTTATTCCTATTATAAGCTGATTGTCTATGGTTTAAGGTGCAACCACAATACCCTATTGCAACGTCTCAGTTTCTTAACTCCATGCCTTTTTCCCAATGGTAAATCTTTGTGTCCAGAATTTCCATGGTTCATAAAGATTTTTATGCTAAAGTTTTGGGGGTATTACAGTTCGGTACTTCATTTGGTGAGCTGAAGATGATATAAATTTCTTAGAACTGGGACAAATTGCACCAGCAGAAAAATCTAGCCAATTACTTACAAGCTTTAACGACCAGCTTTCCAATCTCACACTCAGCTCATTAGGCTCTGCTTGCCTAAAAATGGAACTACTCTAACTTGCGCAGATATCTGCAAGCAGGAATCGCCGTGTTGCAATCAGACGGGCAGAAATGAAGATATAGTGATTTCTGTCCTTTCTCCATTCCTTAACTTGCTAGAGTAGAATAAATGGACATCAAGCACTCAGGTGGATGCATACCTGCTTGGCATCTACCCTGGACTTAGTTTTTAGTAATTAAGCATTGTTGAAAGCCACTATAATGTTAACATTTAAAAAAGCAGAATGCAAAAGTTGGAAAATGCAGAATAGTTCCCCAAGCCCCTTGAGGGGAAATAAGAAGGAAAAGGAGATTGACCAGGCCTACGGCAGAGAAGGACCACAATCATTACAATCATCACCCCGGGTTTCTCCAGGATGCTCGAGGTAGTAAATCAGAGCACTGATCTGTGAAAAGGGAGACGGCTTTTTATTGTAAGCACTTTGAAACACTCTCTGGATGAAAGCAATGAAAGCTACAGAGCTCAGCAACCCAGTGTCAGGCCTGATTCTCCTCCCTCACCCACCGCTATCAATCAGAATCACGCTGGGGAAGGATTTACACTCCAATTTTGTGCGTGCAGCAAGAACTGTGCGTGCAGCAAAAACTGCGCATGCAAGGTAACGAGGATGCCATTTTTTTCGAGATTCCCCCCATCTTAGTTTTATTTCAGTTTTGAAGAGCCACAAACCTCATCAACCCTGAAAGAGATGAGACTGCCCCTAAAAGACCATTGCGCGTGTCACTTCTCTGGTCACGCATGAAGTTGTTACAAAGCAATTGTTTATTTAATCCCACGCGTTTTAGGATTAGCCTGGCAGTTTCCAAGATTCTCTTTTGAGAGCATTTACCAGAGTATCTGTTTATCCACACTGCGAATCTTTGCATATCGAGAATCATGAATCCCTTCATAAACGTGATCCTCACCTCGCCCGTGCCGAATTCTGCTCTGCGCAGCACAGCCCTGCAGAAGCATCGCCCCATTGGTTTTAGGGGGACTGTGAAGGGGAAAGGAATGTGCAGACTCAAGTGCCCCTCTGCTGTGGTGCAAGTAGCAGCTGCAGAATTAAAAAGACACACTGGCTGTTATTTCTTACAGAACAGCAGCATTTTTATCACCGTGACATTGCGGTAGCTGCCAGTGGTGGGTCAGGCTAGACTCTGCTGTGCCAAGTGTGGTTCCTAATAAATACACATCTTACCTGGAAAGGCTGCCTTTTAAAAAGGCAGGACATAACAGTAGACGGATGCCATAGGTTTAGAGAATAATGAAATCATAGGTGTTGTCCTTTCCAAGGAGTAACGGAGACAGACCCCGCAGGCCCTCAGCAGTTTGTCGCACCCAGAGCACGGCTGATGTTCTCCAGCGCTGTGGCAGAGGAGCTGCAGAGGAGCTCTGTCTCTCTGCTGTAGCCCGGCATGAAGGGGTTCCCATCTCCAACCCTTCAGAAGCACCTCAGCGGTGCCGCCGTTCAGCTTGGTACCAGGGCCAGGCTGCGGCCCTCTGCGCTGCAAAAAAACACGCGAGAGCCATCTCTTCCCCCACCATCAAACAGCGAAACATTCTTCTCTGCAGGTCAGTGCTTAAACGTGTGATTGTCTCCAAAACCTGTATCAAATACATTACATCCCAAATAATTACTACAGTACCCAGTAATAGCTGCTTCTTCTAGAATACTTAACGGGAAAAAACATTCAAGGAAAGAATGGGAAAAAACTTAAAAATTAAACAGTTGTTAAGGTTTTGATCCAATATTAATTTGCACATCTGCCACTGGATTTGGTGAAACGAGGAGATGTGCACAGCAAAAGATGATGAAAAGATTAATTTTCTTTTCTTTTCTCTTTTTCAGTGAGTTTAGAAACACAGTACACCAGCCTTTCTGGTGGCCCCTGCGGTAACGCTGTTTGCTGCACCACCCGAGAATGACCCTTCAGAAAACAGCCAGGTTTCACGCTTGGGCATCTACTTGCTTTGAGGACCAGGTTTTCAATTTCAATTTCCCTTTGGCAAGTGGCCGCAAACCTTTGGGTCTTCCACTCAGCAGGAAGACAGGACCTCAGCAGTTTTTACTGGAGTAACTTTGCCGAAGGGGAGCAAACAAACAGTGGTCGCTCCTTGGAAAGCGAAGAGCTGGTCCTGGTCTCCCTCCCAGGGAGGGACACCAGATCAGCAGCAGCTCCAGGGGCAACTGGTCTGATCCTTTCTCTTCCTCTTGCAGAGCAGATGCTGCCCTTGTGAAAAACGCATGAAAACTGTATTCAGAAAAGGCGTCTAGTAGCAAACACTGACCGAATTTCACACGAATTAAACTGGGTAAACCTGCAGTTCCTTAGGAGTCTGCTCAGATTTTGGGCAAATGCTGACGAGTCTCTGATCCTTCCCCACGACTCTCCATCACCCACAGATTTCTGATTTCAGAAATACACCTGCTGGCAGGGATATCAGGGGCAGCTGGGATCCCTGTCAACAAGAAGTGCAGGTTGGACCAGTGATGGGGCCACAGGCACCGACTGCTCACCTCAACCCGTTACTGGAACGGGTCACCCAGAGAGAGGGTGGAAGCCCCATCTCTGGAGGTGTTCGAGGCCAGGCTGGATGGGGCTCTGAGCAACGTGGTCTAGTGGGAGGTGTCCCTGCCCATGGCAGGGGGGTGGAACTAGATGATCTTTAAGGTCCCTCCCAACCCTAACAATTCTATGATTCTATGATTATTGCTGCAACACGGACCCACAGGGAAACCCCGCTCTGCCGGGGGGGGAAGCCAAAGCGGGAGAGGGACTGGGGGATATCTGCTAAGTGCCAGGCATCTCTGTTTAGAGAAAAAAGTATTTAGTATTAGCTTAGGCAACTGAAAACCTTTGTGTGTGTGTTGATAGCTGCTATCATTTTATTTAAAGGAGTGGTTTCTGAAATGACACGCTTGAAGAGCAGTATTCATCTGCAGCGGTTGTCTATCCCTCAACTTAAAGAATCTTTTCTCAGTACTTTTTCCAGCCGAATCAGTTATTTTGGCATGAAGTGGAAGATAACAGAAATCCAACACATACAACACTAGCTGTAGATTGTGGTCTCTGTTTCCAGTCATGTTCAGAAGGACGGAGAGCACGTGGTCATTCTAAACCAAGCGAGGCCAGAGGGAACCCAGCGCCACAAATCCTCCTCATGGCGGGGGACTTGGGTAAGCCACCCCCCATCATGTTCCAGCGGGGCAGTGAACGCCTCGTAGCACCAAAAAAATTTATTTTTTTTTTTTTTTTTGCGTTGTACGTGTAGCAAAAAAAAAATACATTGAGTAAATGAAACTAATGCGGACTCAGCTGTGTGGGTGGACTATCTGGACTACCTACCCGACAGTGAAGTAGCAGTAACAGGAGACATCTCTGTGGCACCTTTTATTCAATCAGCTGAGCACAGGGACAGTCTCCTTCTGTGCCAGCCAAAATCCCTGGTTACCTGGTTCACGGACGATGGGAAAGGTTCTCTTCAGCTGCCACATGAATCAAGACATAAACGTCTCCTCAGAGCACACGGGATTGCTTAGTTTTATGTTTCTTATGTATGGGAGACATGCACCTCCTTCTGAATTTGCATTTTTATAATTAATCATTAAGCAGAAACAATAACCTGGAAGAAAGTGATATACCCCTGTTATCTCATTTGTTAATGTTGTTAAATTCTTGGCAAAGGGTATCTTTGACAAATACGTACTATAGCTAATTAACTCAGGTAAAACAGAGAGTATCCCGCAGACACCTGGCCTTCAACCTCACATGTCTGATGCAATAATCCATTTGCTCATTTAAAAAAAAAAAAAAAAAAATCCTAAGGTCCAGGTCATCTGTCTGGATTCAGGAGAAACTTCGCTCTGCATAAGTGCTGAGATAGGTCTACGCACCATTTCAGGGGAGTTTGTTTTGAACTAGTCATGTTATTTAATAAAATATCATTTTTGCTATTTCCTCCAATCCTTTACACTGGTATTAAAAGTTTAGGATTAGCAAAGTCTGTCCTTTGAAAAAAATAAAACAAAGGGAACCATCGATGTCCTTCCTCTGGGCTCCTGGCAATATCAGCAGGTTTTTCAGGGCAAATTTTAAGAACTCAGAATCTTCCTTTTGCTGGGATTTTAAAATTTCACCCCATTCCAAAATGTCACTTTTTCATTTAAATCACTACCTTGAGGGTTTACAAACCTGCAGATACAAATTTATTCCTTTTTAAGCAGAGTGTAGAATTTGAATATACTGCTTCATATTAGAATATGTAAAGGCTTAACTAGATGGCATAATCTACCCTTCTCTTTTATGAAAAAAAATAATTTTGAGCAGAATTACATTACTCCAAGCATCCTTTGTGCTTACACATATTACTGATATAATTTTCTGCCAGAGATATTAATCATTTTGAGAAATTTATCTTTTGGAAAGCACCATTTACAGCAGACCAAATTGCATTTTCCAAGAATAAATGAAGGAATAGCTCTTTCCCTGTTTAGGCTGCATAATTTGCATGTCAATTGGATTATCCTCATGATTTTAAGGTTACTCAGCTCATCTCAAGAAATATGCTTTGCTGCTTGGTTCATATTTAGCTCATGTCAAAGTTTTACTTTTTCATACTCTGCGGTATTTAAAGTAAAAAGGGTAAATGCTAATTTTAAAAGTCTGTGCTTGTTTGTTTAGCATGGCCTACTCATATGAAAGACAAACCTTGTATTTCATAACACGGAAACAAACCTAGAAATAATTTTCATTGATGTTGCAGAAGTTACTTCGTTGTAAATTGGAACCACATCGTACAGATCGGTTCACATTTTCCTCCCGTATTTACACCAGCTAGGGATGTATTACCCTACAACAATACATGGCTGTGAAAATGGTCTCAGTGGGGTTTCTTTTGCCTTTGTTAGATTCTTCTCTGTGAGCAAAAAAATAAATAACAAAGATAACTTTGTCATTTTTCTTCTTCTCCCCCAGCCTGCTCAGACAAAGGCCTGGAAGCGGGATGAGAGCTTTAAAACAAAATCTAAAGGACTACTGGATCTATAGCCCGGTGGAAGTTTTACAGTGAAATGTTTTCTGAGCAGCAAATGTCAGTTCATAAACAGAAACACTCTGCAGCAGTTTGCCACATTCAGTGAAGTTTCGTTTAGTGAAAAAAATAGCTCTAGCAGGGCTTCACCGAGGAAGAACCCACAGACAGAGCTGTGCTGGTGCAAGATAAACAAGACGGATGAAAGGACAAAATCAGATACCTCAAAGAGGAAAAAAATAATTTAAAAAAAAAAGATAAATTTGTCTTTTGCAGAGTGACAAAGAGGGGAGAATTGCTAAAAGCCTGTGAGAAACGGGCAAGATGACGTCTCTGTGGGAAGCGTAAGCGTCAGGACACACTGGGATGTAGCTGCGCTCTTCTTCTGAGCCCCATTCCCCAACGTGGAATGACCAAGGAACAGGGGCAGGGTTCACATGGCGGTGGAGGAGCGTGATTTGATCTGAAAGCAGCAGGGTTTTGGCAGGAGAGTGCCGGGATAGTACAAACTGCTCTACCGGTGTACCTCTGCAGGCACTGAGGTGGCCGTGGCCGCTCACATCCCCCGGCGGCTTCCCGGGTGGCTCACGTGGGACCGAGGGAGAAGATTGACACTGTTTGTATGGAAAATCGAACAACTGGTGCTATTTTCCTGGCCTTTCTTCCCGCCTGTGTAATCACAAAGGAAAAAAAGCACAGTAAAATACATGGGGAGACTGATCATGGGAGATATGTTTCCTTTAATGCAATCTGTATTAGTTTGAGCAGTCTTGTTTCATATCGTTCAAGTAATGCAATTACAGCCATTTCCTTACGAACACACCCCCAGTAACATTATTTTGGTATCTTTGTAGCTGAGGCTCCTTCAGGATCAAAAAGAATTTAAGCACAATTAGGTTAAATAGAAGTTGGAGCACCAAAACACGGCAAAGCCCAACAAAAATGCAAACAAACGCAGGGCAAATGATGCCGTGGGCCAGATCTGGGTGTGTTTATTTACACTGAACCCAAAATTTTTACAACAAGATGCTGCTCAGCATCACTGAACGTTAGTGCCGCGGACCTGCTGATCCTTGAAGAAGAGAAGAATTTATTCAGACTAACTTAGGTGGGATTTTTTTGATCGTTCTATTTTTCCATCAGTCACATCAAGCAGTAAAATCTGCTTCTCATCCTTTCCGCTCTAATATCAAATGAGAGGCCATCTTGCAAATTAGAAACAGTTCTAATTACACTAAGAAGGTGTCCTGTGGTAAATGTTAACTAAGAAAAAACATAGTTCTGTAAAGTTTTTTCATTTTTTTTAACCTTGGATTAAAATTATTAATATTTTAAAATATCCAGTCATGCTCTAGCGATAATTACAAAAGTTCATGTTATTTCTCTTTATTATCCTTTTCTGGTACTTTGCCAGCAATATGGAAACCTGTCACTATCAGCCTTTGAATGTTTCTGTGTGTTTATAACGGTCTTGATTAATGTGCTGGTACACTATAAGCCCGGGGAGATTCTAGACTTAATCAGAAATAACTTATTTATATGGAAGCTATTTTGAAAGCCTGATTTTTATTTTAAAGAACACAAGTTTTTTGAAGTCCGCATTACTTCCTGTAATAGATGCAGTATAATCCTATACTTACAGGCTTCTAATATACTACAAGATATTTTGGAAGTCATTTGGTGGTTTGAGTCCACTTTAGAAAGAATTTGCATATCTTTTAAGTATCTGTGTTTCTTCTAGCCTAAACAAAAAAGAATCTCTAGAGGCACAAGTCTTAGAAAGTGTATAATGAATAAATGGAAAGCACTTTGCATACTAATACAATCCTATTCTTACATTTTGTCTTATGAAAAGGCAACAATTTATTGCAACCAGTTTCGGCACTTGTTGGTAACTGCAGCGAATAGACGCATTGTCAGCGCTGCACAAAAGAAAGCTTATCGAGTCCCGTTTCTGCTCTGAATTACTTACGTACTGCAAAACCTGAAAAGCTTTCAGAAAACTGCCAAAGAACCACAATTTACCTAAGTGGAAATTCATCTTCCTTTTTTTCCCCCCTGTTGCTTCTGTTCTATAATTACTTCCTTAACACTGTAATACCCATTTAAGAGAACAGAAAGGAAATGATAGGGCAATCTATTACACGAGAAAAATATTGCCTGGGGAAAATAAGCAGTAAGCAACCTGGGAAGTGATGCTCTGAACATACGAGTGTCTTTAATAATAATGTGTATTTATTCCAGTTGCTGCCTTATTCTCACTCTGAAGCTCTTGGTGTCAGTAGGAAGTTCCTCAGTAAAACAATGTAAGCTAAATCAAGGGCAAAATTTCTCCGTATTCTTTGCACATCACTGAGGTAAAGAGACTAAAAGATCAGCTGAAGCTCTCCATTAAAATAACATTTCTAGGGAACGTTTTTCACTAAGCAGGAACAGCACTGAAAATTTATAATCTCAAAATTTCCATATAAATGAAACCAAAACATCACCCTCCCTGTTCTCAAGAATCTGCTGCTAGTCATAAATATGTTTTGAAAAAATGCTTAATAAAATAAAAGCACAATGAACCTTCCTAAAGCTTCTTTAAAAAACAACTTCACAAAAGATGAAAATGACACTGAAATTTCAAGGCAAAGAACAGAAAAGCACTAAACATGGCGTGAAAAGAATTTCTAGAGGTGTCAGGTATTGGTCTAACCTGGTATCTCTGATGATAGAAAGCAGAGAGGTTTGGGGTTTTTTTACTGCTAACTGTGCTCAGCTTTACAAATTTCTCTTAAAGTCGGACCTAAATCTCACTTGCTGAAAATTAATCCCGTTATTTCTTATACTATTTTAAGTGGACGCGGAGAGTAATTTGTTACCCTCTCTTTGCAGTAACTCTAGAATGGCTCTAATTATACCACATACGCTTTTTGATGGTTATAATTTCAACTAAATCAGGTAATTGGAAGGTTAACTACTGACTGAAAATTATCACAGCTTAAATAAAATATAGATAATGAGTTCCACTCCTAAAAATTATAATTATAAAATATGAAGCTGTGTTAAGGAATTCTTTAGTTTAATTAATTCTCAAGAAGGATAATCACAGTGAATTTACTTTGTAATTGCAGTATTATTCCCATGTATTTACAGTTGGGTGATCCAAAATTAGTGAGACACAAGGCAACAAATGCCTATAAATAAAATGCCAAAAAGAAATGCCAAAAAAATGAAATAAACATGATTATGAAAAAAAGGCTGTAATAATAATTCCTGAACTTATAGCTACTCCATGAAAATGGAAGTAATGCTTAGTTTGCATATGTAGATGGCTATTATGATTTTGAGTAAGAAAGCTACTTAAGCACGTTGATTAACATGAGGCTGATGCTTAATTACTTCCCTGGGCTGCGCGTATCTCTAAAAATGACTTTCCCTCATTTCTGAGTGGAAAGTAGTAATAGATTCATAAAGTCTGAATATAGAGAACCTTTGGGGACTGGAAGGTAATGAAATACCTGCCTCTAACTCACCGCCTGGCTTCAGGCTGGCTTCCCAGCCTCACCAGTCGGCAGCTCAGCCTCCAGATTAGCCACGGTGGCTCAGACCTCCTTCTGCACTATGGGGCCAGCAGCCAGGACCACACGCTCCCTCAGCCGTGCCTTCACCCGCCCCGGCACATCCAGGACCGGCACCGACTCCAGGATGCAGGAAGTTAGATGTGCACCTCCGGATCTGCTCAGCTCGAAAAACCCCAGGCAGCCGCTCACCCACCACCCTGGCACCTCCACTGCCCACCCCCAGGTCAGCCTGGTGGCTTCCAGCAGCCTGGGGGTCAGGAAAAGCCCCGTTTATTGCTAAATCAGCAGCACCACCATGGCCTGGGAAGTCTCTTCCAAGTGAGGTTGTGCTACAGGAGGTTGGCGGTGAGGTGCAGGTTCTCATCCATCGGGTTCTTGCTCAGCCATATGTTGTGTGTATGGCCATAACACCGAAATCTAGCGATATATTCAAAAGGGTGCAGGTAGCTGTAGCAACTACCTGGACATTTAGACACCCTGCTTAGCCATCAGGTACCTTTGTATTTCCCACTGTCCCCAGGAGGGGAGGAATTATTCCTCTCTGAAGCCGACCTCTGGCTGTGCACTGCACTCACAGCATCCGCGTAGGTGACATTGCTGTGCACCGTGGCTGTTGCAGGATGAAAACCCTACAAAAGGATCAAGTCTGGCCTTTTCTTCTTCAGCCTCTCTAGTTCTCACAGATCCCTGGGGAAAAAAAAAAAAAAAAAGAATAAAAAGCAGTGTTTGGAGCTCTAGGGAGAAGGACCGTTTAACTCTGCTTTGGAAAATGCTGTGCATGATACATATCTAAATCAGTTTACGAAATCCAAAATTTTCCAGATACATTTTGTCTTGTTAAAAAGCCATTACTGTCCCATTAGTGCATTGGGAGAACAAATTGAATTGACTTTTGCAATTACCTTAGATCCTTTTAAGTTGGATGTACTAAAATGCATGATGTCAAAGCACGGTTTTCCATCTGAGCATCAAAAATGGAAAAGGACAATGGAGACAAAATTTGATCAAATTCCTCACTACCTGAAAGCACAAAGTGGCATGGCTTTTTGAGTTGATAAAAGAGAAATCTGTAATGAGAAATTAAAGAATCTGGGCTAGACTCCAGTAAAGCTCTCTGACTGCCACAGATTTACAGTATATATTTTGTGTCAAAATCTGTTAAAATCAAGAACATATCAATGAAAAATTCTTCAGGTGGCTATTCTCATGATAAAGGTCTGTAATTGACCTTTAGCAGTATTGTCGATAAGTGCATTGTCCTTATCTATTTCTATTGTTATAGCACACTAGGCAAATAGCCAGAGTAAATTTTCAGTATGAGATACTATGTTAGAGGATTAAGAAGTTTTTGTACAAATATAAATAATATATATGCACATGTATTTATGCCCATAATACCTGTAGCTGAATAAAGACTGTTTCAAGGCAAATTAAGATGACATTATTTTCCAAACAGAGGCTGGAAGGAAATATAAGAAGGATCCAAGAATGTGAGAAGAAATGTATTTCTCAAATTTAGCTGCTTAAAAGTAGATGTACTGCTGAGGAAAAAAAAAAAAAAAGAAAAAAAAAGAAAAAGATGGGGGAATAGTTTTCATCTAAAGGTTTAATCTTTCTTTTCTTGATAATAAAATGCATTGATTTCAGCAGTCCAGGATAATGGGCATTAAAGAATCAACAACATTCAGATGGGGCGACCGTGTTTGGAGAAACAGTTAATTTCCATCCATCTCTAAACTGAAAGGCAAGGAGTTACACAAGTGAAACACCTGGCTTCATCCTATGCCCTGAAGAACTGAAGCTCACCATTGATTTGCTGCCCAGGCTGCATTCCTTCTTGGCCTGATGGCCCACCTTCTACATATATCACCATATGCTTTATGTAAGAAGTCAATATTTAGCTTAAGGGTTTGCACAGACCAACTCAAAGAGACATAATAAAGGCTGAGAGATTCCAATGTACAAAGTACTTTCTATAGAAACACCAGGTGACAGATTTGTTGATCTTCTCTCTTACATACAAGAAAAATATTTATTCTGCTTAAGGCTTATGCAACATCGTTGATACCAACTTCATTTGTGTTATGCCTGCTGATGGGGGAGAGAATCTGACCTTACTGGAAAACTGAATTATCTCCTAGTCCCGAGACACAATAGGAATATTTCTTTTGACCTCCCTGGCCATAGGTCAGGCTCAGAGCTTTCTTTATTACACTACAATAAAAGGTGACACTCTGTAGGTTTTCTTTCTGTTTAAGGTTTTAAGGTATTGGACTGCTTGGTACAAATTTTTTCCATATTTAGTTGCCATACAGCTATACTGGGCAGAGGGAAAATTACTGATTGCCTCACGGGGATGGTAAAAAGCAAAAAAGAGGAAAGTGAGGGCTGAAGCTGGAAATTTCTGCATTCCCTTCCACTTGTCTGCCTCCTCTCTTTAGACCTGGGTGCAGCCCACTTGCAGTTACTGTGGTTTACTTGCTTGCCATCTTTCTACAGGCAGAACAAGGGCTACGTTCCTCACGGATATTTGGAAGTAGTACCTCCTCTTTCAGTTCAAGATCTGAGCTCAGATACTCCGATTACTGACACATAGTGATAAGTCCTTAATATATGGCTAGTTTGTTGGGTTTATTTCTTTGCACAGCCTCAGATAGATTCAGCTTTGGTTTGCATTTGCTTTCACTGGAAGAAGTCCTGGCACAGGGCCTTCATGGTAGAAACTCTACCACAAGAAGAGGCTGGGCTGGCAGACAAAGGAGTAATGGGGGTCAGAGCTTCTCACAGATAAATATATCTAAAGAATTTAACGCCTGATAGGACCATAAAATCACCAAAATCACCTTCTCCGTGAGACTAAGCATTACATACCAGTTTTGTATTGAGCACAGTAACTTGCTTTTGGTCAAAGTACAACCTGTTCTTGGTTAATGTACATCTTCTTGGAGTTATCCATTTGTCATCTGAAGAGACAGAGGGCTCTGGTACCCACCATTGCCTGTAATAGTTTGTCCTGATGGTTAATTCCCTCCACAAACATAAAATTATTTGCCTCTTCTCTCCCTCCATCTCTGCAAACACCCCCAAAAAAACACCTTTACGTCTAATTTAAGGTTTTCACCTTTGCCTAATGTCCAATTTATGTTTCTCCAATAAATGTAGGTTCTTCTTCTGCCTTTCGCTACCAAGTTAAGGGTAGTGAGTACGACAGATTGGGTTCTTTTTGTCTCTCGCTGCTAGACATTGCAAATAATGTCTCTGTGGCTCTTCTGTGCCACCTCTCCATTTTTCAGCAGCGTTTAAAAAATGTGTGCTGTATGCAGAAGTGGGTGCAGTTTATACTAAAAATTGAACCGCTTTAGACAGAGAAAGGCTACGACCAGGCCAGCTGTCAGATGCTGTGATTCATTGCAGTCTCCCGGCTGCATTTAAAACTGTGAGTACTCATCTTCCCCCGTGTAAAGCCAGAAGGGAACTGCAGGAACTGGAGGACAGCTTGGAGACACACTCTTACAAAGCATGGCATCACACAGACATAAACAAATATTACTTATATCTCCCTACAGTTCTGGAAATCAAGAGCCAAAACCTGGAAATGCTACTTTTTCTTTTTCTTTTTTTAAATTGGTACAATTTAGCTTATGGTTGAGATGCCCAAAACCCAAGAAGTCTGGAATTTCTCTTCCTATTTTCCCTAAATCGTTGATCTGTCAGACCTTCCCTCTGCCTGCTTAGCAGGCATGAATGACCCTGACATAAAACACAGCTCTGATGGCAGCATTCAGAAAAGCCGCTACTTAGGGAGAAGATCGATGCTTTGAGCACTCATCCAGGACACGGGAGACTTAGTTTCATCATTCATAAGACACATAAGGCCAGGAGAGAGGCAAGGACCTTCTCTCATCCTGCAGGTTTCCTTATGGCTACCTCACCCCGATGCCTCTGGATCCCGTGCTGAAGAGTTTAGTTCCTCTCATCCACTGTCCAAAGTGCAGAGATACTTCAAACTGGTTTCGGTGTTCAGCTCAGAGATAGATATGTAGAAAATGGGTGCTGCAACTGTCACTGCATCAGCAAGTAAATCTGTTGGGGACGTAGACCCGAATGCAATGATAGAAAGTCATTTGTCATTTTGCAAAAGCAGAAAACAAACTTTAAATCCTGATACGTATTAAATTTTTCTGCATGTAAAATCAATCATCTTAATCAATGAATATTGATTGGCTCCCCAAATGGTAAAAGAGCAGAGGAAAGCATATCTTCTTCCGAAACTAAAAAGTGTGCCGGACAAGTACAGCCTCTTTTCTACATCATTTCTGAGATAGAGTAAGCTTATCACTGTCACTGACACAGTCCATGAAGCACTTGTGTTCATTCAGTGCCTCAAAACACATATTAAAGACAGAGATGAGTGTCTGTACACCACACTGCACGGTGGACTTAGCTCTGCCACTGAATGTCTGACTGCAAAAGTGACACGAACGGTTGTAGTTTTGTTGCTGGACTTGATTTCATGAGGACCGTTTTTGCCCAGGATTGCATTGTTCAGACTCATCAGTAGCTGCACCCTGCCAATCTCATACGCAGCTCAAGACCCAATCTACATCAGCCATCATTAGTGCACTCACCTAATACCAGCTCTCTCTACCCTGGGTTTAAGCAACGTGCAGAAAACAGACCGGCCTTTCTCCATACCGAAGGGATTGTGCTGCCAATTCCCCTCAGATTCCTTCATCTACCTGAACTTCATTTTTAGTGCATCAAAAGTTCTTTCAATTACAGATTTAGAAGATGATGTGCTGCATTTTAATGATAACCTTCTGGAGTTTGAGGGCTAGGAACAAGAGGCTTTCTTGACTTCAGTTATACCTTAAGGGAATGAAGCGCCGTCAGCTAAAAAGGAAAAAAAAATATGATTTCAGTTTAATAAAAATTGTTCCTAAAGGAGTATATTCTGCTCTCAGAATAACTGAATTGATCTGCAAAGAGGTGCTCTGCATTCACGGTGGTAGTACCCAAAGAAGGACTTAGCCTATGGGCTGTACGACAAGATATTTGCATTTTGGAAATACCATAAGGAGCAAGGGAGCCAATGGTTCTGCTTTGATGATATTTTGTCCTCAGACACACAATTGACTTTTTTCTGGTTTAAATCTGCTTCTGTATTTGCCAGCCTGAGCAGGTGAAAATTTCCCCACTTCCCATATCTTCAATTGTTCCCAGAAAGAAGGTGGCAGGGAGTAACACAAAAGATACCCTGAGATCACAGTCTAAGATGGGTATAATGGTAAGGAGAGAGCAGCTGGTTATTTTCTCAAGAAATCCCTTTTTTCACCACAAAAACAGACAACCTTGAAAAAGCAGATTTTTTTCCTCCTTGCATCTTTCTTAAATGCAGGCTACTCTTAGCTATGTCTCAAGTTTTTCATCGTTCAGATGAATCAGTCTGTTTAAATTTAGAATTAAGCACTGAGGAGTGCCATGAGAAGAGCTTACATTATCATTTGCTCTCTTGATTAACAATTCAGTTGCTTTTCTCCATTATGTCAGTCCAGTGAAGGCTTTTGCCTCAGAAAGTGTTAATTTTATGATCCAGCTTTTGAATACTTTTATCCTGGGACCTCATTTTGAGTTCTGGAAGTCAGGCTGATGTGGAAGCTACGGCAGTGCTTTTATCCATAAGGAATTGCACCTCCCTTCACGAGCCGTGCCCTGGGGACCACGAGGCTCCTCCTGGTTCACAGGGGAAGCGCATGCAATGGCATCGTCCTCTTACTGAACACCTACCGCCCGCTGGTGCAGCTCATAAGTCCGTGGTGACTTCTTTGGGATCACAAACAGGTGGTTTTATGGACAAAATGTCTTTCCCTTTCTTAATTTGGTGCTCCATGCTATTAGGCAACTTATCACATGCCTTGTCACACAGGGTGTGTCCCAATGCCAAAGCGTCCAGGTAATGCTGATATAAATTTAGATAAGTACACATGGCTTCCTATAGAAGCCAAATTCAGTTACTCTCCAAAAGTCTCTTGGGATACAAACAAGGAAATAAGACAAACTAGAAAGAAAGGTTCTAAATTATTATCTCCCATACTTCAAAATAATAAAATTTACTTTTTTTTTAAAGGCAATTTGTCCAACTCTTGCTGTAGAACAGAATTTCTGTCACGGAAATGTCTATTTTCCCATGCCTGCTATGCCTTTTTCAATATCTGCCAAGTCTTTTTCCCGTTAACATATTAAAAAAAAAGAAGAAAAAAAAAAAAAAAAGACAGACACTACACATAATAAAGTTTTCTCTGCAGAGGCAAAAGCACCAAATGTCTGTAAAAAAATGCAGGTAAATAAAGATAAACGGTGGCTTGGGACCTCTCCAACTGGATGATTCATCATCTAGCTACTTCTCTGAGATATATTTGATGCTAACAACGTTCATGCAATATACCTGGGCTCGGGCATGACACGGGCTGCCACGAAAGAATAAACAACCAACCTCCTGCTTTACTTGAGAACTCTATCAAAGGCGCATTGTTACCTGCTATTACTACATTAAATTAGCTGAAAATTAGTCCTTTCCAATAAGATTGTACATCAGCATCAATAACTTATTTTTGCCTACGTAAAATTTTAGCACTTCTTAATCTTTTAACTGTGCCTGTCTGAGAATTTTTTTTATCTTATTCTTTCAATGCCTCACATAAAAAATATGATGGCAGGTCTTTAGGGAAGGGACCATGAGAAAGAATGAGGACAGTACCAAGCACTGGGAATACAATCTGAATTAACATTCCCTCAGTTGTGACACTGATGAGTCAAGTAGAAACTGAAGCTGACAAAAAAAAAAAAAAGTATCTAAAAAGTACACTAAAAGGGTTTGATCCAACATATTCCACCAGCTACAAACACAGGTTTTAGTGCCTTTCTTGAGTGATGTCAGATTATGTGCAAAGGTGATTAAAAAAATTCGTGCCATCTTGATGAGACCAGATAGCTAAAATGGGATTGTCATGAAGGCAAGTCCGGGATTGGGCATCTGCATCCCTTTTCATGTCAGTGATACATAAGAATGGTCCTCCTGGGCCAGAGCAGAAAGCCGTATACTTCAGTATCCTGTTGTTGAGAACAGCCGTTTCATACCTACCCTTTTAGCATGCACAAAAAATTAAAATTATCACCTATCTAAGGCTGCTTGACATTCACTTTGTGCTTAAGTATTGTTATGCAAAATGCCAAACGTAACTATTATGGCCGTGGAACTGCAGTAACGAGGGAAGTGAGAGACAGAAAAACAGTTTAAACACTACAGAACAAGGTATCATAGTCCACCATAATGTCAACGAAGGTCTATAGATGCAGAGGTGGTTGTATGCACAGAGAGGAGGATGCACAGATTGGGAAACATACAAACACGGCGTAATGGCTGTACAGCACGGACTGAACACGTGGTGCTGCTAATGACTGGAGCCATACGGAAAAAGGAATTACCCATCCAAAAAGAAAAAAAAAAAAAGATAAATGATGATAACCAGTAGGAATGTATATGAAACAATATATAAGAAACTGGTTAAATCTAGGCAAAGTGAAATTCTAGCCTGAACCCTACACTCAGCCACAGTCAGGCACACTGTGCTGAGGGGTCAGTTAGACTTTTGCCATATTCTGAATACGTAGGTATTGTCACAGAATCACAGAATGGTTCGGGTTGGAAGGGACGTTAAAGATCATCTAGTTCCAACCCCCCTGCCCTGGGCAGGGACACCTCCCACTAGACCAGGCTGCTCAAAGCCCCATCCAGCCTGGCCTTGAACACCTCCAGGGACGGGGCAGCCACAACTTCCGTAGGCAACCTGGGCCAGTGTCTCACCACCCCCACAGTAAATAATTTTGTCCTAATATGCAATCTAAATCTGCCCTCTTTCAGTTTGAAGCTGTTACTCCTCATCCTATCATCACACTCCCTGATCGAGAGTCCCTCCCCAGCTTTCCTGTAGGTTCCCTTTAGGTACTGCAAGGGGCTATAAGGTCTCCCCGGAGCCTTCTCTTGTCCAGGCTGAACAGCCCCAACTCTCCCAGCCTGTCCTCATAGCAGAGGTGCTCCAGGCTCTGATCATCTTTGTGTCCCTCCTGCCACAAACTTTTTAAACTAGTTCAAGTTCTCCTTGCTCACATTGGCTGTCCCAGCGCCTCACTTCTAAGGGGTAGCAAATTTCTTCTCATTTTGACTTGGTACAGACTGAAACAGCTTGTTTTCTAGATAAAAGCATCTCTGATTTTTGCACAATGAATTTGAATTTGAACTTTGTCCTTCCTATTTTAAGAAAATAAATTGCATATTTGACGTATTGCATATTATTGTTATCCTGGCTGTATCTCTGTGGCACATGGCAATAAATTTAAGGTTTTTTTTCTGCCCAATCACTGAATCCAGCAGTATACAAGCTATTCCAAACCAATAATCACATTTTTGCTTTCCCCAGGTGACACATCTGTTCTCACTATCAGCCCCACAGAAACTACAGCAGTTCCCCGCAGGAGCCTCTGTGGTGCTTTAAACTAGATCACAGACAACCTCTGAACACAACACAATAAAATGCAACAACATTTCCTGGAGAGCGGGAAAAGGTGTCTCATTTGATGGGAAGATGAATGGGCTTAAGTGAGCATTGAACATATTGTAACTAAAAACTCACAGCCTGGTAGAGGCGCAGCTCCTCTCCCTTCAGCTCATGAAAATGATGTTTGAAGGCAGCGGCAACGTGCTGACCTGCCTGGGATGCTGTGGGACCTGGCCCCGCGCCTTGTCCCTGCCACCCTCCTCCTCAGACCAGGTACGCCATGCAACAGAAACCGGGGTGCACAACCTGGAGGACACTTGTGAGGTACCCTCATGGTTTCCCAGACTGCGCAGGACTGAGAGACATGCCGAGGAAATCCCTTCTCTCCCAGAGCGCAGATAAGCCAAAGCTATCACAGGGAAAAAGAAATAATATAATCCAGATCATTACCGTTTTCAGGCAAGCAGGAGAAATCCTTTTAGGAGCAGAGTCCTGTTTCAATCATCTTTCATCCCAGCTTGACTGTTCCTCACAGCACTCCCAGCCTGACCAGCAGCTCTAATGGGAGTCAGCGAAAGCGCCAGACTTTGTGTAACACCACCTTGTTTTTGTGGCACTTCAAGGAATATTTTGTCACTGCTCCAAGACGTTGTACAACAAAACTTTTCAACACTGCTCACCAGAGAGGGCAGAATCACCTCCCTCGCCCTGCTGGCCGTGCTGCTTTTAATGCAGCCCAGGATGTGATTGGCTTTCTGGTCTGCAAGCGCACATTGCCAGCTCATGTTGAGCTTCTCATCAACCAACACCCCCGAGTCATTCTCCTGGGGGCAGTTCTCAATCCATTCTCTGCCCAGCCTGTATTTGTTTGCTTGGGATTGCTGTGACCCACGTGCAGAACCTTGCACTTGGCCTTGTTGAACTTCATGAGGTTTGCATGGGCCCATCTCTCACTCCTGTCAGGGTCCCTCTGGATGGCATCCTGTCCCTCCAGCATGTCAACTGCAACACACAGCTTGGTGCCATTGGCAAACTTGCTGAGGGTGCACTCAATCCCACTGTCCATGTCCCTGATGAAGATTTGCCATGTGGTCTATCCATCAAATCCATGTCTTTCCAATTTAGAGACCAGGCTGTCATGCGGGACAGTGTCAAATGCTTTGCCCAAGCCCAGGCAGATGATCTTCCAAAGCCTCAGCTCATTTCTTTTACTAGTATATGAGACACCACTCATACGTTGTGAGAAGATGTAATTTGCAGTTATCACAGCTTTTTAAGTAAAAGCCTAAAACTGAGACGCTGGAGTCTCAGCTCCTGCCCAGATGCAGGAAAGTCCTCAAACAGCTGTACTCACATGTACCAACGGATGGTTTCTCTCCCCTGTCTACCGCTTCCTCCTCTGAAATGAAAATGTTTTGTTCAGTGGAGCTTGAAGAGTAGTGTTTCATTGCAACAGACACACCTCTGTTTCCAAATTAATAATTCAATATTCACCATTAATTCTCTAAAGGATGTAAGCCCTCCAACCGGAGTTGGCTATAAAATGTAGCTAAGGCACTCTGCTTGTGAGTCATTATGGTATGAGCCACCAGTCACTGAATTTGATGAGTGTTGACAATGGTCCCAAGTCCATTCATGTTTTATCATTAAAACCATCTCACATTTCTTATCCCAAAACAAGCAATTACGGAAACCAACCATTTCTGATTTATTTTGCTTAACCTTGGGAATGAGAACAACATTTCTGGTTTTTCTTAAACAATTAACTTTTTGTCTGCAAGACCATTACTATGCTCCGTGTAAAATCTATGACTCTTCCTAGGTACTCCTTAATGTTTTCTGAACCCAGCCTGTATGTGCATTAGACACTTGGGATTCATAACCGGTGTTAATCTACACCCATTAAAAATGCAAGGTCATTTTGAAAATGGGAAAAATCAGGCAAGCACCTTTCAAATCTGTACCTAGTTCTTTCCACTCCTCATTAAATTTCAATTGGTGAAATCTATTGGTCGTCTTTAATCTTTTCTCAGGGGGGACTATACCATACACAGACCATCTGGTGGTGAGTAACGGGTTAGCCACAGCGGGCTTTTAGGGGTTCGTAAGAAACTAGCCTAATATCGCCCAACAGCTGTCAGTTCTGTTTACGAAAGGCAAGCTTACATTCATATGATCCCCTTCCTTGGGCTGACCCTTTCAAACAATAATAGTTCAAAAAGCATTGGGAGGATTTTCTAGAAGAATCAATTACAAGCAGGTGCCCTGCGAGAGCGAACGAACTCTGTTGTTCATACGGTAAATCATAACATCTTTTCCCCGGCAAGCTCTGGTTTTCATCACGTGAGCATCTATTGCTTACGTCAGAAACTCGAGGGCGATAAAGCTGTCTGGGGAGAGTCGCCCCGTCATCACAAAGCACAAAACAAGTAGTTCAACCAGAGGTGCCAGGTGACATTACGGAACCCAGCTCTAAAGAAGAACATCTTTAATGTTAACGAGCCGACCTTTGAAAAATATCATTCATCACATCAATCAACAAAAAACACTAAAACGTTTCAGGTATTCCTGATAATTAAAATGATAACGTCTGATTGATTAAATTAGCAATGAAAAAAGCAGTAAATTCAGTGTCACAGATCTGGCATACGGGATGCATATATTTCACAGCATTATTTTAAGTGGTCCTCCATTTTCCATTTATAAGATATTATGTGAATAACCCTTGTTTTTGTCATCGTATTTTATGGTTTGGAGAGATAAAAGCTTCACTACTACTTTACTTACTGTCTCCTAAGGACATACATCTTTATATGCAGTTTGTGAGTCAGAAAGACCCGAATACTCAGAGGTGGAGTTATGTTAGCTTTAAAAATATTTATAGCATACTTTCTTCTTTCAAATTACACCTGTCAGTCAAAACCAGCACTCACTGAAGAAGCCTCAATCCAAAACCGGTGCAGCTTGCACTAATTTCTGTATTTCTGCAAAAGAACATAGATTGTTTGTTTTGCCTGCAGAGCAACTGATGACCTCGTATTGATCACATATATTTTCTTTATTTGACTACCTTTTTTTTGTTTGTCTTCCAGATGCCAGCATGCTTTACAGATGGGCATAGGAGATTACCCACCCTGTTTCACACTAGAAAATCTAAGCTCCAGGTGGCAGAAGGGACCCAAGTCACCAATGGAGCCATGTAGCAAGACCGCTGGCAGAGCCTGGGAGAGATGAGCGCCATCACATCACCACTCCCCAGGACGTGTGGCAGAGCTCCCTGACTCCCTCTTTGCAGTATCTCAGTCCTTCATCCCACGGAAAAGTTTTCCACCAAGTATTGTGTGAGAAAGATGGTTCTTTCAAGCTATCGCATGATACATAATGCAGGAAACTGGTTCTGGCATGCAAAAGCTTTCACTTTGTGGTCTTATCAGAAGGCTAAGTTATGCCATCTCAGCAAATTTTAATAGTTATACCTTTCCTACAGTGCCTATCAGTGTTATCAACCCTCAACCAATCCTTGCAAATAGCGAAAACCGCAATGTTCTCTTTAACACGCTGGAGAGTGACTGAGGGTTTAGATTTGACATTAGGGCACTATAAAAGATATAACTCACTTCTAAAATCGGAGATGATTAGGAAATACTAACCATTGCGTACCCAAGGTTGCGCTGATCCTTCCAGTACCCCAGAAGGCACAGTAGTCACATGCTTTATTATTTCACCTGTATTGACTAGCTGTGTGGCACCTTTTCCCTTTGCTACAGAAGGCGGCACGTGTGGTCAAGCACACGCAGGCGTCTATTTCGATCACTAAAACAACTTTATGCACGGCCCAGGTACAGCAGTTAAATCATTTTGAGACGGCAGCTTTTTGCCTACCCTTGGAGAACAGCTTTGCAAGATGACTATAAAAAACTGCTTTTGCTGCCCTTTGGTTCCTAAAACAGTGTTCTCCAAGTGACAAATATGTTAATATTTTTCTTCATTCCTCCTCACAGTGAAACTGGAAATAAGAAATACTGTCTTATCATCAGTAGGCTGGAAGTAGCTCATTAAATCACAGCGGAACTGCCACAGAATTTGTCTTGCCTTGGTCTTGTCATCTGTTGGCTCTAGAAATTCACAGACCTGTCTAAGGGGTTGAAAAAGACAAAATTTTCACAGCTTGTTCATCTTATACCTATTAGATCTGACAGAAGCCCAGAATAACTTTGGCTGGAAGTGACAACTGGAAGTTGTCCTGCCCGAAGCAGGACCAGCAGAGCAGCTTTGGAAAACCGTTCTTGCGTCCAACCACCTTTGTGTGGTGGGCTGACCCTGGCTGGACACCAGGTGCCCACCAAAGCTGCCCTATCACTCCCCTTCCTCAGTTGGACAGGCGGAGAGAAAATAGAATGAAAGGCTCATGGGTCAAGATAAGCACAAGAAGATCACTCAGCAGTTACCACCATAGGCAAACCAGACTTGACTCAGGGAAATTAATTTCATTTATTACCAGTCCAATCAGAGTACAGTAATGAGAAATAAAAACTAAACCATAATACACCTTCCCTCCACCCCTCACGTCTTCCTGGTCTCAACTTCACTCCCGATTCCTGTCCCTCCTCCCCTCAAGCAGCGCAGGGGGACGGGGAATGGGGGTTGCGGTGAGTTCTCCACACATTGTCTCTGCCGCTCCTTCCTCCTCAGGGCAGTACGGACTCATTGGCTCTATCGGACATGGGGGAAGCCTCTAGCAGCTTCTCACAGAAGCCACCCCTCTAGCCCCGCTTCTACCAAAACCTTGCCACACAAACCCAATACGCCTTGTGATGGAAAATACCTCCTCCACATTTTCCAGTTAGATTATTTTTCCCATTAGTAAAACAACTCAAACAGAATAACAGCTTTCAAAAGTTACACCGAGGTTAGCTGTTGCCTTACTGTCAGCAAGTGTATTTCAAAGGCTGTATTAGCCTTCAACACGTCCTAGGGTTTGAGTGTCATCTAAGTCACTGGGGATTTAAGGAGGTCGGCTAAGAAAGTTTTCAGCCAGTGACCTCTAAAATTTTCATTTTTAAAGATGATGTTAAGTGGGAAAGACCAAAAAAATTGAATGGCTTCTTTAGAAGTGTAATCCTTGAAGGACTCATCAGAAAGACTGGTTATGCTTACAGGTATGGCTTCTGCATTTAGCCCAGTTAAGGTAAATTCTGAGTGTGGCTGTTTCTTTAAACGTGTATGAGAAAGTCAAGTGAAATGAAACAGAGAAAAACACTATGAAAAAATTTTTTGTTCAGAAAAAGGAAAAGCAGAGAGAAAATAGCTGTAGGGCTAATACTGTTTCCCTTTTTCTAATAAATATCTTGGGTCAGTTAGATAGCAGAAAGTGATTTTCTGGGATCCTGTGCCATTGTCATAAATGACACAGTGGCAGAAGGTGATTCATTTTGAACCAGCAAAAATAAGAGGCTAAAAAAAAATAATTGCAAAGTTCAACTCCTGACATGACTCTCGATTTGAGAAGGGCTCACAGCAAACTGAGCAACAGTAGTGCTCGCACTCCTCCGCTCCCAAGCACGGTGTAAGCCAGACGGCGGCAGAGGGTAAGCCAGCTTGTTAACTTAGACATATTTTCACCATTGCATGAATTATTTGCCTCTGGAGGAATCGAAATGACAATGGATTCATTATTATATTTTTAAGAGAGAGAGAGAATTTTAGTCCGAACAAAGAAAGCACAGGTGGAATTATGAAAAGAGGGGGGGAAGAGCTGTATACCAGTAAAGTCTGAATTCCTGTATATCCATCTCACATCACAGAAACCTCAGCCTATTCTCAGCTCCCACCCGGAGCACTTTGCTCGGCACAGAGCCCTGTGCTCTTGCTCTCGTGTGATGGGCAGTGCTTTGAATTCTCTAATCACTCCCCAGATTCAGCAACAACTTCACACACACTTAGGAGAAAGGCTGCATCTGTCCAGAACATTCTTGCCTTTCCTATCACATTTCTATTGTGCAGCCTTAAAAAGCATTGCGAAATATCTCTTTGACTCTCAAGCCTGGGTTTCTCCTATTTTCCTCTGGTGTGACTGGCTTTGTCGTGACTGAAGACCGCCATGCTGACCTCACCACATCTTCCAGCCTGCCCTTTGCACACAACCAGCTTTGAATTAGTCCTTTTTCCCAGAGACAAGGATGAATACGGCAGAAAAGGGAGGGAGGTGAAGGAAGGGAAAAAATTGAAAGGACCATTTTTCCATATTTCATGCTACCTCACCCACAAATGAGCAGGGCTCATCATTATCCCAAGGGAAGAACAAAATGGGGTGTCGTGTGGCCCCATCCTCAAGCATTGCTTTTGTAACAGGAGAGCAGATGGGCTGTACAGACCCAGGGAGGCCGACTGCGTGCAGGCAAACAGGGTGTCAAGGGACATTTTGGGAAGAGAAGTGCAAGTGGCCTTGGTCACAGAGAGGGGACTACAGTAGACCCCCAAGGAATACACTGGGATCTTATCACCAGCGCATCTGGTTGGTAACAGGGATGGCACTTACTTTTGTCATTGTCATTTACTGTAAGCAATATTGAAGATCACAATCAAGTCCCTGGCGCTTCCCTGGCAGTACGACAGCTCTCAGACGAGGTAGGTTATATCAGGAGATCACTCCTCAAGCTTGGACCCCCATCAGTAGCAGGGTCACAAGCCACGAGCGTTCGGGTCACTGAGAGCAAGGACAGGCTCGGGTGTAGAGGCAGAGTGCCCAGATAGGGAATTCTTGCTCTGGTGAAAGAAATGGGGAAAGAATTTCTTTTACTTCACGTTGCTTGTGTTGGAGGAAGTAATAGGTCTGCAGAGAGCACCCTCTGTTACTTCTCAGGAGGGTCAGGGAGATGCACGGGGAATTTCTGGGGTGAGAACCTGAGTTTTTCAGTCAAGGAGGACCTCTAACTTGCACACTCCCTGTCCCTGCCTCTACCTTTCCCCTTCCAGCCTGGTTTTGCTGGGTGCTTTCTGACAAAGTAACAGTTCAATTTCTCTTTTTTTTTTTTTTTTTTTTTTTTTTTGAGATTTTGAACTATGCCCAGGCAATGGATGCGCCCATATTTTTAGCATGAATTAATTTCAATAAAGGTAAGGCAGGAAGTTTTATTTCTTTAATGTATGCGCAAACACTATATTTGGTGTTCAGGCAAGAGCCCGGTGTTCTGTACAAACACGACTAATGAGCCCCTGTAGGCTCACCACGCAGCTCGGGAAGGCAGCAGCACAAGGCACCTTGTGTACCACGCCAAGCGCGAGCAGCACGGAGCGGTAAGTGGGACCACTGCCACGACCAGGTGAATTCCTTCCACCTCGAACATCCCATCGTGTCCCCACACACACCAGAAAGGCCACAGCACACCTCAGTTACGTGCGTGACGGAATCATGCTGGCCAGAGAGCACTGGTGGCTTGCTTTCGGGGTGCTGCAGGTGTACTTCACTGATCTGATCCTCCACCTGATTCTCCTTGGCTTGAAGCACAGTATGGTGACCACTACACAGGAGGAGATTTGCCTTAATAGGAATGGCCCAGGCTCCAGGAACACCTACAGCCGCCTATGGTAACACTACATCTGACACCGCTCCCCGTAATTAGGCTGTGCTGGTCCCCTGGGGCTGATGGATGAATCTGTGAAAGCATCCCTTTTAGATGCAGTAGGCAGAGGAAGGGTGGGTGCGGGCTGTCAGCAAGACCAGCAGAGCTGGGCAGCCCTGTCCCTCCAGCTCCTGGTGTTCACACACACAGTCTTAGCATCCTCGCAACTCTTCACCACCACCATCCTAAGCCCGGATTTACCTACCCTGAAGTGTTTCCAGCACCTCTGCTACAGCCTGCGGTGCCCCACAGGCCACCAGTGTGCCTCTTACAAACAAGATCTTCCACTTCTGTGCTTGGCCAAGTCCCTTCACCTGGTACCTTCGCACATTCCTCTGGTCCATGATCGAGAACTTATTGCACCGTTGACAGCTGTTCACTATACCTGCATTTTCTTTTAATTTCATTAACCGCCCAGGGAGGGAAGAGAAAACCTGTTAAAAAACTGTGATCTACACTGGAATGTTCCTAAGAAACAGGGACTTCATATTCCTCTGGATCACTTATTCCTATATCTTATTCACTCGCACAGTCCTAACAGCTGGCAGTCACCAACAGCTAATTTATAGAGGATGTTACAAAATATGTATCGCTATAAAACTTGCAGCAGGCACCAAGAGGAAAGGAGAGATTCTATGACTTTTTTTTTCTTGCTCGTGGGAGAATCCTTTCCTCTTTTCTCTGCTCTGTGAGCTAATATGATTTAGGAATATTTCAAAAATAATTATCCCACTGCATACCAAGCTTAAACAACATAACTCTGTAAGATCTGTTAGGATAAATTAAAGAAAGATGATTTTGGAAATCTGTTACCAATCTAAAAAAAAAAAAAAAAAAAAGAAATAAAGGATGTGCTGGTGTTGTGCAAAGCAAGATAGCATCGTATACCACATCCACATTGTATTGACAAATTGCAAATCTGCCAGCTGCATTAAAATGTGCCAATTCCTGAGGTTTCTGTGAACCTCAGTACAGCAAATAAACCAGCAGATTTGCATGAATACTGAGATAAGAAATTTTTCAGCACTTGTGGGTCTACGAGAAGCTGAAAAACTACCCCGTAAAACCTACTGCTGAACCAACCCAGCCGGCAGCCCAGGCCTCAGTCTCGCCCCCTGAGCCTCATCAGCCGATTTAGAAGCCCCCTGGGCAGCCAGAGATGCTCCTCTGCATCCCTTGGCTCCCTCCCGGTGCCCCGCGTGGCCAGCCGCAGGGGCCAGCCATATGAACAAATTCCAGATATTGCCGTAAAGTTACTCCAACAGACAAAAAGTCATTTAAGGGTCGGGGGAAAGAAAGGCGAAGAAGGAGCAAGAGGCCGTACATCCCGGCGAGGGGAGATCCCTCAGAAAGACAGAAATCAGAGGGTTTGTTCCCATTTCTCGTGCTGCTTTCCTTAAATTATTGAGTGGTTGCTTTAGATATTTAAGCTGGCAAATTAGAATTAGATTCCACACAAAAAAATTAAATTAAAGTTTCATGAGTGTTCCTGTACTTCTAGGATTAACCGATCAAAGCAAGTCATGGAACATGGGGGGAACAAAGAGATTTCATTCAGCAGTCCCGATCTAGGCCAACTATTAAATTTGTCCAAGTAAGAACTGGCACATACCTCCATCAGCAGCAACCTAGAAATGCTTGTGTAAAATGCTTATGAGAACTATAAAACATATAATGGGATAAATGAGGCCGGTGGCCAAAACCTGAAAAGGACACCTTTTTCTTTCCAACGTAGCCCTAGCCCTGCTGACCCCATCCCACCTTCCAGCAGGCTGTGGGCACACTACCTGGATGCATTTATCCAAATGCATCTGATTTATTAGTTATGATAAAAGGAAAGGGCTGACGTGATTTGTGAATAATGCAAATAATGGAGAAAGAGGATCGTTGGACTGATCACAGACTTTTGAGATCCAAGCCATCCATCAAACTTACTCCTCCTCCTATTCTTGTTATCCATCACCTTTTCCTTTAGGTAGGCTGTCAATAAATTTTGTGTCAGCAAGTCAGCAGCAATGACACAGTTCCCAGCTTCAAAGGACAAATAAACCAAAAAAATGAAGGCAAAGGACATCAGGAAAACTATAAAAATAGTTTTCTATTTTTAAACTATAAAAATATATATAAAAAAAACTATAAAAATAAAAAACTTTCTTTGCTACATCCTCAACTACAACTGTCCACATTGAGCACGTATAACACCACCAACTAGGTCAAATAACTAGGAGACAGATAGGTACATATACTAAATTTATATATAGGAGATATATACAGATAGATAGATAGAGATATTAAAAAAAAAACTAGGATAACAACACAACTAGGTCAAGCATCATTTATTTGCTAAAGTCATTTTGTTTTTTTCTTTCTAGGAATGTTTCACACTTCACAGTTCTCCAAGACCCTTTAAATGTCCAGAAATAGAAATATCGTATACCTTGGTAATGACTGACTGATCAAACTTAAGGGAAATGTGAAGAAGTATATTTGTAGAGGATCCTGCGTAGGAATATAGTCACAAGTGTCCAATCTGATGCAAAATACAAGTAGAAGAGCCAGGCACGATGGGCCAGTTGGTGACCTGCAGGACTTACATATGTAAGAATCATTCAGCGAGGTAAAGTGCTCACAAGCTCGATGGAATAAGCAAATAGATTCACTGCAGTCTGACTCTATGAATTACAGTAAAAAAACAGAGTAATTCCACAATTCCACAGACAGATGTATATAAATATATAAACCAAAGCAAAGTCAAATCAGAATCTGTCCCTGGACCTTTCCCTTTGACAATCCCATCTTCCACTCTAACAGTGTGTACTGCACAAGGCATCTTTAATAAAGAAAAAAAAACAACGTACTGTGCATGGTTTCCAAGATTGAATAAGACGTTCTATCAAAATGCAAAATGAACCAATTCAGCCATTGCAAATGAACAGATTCACAAAACAAAAGATAAACTTTCCACATCTCATTTAATTTATGCTATTACGTTTCCACTCTTCACTGCACTGAGAAAACAGCTTTACCCATTCTCTAAAGCATTCAAACATTATAAACTTTAATAATCAAACCAAAACCAAATAAACATTATTAACCGCTTGAGAGAATATTTTAAATGAGCATGAGAATAAAGAAAATATTCCTAATTCACAAGTGTTTGTAGTTTCTGCACTACAAGTCTCCCTGCATCTGAAAAAAAGTGCAAGACCTGGATGCAGTGGGGACCACAGACATACTGCTGAGGACAAAATTTGGTTTTCCTCACGCAAACTTTATCCTTACAAAGATTCTTAAGGGTATCTAAAACCCTTAAAAAATAAAAATCTTATTTACTGGGGTTTGTTTTCCTTACTCCTGTTAGATGCAGGTCGAGATACAGATCTCTGAGGATAGTCCTATACAGAAAACCAGAGGTTTGAACAATTTATTGTATCCACGTCGTCTTTTTGAGTTTTGACTGCCTCTAATGCTCTCGCTTTCTAGTTTTGTTAGGCAGTTTCGGATTTATCCCTTGCCTGCATTCCTGAGTTACGCTTAAAAAAATGCAATGTTTAATTTAGCTGAATGTTCCTTAGTTGAGCACAGAGCAAGCAGGCTGACGGAGCTCCCTTAGCTGCCTTTTAAGGAGGGAGGGGATTTTGAAACACAAATATTTCACTCCAGATTGCCACCCTGCACTATAAGAATCATCCTAA
Organism: Larus michahellis; assembly: GCF_964199755.1. Classification (NCBI taxonomy): domain Eukaryota; kingdom Metazoa; phylum Chordata; class Aves; order Charadriiformes; family Laridae; genus Larus; species Larus michahellis. The sequence goes on from NC_133902.1 coordinate 51,312,790, forward strand.
AATTTTAAATAGTCAAGGACTTCTATTCTATCTCTTGGAAAAAAAAAAAAAAAAAAAAGCAATTTTTAATGATTTGTACAGATCTTGAGCTGGGGTGGTATCTTCAGACAGCCTAATCTCAGCCACCAAACTGTCATTAAATAGAAAACCAACAACAAAACATGGTGATTTTCACTGCTTTTACAGCCAGGCCCTTTCCTGAAGAGGACAAAAGTCAAGAATTTTGTAATCATGCCTTGAATTTCTGCAAGAAGCCTTAGAATTCTCTCATGGCACAGATGAAGAAACTAGACTTGTTCTCCCATCGTTACATGAGACTTTGCAATGATTTTTTTAAAATGTCTTAGTCCAAGGTTTATTTTTCATTTCTGATCCATTAAAGAAAATCCTTGATTTACTCTAATGTATCCAGTAGCAATAACACTACCTGGCATGGTTCTGTTTTACAGGCTACTTAATTTTCCTTCAAGTGCCTCTCACGAAATGCATTTTTCTCTTTCTTGACATTTGTAAATATGTATCTAAAGGCAGTAATTTCACAGCATCTTGTCCTTTTTGTGCAGGCACTTTAAGTTACCCACTCACCTAAAGGACTGTTTCTGTACTCTAATGCAGGTTTCAGTCCTGCCTTGTCCTTCAGTACAAACCAGAAGGAGAACACACATCCAAGATGCGTTTTCTCTAGGGCCTTGGCTTGTCATCTTTAATTAAGCAACCATGGGGGGGTTTTAAGGAGGCTGGTTCTTTGTTGTGAAGTTCAGGCAGAGGACAACAGTCTATGTATACTGTAAATGTAAGCGCATTTCCTATGTCTTAAAATCATAAAACGGTTTGGGTTGGAGGGCACCTTAAAGATCACCTAGTTCCAACCCCCTGCCCTGGGCAGGGACACCTCCCACTAGACCAGGCTGCTCAAAGCCCCATCCAGCCTGGCCTTGAACACCTCCAGGGACGGGGCAGCCACAGCTTCTTGGAGGGTAGTGAGACACTGGAATAGGTTGCACCGAGTAAAGAATTTCTTTCTAATATCTAACCTAAATCTCCCCTTTCGTTTTAAAACCGTTACCCCTCGTCCTATTACTACACTCCCTGATCAAGAGTCCCTCCCCATCCTTCCTGTAGGCCCCCTTTAGGTACTGAAAGGCCCCAACAAACCAGTTTGACAGCTGAGATGTTAGTTTAGGCCTGCTGCTGCTTCAGAGAGCATCGTATGTACGGTTTGTCTCCCAGTGGGAGCTGTAAACACACTGCAGAGTTGACCAAAGTGCTCCCAGAGGAGACTAAGAGCACTTCACCAGAACCAGAATTAGCCCCACGGTCTTCTGCTGCCACAAGCCATTTCTGCTGTACACTACCCACAATTCTGCTTGGGTCTAAAGCACCCGTGAATAATGATATATATATATTCCTGAGCAACTTCTTTCTTCATTGTTTCATTTGGAGTGACTTTAGGAATGTTTCTTTTGTGGAACCGCCTTTACCTGGGCCAAAGCTGATCCCTTTGAAAAAGCCTTTTAAATAACTTTTTCCTGATCCCTTTAGTCTTCAAGAAATGACCCAAGCCAAAGACATGCTGTTATGCTTTATCTCTGAAGAAACAGGGTGCAGGAAAAAAAAATAAATCTGGTTTCAAGAGCAAAAGTTTTCAACAGGTAGTTGCTTTTAAGCCTATATAAAAGTAAAGCTCGTAAGCTTTATTTTTGTCTTTCATCTTCGGTAATTTTCCAACTTACTTTCTTAGGATTCATGCATAGGGCAAACTGGGCGCCTCTCCCTCTTTTCGGCAGCAATAAGAAATAAATTATATCATATAGTGCTTTCTACCAAAAATCTTTTTAAATTATATACACTTTCAACTGGACAGACACATCCACTCACCTAAACAACTGTTTTCTGAATGAGAAACTGAATTCTCACCCACGTTGCACTTCCAAGTCAACCCCATCTCTCAGCAAGTCGTGCCTCAGAGAGATACCGCTAGACAAACAGACAATCAAATTCCCACACGAGAGATAAGCAACAACTGGAACCACGGAAATACCTGTGGTGTCTAGAAGACTTTGGGTACCTCGTTACTTTAAGAGGTAAATAAGTCCTTTTAAGATATTTAAGATAACTCTGATTCTAAACTGCAGAACAGAAATTACGGTTTTGTCATGAGGATTTGCTGAGCTGCTGAGGTTCTAAGCGCTGTACCCGAGATCCCTGGCTATAAGGTCTCCTGTTTTGAGATGTTTCCATCAGGAGTTTTAAGCAGCCCAGGCTCCCTTAGAGGACGCCGAATAGCAATTCTTTCTTGCTTCTGTGTCATCAGGGCTTCAGTTCCAGAGCCCTGGCAGATTAATGAGAATTCACATGTCTGGGTGTGTATATTTTGTCCAAATGCCATATACCATGTCTGTTTTACTTTTACTTGCAATATAAAATGACCTTTTTTTGTTCATTTGGAAAGTCGTTGCTTCTGTATCTCATTTCCCTTATTTCATTCATTGTTCCATAACAGATAGGTGCTATTCAGTAAAGTACTTGAAAAATTACCACTTTACTCTAATAACGTATTAACACTGTGTAACAGCATGGTGAAAGAAGCAGTTTAGAGCACACTTTAGCATTTCTCCATTCTAGTTTTATGGAATGGAAAACATTTCCAATTATTTAATGTTATATTAATTTCCAATTTGCCTCATCTAGCTGCGATTTGTCACCTGATTCCATGCCAGAACTGGGGACTTCTTATAAATTATACCATGCAAATCAATAAAACAAAATCAAACAAATCCTGGTATTAAACAATGTTTCATAACCTCAGTTTTTATTGGCCTCCAAAAAACTTTAATTAAAGTTAACTTTAATTAATTTTAGTTTATCTGCCATTGTATAGCAAAATGACTAACTCTGCAGTTTGCTTTGTATTCCTGTTTTGTTTTGATGTAAATTGGACTTTTGCACAGTACAGTGCCGAAAGGTCTGGAAATTCCATGAGAATATACAGCACTGGGAGCGTCCTCGGATGTCAGTGAAGTAGTTTGACATTTACTGTGCCGTTACACAGGGGATTAGACCCTCTAACAGTGACACTCCAGGGAGCAGTATCGTTGAATCACTTGGCATGTGCCTGACGCAGCAGGAGTTCAAAGACAGCATTTGTGGAAACAAACAGCAAGGAAAACGGTGCTGGGCCATTAGAAAGTAACGCGAAAATGCCACAATCTGTAGGGTACAACATCTCTCAAACCAACTACTTCCTTTCTTCCTTAACAAATTGTTAACTCTTCGTGTAATGCCAGCTATGCCAGCGCTCTCCATCGATCTATCACGTATCGCCTCTCTCACAGCAGACCCTTCATGCCTGCTTGGTATAAAATTCTGGAAGAACTGGCGCAAAGCGATAAATGAATTTTGGCTAAAAAATGCATGAACTCTGTCTGGGACACTAATCAACCTCGTTAGACCAAATTTCCACTTGTTTTAGTAACAGTCATAACAATTGACTATTATGTACTCACAGTGTTGGCCAATTCTGATACATATACTTTCTGGGAAATATTTCTAACAAATCTTTATTGACTAAGGTCTCAAGATGTAGTTATTGAAAACATATATATTTACTTCTTTCGTGCATCATCTTTATAAAGTATTCAAAATTTCTGACTACCAGTGTTTCTAGTTCTATCACATCTTTTCTGAGGGAGGATAACAATACACAGAGCATTCAAGATTCCTGGATGGCTTTCTAAAAACCTACATCTGCATAAGAATGTTTTCCTCCTTATGCTTTTTGCCTCCTCTATAACCCCCAGTGCTTTACTTGCCCCTTCTTGCTGTTGAACTCCATGCAGCATCCAGAAAACAATCCAGAACGGCTTCATGATCTCTCCCTTGCACAGTAATAGTGCAGTTAGAGCCTACCACGCACAAAAATAGAACAGTTTCCCCCCTTCTATGCATTAATTTGCATTACTGCCACTGAATTTCATCTGCAATTTTATTGCCTAGTCATCCAGGATTGCAGGATCTTTCTGTACGTGTTGGCAGCCAGCTTTGGATTTGCCAGAACAAAACAACTTTGTATCATCAGCCTAGTTGTTTTCTTGGCTTTGTTTTTTGCCTCTTTTTCTGATCCTTTAAGAATACCTTGAGCATAACAGATCCCAACAGAGTTTTCTGTGGGATAACGAAAACCTGATAATTCATCACCACCTTTGTTTCCCACCTTTTAACTAGTTTCATTGCTCTTCTGTGACATAAAACTTCAGGTCAGTAAGAAAATTTGATGAAGGGCCTTGCTAAAAATCCATGCACGTGATGCTAGGACTGGATGGAACGGTCCTGTGGACATACCTTGGCTCTTACTGCAGTAGGGTTTTCTGCAAAATTCATGGCACCTCTTCCCCACCGTACCACCCGTATCCATGAGTCTTCCCATTAGCTCATGTTTCTGTGTCGGATGCAGAAATCGGGTCACTGCAATGCAGCCACCACTCCTCACGGGCTTTTAAAGATTGGCACGTTTTGCCACTTTCCCCTCTGCTACTAAGATCTATTTAAACATTACATTCCGCTAGTAATAGTTCATCAGTTTTACACTTAAGTTCCTCAGAGAGCTTTAGGGCAAAAGCATCTGGGCCCGGCGATTTGTAACTGTAAATTTTATTGATTTGCTTTGGAAACATTTCTCCTGAGGTCTCAGCCCTGCGCGGGTCCCACCTCTGCCGGGGAGCCTCGTGCAGGGATCCATCGCACTGCCCCACGATGCTCCCGTACAGCCCTTCCGCCACCTCCACCCCCACCCCGGCGGCGTCCTGCGGGATCTCTGCCTCGCCAGGGTTTGTGAAGCTTCCTGTCGTCAGCTCTTAGGCCTTCAGGAAGCCATGCCTCGAAACCTTTTCCGATCCATCTGCTGCGGTTATACATTTCAGCTACCAGTACGCTTAGGGGTTTTTTCTACTTTTCCCGTTCCCATTTTCATGTTTTAAAGGGTGTCTGTATTACTCCTAATGACATCTTTTACCTGGACATCTTTTACACTGTTGTTTTACCTGCACAGCTTTTTTTTCCCCTTCTAAACAAACTTCTTTTTTAACAAGGTATTTACATTTACTCCAGACACCTAGTAAAGCATCTTTAAACAAACTCCATGCCCCTGCAAGCTGCTCCTTTAATTGCTTTTCCTTCATTCTATGTTGTTCCCCCTACAAAAGGCAAAAGTTACTACATCGGGGTTTTAGTGCATGTAATTTTCATCTCTGAGGACGCTGAATAGAAAAGTAGTATGTTCACTGATACTGATTTGACTTTTCTACAGTCAAATCATATGCAAGGTTCAATGAACTACTCACAACTAAATCACCAGCTGATTTTCCTCTTTCAGCTTCCCCGATTACGTGATCCAAGAAAGAAGCATTAACATCTCTGAAAATGTCACCTCTTCACCAAATCCTATCTGGTATTTATCCTCTTTGCTTAGGGAAAAGTGGAACAGAAAGCATCTCCTGATCCCTGCAAATCAAGACCAGTTCCCTTCCAGAAGTACCTTCTCTAGACTATCCTATCTTTAAAATAACCCCAAGTTATTTGGATTAAAGTCCACTTATTCGGTAAGTGGATGTAAAATAAAGAATGAGAATAAAAAGAAGGCCAGATTAATGGTTCGTCCTACACTAAACTTTGAGAATCTAAATTGCTTGCTGAAGTGTCATACCTGCCGCTGTGCTCTTGAAGGTGATTCAGCAAAGCAAAACCTCAGGGTACAATCAACTGTGTTGCTCCTGGCCGCTGGAATGAAACGGGCGCACACGTTCCAAGCGTGCTCTTTCCATTATCTCCACTGCTTTCCCAAACGGGGATTTGCATTTGCAAATTGGGTAACAAGGGAACTCAATGGAAAAATTATACTAGGCAAACTGGTAACAGAATCAGTATGTTACACGTACGCATTAGAGTTTAGTGGCCTAAATTCACAAATCCACCCTAGAGCAGCAATTATGACATGGCATTGGAAAGAATTCTGCTTTTTGGGAACATCAGATTTCCTTTATATTCCATCTGAAAGCTCATTTAGATTCCCGTAAATTATAACACAACACCACTAACCGTTGTAGACATTTTGGGCGAAGCAGTTTCTGCTTTCAGGATTTTGCATCCTGAAATACCTACAGCAGATGGTGGAAAGCAGAGAATCCAACTCAGAGCCATCACGTCCGTGCTATTGACTGCGAGTAACAAGATTTGTGTCACTTCATCAATCAGCATAACTGTGCATAACGCACGGTTAGCCTTTTTACTTACCCGGTAATAACAGGCTATCTTCCCGAGACTCGTACCGTAATCAGACCTGCAGGTAGAAGTGGAGTAATTGCACCCTGCCCAGGAGGGACTGTTTCAGAGCAGAGGACAGCATGTGTAGAAGAAGCTGGACTGTGCACATGACTTCCTCCTTTTGCTGGTTATGGAGCTAATTCACATCCATGCAAAACACTGAGTGAGACTTTGAAAAAGGGGAATCCGTAGGGCTGTTACCAGTTTTCATAGGAATGAGTCTGTTATTCTCCTTTCTGTCGAGCCCTCAGCAGTGAGACGGAAAAACACTGCATATAAACTCGTACTATGCGTGGTAGATGTAGAATGAATGAGATATCAAAATCTGACAAATGGATTATTCAAATAAGAGTGGGTGAATTTGCCCCCAAGGGCCTCTGCCACTTTTTTATTAAAAAAAAAAACAAAAACAAACAATTGACTTGCTGTTTTAGATTCTTTTTACTGCACCTTTTACCAAGCTGCGTTTACGCATCCCTGTTGTACAAGAGACCTCACTCACATAGGTACCTGTGGTCCTGCAAGTACAAGCCTAAGCCATTAAAACAGTAGGACAACTCTAGATTAACATGCAAACTAGAGTGTCTTCAAGGATCTCTACTAAAAGAACAAATCCTGTCACTGCCCTCCCTCCACCGCCTCCCTGAGGACACCTCTGCAAAGCAGCAGGACGCAGAGCCCCGCAGGTGCTCCCAGCGCAGCTGAAAATTGACGCAGCCCCACAAGTATTCTGGTTATTTCGCTTTCCTTGATCGACCCCTGTCACGAGTAGAGAGGTGGCTTACCTTGAGCCCCTGTGGCTCTGGCAAATCAACGCAGTTGATCCACCAAAGTTAAGCAGGATTTAGGACAAGATTATAGTAGCAGCACAGTACAAAGTGGCCATAATGCCCAGGGAATTTGGCTCGTGGTATCGATTGCTGGCGGAGACTGTAAATGAATACAGCAGGATGCTACAAGTTTCGAATGCCCATCAAATACAAATGAGGGAGCATTAGCATGTCTCAGTTTTCATCAGGATAAAGAGCTCAAAATATTATACGTTTCCTGAAAATAAATTTTTGGCAGGAAACAGAGCTGTCAACAGCAGGCGAAAAAAATGTGTTCATCAAGAGATGTTTCCTAAAGAGACAGCAGGGATGTCACTGAGAGAAGGCTAAGGATGAACGGGTCTTGAAAACCATACTTCATTTTTTATACCACTGATTACTGGTGTCAGAGACCATCCGTCTTTTGAAGAGACAGCGTTTCAGTCTCTTAATATGGTCAGAATTGTCCATATAAATACCAAGGAAAGGGGTTTTCTCAAGTCTGGAGATGAAACACCAGTTTATCACAATGAATCCAGAGAACTTTTTTCCTACTCGTTCTGGAAAAGCATCCTTAGAAACACCAGCTAAAGCCTCCACCTGCACAGAACATAAAAATACTTCACATAACCAAGACCAAACAGATCAGCTCTCTGACAATTTCTCTGCCAGATCAGCAACAATCTTCCTTTTTCTAGACCAACTCAAGAGCAGACTCAATGTCGATTTTTAAAGTTGGGATCTTGACGCGAAAGGCAGCCACGCTTCCAGTGCACGACAGAGAAGGAGACATCCTGCCCAGGGATGCTTCACCTCTGCATCCCGCACGCGCTTCTACCCCAGGTAGGTGCCACTGCCCGTGACGCTGCCACGGGGGAGGATATTTTGGTTCCATGGAGACTGTTACAAAACTAGTCACTGGTTAGATACAGCAAAAGGGAGCCAAAATCTCCATTTACACTGCAGTGGCGCTGCCACAGTTCGCCTGCAAAACGGATTCATTTAAGCAGTGACTCAGCATCAGAAATACCAACTAGAAGTCATTTTCTATCCATGAGTAATGAGAGGAGAAGGTATTCCCACAGCGTTTAAGCATTTGCACTCCTGATTATTCTTCCTGGTCACCTCCCACCCGTGAGAGCTGGCAAGTACAGTCCCTTACAAAAAAAAAAAAAAAAAAAAAAAAAAAAAAAAAAAAAAAAGCGTTTTAGGGAGGATGGAGATGGAAAAATCAAAGCAGTTAAAGAGAAGCTAGCACTGTGAGTTAGCTATGTCCTACCAACCCCACCAGGATGGCAAAGAAATATAAAGGACCTGACTCCTCACTAGTGAACAGGAGGGGGGGAAACGTGGACAGCAGCAAGAGGGAGAAAGTTAAGCAATTATTTTTCTGTTCCAGTGAGCCTACGGTAAAATTTCAAAAGAAGATGTTAAAACAAAGAGGAATGAAACAGGCAACAACCACAACAGACACAGGATGAAATGCTGCAGCCACTGAAGGAAAAGAATATTTTTTTCTGGTTTTCCCAGTTTTTTCCAGTTTTCTCTGGGCCACTTAATTACCATGATACCTCTCATCTCCTGCTGAACATTTGCTATTCCACACAGCACTCAACCTTGTCATTGGTGAGGACGGCCATCAATCAGGAGAAACCCGCGTCGGCGTGTTTAACTTCCACCCCACAGCCCCGTCTCACCAGGCACCCAAGAGGAGATGCTCAGCTGGGAGTTGCAAGGTAGCGATGAGTTTCTCCTGCTTTTTATTCCCACCTTCTGATAAACCAGATCGCAATCAACATTGGTAACAACACTGCACTTCTGAACATAAATGCTCTAAGAATCAATACAAATAATTATTTGATCATACGTACAATGCAGACAGTTTATTTTGCTTAATCCTTTTGCCCTTGCCCCCCCAAAAACTCTGTTGGTACAGCATAAGTAGGTAATATGCCAATACATTAGAGTTAAGTATTTAAGGTAAATAAATCATCCCTTTTTTGTGCTTTTTCACAGCACTGTGTGCCTATTCCTCTGCTTCACATATAGGCAAAGAGAAGTCCTGGTAGTTAGGTGCTCTTCTTACTGCGTTGTAATATAAAATGTCAATAGTAGATCTGTGATACATTTGGAAATTTATGATGCATACTCTGTTTTTCCAAGCTGAGTTATCCTGGCAGTTTCACTGGATACAGTACCTTGGTCTTTCAGGCTGGAAGAGCCGTGCTTCGATATGGCCAGAAACGGATTAGGGAGACTGTTAACACAAGTCAGACAAACCTCCCAAATATTGGCTCGAACCCTACTAAACCTTATCATTTCTCTTTAGAGAGGTTATTCACAAATGAGTAAGCAAGACTTGGATTCCCACGCTTTATATTTTCATTCTGGCAGAAAGAGCGTACGCAGAGCATACAGCAATAGAGATCTCCCCACCTCCAGGAGAGAAGAAACTATGTAAGAAGTTATTGTCTCACATGAAGTATCTGGAGTGAGAGAACAAATCTGTGTCCATCAATGCCCCAAATCCCCGTCAGAGCTCACACTGGCTTCACTCGAGTGCAGCCCAGTAAAATCCTGAACCTCTGGCCTCCTCCAGCACTTTCAGATGGCGGGAGAAGTACCTTTGTAAATACAATAGGTGATTTTCTCCTCTTAAAGGAAATAAAAGAACTCTGTAGTATTTGCTCCGTATTTTGTACTAAGACCAAAGTGGTTCCTTCTGTGTTGTCAGGTAGGATCTGTGCCAAACTAGGGCAGGGACATGAGGACAAGGGAGTGGGACAGGTCTGAACCAAACGCACTGAAGGCAACTGAAAGGCACCTGCTGACATTCTTTACAACATTCTTTCTTTACAAGGGGGGAGGTGAGCCACTGGCACAGGTTGCCCAGAGAGGTGGTGGAGGCCCCATCCCTAGAGACATTCAAGGCCAGGCTTGATGAGGCTCTGAGCAACCTGATCTAGTTGAAGATGTCCCTGCTTACTGCAGGGGGGTTGGACTGGAGGACCTTTAAAGGTCCCTCCCAACCCAACACATTCTATGACATCACAGGGCTTCCAATGCAGCCCTTTGAGAACCACCGACACCATTACAAGACTTCTTCTAAAGCCACATACCTCAGGCATAGCAGGATTTACGCTCGCTAAAAACACCGCCACAGAGCTCTCGCTGCCGAGCTGACGGTGGGGTGCAGCAGGGCCGACCTTCGCGGCAGAAAGCACAAGCATGGCGCTAAGCAGGGTTAACAGAGCTGGAGCGAGAGGACAATTCCCACACTCCCCCCATTAGCTGCTCTAAATTTAAGTGTCATGAGGAAAGAGAGACTTGGAAAGGAAACCCAGCTATTAGTAACGTGCAGAAATCCAACTGCAAAGATGTCAAGACAAGCAGTTAGGCAGGATAATCTTTTGCTTGAATGTTTTCAGTGAAATTATATTGAGAAAAATTTACCCTTAATGTTTTTTGCCTTTTTTTTTTGCTAATTGCTATAGAAACAAATGAAGTTGCCAGATTATCTCTTCCCTGAATTATCCATCAAAAGCCTTTGTACTATGTATTTCTTGCATTGTAACAGGCTAAGGAGCTCATGTCAGAGCCGTCTCTGGTTTTGAAGGACAAAAGGAGCGTGTGTGCGTGCAGAGAAGGAGGAGGAACAAAACAGACCAATTCTCTGGATATTTTTCTTTGGCATCGTACTTTGTCATAAAAGTAGGGGTTTTACTGTTTATGATCTCCAGCAGAATTTTAGTTTCACGTTGTAGGCATTTTGAGATGTGCAATAAAGTGTTATTGCATCCACCTGGAGAGAGTTAGAAGTTTGTTTTAGCCATGTTCTCTTGAAAAACTTTGTGAAAATGCTTTCACCCATAAAGACAACAGTTCAGCTTTTGTCTGTCTGAAAAGGAGTAGGATGCACGTTAAGGAAAAACACGGATGTCAAATAACGGGATAATTAAAATACAGAAAGAAAACTGAGAAAGGGCAATGACAGGGAGGTGAGTGGGATAAACAACTCGTAAGTATTTTTCCAGCTATTTAGCAAGAGGTAATCTTGTTCCAGAGCTGCAAAACAAAACCGCGTGTGAGGAACAAGGAGAAGACAAGACAGGAGTATGACGCACGTTTTCACGGAGGAATCCAAGGAGCAGCGGAACCAGGGTGGTTTGGATAAACAGGACATTTGTGAAGGGCACAGGAAACCGTGGGATCTTGGGTCCCGACCACAAGGCTGTTTCCCACGGGCTGAGGTAACATTTTCATCTTGGTATGGAGAAGTCCGTCACAGGACCTGGCCAAGCCCAATCAATGAATTTCAGGGGGCGAAGGGCAGGATGTAAGCTCTGAATGAGCCCCGTGGTATCAACATTACTACAGAAATAAACCTCTGAGCTGCAAGTTTTAAGCGATACAGGAACCAAGTCTCTCTGGTTCCCTGGGGAGCCTTTTTTTGGGGGTAGGTAAATAATAAAAAAAATTAAGAGAAGGCTCTCTGGCTTGCAGACTTGCTGCCCACCTACTTAGCTGAGGTTTTTGCTGCCTTCAGGTCCCATGACTCAGGCCCCAGCTTTAAATCGAGAAAACGAGATGTTTTGGGCACCCACGCTGCATTTTTTAATCCCTACAGCACTAAATACTGCCTTTGACTTCAGTTGAAACGCTGCTTTTCTTGCGGCCTTTCAACAGCTTGTCATTCGAAAGCTGGGCGATAGAAGCTGAAAACAGCTGGCACAGCTGGCTTATTTCCATATTAAGTCTGTTTTTTTCCTCTGCGTATGAACACAGGATTTTGAATCCTTCTTTCTGATTGTCAAGCCATTGTCGCACACCCAAAAAGTTGCACCACTTACCTTTGGTCCTCAAATCCATTTTTAGCATCAGCACAGTACTGTACTCAGTACAACCATAGAATTTCTCCTTTTCAGGCAGAAAAATATCATGGCTGGAAGCCTAAAAGAAACCTATTCTACAATGGTGTATTCTGGGGCTTGGTCCCGTGGAAGCAAGTACAGGGCAGGTCTTATCACTCCTCCTTCCTTTGCAAAGAGCGATCAGCGGCACGAAGAACTGAACACAAATGTGTCTCATGCTCCAAATGTTGTCATAGTCACCCTCCAGAAGCTTCACTTTCCAGATTTTTGCCCTTTTCCACAAGAGGAGATACACTTTCTTTTTTAAGTAATGTATCTTTCCAGTTTCACTACCGTTGTCTTATCCTCCTGCCCCTTGTACCTGAGCTTGTTATGTCCTGTACCTCTACATCGCAGGGACATATTATGCCCATAACTATCTGGAAAATAAAGATACAGCAGATACTGCGACATCAGAGCTTCTCCGTATTTTTATCTAAAGACATTACAACAGCGTAGCAGAACTAGATCTCCATATCTCCGGCTTCTTGTCAATCAACTTTCCTACAAGATCATCCAACCTTTTAGACTGCAAACTGATAGTTCTTACAAATACGTTATTACATCAAGTATAACCTTCCTCTCTACACATAAACCCCTTAGGTTTGGGTTTAGATACTGCAGTAATCTGGGTCCAGCACAGATTTCCCACAGAGCAGCAACCATATAAAACCTCATTCCCCCCCTTTTTTTTTTCCTCACCCATGTTAATCTATTCTGCATCTGTGGTACCTGTGTCACCTGTAGATACATTTCTGCACCACCCAGTGGAGTTTATAATTCTCAGCATCTCTTAAAACAGTCATACGTGCCAGTTCATATGTTACATTACAGCTAGAGATACTTAAATGAGACATTGATAATCTGAATAATCAATTTACTCGGACAAGCCAAGATCCCCCTCAAGGTGGATGCATTCTTTTACTTTCATGACATTATTGTAATTGCCTAAACCACTTTTGTTGGGACATTTTTTCCAGGATAATTACCTTCTCATTTACTACTAGGGATGTTAATATGGTCATTAAATGTCACAAATCGCTTTCAGTTTTTGCTCTGTCTCGTTCACCTTCCTGCAATTCAGAAATGTCCAGCCATATGCATATTTTTATACTTTGACATGTCTTCAACCATGCTCAATACTAAGTTCATTACAGCATTAAATTGATGACCTTGCTCTAATAATCAATGTATAAATAATCAATTTAATGCTATAATAAAGAAAACATAAACCAGCCCACTCTCTGTCAAGTGTGCTGAGCTGCAGTGACATTTGGTGGTCATGCACGGCAACGTTTGTACAAGCTTCATTTAGAGAAGGTGGCAGGTTAATTGGGACAAAACACAAATGCAGAGCAGCATCCATAATAAGCAGCCTGTACCAGTGATATAAAGAAGGGAAAAAGAACTGAAAACCTGTTTCCACTCCTTCTGGACATCCCCTCTCAAACTAATATTCAGAATAAGCAGATACCTTGAAGTAGTAACCAGGATGTTTTTATACATTTATACGGAAATATACCAAGATACCCCAGCAGGCATCAAGTTGTTTTTCTTCCTCTACAAAGAAAATGTTTATTGCTCCAGACTGCTACTGCAGTAGCTGGATGAAGTGCAAGTTAGTGATATAGCTTGCTTGGGTTCAACAGTTGGTTCAAGACAGATTTTTAACTAATGAAAGCTGGAACCAGTAGTGGAGGGGTGACACACCTTAAGTGCGTGTTACACAGTGTTCCCTGGCTCTCAGTTAACGTAAACTCATGTATTTCCCCCACAACTCAGTTTGCCACTGAGCAAAACCCAAAACAGGAGCGGATGAAGAACTGAAGGCTTCTATGGCAACAACATCAATGTTTATCTGTAGAAATTACAAGCTTCAGCTAGGACTCTAGAAAAGTGCTCTTAAATCTTTCAAATTGCTAGCCATATTTTAAAATACAATTTGCATATCAGTATTTCTGAGATATGCTCCCTTACCTTCCCAGGGTGCTGTACTCACACTACGAGGGTTACAGAGGAACCAAGGCTGATATGCTGAAAAATGCTAATTGACAGTCAAAGTCAGCTTTGCAGATGGATTAAAGTATAAAAGACATCGTTTTGTCAAAAAGCTTATCACTCAATTTATTTTTACATTATTTTTACTCCCCCCCCCCCCCCCCCATCAAAAGCATAATCCTAAATTGAGTTACCGGAAGAGGTTGGGTTTGCTTTTTGTTTTCCATCTTTCATGGACTGAAGGGGCTAGACATGGCAGATACTCTTAATCCATCACCTCGGTAGAGGCAAAGCACGTGAGGAGAGGCTCATCCTCTCCAGCATCAAGCAGCTGACAGACAGGTCCTTACCAGCAGGATCTGAGGACTCTTTACTCCGTACCACTTCAGCTGGAAAGACCTCCTCATGCAGGACGCATGCAGCAATGCTGTTTGCAGGGCAAACAGCCTGGCTCATGGGGGATTTGCAATTTTACAATCCTTCACTAATAAATTTGCAATTCGCATTCTCTGAAGGCACTAAAAATAAAAACATGAGTAAAGGCTATGGGATTTGTATCATGTCCAACAGTGGATAACTAGAACATGCGGCAGTAGTATTTGCCACCCTTTGCACAAACACGCCGGACATCGTTAACCCCCCAGGGCTACTGCAGATTTACATTCATTATTAACATGCTCCTAAGCACCACACTCGGCCCAATCCAAAGTGAGATGCCGCAACACCTGGTGTTTGTGTGCAAACCACCCCAGAAGGTTTATAAATTCAATTAAGGAAAAACGCACTGAGCTGTGGCAGGGAAGATAAGTGGTATATAGGCAGGAAGGCATTACTTACAGTGACTAATCCAGAGGCACAGCTCAAGTGTCTGTGCCCACAGAAGTAGAGAGCACAGCAGATTCATCCCACGTGTAGCGCGGGCATCTCACAAGCTCACGCACATGGCATAAATCCCAGGTGTTACACAGCCCGGCGCTTTGCTGAGCCTTTGAAAGTCCCGGCAGAGGCTCTGCCCTGGGAGCAAACCCATCAACGCCGCACAAGAGGCAGGCCCTGCACACCAGCCTCTGGAGAGAAAAAAAGGGTGTTTGGAGCGGGTGGGGAATGGGGAAAGGCGCTTAATTTGCAGCACCCGGGACACTGGAGGGTGCACGGCAGCAGCCCGAGGAAGGGAAGGGGCAGAGGCAGGCGAAGCGAGAACCTGACCTCCCCTCGTCTCCCTGCTCCTGGCACCACCAGCCAGCCCAGCCCCAGCCCCCTTCACCATCACACCCCTCTTCCCCGGACAATGTCCCTATAGACAAGATTTGCTCCAGTTCTGGTCATACCTGGGTGAGGATACCACAAGTCCCCAGTGCTGAATAAGCGGTGTGATCGGGAGGAGGTACGTATTACTGACACACTAACAATTCAGTTCTTGGTCTTTGTATACGAGGTGTTTCCTCCTCGCACATAAACAATACTTTGAGCACAGCAGCGGTAAGGCTTCTTTGGGAAGATGGAGAGTCCGGCTCTAATAGTACGTACACAGACTTTCAATGGGATAGGAAACCAATCCATAACAGAAGAGTTAACATTTATAAACCTGAAACATTCCTGAAATACACTATACTTATGGGAGTTATCCACAGCAACGTTTCTAGTCAAAGCACCGCATGCCATTTAAGCGTGGAAGCTGTTTTTCCAAAACACGCCTTTAGCTCTGACAGTTCTGCTGCCATAAGGATCACGTGTAAAAGATGCACCGCACATTTCTCTGCCTTGCCATCACCGTATTTCAAAACCTGCTTATATAAATTATTGAACTGCCTATTGCAGCACATCCTTGTGAGCCTGGTAGCAGCTTTTCTGGAGGAGAAAGGAGGGGCTTCAGCCAGCATTTAAGTGATCTGCTCACCTCAACAGAAGACCACGGCACAGACCTTCCCTGCCATACCCCCTCTCACACCATCAGACCCAGAATGCTTTTAAATAATGGTTATACAGAGGGAAAAAAAATCTAAGAACTGGCAAATCTTCAGCACTGCATGTGTTATCAGTTGTGGGTACAACCAGTAACACGGAGGGTAACAACCAGTGGCACTTGAGGCTGAAACGCATCCACCTTAGAGAGCAAGAGTGGAAGTATCTGCCACCTCTGCCCATTACCCACTTTTTGTGGGCATAATAATATCAACAGTTAACTGTGGAATAGTGACAGACTGGAAATATCTTCCATGAGCAATCCTGACTCGCAGTTTAAGTCCTTATGTTCAAACAGAGGTTTAGTTGTCAAATACCCCAATCAAAGCTTTGTTTTGTTTTTAAAAGGGAGGAGGGGGAAGCCGCCTGTTCAGGGATGGCTCAGTCCAGCTGTAGTTCTCTTTTACCACCCTCCAACTAGGGTTTTTGAGGTTTTAAACTTTTCAGATACCCCGCACAAAGGTCCCTTACCGAGAATTCACTATGGCTTAGTCCATCCATGACAGCTGGCATTTAAGGACTGTGCTCCTCTCCTCGCCGAAGCATTCCTTTGATACCCTGCCAAAGAATAGCAGGTTGGATTTGTCACAGACCAGCTTGACAGCAGATTGCTGGGCTCCTCCTGTTTTAAAACAAGTGCTGGGGGGGCGGAAACAACTCGTAACCGCCCCTTTTTCTTTCAGGAGCATTTTAATTTTAACTCCATTTTTTGATATTTAAAATCTTATTTAAATCAGACTTGAAGGTTTCCTGAGTCTGTCTATTTATTCTCCCCTTCAGTTTTGCCCCGTTTGGAATAAAAGGAAAATTCAAAATTTTCTTTGTTGGAAATTTCTAAGCTTCCTCCTTCCAATCAGCCCGATTTGTTCCTATACTGGGTAGCAGACAGCCTAGTCTTCTGCTCCACACAGATTCCTGTGCGGTATATTTGCAGAGTTTCACAACCCCACCTATTGCATTTTAAATTGCTACTACTTGCTTTCACACACACTGATCCAGTTAAAGTGTAAAACTAGTTTGATATATGTAAAGCTGCGATGCGTCTTAAGGCTCAAAGAAAAAACATAATTATTGAAAACAAAAAACAGTATTAAGAGTGAGGAAAAAAAACACATAACTGATCCACAGTTAGGTAAGAATTAGCTCCCTCACAGCGCTCTGCCTCTGGCTGGGTCACAACGCAGGGCAGAGAAGCGATGGTGCTCTGTGATTTCCACCAAGGTTTCCTTCCCTGCCGAGCACACGGGGAGTGAAGGACTGGAGGGGTTGCCCTCTCCCACAGTCAAGCACCACCACTTACTTCCCAAACACTTCAGGGTCACGAGCACATCCCCAGGCCCACTTCAGGAAACTCCACTCTCTCCTTTCTCCCTTTGAAGATCAGGACTTCACCACCCACCCTCTCCAGAACAGCCCCGTAGGGGCACACGAGGAGATCTGAGAACCAACTTCCTCCAACCTCAAACATCGCCCCAAACCCTTCCCTTGAAAGATTCCCTGTTCCCCAAGGAGGGCAAGCAGAGGAGGAGGCTCCTTTCAACTACGCAGCTCCCCATCTCTCCCCCCTTTCCCAAGGAGGCCTTTGGGCTGCTGCTCTCCCACCATGGGCGCTCTTTAACTCCTTCTTCTCTAACGGCACAGGAAAGCAAGTCAACTCTTAAGAGAAGACTCCGACACAGTCTTTTTGTCAGATGTTACGATGTGCATGTACGTAGCACCAGACATGTTTGGCGCTCAGCCTCACAAGTTTGGTCTCAGCTGTAATTATTGAATACTCATTAGCATACCAAAGAAATTAAATCTTCTCATCCTATTCTCATTACCTCATATTAAGAAGAGAAGAGTCTCGTCCTAATGCTGTTTAAGAACCACATTTTAATTTCTACACTCAGGGTAAATAGCACCTTGCTCTGTTTTCCCACTGCGGTGAGGCCTCTTCAAGAAGCACTGTGCCACTCACCGCAATTAGCTGCGCCTCCTTCTCTTCCAATTTGTTATTGCTAAGCTCTTATCTTATATTGAGCCCAAAAACATAGGATAAAGCAAAGCTGCAAAATTTGATGCGTTCTCTCACAACGCTCCTTTTAAACCTGAAAGTTCTGCCTAAATCAATTTTCCACACTGCCTTTTCTTTTGCCTTGCTTAGTTCTGATTACACTGCCAAATGATCATACTTGTTCCTTCATCTGTGGTCCTCAGCTTCCCAGGGTAACGTATATTTTTCATATGATGTTCTATAAAACCTCCTTCAGATATTTCACTGGTATTCAGATTCACTGTATTTCACAAGCTATTCTTACAAAAACAGAGAAGTCCTTCTGTCCAAGTTCAGTACCGTTTCCATTCCAATTAAAAGAAAGTCAACCCATCAGCCCAACAAATGTAGTGCCTACTGCAAGCCAAAAGGAAGAACAGTTAACTTGACAATGTAAATAAGCTTTAAATGTACCATTTGCACTGTTTTGCAAAACAAAAGATTTCACTGTAACTGCTTATTTCAAACGTGGAATTGTATTTAACAATTCCTATCTTATAATGACTATGGGAAATGCAGGATATAAAACTTCAATACAGGACTAAAAATCCATAAGAAACCATCATTCTTTTGTGAAAATAACTGAATGTTCTCGCTCTCCTGGATGCTCTGGCTCTCCTGCTTTAGTTGAAAGTTTATTGAATCAAACATTGGCTACATTTGTCTCTAAGGTTACCATTTTTTGTGGTACACGCTACACCACTTTATTTTAGAGAAAAGCTCTGAATAGAGCAAGATATTAGAATAAAATATCTCTTTGCTTGTCTCCTCACAACACTCTTCTTTCTTACCTCTCTCCTAATGGTGGTGAAAACCTTCTCAAGAATGGATCCTGCATGCTATTGTATTTGTGGGAAAAGGTTGACAGGTCCTGCTGTGGAACACTCCAAAGCATTTCTTCAGGCTTGTTCTGCTCTTTGTCAAGACCTTGGAAGGATCTGCTCATTTTATTAAAGCAACTCTTCTGCAATATCGAAACAAAAACATTCTGTCCTCACATATATTCCCTTTCCTTTTCTTCATGCCGCTGTTGGAGTATTTAGATGCTGCTGGAGCTGTAATTCCATCCAGGTGGTCTCTCAGCTGGAGTGCGTTTGAGTCAATCACAGAGTGCCCTGCCCAAGCTCCCCACCCTCACCTTTGACTAAGGGGAGAATAGCAAGATGACCAAACTGCTTAGTCATTTTAAAATAAGTATTTTTCTTACTCCTGATGTAACGGTTTCATGTCTTTGCCTATCAACTGCATTCCTGTTCCAGTGCTCCTTCACCATCAGAGAAGCCCAAGACTAGAGCTGTATGCAGAGGGGACCGTGGTGGACTGAACTCGCAGACTATGATCCTCCTTCAGAGAGCGCTGCAAAGGCTCTGCCCTGGGTGGAGGGCAGGACCATCTGCCTCTCCAGGGACCTGCTTCCCACCTGAGCCCTCTGGACATCAGCTGTATGTCAACATCTAAATTATCTTAAAAGCACCCTGACAGCTGTACTCTGAGTTTACTTGGGACACAAAATGCATTTTAGCACAAAACATTTTTCTAATCACTTTCCTTAGATAAATACTTCCTCAGTATCTTCCTACCCATCAAACTGCCTCTGCTGGTTTTATCAATCAAAAGCTTTTCTTTGGTCGTGAAATCTAAAAATGGGCTGTTAGCACTCTATGAGATATTTTAATTAAAAAGAATTGTACGTATCTTTATGTCCTCATGGGGTAAAGCTGTTATTAAATCAATTTTGTTGTTGTTGAGTTAGACTTGTATAAAGGTAGGATATTTGATTTCTAAACTAATTATACAGGCAAGAAGTCTAGTCCTAAGTTTAATGGAAACTTTGGACCGCATACACTCAGGTGGTTTAATTTCCTTAATTCTATCAAAATACCTGATCAGCTTTATCTAACAGCCTTAGGTAATTTTCAGGCATCAAAAAGTAGGCATTTATTTTACTTACCACTGTAAAATTTTGGTATTAGGTTTGTGGCAAGCATGTTGTGTTACCCCCTGGTGAGTGAATCACCAACACTTGTCATCCACCTACCTCCTTGAAGCCAGGCTCCTTCTCGACTGTCATGTATGAAATGCAACAGATAGAAGTTTAACTACATCCTTTTGTTTCTTTTCAAAGCTCCAGGCACCTTGGTAGTTGTGACTCTCCTTAGCCACATCCCACGAGCTCCCCATTCTCTGAAGCACTCTCAAAATCCTTCAAAGGAAAAAGAGGAGTGATCTTAACGGCACTGAAAGATGTTTTGAAGAAGATGCACCACTAATCAATACCGGTGAGGTTCTTCCTTCCCCAGAGGCAACCGACTTGACAGCAGGAGTTACTTGAAGTAAATACAAAATGCTAGGACCACTGCGCCTTGCCTATGTGTTTTCAGGCTGTGCAAAAGAAACTTGTATTCGGTCTCTTTGGGCCAGTCTTTCTCTTGCTTCAGTTTCTGCAATAACATCTAACGAGCCTGCAAGGAGGGATACTAGGTCACGCCTTGTATCCTCTGCATTTTATTAAAGGAGCCGACACTCAACACTCCCAAGTTTCCACAGAGAATCTTTGGCTTCAGATCAAACACAAGCTCTTCTGTCTTAAAAGGCACAGTTTCTCAACTAAATGAACCTAACTGACGCCATACTCCTAAGAAGTGCCAGAGCTGAGACAACAGAGGCAATCATCCGCATTTTCAGACATGGGTAGATCTACATATGCCAAAAACATAGGAACAACGAGCAGTTGGTTATAGCAAATCACAGCAGGCTCAATCAAACCAGATGATAAATAATTCTCCCCTTGCTGCAAAAAGATTAAAAAAAAAAAAAATTAAAAAATAATCAGCCTTTCTTTGTACTCAACAATCTGGAAAAAAATATTCCAATTGACACGCAGTTACTCTCGATTTTGTAATACAACTGAAATTTCAATATGACCTACAGGTTTCATAGATTTTGCAAGTCCTAATAGCAGAATAAGGAGAGAGGAAATCAAGAAGGCAGAGATAAACTCTAGCAAGCAATAAATGGATATGCTGATTCCCTACCTTTCCACAAATTAATAGCTCTAGTCTATTAAGTGTCATATTTTAAGGACAGCTGAATCAAACAGTAATTTTTCAGACCTAAAATGTCATCACAGTGTTTAACAATGATAAGCTATGAAAAAAATCTACGCTTTTCATGCTATTTCTCTGCAGTGTGTACTAATTCTTGATCAATGCTACAGAACACAGACTAATTAATGAGTGATTGCCATTAGTTATGTACGTAGATTCTAACAGATAACAATATTCTGTTGTGCTGGAAATGGAAGAAATAGTTGAACTGGTCAGCACGAGTAGAGGTAGCTCTGGATGTCCCCTTGCACCAAATTCTTTAGTCTAACTAGAATCAGAGGCTGCACATAAAAATCTCAGTGAAACCAATTAATCTGGGACTGATGCTTAACCTCATATACCTGTTCTTAGAAAAATACCTGTATTTGTAGGACAGTGAGAGAAATATTAAAACATTAAAAGCATACCACGTTTCCACACAGATAACCCACAGTTCAGATAACACACTTTTTAAACATAGCAGTCCTGGCAAAAGCATTCTTACAGAAGCCCTGTCCTCATGCCACCTTCATATTCAGGTAAATTGGTCAAAATTGGAAGGGCAGAATGAGTAGGGAATGGGGGCATGAAACAGAGAGCTATGGGGAAAGGAGGAGACAGGGTGTGGGTTCCACAGGTCTGAGAAAACATATTTCCTGAGCGCATGCAGAGTCCTCCTGCTGAGACACGAGCCTTGTTTGTTTTCTTCTGCAGGTTCCTAAAGGCTATAGATGTGAAACGCAGTATGAACGCAAAGCGGCTGTCTCACAGAGAAACAGACAATGCATCCAAGAATTAACCCTTTCACGTAGCCTCTGCACGCCGAGTCCGTGCGGTACGCTCAACGTGCACACACGGCTTGTCGTTTCTTCGTGTGCTTTTGGCTCAAATCAGGAAAACTATCTCGTTGAGTTACGCCAGATTAGAACCTCGTTTACCGTGTTTGGTTAGGAGAAGCATCGGTATTGTCAGGTGAGCTTTTATTAAGTAACGGGTGTAATTTATAAAATCACAATCTAGAAGTCCCAGCCAATAGAAGACTAAAACGTTGCTCCTCTATAGAAAACAGGATTTGCAAAACCTTGTTTGAATTCTTCTTACTTTTTTTTCCCCATGTGGTCTTATCATAGTGCACATAGCAGCCTCCACACATATATACGGTACCTACACTATACATATGTACTCCATACTTTGTGGTGACACTGGGACCCAGACAAGATATCATTGCACATTAAAGTTGTATTAAACTAATTGAAAAATAGTTAAACATTGCTAATAAAACAAGATAAATACTAAACATTAAAAGACAGAGACTTTCCAGTGTTCCATAAAACCACACCTTTCAGACAAATTAATTATTTGCATCATAAAAAAACTCTAACCATGAAAGAAAATATTCCAGAAGAAAGTAATGAGTAAAAAGCTTCAGGTGATTTTTGATTACATTAAAAACAATTCCCATTCTTCATAAAATATGCAGAACTTTGCATCTTAAATAGTATAAGTTACCTTCAAAAAATTACTTTCTTTTTAATCTTGCAAGAAATGAAACCTTAATTGGGTAGGAAAGTATTTGGAATAGATCCAGAAAGAAAAAAACTACAGCTATTCTCATGTAAGTGGCACAGCATCTGTCAAGAGTTTTCACATACCTTCAGGAAGATACCTTAAATTAAGTCAACATTGTACTTGATTTCAGTGATCAGAGTTAATATTCTGCAAACCCAAACTGGCTGCCTTGTTTATTTCATAGTTTCAATTTCTATTGCTGTAATTCCCCTTGGCAAATAAATGGACGTATGAGGGGCTCGCCCTCTGAATAAATAATAAAATTTAACTTGTCAGGAGCTTCCTTTGCCTTGAATGAAAAACATTTCATTTCTTTGTGATGCTCTTGAATCTAAATCCTGCTGCAAGACACTTAATGAGCATCCCTGGAATGAAAACTAATGGAGTGTTCCAGCTACGCGGCCACCTTGATGAACGTTAGAATTACATCTGAGATCAGATGGAAGAAAAGGAAGATGCACTATACAAAATATGTCTTCATTTGAGGAGTAAAGTATTACTCAGTGGCATTATATATTGTTAATAAATTTTCTTTATCTGAAACTATAATTTAATATTTATGTATCTAATTTACATGTGACAAAGTAGCATATTCTAAAATTAGAGTATAACCAGCAAACTATTAACTACTATAAACAATACCAAAACACAACCCAAACATATTTGAAGGAAACAATAGATAGATACATTTTGGACCGGGGAAAGATTTCAATTGCAGATACCGTTTTAAATACAGCTGTTAGTTACGTCTTGAAAAATATTCTTCAAGCTCAGAAAGATTTTCTGCTTAGGGAGTCCTGGGTATATACATAAAGACCAAGAGTACGCTACCAAAAATTCCCTTATTGGTTACTAGTAGGTACAGTAATAGTAAATGCTGAAATTGGGAAATAAATCATTTTCAATATCAATGTTATATGATGCACTAGACAATATATCCCCTTTGAGCAGAAACTAGAGAAAATATCGTGCCCTTTATTATCTCTGTGGTTTCTTATGTGTAATAGACAGCGAAAGAATTGCACTTATTGTAACATTACAGTAAAGTGTTAGGTTGCAGCTCACCTTTTAAAATATTAGTGGCCATAATACGTATGATAGGTTGTGCATTACGCAAAGATGAATAAAGATGTGCATTTAAATTAAAAAACGAGCAACCACTTACAGAACCAACAGTGAGGCTTAACATAACAAACATGCACTAACCCTACACTTATGCAAAACTAAGTTCTTCCAGGAAACTGTAACCAACTGCTGACCTTCCACAAAGGTAAAGGTTTTGTCCCTTGGTAATATGTTTGGACTTTGTAGTCGAATTCCAGTTTATTAGCTCATTGTCTGTAAATGTGCTGTTCCACTGTGATATCCTTTAGCTGCCCTTGAGCTTCTGCAGAATCTGCAATCTTACAGTCACTTTTATTTAAGGTTTTATTGAGCCGCAAAGTAAGTCCCCTTCAGTACTACACAAATAGGCTTCCTTATTCATCCTCTTCAGGTTCCTGCGGTAAAATTGGTGTCTCCTCCTTTAAACAAGCACTAAAAAACCCAAGGATTGTGCTGTAAAGGTGATATTTGCTTTTCTCAGAAGCAATGTTATGACCTTCATCCGGGTAGATCTAGCAGAGGAGAAAGGAAAAAGTAAATAGTTTTTAAAAGGCTTTTCACATATTTAGGGCTCTAATTTTCTTTCTCTGATCTTCAAAATGTCGTAGATGACGACAGGATGATAACATTAGTTTTATGGCATCAAGGAAAGCTAATAAAATGCTAAGTAAAACTCATTCTCATGGAATTTGAATTTACATAAACCAACCACTGCAGAGGGATCTGCAGAAGTGAAAAAAATTTATATTCTCACTCATTGTGCTTACAACAGTTTACTTAGCTGGCATTTTCAATAGTGCCTAGGCATCCAAATCCCATTAACGTCAATGAGGATTAATTACTGCATGCTTTTAGGGATGTCTCAATATCCCAGCTTCTAAGTGTTCAGTGAAAATCCTTTTTATTCATATTTTTCACTATCTTCCTCTCTTATCTAAAGCCCGCCATCTCTCTCTCCTGGGGTGGATGTGGGCAATTTTCTCTCTTAATTCATACTCCAATGGAAATTTCTCCCACGTGAGGCTCAACGAAAATTTGCAGGCTGAATGAAGGAATCCAGGCCACAGGATTAAGGACAAGAGACTTGCGGTGGCCTGAGGCAAAAAGCTTCAGCTGCTTCCTCAAACCCAGGTTATCACAAGGTTGCATGAGACTGGTTCAACGGGGCTCTTCTGAGAGACCTCTGTCATTTCTGCTTCTTCCTCTCGCCATAGGCCTTCACGTCATCTCAGCTGAAATCACGGGGACCCACCCTGCCCCACTCAGATTTCACACATAAAGTCCTTTTCCATTCATAAGTGATGCCAACCCCCTTATACCACCTCATCCCTGACGTGAGCTCACACATTTCAGTGGAAACTCCAGGTTCACCTAAAGTTCAGGAAGGTCGAGGTTTGCAACGTGTAACATCAGAGATATTTGGAGGAGTGACCCAAAACCACATCATCTAAGACATTCAAGAAGGTTTAATGCAATCGGAACTCTTGGCCAGCAAAATCCACACACTCAGCGGTGGCTCGCAGGCAAGTTTGTACATCAGCAGCATGCCCTGTCCTGCTCCGCCCAGCCTGTCCCCCCCAGCAGCCTCACCCGCCGTATGGCTATGGAGAGAGGAACAGCGCTCTTGCCTTTTAGCGGCCTTTGAATAAATGTAAATGTTGAAAACAAGGAACAAGGGGAAATGAATTTCATGTGGCCCAATACCTTTTTAGGTCAAAAGGGACTAAAATAGTGATATCTCCACGTTACAAAGAGTGCATATGGACTCTAAAACACTTCATAGCGTTGTAGGATAAACGGGTGGAAAGAAGAAAGATGCGAGAGAGGAGAAAGAGCCCAGAAGAAGATGCGGTTCTTGACATCCATACTAAAACTAAGGAAAATGGTATTAAATGGAGTTCCAACTGCCAACTGAGGTAATTGCGGTGCATTGGGGTAGGGAGGGCCCTTCTCAGGGAAGAAATAGCAATATGAGGTTAAATGTTGATCTGTGTTTATAGGAAATGTCACAGCTGCACATACCTGCATAGTGTAATTAACTCCAGCTTTAATTAGATGTTTAATTAATTCCGCTGAATGCTGGAAGTGGACTTTAGCTGCAAGACAACGACATTTGGATATTATTAGAAAAAGCTAAGCTAATATAAAATGCTTATCTGTTGAACAGCTTGGACTGAAAACATTTCAAATCTCTGCAATTACCGGATCTGAAGATGACTATCTCTCTGGCCAGAAGCGCACAGCCCCACCAATAAAAGCGATGCAGGGTGTAACAGCAGAGGTTTTGGAGAAGGAGCTGGAAGCCCCACGGGAAGCTATGCTTTCCAGGCACTCTGTGAGGACTCCTCTCTCCACCCTTGATTTACACACACTGCGACAGTTTAGATGTGTGTAAAAGCATTCTGTTTGAACATCATGACAGTTTCTAATTGTGTTAAAGGAAAGCACATTGGTTTTTCTACTGCTTGCACAGGGTTATTACAGCCCATACTTCTTTAGTTAATGGACTTTCTGCAACATATCAGTAACTTAATCTCTGTGTGGTAAAACTAGGCAACTTTATTACCATGTCCTAACCTAACTCTGCAGAGCTTACGCTGCAAAGTGGGCTGGGCGGTGTCACTAGATGTGATACTAAGCAAGGGCAGCAGGCAATCAGAGTCCTAGTCCTGAACACACTCTATTGCTCAGACATCTCTCAGAATCCCAATTCCCTCCAGTGCCAAGTTCAGAGGGGCAGAAATTGCTGCTGCCTTTTGCAATCAGCGAAGTCTGAGACCCTCATCCCTGCTCAGTCACCCAGTATATCTCCTCTGTCCTTCTCCCCCTGCTCTGGGAAGAAACGCTGGACAGTGTTTGCACCCCTCTGATTGCACTTGGGATCCATAACACGGGTTTGACAAGTTATGCCAGGGTGACAGGCTGGTGGGTGCCATCCTCACTGTGCCAACCGTGCCTGTGGGCAGTCTCACCTCAGCCCTTGTCAGGGTGAGGTACTTATCCCTTCAGAACGAGGAGTAAGAAAACTTGTATTATCCCACCTTCAGCAGGAAAATGCCAGGGAAAAAAAGTACGCGTGTGAATCTGTACAGAGGAGCTTGTTGCAGCACTGTAATTTGTGCCTGCATCACAGCTCGTTCTTCAGACCTACATCGGTTAAGAAAGTTGAGAAAATATACCGCAGTTAAATTTAAATCTGTAATTGCAAATTACCTCTTGATTGACACATCTTATGATTTCATTTAAAGTGCTAGAACTTACTCCGTTTTACTTGTTCTCTGCCTTAAAGTACTGCTAAAAGTACTGGTGCTATTAAAAGATTCCCTATAGCTTCAGCTTCAGATGCTTTGGCACTACCTTGTAATTAATTAGCTGAAAAGTTTAGCTTCCCGTTTGGTGCTGTACTTCACCAACTGTACTGGTAATTCTTTCTTCAATTGCAGAATCTCTATGAATTTAAAATACCATTAAAAATGTATGTTGTTCTCTGAATAATTCATATAATACCTTTCACTAGCAAGACAGTAGTCCACAAGATTTAAGCAAATTGGAACATACAGCACCTAAAAGGTACAAATATTCAGCAAAGAAAAGCGTCATCAGTTTAGAGTTAGAAGTGACAATTGACATAAAATAAAAAATCCTGTCGGAGGGATAACGAAACTAAACACGTACATGCCAGGCGTGTGCCGAACCTGTCTCTGAACGCCTGCCTACTAACAACTCTGACTCCAAATGTAATTGCATCTGTAAATACTTACTATCAGCTGTCCCATGAACTATTAGCAAATTCGCTTCTTTTAAACCATGAAGGTTGTGTAATATGCTGGATGCCTAGCAAACAAACACACACAGAGGTGTAAATGAATTGCATTTTAAGAGTAAAACTGTCATTTTAAGCTACTTGCTTAGGCTAACTTACCTGATACATATTTTCCTCTTTTGATGGAGTACCAAGGTATCTTTCTGAAAAAGCTGATGCTGTGAAAGTGAAAACAGAAACTTGTGAATTCATCAAAATTACTTCTATTTTAAAATTCATCAGTTCTGACCTGGAGTCAGGAGAAGCTATTCAACCTGTTAAGTCAACAAAGAGACGTTCCTTTAAAACCAGACCGTACCATTTAAAATAATTTTAAATGGTTGAAAAAAACCACCCACAACCACCCCCCACCCCCCCCAGATCATTAAAATAACCCGGTCTGATTTCCTGTGCATCACAGTCCACAGCCCATAGCCTGTGCCCAACACTTCACTTACAGAACCAAATATCCTGCGACTGAATGACAGCATGGTTGACACAGCAAGGCATTCCCTACTAACCTTAAAAAAATCATTCCTATTAGAAGTCTTGATTCAGGCTGATATACCTACAGGATTCTTAGGAAATAGGGTAGCTGACTGAATATCGGGGGGAAATGGGAAATTGAACTCTTTTGCAAAAATCAATGGTGTTAATAATAATGTATCTGTTGCTTGTTTTGGTGAACCGTCCCTGTGTTAGCTGCCCTTTCATTTAAAGGAGAGAACGAGAGAGTGAGGTGAAACCTAGTTGATATGGCTACATTATCTGCCCTTAGTTAAAATGAATAGTAGCTCCATGAGTAAAAGATGTTTTAAATAGAGCGGACTACCAGGTGTAGGGCAGGGAATACTCACCATACAACTTCATATCTGTAATTGGTGCCACCACCGCTCCGCACTTGAAGAGCCGTTCACTGGATTTCAGGATCATTGATGCAATGTAGCCACCGTATCCCTAACAATGGAAATGACACTGAGATCTTTGTTTATTCATTTCTTTTTAGCAACAATAAAGTTAAAGGCCATTGTGCTAATCTGATGGTTTTTTACACTTTGTATTGCAAGAATTGCTTTTAAAGGAAATGCAAACCTATGGTCAAGAGTGAATAAAGACCTCACATGGCCTGGTCGTGATCTTTAAACGACGCAATTAACAATAATGAGTATATTTCAGTTTAAGCTCCATAAATCCATCAGGGCAGACTAGCCTACAGTTAGCAAAAGACTTGAAAATTACAAAGAAAAAAACCCAACAACAAAACAAAAAAACAAAGGTACAGCTTTAGGGAACACAGCCTAGATGGGAAGACTTCTACTGAGTTTTTAATATCTTTAATGTAGATATTTGCTAATTACCAGGATACGCCGAGCATTTTGCTGACAGAACAGAGAGTACGAGAATGGAGGAAATCCGTGAAGTCGTTGCAGCGTGTCCTCCCCCTGACACTTGAACCTTCACAGATTGAATCCAATTGCTATTAAAGAGGTTTCTGCTACAGCGTTGTCAAACATGCCACAGAGGGGTACAGATTCTGCACTGCTTTGCAGAACTAAAACCACACTGCTCAATATTATGCTAATCTCTGGATGCACTTTGTGGCCACAAGAGCACCCACCAGGCATCTGTGTTAAAAAGAGGGGAGCCCAGACGGCATGAAGAAGCTGGGAGAGATGGGGCAGTAGGGGGGAAGTGCTCTCCTTGCCTCACCACATTTACCTGTCCTTATGGGACACCTCTTCATCATCTCCTCTGCAAAGTCTAAAATACATCTTCTCAGCAAACGTTGCGACACAAAAGAGCTTTGCTTTGCATGAAAACATGAACGCTTTAACTGGAGACCACAGGTTTCTTCCGAATGACACTGCCAATGCCTATCTGTACACCTACAATTACTCTGGACCCACAGAAAATGAAATTCTGAATTGTGCAGTCTGGGATCAATGATTTTCTCATCTATTATGGGCTCTTCAAATTTCTCTATTTGCCATCTTTGCTTTCCCTTCATCAGTGCAGGAAAATTGATTTCTACAGGTATTTTGTTGTTGTTTTGTGTTTGGCACAACACACTACAGGAAGAAGAAATTGTCCCATGACAGGGCAAAGAAAAATGTAAAACACCAGCCAACCCAAAAAAAAGAATATTGTGCGTAAAATGCTCACAGAGCTTTCTCATGGACTTTTTTGAATCCTGCCTGCTGCTGTTCTTCATGTCTAAATATTTACTGAATAGATGATTTCTGTGGACGAACAGGAATATTTGAAAACCCTTTTAAATTAGTTAAGAAAAATAAGCAAAGGGGAGTGTTCTTTGGAATCAGCCTGCAGAAAATGCAAACGGACACACTAACGGAAATACAGAATAAGAGCTGGATTTTCAAGGGAGCGCGAGGAACTGAGTTATCCCTTTCTCATAGAAATTCCAGCCCAGGAGGCCAAGACCTGCCCAGAATTGTCCACGCGCAGGAGTACATTTCGCCTAAGGAAAAATTTCTGAGTGGGCACGACAACTTGTATAATTCAAAGAGTTTAAGAGAATAGCAACTTTCCTCTGCCTCTGGGTTCTCTACTTTTGCTTTTGTTTAATATTCTGTTTGTGTCTTTCCCACTAGCTACACAGCGCAATTTTAATCCTAGGATAGCTGTTGCCAGGTTATTTATTATTTATGTCTTGTATTCATTAAGAGCTTGCTTTAGTTCTCCTGGGAATTTCTTTCCTTTGTGCTTATGCCCTTGCTTCCAGCCAGGCTTTCCAGGACAGAAACATTACACAGTCAGATCACATTTTTAGAAGCACTTCACAATGACAATGCAGAAAATAGTTCACACGTTCGGATGCAAGGATACACGGTGCCTCACCCATCGGTTGGATTTCTGTGGTTACAACCTAATTGCTGTATTTTCAAGAAGCTGTTTGGCTGTGAAGCCGCTAGTTATTTTCAAGCTCTCTTTCTACTTCCATGAGAAAAATTCAAACTACAGGGAAACGGAATTCGCTGTGCAACAGTTCAGAAAGGCCCCTGGATCCTGCATCACTTGGGCTCATACCCCTCATGGAGACAAGCAAAGTGGCACTGGCAGATTGCCTGGCAGTCAGAAGTAGGTATTTTCCACACTCTGCCCTTCTGGGCAGTCTCGTTACTCTTGTTCCTAGTTTACATTACTGATTGCGGCAAGAATTTTATTTCCGTGTAGTTCTAAAATCTCTTAAAGAGCTCCATGACAGCGTGCACAAGCCCAGCTTTATGGGATCAGCATTAAGCAATTACAAAGCCTTCTTATTTTCAAGCATAGCGTACATTCATTCTATTTCCATCAGTAAGCTCAATTTAATGCATAGAAATAAAAAAAATAATAATTTTTCTGTCACATTGTACATAGTAGAAAGAAAATGAGTTTTAAAGATTTTTAATTGACTCTAAAATAAGCAGAGTGGAGGGAAATACAATTAACCCTAAGAAGCTGTTAAATAGACTTTTTTTTCTAATTCTAAAACCGACTTCTAAACTCTATGAATTTCTGTATGGCAGTAGAAAACAACTCTGAGAGGTCAACTTGGAAAGGGTAAATTTCCCTGTATTCAAAGCAGCATTGAAGCTTATCGAATTTCCCAGTTTTTGCTCTTTGCTTTCTCACTTGCCACTTTTCATTCCTCCATCTTTCCTTCAGAAAATAAATGCAGGAACACCATCATAATTAATATTTTGTGAAAGAAAATAAATGTAGCCTTTGGCAGATATGTAAAACCATGTTTATACATATGGTCCATGGTAACTGTCTCATCATGTCACTGTTAAGAAACAAGATGCTGCTGAACTTCCAACAGAGAACAAGTGGAAATTTCCAAGTAGCAATGAAAAGAATTTCTGAAGTCAGAAACAAGTGAGAAATTCAGGGGGCTTAGTGATTTCAATTCAGAAATAACATTTTCAGTCGCTTGTGGGAAGAGGATATAGAGAAGTGTAGACGCTTACATGCATCTATACTTTCATATACATTGGTAAGGGGGACTAAAACCTAAACAGAAATGTGGGAGATGATCATCTGGTGGATGGAATCAGCCTTACTTGTATATCCTCCCTGAAAAAATCTGTGGCTGCTGCCCTATGAGCCAAATACCAGTTTTGATGCTACTGGTATTCTTGCGACGGCAGTTTCTTTAGCTCAAGGAGAGTGGCAGGATCTCAGATCTTTGAGGAAGACCACTTTCATGTGGAACGCTAATAATAATACTTTGTTTTCAGTACGCTCGACAAACATCAATTAGTCCTCAAAACGCTGCCATACAGGAAGTAAATATCCATACGCTCATCTCGCATTCAGACAGAGACGCGCAGGTTAAAGGCCTTGGCCAGGCCATGCAGCCAGTCAGTAGCAGAGCGGGGATGGGAACTAAGGAATTTCATAGGAGAACGCATGCTGCTCTTATAACTTATGACTGGGGGGGCTGTCTGGGTACTCGATCATGGTTTGTCATTGCTTTGAGGTCAAAGGCACAAAACATCTCAATTTTTAAGAAAACACTTTAAGAAAAAAAAAAGGTCGCACATGCTAGTTCATAGAAGCAGCAGCAATTATGTGGCATTTCTAATTGCTGGTTTTTAATAGACATCAGTAAAATGCTATTCAGTTTGTTACTAAAGGTTAAGCCTTTGCTTTGTTCTATCTCGTGCTAGAGGCAACGACATGCCACGCGGTGAAGCCAGCTGACAAAACAGCAACGGCGAGACTTGTAGCAGATGGCACAAAGAGGACGTTGTTGACAGTAGCACAGGGCTGTAACTCAGCTAACTTCAAGGGTCAGTAAAACATTCAGATGCAAAAGTTGTATTAAAAGGATGTTGTCAATTTAACTGCAGCACAAATGTAAAAGTTGAAGAAACAAACTTTCTCAAAATCTATGCCCGTATTAAAGTTTCTAATGAAAGCAGATAAATAGTTTCTCCTGCAGATTCTGAAACACAAATACTGCAGTACCATAAAACCGATCTGACTGATCTCAAATACCCATTCAGAATATACAGAACATAAAGTAAGTTACAGCAGGTTTTTCCCCCCTTTTTAATAACTCAAATTGCCTTTGGAAAATAGATAAATACATTTGTTTATGAACTGACAGCATGTTCTTAAACAATCACGATGACACATCCTGCTATTTTGCACATTACCTTTCCAAATATACTCAGCCTCTTAGGATCAATGAAGGGCTGTTTCAACAGTGATCTGCAAGAAAAAAAGTGGGGGTTTTTTACCTTGGTAAAGTAAAATGGTGAATTTTACTTGTTGGATCTAGTATGTAAAGAAAATTATCTGTACAGTAGGGAAATGTCATACACGCAGATCAAGCAGAAGAATAAATTATGCCAATAAAAGAATTATTGTACTGGGAAATGTGATCTGCTTTCTAATTCCTTCTCTATGTGGCAAACAGTGTTGGACTCATCTCACCTAGCTTTAGGTACCTGAATTGGAGCACCTTGTCTAAATTGCCCATTTACATCTGCTCTTCAGTTAGAGAAGAGGGACACCCTCAAAGAGCCATTCTTCCCCTACTGGAAACTCCTCTTAGTCTGGGGAGAACCACCCTCCAGAAGTGCCAGGATTTTCCACTGACCAGAGCTTAAATGACTGATTTTGACCAGGTGCCTAGTTTTTTCTGACAGCTAAAGGAAGGTAAGATGAATGCAACTTCTTGAATCTAGATAATTATCCCAACAATTAATTCTCTCATCAAGGCCATTAATCAGCAACAGTGAATTTCATAAAGAAAAGACAGAATAACCTGAGGGCAAAATCCAACTGCTTTTGAGGAGACAAAACCAGCTGCAGTACCTCCTCTCGGCCAAGGGCACACTCCCTTTTTCCCATGCAGTGCATCCAAAAAGATGCCAGATGTAATTTAGACTAAAACATCTTAGTGTTTGAGCAGAGAGCTCAGTTCTCCCCACACAGCGTATGGCCTGCTTTTGAGGGCCCTTTCACAAGGGTTGCCTTGAATTGCTCTGCTCAAAGCAGGCCATTCCTGACCAACATGAACTCTAGGAGCCCTATTGCCCGGGTATGACATGCAAGAGACAGCTGCCTACTCATGCAATGGTTGAAGCATCATCCCTTTTCAAAACAAGAAAAGAAATTATAAAGTATCTGGCTTAAAATCTATCTTTTCTTGAGAATCCCTAGAAAAAGTCCATCTAGACCTTGATACTAGCCATTTTGGCATGTGCACCCTGAGTAAAGCGTGCTGTCAAACACGTGTGATTACTCCACAGATGGAAATTACTTTTTTCTGCAGCCGGTGCAGTCTAAGAATGATAATGCAAATGAGAAATAACAGGCATTTGCCCAAATTTGCTCTCATTTACACCATTATAACTCCATTTGCTTTGTCTGATTACTCCAGAACACTGTGGTGGAAATGAGAACAGTGTCCTATAGCATAGGCCCAAAATATTGTAACATAAATGCAGTTAAACATTAACACGTGCACTACAAGGAATTTTCGTAAGGAATACAGACAAATATGAATTAGCTCAGATGCCGTATTTAGATTGCACACAGAAGGACAGCTTTATCAAAGGGAAGCACCACCACAAAAAGCAAACACCTCTTTGATCTTCTATTTGCTGTTTGAAATGAAAAGATTATTGTTTCAAAATCTGCAACTGCATTAAAAAAAAACATTAACGGTATTCACTAGGCAAAGAAAACATTCGGGGCAGTTTCAGTTAAAAATGCTTATTCATCAAGGTGGAAGCAGGGTAAAAGAGAAGAAAAGTTTGCACATACGTACTCTACGGCTGCTATTTGGTCCTTCACTTCCACTGATCCTAAGCATCGGTGGACCTCCTGTAGAATCTTAAGGCCTTGAAATCCACTCCCTCTGCCATCAAATCGAGCTACGATGACATTATCAGAGTTGACAAGCACTGAGTCCCAGTCAATGTGAAACTTATCTGTAACCAACTGGCTGCCTGGAGCTTCATCACTGCAAATACCAACACACCAGACACAAACGAAGACTATTGACAATGTGATGCACTTTGCCGTTCTCCGATATTTTATTTAACCTAGCTGGAGAGTTCAGTCGGTTATGCAATCCTGTTGAATTATTATCACTTCCACCGATACCATCACGTTAGCTAGTGCTGGTATCCCTGCAGTAGTAGTAAGCAAAATAAGCTCTTTAACTTTATAACCACTATGTTGCAGTGGTTCCAATACCTGAAAATATTTTATAGAAAGAGAGAGAAAACTAAAAAACATAGTGCTGCTTATAGGTTAATAAAGTGAAGCAAAAAAATAACATAATCACTAACGGTTAGCTCAGTTCTGAGAAGGCTCATGTAGAATTTGTTAAGTCACACTAAACAGACAAAACGGAAAATTCATTCAGTACCCTGATGACGATTTTGTAGGAGATATAATTCTATTAAGAAAGATGTCATCTTAGAAAACAAAAGTAATTGCATTATTGTATCCTTGAATGGATTTTTTGAAATAGGGTACAAAGAAGAATAGGTACAAAGTACACACTGGAGAAAATCATATTTTCTCCATCCAAATTCATAGCAAGAAATGGATGCAGGCAGGAGTGATAAATTTATTTTCTGACTAAAAATAAAAAGGTGTTTTACAGCAGAAAAGGTGGAATAGAATGGGAGACTGCAGTTTATAGAGGAACAATAATAAGCATTTTCTATTGAAGCCAAATATACTATTTTCCTTCCAAAGAAAATAAAATGTCAGTTTTAAAACGGAAGCTTGTCATTATTTTTCCCCCAAAATAAACACAGAATAAGAGAGCAGGCTACCATGAAGTTGTACTAAATGCAAAATACTCCTATGCAGGCTGCATCTGCCAGTGGAATGCAAATTAAAATGTAAAAGTGTCTGTGCTGGCTGTATGGAAATTAGATTGGACAGTGTCTGTGGGAATATCCTGTCTAAGGTGAAAGAAAGATGAAGGCAGAAATTATTATTTTGCCAAAGAGACTTATATAAACCTGGGGGGAGGAAAGAGAGGTAAAAATCTCCTACAGTAACTACTGCCTTATACGTACAATAAGGTGCCGATTCAATATCTGGTTTCAGCTGCGGATAACACAGACCATCTTCAAGGTAATTGCCCTATTAATTAGCTAGCATATGATGAATACCTATGTTCTCAAATTCAGTCAGACCTACCTATGTAGTTGCTGTATCAGGCACTGAAATCAGGGTTACTCGGTTATAGACCCAGTCACAACATGTTATGCTTCATTCACTCTTATCTTGTGCATCAAGTTTATACTTGGCTTTATAAAAAGAAAGGAAGGGCATTTTTTTTTGTTTGCTTAACCAATTCAGTTGTGATTACACTAACTGCTAACAATGCAGAGCAATGAATTTGGAAACACTGATTATCAAGTGAGCTCTGCAGCAAACACAAAATTCAGAAGTATATTATCATTATTATTTACAATAAGAGCAGGAGCAGAACAATTCTTTCAATTTATGCCTATTGAACAGAGCAAGGTTTTCAGAACCACTCTACATTGACATAGGTGTTTTCACAGAGCTTTGACCACTACTTCCAATAGTCGCAGCCTGAGACCAGCCACAATTTTATTTTTTTTTTTAAAGTTCTTTTAACTTTCCACAACAGTATGTCAGAAATATCCTTCTCTGTCTAGGTACCTTTCCAACAGGGTAATGTACCCCTCACAAGTGAAAATATCCTGAGTCAGCCTGCTTTCCTCCCTACCTAACATAAAACCAAAACAAATACAGGGTTTGCATGTGTTTTATGCATGTTATACATCTAGGTAATATGTACATGTGTGTATACATACATACATGTTACCTATCGAGGCACTTGGGAATAGAGGAAGAACCATTACATTTGTAAGCCTTTCTCTATACCAGAAAGTGCTTAAAACCAAAAAGGGTTTTAAATGAAAGATAATACCTTCAGATAATTTCTTTTATTAAGAAAGGAACAACAGACAGAACCTCAGGAGGATTCTCAGTGGTCGAGAACTGAGAGTGATGTTTTCCCAAGCTCCTTCTCCGGAGGGCATAGCTGGGATACTTTTAGGCTCAGACTTTAAACACTACGTATCTTCCACTCCTGCATGATAGGCTGTTTGACGTATTGCTTTCAGAAGCAATTTTCCAGTGGCTAATTTATTTCAAGAATGTCCACATAAGTAGTCTGTGACGGGCATTTAAAGCCATTTCCATTGAGGTACATGTCAAAATTCCTATTAGCATGAGAAGGTCTCTTTACTCTTTCAGCTGCTGCTATAAAATGATACTGATTATCTGAGGTGTGCTTCTGTCCTCCACAGAGACACAGCATATATCCTATGCACCATTTAGGACCCACTTTTAACCTTTTAAATGGGTCTTTTGCAAGGTATTAATCCTTTACGCAAGTTTGAACATCACCCCGAGGGCTCTGTAACAAAGCAAGTTTGTTACTGCAGTGCAATACTAGATGCACAGCCTGATCTGGGGAGTTTGTCCTGGGATTACAGCTATCTCAAAGGTCAGGTTTTGTTTTACGCTCATCGCTACTTACAGCCTAATTATAATTACCTACTCTTCAGTGGTATTCTCTTCATAGAATTATTTCTTAACCCCACTAGTAAGCCTGGAAGAAAGTCCGTGCCATTTATGCCTGGGTGTAACACACACACAGAAGTCTTCGTCCCACCTGACTATGGATGGCCGTAAGGGACCCATGGACTAGCCAAAGCACTACAGCAAAATCAAAGCCAGCACCAAAGGGACCATGCGAAGCTACAGGCTCTTCACATCCCCCAAGGGTTCCTTAAGGAGCATCATCTCCAGAGTCAAACAAGAAGAGCAGAATGATTCAAATGAAGACTGTTACTAATTCTCCCTGATAATTTCTTTTTCCTTTTAAGTGACAGCACTTGCACCGTCCCTTTTTTATTTTTGTTTCAGAGCTGCCCAGTGTGTGTCTTCGACAGCAACTACACTCGGATTATGATTCCACCGTGGCAGCGCAACTGCTGACGACTCAGGCATACTGCTGAAGTTCACCATTGAGGTACCATTTAAATAGACAGAAGCCATCAATAATACACGGATATCATTGACCTTAGTGAGTAATTTCTATGCTTCTTGCAAGGCAGTCGCATACATCTCAGACTGCCTGGGAAAAGGGGCAGCTCATTGTAAGTTCATACATTGCTGAAAAGAGAAGAATCTGTTCTTTCAGATTCTATATCCAAAAGCTTAAACTAAAGTCTCTGTTCATGACTTGAGTTACATTCTACGGGGAATAACAGAGTGCTACCAGAGAGGCTGTTGCTGCTGTACTCTGAGCAATACTCCTCTGCCACTCCGCTGTTGTGACTGCAGCAAAATTTGTTCCAGGTTTTGCACCATTTAAAAACTAAGTGGCAAGATTTTAAATAGGAATTTTAGAAGTTACAGGGCTGATCAAGGAGCGGAGGGAAACAATTTTAAAAGATACATGGCAAATAACTGCTATCATCATTCCTTAATTTCCAGTACCTCTCTTTCCGATTCTGCAAAATAGTGGATTTGATCCAGCATATGGAAAAGGTATCCTGACAGCAAATATGTGAGAAGACTACAACTCAGAGGATAAAACCTATGCAAAGAAATATCACTGATAAAAGTCATCTTTTGCTTACGGTGAAACTGAGTGGGGAAAGAAGATCATTTTGCAAAACTGGTGTAATAGAAAAATCCACTTCATTTTCAGATTTCATGAGCATCTCTTTCACAAGCACCAGCTTTCAAGCACACCCATCACTACTGGCCAAAAATTAGAGAATCTGAATAGCCTCAAACACTGAGGAGAAAAAAATCCCAAATGTTTTCTCTCTGTTCATATAGCCTGTTTAGATATAGCAGACTGCAACTAAGAACAGATAGTTTTGTTTACAACTCCTCCCTGCAGATATGGCCAAGCAAATTAAAACACATCACCAGAAGTGATTCCATTACTAGGGCAGAATCATGTGACAGACAGGAATGAAGCAGACAGTAGTACAAAAATTAAAATTGTTATTCTTAAAATATCTTTCTGAAACCCTTGAGGCAGAAGACTTTGAAAATGCAATTTTGAGAACAAGAGATGAAACACTGTCCTGTCATCAGAAAAGGAGGTGGAATCTCAAATCTCCTTTTGTCTTTTTCTAAGGAAGATTAAACGAGCATTTAATTCACACAGGAAGATGTGTACTGCTGTGGGGGAAACAGGAGGCAGGGGAGGCTGAAAGAGGACGGATCTTAGCTCAACTATTTCCCCAGCCTTTTTTTGGGGACAAGACTGAAGAGAACGGGAGCGAGCAGGTTTATCACCGCCCATAGCATCAGGACTGCTCCTGCGAATTAAAAAGCTGGAATAACCCTCCAATCTATCCCCCTTTTAGCCTAAGCTAAATGAATTTCCCCTCTGGGCCTTGAAATGTGCTACAAAGTTCAAAGAATGGGGAAGAAAACCTAAGAGTGAAAGGAAAAGCCTCTCCAGCAGAAACTTGGATGTAACATAAACACAACAGAGCAGTAAAATACTGCCACACTCGGCAGAGGCAGGATGAACACAGGCGTTACACGGATGGCGTGCAAAGCAATCAGTGAATCCTTCACATGACTTAGGGATCCCCAGAAAAGTACATTTTGCAGCTATTTTACAGAGGAAGAACTGGCCTAACAAAAAGGCCTTCAGGGATGCTCTCCTTGCAAACATACTGCAAAGCAGTGGAATGCGCCACGTATTTTTACACTTCACCATGTTGCCAAGCGTTGCTCCTTCACTTGCAACAGCTGCCAGTTAGAACAAGTGAAATCCTTTACAACAAATGAAAGGTACACGCGATGTGTTGCCATACATCAGATCTTGAGTATTTCCCAATACTTGCATTATGCCTCTCTACATTTCTTCTAGTCTCTTAATGAGTTAGTCCCGAAGCTGTAAAAAGAAGCCTTCACTTCCAACCCTACCGTCTTATCTTGCGATCAGTCCTGAGAGTGTATTAACTGGAGGCATAAACAGGTTTGATTGCCTGTGCCAGGCCCAAAACTTTCAGCATTTCAATAACAGGTGAAATGTTTCCTTTTTATTACCAAAGTGGAAGAAAACAAGTAAACAAACAAACAAACAACCTCTCGGAGACAGTTCACTGTTACTTTGGAGAATACCTGTTGGTTTCTTCCCCCTCAAAGATCAGAACAATCTCTCCACTGATTCAGTTTTACAATATCCACTTACATATTGGACAATTTTAAATGGTGTTAAATAATAAATGCTGACATTTAAGATACATTATCTACAGATTTTGAAGGAATGAGGTTAATTATGTTCAAGAAAAAATAAAGAATCATTATCACCTCTCATTTTATTATCCAGATTAAATGCCAGAGTCTTTACTTAATCATTTCCTGTGCGTTACCAAGGAGCGTATCTTCCAACTTTTTTAATGAGTAAGGTGAACCATAATGAGAAAATCAAGGATCTGAAATTTAAACTTTGATCTTAATTATATAGAAAAGAGATGATAATCACTCTTTCAGGCAATTACTGTACACCTCTCTAATCTATAGCTACACTGTATGTATTATATCAGAAGGAAACTGAGTGTGAAATCTATCAGTGGTTTAGGAGAAGAAATGGAAGAAAGGAGAGTGTTATAATCTATTTAGCATTTTATGGCCTATGCAACACAATTCTGGAAAGAAAAATAGTGCTAGCTGACATAACTGGGTTCTACATGAGACAGTCTGGCCATACAGAAGGACATAAAATTTAATCCAGTAATACAATGATTTAAGCTTTGCAACTGCTAATGGGTGAATCTTCACAAAATCCTTATGATGAAGGTTACAGGATATTCAGGGCCTGGTCCTTAAGTTGAGCTTGTGACTACATGGAGCTGTGGTGAGTTCACACCCAGGTTTCACACTAGGACCAGAATCCACTGGAACAGGTTCCCTTCCAGGATTCAGCTTTAACACTCAGATACCTGGGTGCCATGTGCTGGGAGTTCAAATTTATCTGTAGGCATCCTTGCATGAATACAGGAGCCTTATTACAGTCATGGAACCTTTGATACGGCTACTAGCTTTCGGTGATCTGAAAAAAAAAATTACCAAACTTTCTTCCCTTTATCCATTTCCAACTTCCGTTATTGCAGTTGTAACCCTATTGATCCAGAGAGCACATTAACACCACACAAAAGCTACTGCTGAAAATTTACAGTAAAATTATGAACCTCAGCCGTGAAAAACCCACTTTATTCTGAGCCAGTGAAACTAGTCACCAGTGCAGTCTGGTCTACAGACAGAGCCAAGACCACACAGGCAAACCGAATCCTGGCAAAATGTATGACATTGGGAAGATCAGTCTTCACCGGAGGCTTGTTGTGACTCTGAAGCAACCCCTGCAGCCAAACAGTCAGAACATGTTAGATCTTATAATGCCATCTTTACCCTCCAGCTTAAGGGACAAAGCCTATAGGCATTTAGAAGCTTATATGCACTTAACTAGCATTTAATTTGCGCTGCAGAGACTGCATATTAGGTGAATTTCAAGTTTAAACTCACATTATTTTTTCCTTACCTATGTTCCTTCCTTCCCTCCCTCTCTTTTTCTTAAGTCCTTGTCAAATTGCAGTGTTACTGAGATGTAAAGCAAAAGCCCCTTCATATCTGCTAATACTTCACTTTTCCAGATATATATCTTCTCTTTACATACATTTAAGTGTATGTTGCCTGGATCAAGATGTTATATAGAATCTCCTTTCCAAAAAATGGATATACAATTAAACCAATATTCTGACCAAGGACATTGGTACGCATTCTTTTCCAAACTTTCGGTAGCTGGAAGATAATAATTGTATCATGGCTGAGAATGTAAGCAAGAAAGCAGGTGCAGCTGAATAACATGAAAGGCAGCGCATGTTATTAGCCACTAATACAATTCCCGTCTAACACTTCTAGCAGTAGGAACAGAGTGTTTCTCAATCAGTCCCAACAGTATCACCACGGCATTCAGGAAAGTCAAATATCTGGGAAACGTTACCATATATACAACTAATCAGTGTTTCCTGTAAGAGCTACATGTTCTTCTCGGACCTGAATACTTTGTTTTGAAAGTAGTACTTCTGACAGTGGAATAAACTTTAAGATGTCAATTTGTAGTTGTGTAGGTCAAAAAATTACCCTCTGCACGCACACAGATTTCCAATCGTTCTCTCTCAAGAGCTAGGCAGCATTTATTAGGCTCAAATAACCATCCCACAAGAGAACCGCCCGTAACTTCAGTGACAGTTTTCAGTTTTATATCTTATTTGGGGACATCTTTAGCACAAAAAAAGATTGCTGGCAACCTTGGTTTAAAGTCTGTAAAAAGCTGCTGAAGAAATATAACTTCTTTTTTTCTCGTCTAAGGGAGAGGACATGCAACTTTACATAAGCCAGGATAGATTTCGTATTTTCAGTTTCGTGCTTTCATTAGTGTATAGGGTTTTCTAAGAATAACTCCAGTTAAAGCTAACATCGAGAATTCAGTATTGCAAAGACGAGGACTGGACTAAAAAGAAGCAAAGTCTCCATACTATAAATGTAGATACACAATCTGTATTCGTAAGCGGATGAACTTCCTTTTTATCCCACATGTACATCATAAAAAAAAAATAAAACTATTATAAAATATATCCGTACATTATGACTTGGCCACATTACTTGCTCACCGGGTACTGACAACTTTGGTAAGTTTAAATACAGACCTCACCTCAATACTGTTCTCAGTTATTTCAGCTCTTGGTATCTAAAAACCTCTCACAGCAGTACTTCCTTAGCTTTTTTTCCCTTTTCCTGTCATTTTTGCCCTTGCCTTTCTTTCTGCATGTTTCTGATCCTCCCCTCCTGTTTTCTCTAGATTCTACATGAGCATATAACCGCATACTCTACCATAACTGTATATAGCAGATTATGTATTTACTAGGACACTTAAAACGGAAAGCGTTACACTGCTCACACCTTAGTGTTTCCCTGCTCTCAGAAAACAGAATAA
This sequence comes from Larus michahellis, assembly GCF_964199755.1. NCBI lineage: Eukaryota > Metazoa > Chordata > Aves > Charadriiformes > Laridae > Larus > Larus michahellis. Next base: position 51,355,438 of record NC_133902.1, read on the forward strand.
GTGCAAGCGTTTGCAACTCCCTGGAACGCTGCTGGCGTCATTTCAGAGTCCGTTTGCCTTTGGCACACTTAAAAGAGCTACTTAAAATACAATCAAGATCATGCTAGCAAACACCGCAAAGATAAAATAATTCACATGTCCTGTTTCTCCACAAGAAAAGACAAACGTGTTCCTGAGCCACTCAAAAAGCAGAGAGCCTACGCAGAGCAGATAAATACAACTGAAAAACATGAGTTTTAAACACCAACCGGACTTAAAAATAAGCAGTTGTATGGCCCTTTGTCCTCTTATCTAAGATCTGATCTCAGCAGAGGAATATGGGGTCACTCAGCAGCTCAAGCTTGTAAATTTGACCCCATGTGCAACAACGTCTCCTGTCACTAAGGTGAGGGCTACTCCAGGTGATACAGCCCCACTAATGTGGCATTTTCATGAATTTCACAGTGCACTCCTACATCTGTGTTAGTGAAATTTACATCAATTCCTTCCAAATGGGACTGGAAGAAGATCTGTAGGTACAGGAAAGCCCTCTACACCCATGGCAGACCCATGCTGAGCTCAGGTGGAGAGCAACGGATGATGCCCTGAGCTGGCTGCCACGGGTTTGCCTAGGTAGGATGAAGGTACGCTGATGACTGCTCTCTTCCTCTGCTATACGTTCTGCAGACATGCAATTTAAAAGCTGGCTGTCTCTGAAAGAAATACACACGCTATTTCTTTTCCAAAGAACAGCACAGGTTGCTAGAGGTTTTCTACAAACGTCAACAGACTTTGGATCATGCCTGTAATGCCTTCAGCCATTGATGCTCAAAAATAATTTTTTCTTCTTTCCAGTACTCCAAAAAGCAGTTTTGCTTTATGCATCTTAGCTGAGTCCCTCTTACAAGCTCTACCCGTTTCTATCAGGAATAAAATGTGAAAAAAAAAGGCAGCACATGCTCTGCATGAGATCCTCTGTGGGTAGGGATCAGTATGGGGCCAGGAAAGACTGCAGAACTCCTCACAGCTACACCACCAGAAGGCCAGTGCCTCATGTACACAAAAGTACTACAAAGCAGAGCTAGGTTTCCCAAGCTCAAAAAACCCCAGGCATCTCTACCACATAGCACCTACAACAAAATTTTCCCGAAAACAAGCCTTTTGATTTATCAACTCAAATCCATAAGGTAATTTTCCTACACAAGGTAAAAAAACATTTTCCTAATACAGAGTTAAATGTTTTCTGTGAAGTACTTTTTTATTATTTGGAGTGATTCTACACAGATACTTACATTATTAATAGAAGGCCATACTGGTTTCGATCCGTGAAATCTTTTGGTAGTGACAACTGTAAAGGGAGTTCTTTTAAGAAAAGAGCAAAACATTAAAGGCTGGTAGTTACACAGATGGAAAACAGTAACATTGTAAGAAAATTTTTGGTTTGTTAAAATAACGTTTTGCCAAATTTACCGTAATCCTCAATGTGAAGCATTTTAATTTCAGTCCTGGAATTCTTTTTCTTAAAAACAGCTTCTTTCAACACAGCATTACTTTCCAAAATATAAAACTCTGTAGAAAACAGGAAGAAAAGGCAAGTTGAAGGGTACAGAGAATCACCACATCAGAGAGAAATCAAGATTCAAAAAAATTAAAGAAAGAGAGACAAACGTGCAACGATAAATCTTGTAAATGAATTCCTTCTGCAAATACTTTTTTATAATGCAACTGCTTTGCAATTCAGGAACTGAGCAATCAGCTTAATTCAAAACATATACATCTATTCCATTTTCTGGCTTCAGTAGGCTTTGTTTTCTCTAAGCACTAACAACAAAACTGCTGATGAACAACATGAATACTAGTATCCGTGGCAAATGCTAAGAGCAGCTGTTACAGGGAAAGGCTGGTCTGCTGGGTGATATCCGAAGCCTCAAGCAGGCATCCTCGTCAAGCTACGTATTCCAAGTCAGTATTTAGCCAGCACAGCTCTACTTGATCATCGCGTATCCTTCTCTGTCTTCTACACTTCAACCAAGAGCAAGACTTCAGTTTGGTTTAAAGCTGCAGATACATTTGAAGCAATCCCTTTGCACATGAAAGAACAATTAATTAGTTCTTTTTTTTTTTTCCCTTTTCTTTTTTACTCAAATTACTGATCTTGCTTCCAAAATGTAATTTTTTTAATTAAACAATAAACCCTCCACGTAGGGCCAAAACGGGTAATCTAAAAAGAATGTTTGTTCTGGGCAGTCAACCAAAATGGTGTAATTACAGTCTGAGGATGGAATAATTGGAGTAATCCTTAATCATTCGCTTATGAATTGAAGAGGATAATCTAATCTTGCACTGAAACGTTAACGGTAAATTATCTCTTTTATTATTTGGTTTCTTGTTGTTACAACAAACAACGTCCCTCTATCCTGACTTGCTTTGTTTTGCTCTAAGATACTGTATGTAAATCTCTTTTATAATAATTCACTACCAACAGTATTTTAGATGCAAGTAATAAAGAGCAAAAGTCTACCTTCAGAGAACTGAGTAGCTCTACAGAAGTAAATGCATTTATTTTGAGCAGTAATAGCTACCCCTTATTGAGTTGGATAAAACTCCCCCCTCTTGGTGTGCTATGGCACTCAGCTTTGCGAAGACTATCAACAGCAACATTAAAAAGAAACCAAAAAACACCAAACAGGAAACCAAAGTGCAGGTATCAATTAACATTCGATAGCATGATAGTATGGATGAGTTTGCTACTTCAACATGCAATGTTAGGTCCACTGTCACGGCTGAACAGTGGCTGGCCCACGACAACAGGGATGCAGACAAGTTCAGTTCTGCAGTTCAGGACTTTTGGATTCTGGGTAAAATTCTGTGGATAACCTGCTGAACGAAATTAGAATAGGTAAGGATTGGTTTAGCGGTTTTAAATGAAAAGACGTCCCCTTTCCTCTAATCCACACCTTTGTGCTACGTGGAGCCACAGTGGCGATGGAGGTAGCAAAGTTGTTACCTCTGCTGCACCACAGAAATACTTAAGTGAGGAAAATTCTGCTGCTGAAGAATAGTCTTCCATTGCAAAGCACCTCAGGCAGCCAGGAAACAGCAACAGATTTGGGGTCAATATACAGAAAGCAATGAGTAAAGCTTGAAAATTAGAGGTATTGAATACCCTCCTAAAAAGCCTTTATTCTTGGATTTGCCATCATTGAAAATGTCAGTGGAGTTGCTCTGATTTGAGAAACGTAAGAGAAGGACTAAGTTCATCACATGTAGGTCAGATTTGATGATCAATTTTCCAAACATAATTGGACTGTAACTTTAAAAACATCTCTAAAAATGAAGAAGGTGTATTGTAATGGCAGCATGATTTACATAGAAAGTGAAATGGATGAAGACCAACCTGCCATCTAATTAACTCCAGTGTAAATAGAAGATCAATGATAAGCACTTAGCATAAAACATATCCAAAAAGCCAGGGAAAGTTTTAGTCATTTGATTAACTTCTTTCCTTATCATTTGCAGACGTGGATGTTGCTAAAAGGTAATTAATAGAACTTTATATGAATAAGCCATCTATTAGTTTTCATTTCCTTGCAACTTCTCCCTCGCGCTTGCCAAAAGAATCAAGGACAACAATAAAATATACCTCTTCCATAAGGAATACTCACGTGCAGTATTACTTGTACTGTGCACGCTAACAACTGGAACGCCTGGCCCTGTTTTGAGGAGAGAAGGAAAACGGAGTAAGTGTGGGGTAGTTAGTACTCAGTATTTCAGTCAATAACAAAGAATGAGAACGCCAGTGATCACGTAAGGCCAGATCCTGGATGCCCTGTAGACATGCTTCCCTTCAAACGCAGCAGTAACTCCACTAGTGTCTCTTCAGAAGGACACAGGTTAGACTACGGTACCAACAAAGCGGGAAACGGAGACTGCCTTCTGCCTGTTCAGCAAGCACTCTAGACCTCTGCACCTGAAAGGAGCATTTTTAAATTTTTTTTTATCATCTTGTGTTTTAGCTATAAGTGAAGAATAAAAAAATTATGGAGGCACTTAGTGGCACTGTCTAAAATACAGCAGTCTAACATTCAGAAACGGTGACTTCAGGTTGACCGGGAAGTGAGTTAATGATAATATTCGCTTCTATTTTCTATGGAAAAGCTACAGTGGTGTTGAAAAATTATTACATATTTCACTTATTTATCTGTTTAAGAAGCTCCTTTAGTATGCCAGCTCTGCAAGACCAACAGCATCACGGTTAAATCTAGGTGTAATGTAATCTAATCTTATTTCATGGTAATGTCCGATGATATATTTTTACCGTACCACTAAGAAACTAAAAGCACGAGGAATAATTCTCCATGTCAATGGGCACTGTGCAAATGCACAAGATGGCACGTGAAACTGGGGTGACCAAACATTCATCACACTCAGAAGTAGGGCTGAGACTGTTGTCCCTGCTCTGAGGACAGCCCCTCATGCAAACTTGCAAAAGAGAACATTTGTGTCCCCAGCGCCAGCGTGGAATTTGTGCACGGGAAACTTAGTTTTAGCTTAAGATTTTGAATTACATGCAGGCAGTCACTATTGGTCTAGGAAGGATGATGCAGAACAGCTGAAGTCCCTGAGGACCCCATGGTAGATGAAGGCATAGACCCTCTGAAATTAGGAGTTAAGACTCCTCTTTTTTGGAGAAAAACAGATTCCCTTTGAGAGCAGTTCAGAGACAGAGCTTAATTTATGTATTTTGAGTCATCCTGAGGAGGTTGTCTCTCTCGATTAATTATGGCATGAGCCTAGGGAAACTTAAATACCTGAAATAAATAGCATGATGCCACTCACAGCCTCTGACAGACTCCACTAAAGATTTTTATCAATTTCATTCGCTGCCTCAAGGGACACTATTGACAAAAATCTTACAGGTAGATTCCTGACAAATCAAAGCTTTCTGCCTTAGCTCTTCAAAAGATAATTTCTTCAGCTGTCTCTTTTTCTTTGTCCTTTTTCTTCTTCTTTCATTGTTTTTCCAGCCCTTTTTACTTCTGATTTTGTCATTTTGCTTTGAATTCTGATTTAAGAATGACCGTTTTAGAAGGGAAAGCACTGGCATTTTCCAGGACAGCTCTATTTGCCATACTAAAAGACAGAAGGATGATGACAGATTTTGAAAAAGGGAGATTACAGTAGATTAAAAAGCTGATCAGAAAAAAGAAAGACAGACTTGTGTTACTGCTCATCAGAATTAAACACAGCACTTGGATTTCCCATTGACCTTCTGTAACTAACACTAAATCCATAACTTATTTCCTGCTGTATAAAATGGGAAAAACAATTACTCCCTTTGTGAAATACCTCGTTGGAGTGGAGAGATTAGTATCTGTTACTGTTTATGAAGTGCTAAAGGAAAAATTCCCAAGCAGTGTGGAAAGTAAGTGTAAAGGACGCACTCGCCAAAACTGAGAGGCTTAGAGCCGGTCCTTCGCCTACCAGGCTAGAAAGAACTCCTCACTCAGGAGAGTCTCTGGAGGCTGATACAGCCTGTATACCAAGACAGAGCTCCTGGCTGAGGGTAACTAAGAAGGAAAAACTATCCTAATAAAGGTGCTCACGGGTAAACCGGAGGTGGAAGAATTGAAACTTGTATAGATCAAAGCAGGCCAGAGTCCCCCAAGGGCTTTTTCTGGGCAAATTGCTTTTGTAACAATTCAGTCAGGCTTTTTTGTGTCGGAAAACAAGTGCGTACGCACATAGGTGTGGTGTCATCTGTCTCCTTGAACCAGTTTACCTCCTACTCTTAGAAGCAACTCCCCGCAGAAGAGTTTTAATACCTGCTCTATGGTGATGTCATAATCAACTTTGATACTGTCAAATATCTGCCCCCCACAGGGATTTTGCAGAGCTGCGGCAGTACATGGGGGCCACACTGCTGCCGTAATTGCCAAGCTCTAACGAAACACAAGAGAAGATCTCTGAATAACCCCAAGTTGACACCTATACATTAATGTTAGAGGCAGGAAAACTTAATGACGGTGTTTTATCATCCCTGCCCAACACCTGCAGCTTAGGGCAGTCTACTGGTTGCAACTCACTGGAGTGTAGGTTTCATCCCGGGAGGATGATCTACAACCTTACCAGCTCAAACAGAGAACTGCCATCCCCAAAGTCACCGAAAGTCATGAGCTTGTGAGCAATTTCATGCGCAACCTCCTGCTGGCATCCACATTTTTATACCAAAGGAACACGTTAAAACTTACAGGCTGAATATACTTTGCTAAAATAATAACAAGAAGTTATGTTTTTGGGCCCTAGCACATTGCTGAGTTAGGGCAAAAAACTCTTCCCAATTTACCAAGCCTCCTTCTTGCAGGAATCTGAGACTTTCCCCATAGGGACTACGTCAAGCACAAGGGAAAACTCTGCTTAAACCACGAGGAGCTCATTACTAGTGCAGTCTTTACTCAGATAAGGGCCTCCATAACTCCGTAACTTCTACCGCAGCTTTAACCATGTATAAACCATACAGTTTTGGTGTTTTCCAATCAGCTATGTACTATAGGTGCACTTCCGCAAAAAAAACAAAACCAAAGCAACCACAACCTTATTTTAGCCAATATATATTCATAGTTTGTTTGTTTGAATTGGCTCAATTCTCAAGCAGGCATATATTTTATTTTTGTTCAAAAAAAAGGTACAGTTGCAAAAGAAATAGAAAAAAATGCATGCAAATAGAATGGGCTATTCGCATGTATTTCAGATGAATTGTGTTCTACTGTTTTCAATATGATGGTAGTTGAGCAAAAACACTGGGAAAATGTTGTCTATAAAATACTGCAACTTTCAAGGTCAACAGGTCTAGCTATACACTTCATTATTGATTGTCTCATGCTTTTCTGAACCTGTTTTTATAATCTTACTTATTTATCAGTGTTTATTTCCTGGGTACAGGTTATAAATTTCTCAGTGTGGGGTGGTTCTAAGTTTTCTGTTTATATACACCAGGTCTGAACCAAATTGGTGCTGTCTGGTGCTATCAGAATGCAGCTAACAATAAAAAAAGTTATTTATTGCAATTCTATTGATAAAGAGGACCTGTCTATGTGGACTAAACCACAGCTTTGTTTTGGTAGGTACTCACATACAGACATATATACACATATATGGGTGAGTGTGTATAGACACACTGTACGCATACATTTATACATACATAGACACACAGTGTTCCAGAAAGCAGGCACTCATTTTTTAGCTATAGTTGCACAAGATCAATCCCAATACATATTACAATGAAGCTGTTACTAACCAGTGTACCACCACTATAAACTTCACATTTTTTGGTGAAGGACTTTTATTCAGGGTAAATTTAAAAGTCGATGTCCTTTATTAGGACTGAAGGGCTGGGATTGGAGCAGCTTTCTGATATCACTTGTTATTTAGCTTTTACACAGAACGTCTTTACTTACAGTCCTGCAATAAGCTCTGTACAGAACTTTGAGTAATCCACTACTGAGCTAAATGTTAGACTCCAGCCCAATGCACTTCTCAAGGGAATACGTTAATTCAGAAGCAAACACAGGACTATGACATACCGTGCATTTGACTTACCTTTACAGTGCAGTAAAAAATGCCTATTCATGGGGCTAAACTTTGCACTGAAGTATGTGCACTGATCTTTCAAGAAGTTGCATGAGAGACACTGACGATTCAATGATCCCACTGTTGATACACTGGAGAAAAAATTGGTCAGCAACATTTGCCATGGGGGTAAAATACAATAAGCCAATAATTACCTCAGCAGAGTGACGAAATTTGTTTCACTCCCTAAACTTGAGAAAATATCACTGTCTTATTTTGTGCCTGATGCAAACTGTTTTCAGATGACTCAGTGGACTACGGTTCTGTAAACTGGGCAATGTGGACAGGGTCCAAAACCTGCCGAAAGCAGGACTGGAGTTCCAATAACCAGCAGTGCTGCGGGGCAACAACGTTAGTAGGAAAATGTGGAAAGCCTCATTAACTTCAGATTTAAGCACTGAGGTTTGTATATGGAGGAGGCGCTTTGCCCACACACTTTAAATTGCAAGATTAGACCCCATAAATATTATTTTTATCTAGAAGATTTTCACTACTTTTAAAAATACAGTCTTATTACATGCTCGCATTTAGGTTTAGCTTTTTAGATGCTTATAAAGGACTAGTGAAGACTTAAGTGGTAAAAACATTTTGTGTTAAAATATTTTCCATTTTTAAAAAAATTTAAAATATCATCGTCATTTTTAGTTTTGAAAAATTGTGATTCTTTCCTTGTTACAGCTTGAGTGTACTAATTTTTACATAATAGAAATGATTACGCAAGCCCCAACTCAGCAGTTAATCTCACAGAATGTCATCATAGCACTTATGGCTTGGGATGAAGAAGCTGTTAATGCAGCCCCAGGTGCTTCTTACCTATGTAGCTGTCTTCCTCTTGGGGATTCTTCAGTGCTTAAGAAATAACTGTGCCCAAAAGACGAACATAGTTAAACTCAGTTTGGTAAACTGTCTGATTTGGGTGATGTTTAGAGAAGTGAGAGACACCATAAATAACATTTTTTAAAATTAAAATCTCCCAACTATACATGAAGATTAAATACTTATATCTAAAACTAAGCCCTGCAATTAAATTTAGATCCAGTATACAGAGTAGTTATTTCAGATACTATATGATTTCATATTAAACCAGTGATGAACGCAGCAGTTCGTGGTTTCTGTTTAATTTCCATAATGCCCAGGAGCTCCAGTAGCAACCAGGACCCCTTTCTGCATATTACAAATAGAGAAGAGGAACTTTCTCCTTCGCTCCAAGAAGGATCCAAGGAGCAGAAAAAGGTCACAATGAAACTATATCATAAATTACAATAGGCCTTATGATACCTGAAAGCCTTTTTGAGCTGTAGAATGACTTTTTCTTTTACCTGGAGACAGAAGCTAGCACCCCAGGCAATGGTCTACAGACAATGTTGTGTGGGTAGAAAAAGGCTTAGTAGAGCTGCTGCAAGTATATCAAGACAAGTCCTTGGTGTGTCCCAGATGAGATTCCCATAAAATTTCTGCTTGAGAGGCAGAAGGAGGGTAAGGATGTCCTCTCAAGTGGCTGAGACACCCCACGTGCAGTCTGCCAGCTCTCTGCAGGCTGAGTGCATCCAGACCTCATTTTTTCATCTGAACCTTGAAGAAGTAACAAGAAATTCTTGACAGATAAATTTCCAAAACCCATGGAAGGACTGGCCAGAAAGGGAGTTTCTCCAGTACCAGTGGAGATGACAGGCATTGTAGCAGCCTCAAAAAGGTCCTTGCTGAAATATAATTTTTTTTTTAAAGAAAATCAGAATTAGACACATCTGTTTATTTTTTGCCATGTGCAGATACACCTGAAGAGTAACCAAGACCCACCCAAGTTATGTGGAGCCTTCGGATCTTTTGTGTCAGTTCTTTACTGCTCCCAAAAAATCACCAAGTGTGTGCTGCACATCCTTCCCACTACAGTGCTAAGATGGGCTTTGGAAAGGTTTCGCTTGGAGTGGTGTCGGTGAAAATTGAGGATTTGGATAATCGCTCTATATAATTTGAATTTATGAGGTTGAATCAGATCCCCCAACAAAGTCCAGAGATCTCATGCAGTAACCAAGCAAGCATGAAAACTGAAGAGTCAGGGATTTCATCAAGGAAAAATTTACTATGATTTTTTTTCTGGAACCCAGGAAAGGGCCACGAAAATGTTATTACTGCTGCATTGTGTGTTGATTTCTTTATTTAAAAAATACAGTGAGTCAACTGATGTCATGGTATGCTCCTTTTCCCTCTGCGTAAAAACACATGCAGTAATACATTGGCAGATAAATTGTCTGACAAACGCATTTAATGTACTTGGGAGCGTAAAATTTATGGTAATGCTCAAAAATGAAAGAAATATCGTTACTTAATTTTAGCTACACTATTTCCAGTTAAACGGATTCTGCTTTAATAACTCAGATATTTTCATAAATAGACAAAGAGAATAGCGCTTACATGTTTTGAGTATTTTCATCATATGCCAGGATTTTGATAACTTCCCAGTTTCCTGATGTCAGGTGTCTCACACCGATTTGTTCGCTTTTAGGCTGGAGAGAGATGGAAAATATTAGTTTTAACCTTACTTGTTACATTTTTCTTTGCCTGGCAGGATTGTCTGCATGTCATTACTGATTACATCTCTTTAAACTTTAACGTGCAACATAACACCTTTAAATCACAAACCTCACATTTTGACAGGCCTGAACTTCAAGAATCCTTTACTTCCCATATATAAACTTTTCAAAGTCGTTAAAATGATCCCAATTTCCATCACAATTTTTCTTTCCGTTGCCCGTGTGCCAAGAGACAATACAAGCCATATACTTCAAGATTTGTTTCTCTAATCCCTGAGTTAGGTTCCCCTCCTACAGGGAAATCTAACTCAGACCCCTGTAACCAAAACTCTGCACCAGAGTGCGCTCACCAAGCTTTCACTTTTACCACATAGTATCATAGAATCGTCTAGGTTGGAAGGAACGTTTAAGATCATCGAGTCCAACCGTTAACCTAACCCTGCCAAAACCACCACTAAACCATGTACTGAGCCAAGATAACCACAAAGACGCTATGCCAAGACAGGGCACCACCACCACTCTCATCCGAGGAGGCAAGAGGGACCTCAACCTCTATGAGAAATGCAACGCATAAACTCAGACAAAGGACTTCACAGGATCTAAAGCTAGTTAAAGGCCCTGCTCCACTATGCACTCAGAAGCAGCCCCTCCTTATCCAGGGTCTATAAGGAGAGTCCAAGAGTAGCCTCCAAATTTTGGCAACTGAACCAAATGCTTACAAGTTGGGGAGCATCCCTTGCTCCCTAGCATAAATGGCTTCTATTCCAGCGTGACCCTGGGAAAATAACTGCTACAAGGGGAAATTCAAAATCTCTCTCAAAGAAAGTGATGGCGGTTCTCTCAGCCAATGCTCCAGGGACTCAATGAGGAAACATGGGGATGCAATGCACATCTACCTTGAGGTAAAACCAAACTCTTTGGCTGGAAGCTGCAACAGATCCGTCATCAAACACAGGTTAAAAATAATGAAACCTGAAGAGTCAGAAGCTCATTTGAGAGTGCTTCCTAGTGCAAAAGATAAAATTCTTGCTTAGGTTTCTGTAGATTCAAACTTCAGATAGGCACATACTCGAAGAATGTTTTTTCTGTACTAGGGCTACGATGCTTGGTCTCAATATAGAAATTACTTGTTTTCAAATTCAAGATAAATGTTGTAAAGAAAAGAAGTGATACTTCAGCTTATATTTCAGCTTTAGTGGGTGACACTGAGCAGCTGTAGTTACAAAGGAGGTCAGAGGGAGGATTTAATGGTGCTTTCTGGCCTCATGCGCCTTGAATCCGGAGCACCAGTCCATACCTAATCACAGTGACCTCAGGGGTTCTGTGGCCTACAAAAAGTCATAAAGACAAAGAGTTTTTTTTGAATCCCTGTATTCCTGAACCATACCTTGTAAACTCTGTCTGAGCTCTACAGCAGCAGCAGCAATAACTAGAAAGCAGAAATGCTCAAGGACACCTATGAGACATGTCTGGAAATGACATGTCTGGAAATAAGTCCCATAGAACTGATCTGTTTTCTAACAGATCCACAAAAAAAAAAAAAGAACGATGTAGTAACTCTATGACAAGTCTTGCAAGTACCAACTGAAATCAGGACGTTGTGCTAGGTGCTGTACATATGTTTATGACAACACTTCCTTTGTTCAGGAAGGTTCTCAACTTCAGTCCTGTCTCTGCGAATGATTAAAATAGAAATTAGTGATTTATTATAAGTGACTTTTTCTTCTCTGGAGAGAGGGAAGCTGTAACTATTGAAAGAGATATTTAAATATTGAGATCACAGAATCTAACAAGAAACAGCAATAAAAAACCCAGCCAAGTGTTAATAAACATGGTTATTTTTCAAGGTTACAGCCATAATACATAATTTATGAAGCTTGCAGGAAGTTCTTGCCTTGATCCATTAAAATTAGTTTATAATTCTTATTTTGTGGTTGGTAAAAAGAGACTTTCTAGAGTTGCAAAACCCCAAGTAAGAAAATTCTAGATACATAACACAATTCAATCCCATTTTGAGATCAATTTCCTTTAAATATTTCATAAGTTACTAAAAGCATTTGAAAATAATATAACACACGTCCAGCCCTCTACATTCAGACAGTAAATAATATATGACACACAGTAACCTTTTCAACAGCAACCTCCCCTTTCAAAAAGATTTCATTAGATGCTTTTGCTAACCTGCTTTGATTATAGCATTGACACGTGCTTTTCTAAGGTACAGTCAAAGAAAAGCAGCCCAAGAAAGACCATTTGTCATCACTCGTTGCAAGACTGACAAATAAGCCTCAGTGATTAAGTCAATCTAAAGTGAGCCACTGAAATTTACTTCTTTGTCACTGTACGTTCACATTGGTTCTGTGTTTTAACTTTCCTGCTCTTGGAGGGTGATTTCTGTTAATAAGCTGCTATCTGTACCGAGTAGTATAGAGAAGTAACAAGAATCTGAATGCCAAATTCCAAAGTTATCCGAGCTCCATCACGAATAAACTGTGATCATCTGAGTACCGGCGACCAGCTGACTGCTTTAAATTCTGCAGGGCACCTGTTATGCCACCGTGGTTCTCACAAGGTGTGACAAACATCTGATGTGACAAAAGACTTTATGTGCAACGGTTAATATAATTTTTATGCCTCCATGTTTGCTTTAGAAATAATGGACAATCAGATTAATGCAGTGTGTAAAACACATCATATAAACACATTTCCCGTCCTTTATTGCTCTGTATCAGCCCCATTACCGCACAGAATGTTGCTTATTGATGAATAATGGTTGGTACATGGGATATCACATTTCCTCTTCTTCTCAGGAGCAGCTATATACTTAAAGCTGAATCTGTCATTGGTGATACCATTCAGACTCGTTTATATTCATGGTGATGGTGGTCAAAATAGAGGTATTTTTGGTTTTTGAAGCTGTACAGTACCCAGGAGCTCTAATTCTGCCTAAAAGGGACAGAATACTAAATTCTTAATCATAAGCTTGACTTTAAACGTTATTCTGGAGGGATTAAAACATGTATTTAACAGCAGGTATATCTTTAATTATCATATTGAATAGGAGCGTGTTTAATCTTTTGCTTAAATATTTTTCTGAATTAGGATCAAGTTTCCCGGGTTCTTTAGTAGTGAAAAATGTCAGAGCCTACAGGTTTAAGGCTAATTTGATTGTATCTGTAACATCCTTGGGAATGCTCCAAGTTAATTTTTAGATCTACGCCATTGTTATTTCATGTATTTTAAAGACACTTATTCATATTGGGAAAGAAACCAAAATAAGACTTGATTGACTAAATGGTTTTGTTCTGGTGTGAATTTTTGTGTGGTTACTATATTAACGCACCTTACAAGATCATCATCTGAGTTACTGTTTCCTTTAGAAGACAAAATTTTACATGTCTTTGATCCCTTTTTTCTTGTCTGATTCTTTCTTGATATATTTACCCTAGGGAACGAGTATCTTGTTCTTGCTTCTTCAGGTTAAATTTTCATTAAGGTTCTTTTGCTCTTTTTCTGTCTGCAGCCACTGTGAACATATTTCAGCCTTAATAATGTTCGTACCAGAACACTGTCATAAAGGGAGATAATAGATTTGCCTGGTGCCAAGTCTGCTATTTTGATGTTTTGGGTACCTTGATAATCCCTCCTATATCATATGGCTCTGCTAAAGTATCTGGATTAATGCTCTGCTGATTTAAATAGATGCCTTGGAGTGCTCCGTTCCAGGGCATAATTTCCTTTATTTGTTCATCACATCTTCGTATTGGTGACCTTCAAAGTCATAGTGCAAATTTATCTTCTTTCAGACTCTTCTTTGGAAAAAGCAATGACCCTGGGAAATGGAAGCCACTGGAAAAGGGTAAAAAGAGAGTCCTAATTTTCTGCAAAATTTTAAGTTTTGAGTATTGCCTCCCTTTACTGTTGTGTGTAAGACCAGAATTATGAATATTCTGAATCGACATTTAAAATTATAGTTATGCTTATATAGTGTAATAAAGAGGGTAAAATGTGAATTTCTGCAGGTCTGTTGAATTTCTGTGCCTATAAAACATTCTTATTGACGGAAGGGTTTAACAAGAAAACATCTCTGCTTGTCTATAGAGGTACAAAGAAAACATGAAATCTTCCAGAGAGAGTACTCGGGAAGTACCTTTCATTTACAGACTCTACGTGCCACCACAGCAGAGGTCTAAGAAAAGAGAGAGCACCCCGCTTACTCTGCAAGAAGTTATAAATATGTCCCTCTGCACCAAGTGACAACCTGGACAGGACAAATGACCACGACACAAGTGTTCAGACTCTACGGAAGTACAAGCCTTTCCTTGGGTCTTGTGTCCCCAGCAAAAGTCCTACATGACCACTAGCATATTAAAAATAGCCTGAACCAAAACCTTACCTGAACAATAAACATGGCTATGTGGTGAAATTCACCCCGGCCTCCCTGCTTCACTGGGACAGTCATGAAGAACTTACTGCCGTCCTTGGAGAAAACTGGTTCTTCATTCTACAAATGTAAGATTGTGTTAGCTTGTGACGCTTTCCATTAAACTTCTCAACAAAACATCAGCTTCGGTGGTTTTGTCTCCTCGGTTTCGGTAGTTGCTATGCCCATAAGACAACCGGAGAAAAATCCTTAAACATACTCTGCTAAGATTAACAAAAAGATGGTGGCTAACGGTAACTGTAGTTCATACTAGTAGGTACCATTGTGCAATCCTGTCCTAAAGCACGGGTTACAGCCCTTGCAGAACTCTCCCTCCCAATGAAAGGTCTGGTAGTCTGATCCCTAATGCAGTGGGACTTTCCAGGATACATTCCTTTTCAGACATCCAATTAATGACAGAGATAAGTCCTACTAGTGATGAGAAGAACAAATGTTTCCATGGTCTGGACTCAGTAAAACATTACTGAGTACACGCTTAAGGCTCACTGATTTTGATAAAGTCATATGTAAAAAAATAAGCACATTGAAGTGATATTTGGAATCATGATCTTACCATAAATTGTAGCCTGATGTGATACCATCTCTCCATGTCTAACTTTACACAGAAATATTAAAGGAAAATGGCTCGCTATAAAAGCATAGATTTTTTAAAATGATTTCTCATTTGCACATTGCAAAATGAAGCCTGAAATGTATTTTAAATAGAATGTGTTTCATCCATTTATTGGATAGCTCTTCTGAAGCTATGAAAATGGAATCATTTGCTGACATATTAGTTCAACATATTGTTCAGGGTATGAATTCAGAAATATTCTTATGCATTCCAGTTATAGCCCATATGACCTCTAATCTTTGAACTCCTTTGGGTTAAATTTGGTGATGTTATTTTTTAATCAGAAAAAAACCAGCAGAGTATATAGGACATGCTTCGAATGGGATTCATCTGATCTATCTTCAACCATCCAAGATTTAGGTAGTTAATCGGCTGGTCATCTAAGTGCTTACTTAACTGAATGCAGAGATATTGGAAACTGAAGGGAATATTAGCTCTGAAACCCAGACAGGTGTCTCAGCTCAAAAGGCTGAATTGCTCGCTGGAAGCGTGTACCTCTTTCCATCACTGACACGGTCAGCTAGGTAGTGAACTGTCCTCTGTGTGATGCTAAGGGACAGGATTCCCACTAACAGAGAAACAAGCTGCCATCTGAATGTTTACACAGACACTGCTATAATCCTCAGCTGTTAAATTAATTTAGGATCCTAAAAACTATTCAACTTTAAAAGGAATGGATTTTAATAGCTTATAAAATAACATTAGATAAAAATGACAATGAAGTAATTACACATTATACGCCCAGAAACAGCATTTATACTATACCTGTTTAGGAAGCCACAGGTCTGACTGCATTTCATACTTCTAAAAAAGAAAAAATTGCTTTTATGGAGTAGCTAGAGATCAAAAATATTTTACACATTCAGCAAAAGGTCTCTAGCTATTTCATGGGTTTTTTTCTACTTTGTTACAATCTTCAGATCTCTTCCTTGGTACTTACATTGAAACAAACGATAATTTAATTACAAAGTCAGCTGCTTTATTCAGAGTTTTTGGTAGAACACCACAGGGGACCTAAGAATGCCTTTTTCAGTCTTTTCTGATTAGCTATCAAGAAGCTTTACACAGGCAGTTCTATTTGTTTTTTACCTCTAGGCATCATCTGACAACTGGATATTTTAGGTCCTTCATCAACACTGGGCAACCAGCCAGCATCAAGCTCAAAGTGTGACACCTTTTGAATTCACAATCCCTTGCTTTAATGGGTTGTAGTGTGGCATTAGTGAAGAGAAAAAAAATAAATGCAAATGATTGTTTTTATTGGTCATACTCATATCATGCCATCTAAAAAAAATCCCCAAATACCATGCATACATTGTTGGAAAAAATACAGAATATACGTCAACTGTTGTAAATTGTCACAGTCACACTGAAATAATGAAAATTTATTAGTTTTAGAAGCATCTGTAAATATATGGCCTGGAAAATGAAAAATCTGTAGCTACTATAGCAGCTGCTTTTTTGCAGTACTTTTTGGAATTGAGAACATGTGCAAAATGCTAAAATAAAATAATAAAAAAATAGGTTTACAATTGAAATCAAATGGTGGGATACAATGTTAAATTCTCACAATACGGCCTTTCCTCATCCATTACTGAATTCAAGAGCATCACCTTATCCCAGCAGATGAACTCTACGGGGTTACAAGCGTCAGCCTGGTCTGAGCTGTGCTCATCACGGTGACGCTGCATCGCTATCCCTTCTCACCCACCTACAAGGTCCTTCACTGCACTTTATTTCTTCTGGAGTGGGATTCTCAATCTCCCTCTCTTTTATTATGTCCTGGATCACAGCTCCTTGGATACCTGCTTCAGGCAAGTCCAATTGACCTTGGTGCACACAAGGGTTTCCTTTCAGAAGTGACTGCTCACAGGGGCTCCTGATCGACTTTCTTAATAAAGGGGCACAAAGCTTGCAGGAACAAGGTGAAAAGCAACCCAATCAACAAATCTCCATGTTCACAATCTTAATCCATAGTATGGGGACTTATTTGCAGTTTCTGAGTCAGGAAAAGCAACCCGCACTAAGTAGCAAAAAAAACAGAGAAGCTCGGAAATAATTCCTAACACTTCAACATGACTGACTTCAGTAGCAGACACTGATTGGAGCCTTTTGACTCAGAGGGCAAACTTAGACCTACATTAATCATTCATAACCATTTACACTGCCAAATTATACCCTCTACTTTGGAGCATCTGTTGGTGATGATATTAGCATGTTTAGAAAATATTTATACTTTTAGCTAGTTCTGGGAAGAGACTGTGACTCAGAATGGGAAAGTGGCCAACTGCATTCAGGATGCAAGACTGACTGTGAAAATGGAGAGATGTAATGCAGGAGTGTCAGAAGTCGAAGTCTGAGTCAAGGGATGGGATGTGGCTGGATCCACATAGAAAAATGTATTTCAGCTTGGCTTACATTCAAAATGAAATATCCCTGTTGCCTTTCAAATTTATTTTTTTCTGAAGCTATTGAATTCTGCTATTGAATTTGCAGGAATTATCAGAATTTTACACCTTTTCCTTAAACATATGTAAGCTGTGAGAGACAGAAAGATCTGAAATTAAACTCTGTAGGGGGAGAGAGGAGAAACCAGGCAGCTGAAAATATCTGACGGAAGACAAGCTTGTCACTGCGCTAGCTATATCCAAAGTACACCATGTTCAGCAACTGCAGTTTCCACTGAAGTTAATGAATGAACAAAGCTTAGTAATTCTAAAATGTCACTCAAAGTTGCTAATTGCATGAAATCATCTCACCAGATTTGGAATTTTCTCACATCCATTTCCTTCCTGTTGACTAATTATATTCAACTTGCAGCTACTGCATCTGCAAACTGATTTCCAAAAATCTTTTTTTGAATATGAAAGCAAAATGCAGGAAGAAACCTTGAAAAGAGAGCACAGGAAAAAATCCAACTTACCCTGCTGCAAGCCCCAGTTGTGGTTTCACAAACGGTAAGGATGGAGATATTCTGAGGTCTGTTTAACCATCTCACCACAGCCTTGGTGTTGCTTATCCATTTCACCATGGTGATGTAATATTCCCTAAGTAAACATTTGAAAACACAACGTTCGGATCATTCCTATTTCAGATTAGACTCTTTTAAAAAAACATATATACAGTTCATCAACTGCTGGAATTTTATCGCATGACAGTATCAGTACTGAAGGATGGAGAAAATAACCCCAAACACCCAGCATCTGTGTTCCTACAAGTGGGAAGGCTCAGTCCTAGTGTGCTGTTCCCCTGGGAGATTTGTACTGTTAGCACCTCCTTCTCACCCATTTGTAATATATAAACTTTACCATCTGAGAAACACATACTCGTGAAACATACGTTTGCAAATACACATGAACCATGTACTTTTTGGCCAGCTTAAAAACAAACACTAGATTCCAACAGAAGCCAGTATTTTCCCATACCAAATACCTTCAGAAGACATGTCTTTGCAGAAGAATCCAGCCCTACTGCCAAACAACCAAAAAAAACCAAGGTCTCTAATATTAGACGGTAGGCAAGACCACTTCAAAATGTCACTTGTTATAAAATAACAAGTATTTTATAATGGGATTTCTGCACAAAGGGAAGTCACACTCAGTATCAATGCGTGTCAGCTTCCGTTTTAACAAATAGCTCGTAGTATCAGCCAAGTTGTCTGTCCCTCAGCGACTTCGGCTGAGCACGGGAAGCTTCCTAGGCAGAGGCTCGTGGTATGGATTATCTGCCTCCCTCCTCCCCAGATCCCGTTAGGCTGTCAGACTGGGGACGACGCAGAGGAAGACCTGTTGCAGCTTGTCATCCCAGCCAGGCTATTTGCTTCGCTTCTCTACTGATGGCAGCTGGCAGCTTTCACAGTCCAGCTGAGTTATGTGCAGCAGTGGAGCGAACTTGTCTGGAAACTCAGCCCCCCTTAAAAACAAGGGTCGTAGCTTGCATATAATTAGGCTTTTAATGTAATGCTGATGGAGATCTTATTACTCTTTGACAACTCATATTTAATTATACATTCAAAAGACTTCTTACTAGATCAAAGAGCCTAAGCAGCGCCAACAGTAAAGTTGTGCACAACTCTGATGCTGCCCACAGGAGACAGCAATTCACTGCACCTTCACCCAGCCTTGCCCTGGCGCTATGTTTGAAGAACATAGCTGAACTACCCAATATGCAGAACTTTCTTTTGGCTTTCATGTTTGACTTTAGGCAAGACAGGTATTTTCACATGTGGATACCAGAACGATGACTAGAAATGGTGACTTCAGGTATATTCTGAGTCTAACACTTAGGTTTTTTTGGTTTAAAAAGCTTTTTAACTTACTGAGGAGCAAAAAGGTATGCCAAAAGTAACACAAGATTTAACATGAGATCAGATGACACAGACAACAAAGCAATGATCCAACAAAAAAAACAAAGAGTGCAACACCAAATCTCAGGTAACTGGTTCCCCACAGCAGAACTCAAGAAACGAGAGTTGAAAACTTCTCTCTCTGCAGTCATGCCTTCATAAGGCCATCCAAACCCATTGCAACTGTGCATACAGAAGCACAAAAAGAGCCAAAGGGAAATGTTCAAAACATCTATATAAGGATTTCCTCCCTCTACTGGGACTTGGACACCAAAGTAAGACAGCATCCACTGACAACAAAGCCCAAGTTATCCCAGAACCAAATTCTACAAAATAGAGCCTGAGCTGTTCCATTTGAAAAAGCTTCGGTGAGGGATGGAAACAGGAGATTTAATCATTCAGAATCCAGCTGATATACTAATTAATAGGCCAAATCAAACCATAACATCATCTTCCATCAGTAACATAAACTCCTTGTTCGCTGAAGTGAAAGCAAAAGATCATTTAAAAATTCCTTTTTTTCCCCCCGTTCCATCAACTGTGCATAAAAATGTGTTCAAATTTCACTGTATTATGACTTGTTTATCAGGAATGTAGTGTAGTGTGTATATAAATATATGTAGAAGCACATACCCTTCTGAAATTAAATACTGTCTCCAGGTAATTTTCCTTTGTAATTCACAGTTTTGCAGTTAATCTGTTGTTTCATAGATACAGTGCACATCCACACATACAGAATAGTGTTGTTGCAGGTCAACAGATATAATCAAGTAGAAGTTTGTTGAAGAAAATCGTATGTTTTATTAGATTAGCTGATACAGTTGAATAAAAACAGAGAAGCCTGCAGGGCAAAACCTGCTTTAGTTTTGAGGAAGCTGCTATCAGTTTGTGTCTCCAAATGTATCAGGCTTTTTTGGCAACTAATTTTTTGTTCTAGTAATGAAAACAGGCACTCTCTCTTTCCCTCCAGATCCAAATACGCAAATGTACTGGGATTACTAGACCGTCCGCATCTGTACATACATTAAGTTTCCTCAAAACATCACTTCAAAGAGGAAAGACTGTGATCGCTTTCTGGACAAAGGACTGAAGCAAGATATTAAATAAAAATTTACACTCATTTTAGATCCTCAGTTTGATACCCATTTAATTAGGTGCTCTACAGCACTTTGCATGTTCAGAGCAGAACTTTCATCCCTGTTTGGGAACGTTTCTTAAATCAGACTCTGGATTAATTTACTGCATGTCCAAAGAGTAACAAACACAATTACTGATCGCCTGTGCGATGTTAATTTAAACTCACTGTGTCACAGAGGGGCTGTGTGGCAGAGACAGAATCCGGCATTCAGTTGGCCCAGTAAGCAGACTTTTCTCTCTTGCTGTGACTTGTTTTATTCAAGCTGTGTCTCCTCACCCCGCTCCTAACTTTCTTTTTCCTACACTTTGTGTAGCCAGTTCTAGGTTTTTCCTTATCGATCCCTTTACTCACAGCAGGGCCACTATAAGATGATCACAGGAACCATAAAACCCATTTGTTGATACCCATCTCCTCTATCCCCAACATCTGACCAGATCTCAGGGCTCCCACTGAAATTCCTGATTGTCAAGAAAATTTAATTCAATCCCTGCCTCACAAACCTGCCTTTTTGTTTTTTAGCCAGTCTCCATTTCATGGTCTAATCAAATTTGTTTTTTTTCGTTTTAAGTCTCTTTCCTCTCTCATCTCCCCTAGGACTTTTTCCTTTCTGAATTCCAAAGAGATAGCTTTCCTCTTTACGCTGTATAAAAACAGACAGAAAACACTGAAAACACAGAAAAGGCAGTCTCCTTCCACAGCATCCCATGATCAGGCAATATCGAAGGAGCTTCAGTATTGTGAACTGTGAGTGAGCATCACTTGCTTTACTCTATGTTGTATTGAACCAGGCAACGCATAAAACCAAGAGCTTCAGACAGACAGAGAGCTACTTGTGATTCCACGTTTGGTATTTAAATCTGTTGCTTGGCGTCAAATTGGCCTATGGCAATTACGTAAGGCAATCAGTACATAAAGAAGGTACAGCTTTCCCTTAGGCCTCTGAACCAGGAACGCGACATGTATACTGTCAGCTCAACAGTAGGAGCTGGAACATCTCACGTGTGCCTAGGAGATGCTGCACACCAAGAAAGGTCAGGACTTGGGGCCTGAGGGGGATGGAGGACATTCAGTGAGAAAAAAATTTCCAACTGCAGGTGTTGAGAAGGCAAATGTCTTTCCTGAGCATATGGCAATTAACTTTTTTCCAAAGACTTGTAACTTGATCAAATCTGGATTCATTCTTCACTGCTGCTAAAACACATGTTAAATAGCAAAGGTGTTTATCATCCTTTGCCAAGCTTGAAGACCCACATTTTTTTAAATCTTTCTTTCCTATAGAATGTTTTCCTTTATTTTGATTATCTCAATTGATACACAGTTCTATGGAGGCAGTTTAACAGTTTGCTAATACATTTCTCTTCACTCAAGAATGTCCTGCACGTCTTTTTTCACTTGTAAATTTTGGGATGCTTGTGACTAGAAAGATACATGTGTGTATCTTGGTGGCTGTTATTGTAAGGGCTTAGCAAAGTCAACAGAGACAATAAGCTGAACAAAGGAAAGGGATTTGCACTGCATTACACTGGAAGCATAGTTACAATCATAATTAAATTTGAACATTAGATACTTAGATTTGAAATAGACAGCCTAACATCACGGCAAAATAGCCCACAGTATTAAACTTAAAAATAAGAAACTGTTCAAGAAAGAGAGTCAAATTTTGCAACCTCGTAGCATTCATCATAATGAAGAAATCTTCTCTGACTTTAAGCCAATGAGCTGATTATGAAAGAAATCTGTTCATAAGAATAGCTGGAAGACACTTAACATTTATGGCAATAGTAAAAGGAACCTTACTTTTGTTGATGGTTTTAATAGATTTGGATAATAAATACAAGCCAACCTATCATGCTCTACTAGCTTGCTGGCAGGTTGTTATCGAAGAAGGTAAACAACAGAAACTTGCCCCTTGCACAATGCTCTAGAATATTTACTATATTCTTAAATTATTTATATTGTTGTGCATTGAAAAGCATATGAGAATTTACAGACACTAATAGAAAATGTCACTCTCAGAAACACACATGGAAAACAACACACTGAGGCATGACCTGCGAGATAGCTAACAGTTTGTTAGTGTTTTGGTATACTATACACGACTTTATCTATGCACACACCAATGGATGTACTGCAGTTTTTTTCTGAGACTAAGCCACAGGTATTTGGTTGGAAGGAGCTTTTCTAGCTCCCCTTTCCACAGGTGCTGGTAGCCACTATCCTAGCCGGGCTAAAAAGCTCTGCTCCTCATTTCCTTGCAGCCATGCAAAGACCATCTTGGTAGCCCACTGACGGACTCTCATCATCCCTCTTGAATCCCCAGATTGGTGTGGGTGATGCTCTGCCTTTACCAGAGATGGAGCGAGCAACCTCCCTCGGTCTGCCCGCCACGCTCCTCCTAGAGTGGTCCAGCCTTGGTGACAATAAGCATGCGCTGTTGTCTCCCATTCAGCCCCAAGGACAAATCCCTCGGCAGGACGGCTGCGTCAGCAGCCAGGTCCCAGCCCCTGCTGACCCTGGGGCTTGTCCTGGCCCACGTGCAGAACTTGCATTTCTTCCCACTGATCAAGGAAGGGAATACCCAACAAACACCTTGGCATTGTGTGGGAAAGCTTCAATAAAATAGTCTCTGAACATATTTTTATCCTGTAGCCTGTGACTGAATAGATTACAGCCATTTGCCATAAGGTATGATAGTGAATTAATTCTTTACACTAACCTATAGGTATAGTCATTGCCAAGTTACAGAAGAGGGGGAGGGCAGAAGCGTGAAAGAAGGGACTAAACACAGCAAATCTAAGAAAAGCTGAAAGTAAACCCCAGTTTTCTTAATACCAAATTGCACACATCCCCATCCTTCCCATTTCCAGTCATACCAAATAATCAAATAAGCTTTCTATTCCAAAGCAAGGCTCAGATAAACTGGCTGCCAGAAGTATAAAACCCAGCCTTTCTAGATTCAAAAGGTGATTTCAAAACTAGAAGTACAGAAATATCAAAATGATTTGGCTGATTTGGAAATGTGTGGATAATAGAAACATTGATAATGTTTGTAAGAGCATTATTTGAATTTATGCAAACTCAATTTCTTAAGTGTTTTCAGTTCCATTACAAAAGATTAATTAAAATCAATAAAAAATATTTAAGTTGATCATACAAATTCAGAAGGGTCTGATTGTATATTTCAGTCTCTTTAAAAGCAGGTGTATATGAAATGAGAATGTGGACGTATAGTATTTTTTCAGTGGAAAAAGTTGAAAGAGGAAAAAGTAAGAGAAAGAAACTGACTTATTTTCTTATAGTGCATTTTAAAACTACCTGGTCAGCAGTGGCTGGGAACCGTGCAGAGCCAACGCAGCTTGCTCGCTGTGGCTGAGAATGGGGACAGCAGCGGACGATCCCCACTCTGAGACTTTCAAGAGTCAACACACGGTTCTAGCAGAAAATTCTTTTCATCCTGTACGGAAGCGCAGCTCTACTCTAACAAGTGAGCTGCAATTTCTTTCACGTGTTATTTCACTTTTTCTCTGTCTTAGCGATTTCCACTTTGGAAAAGAAATTAATTTTTTCTGTCTGACAGGTCTAAACTCAATCATGGGTTTTGAAAAATCAGCCTACATAATTTCTTAATATCATATTAGCATCTTATATCTAAATGTTACTAGTTACAAGGATTCTTTAGGTGGCCTAAGTTAGAGTGGTCCGAACTGCCTGCTTGCATACCATATCGCTTTTTCAAGATTTGCGGCAGCAGGCGATTATTAGCTTTCCAACTGGAACTTCGGGAGCTAGCGGTGTATGAATGCCCACATATTTCATCTTTCGTGTACATTGGCTTTCTAGGACTAATGAGAAAAAAACCCCGCAGTACAAAATCATGTTTGCCGCTGAAGAAAACATAATGTAATTGTACACGTAGAATAGAAACACCAAGGGGGAAACAGTAACTGCACAGAATACAACCACGTGTTTAAAGGAAAATTGTCAGTCTTTTTGTGGCATTAACTGTGCACAGTAGATGGTAAATTTTTCCACGGAATAAAACTTTCAGGAGTAAATTTACAATTGCTACTGCTGTCTTTGTATCAAAATAACCTGAACAAAACTTAGGAAATATTACTAAGCACCTTCATAGAATCACCGCAAGAAGTAAATGAAGGCAGAACATTGAATTTACCAAATCTTACATCAAGTTCCCAGATGCCCAAAAAAATCACAGAAACAATTTTCTGTCTTCAGAGGTCCTGCACAGCACGCAATCTGGGGAGAGCTGAGAATCTGAATGTTACTTTTTATGGTTATAGATAACAGAAACCCCATTCCCTACCCATTTGTGTGGTTCTTCTGTGTAGGAGTAAATCTCTCCCATAACAGCAGTTAGTTATGCCTTGTACAATGTGTATTTCCAAAACTTTTCTGCCTTGAAAGATCCATGAAACTATATATGATGGTGTCGCATCCCATTTAATTCTGAAAGACTCCCGTGACCTGTTTACTAATGACTCAATAAGGAACCGATTAGAAAGGCACTGAAAAAAACTGACCGCTAAAAGTAGTTACTACTTTTATTAAAAAAGCTAATACTTAAAAAAAAAATAAAATCCCAACCATTACAAACTCCAAAGATTTCCACTCTAGAAAGGCCTGTTCAAAGGTAATTTTCATACCTGTATATATATTGATATATGGACAGATGTATATATGGATTGATGACCAGTGTGATGACTGACTGCTACTCAAATCTAGAGTCAGAATGCAAGATTTACAGTGTATGTGGCTCACAACCATACAACTATCCTAAATTTTACAGCACGGACACTATGCCTTAATAGCTAAAATTAAGATGAAACTAACTTTTTTCCACATTTAAATAGTTTTACTCAGACTTCTGACACAGCACCAAATGGAATTTTAAACATGACTATTATTTCCATTGAACAGCAATCGTATCTTTATCAAGGACTCAAAAAGTTGGCAAAGATGCGCCTTAAGTCTTACAAAAGAAATTGCACTAATTCAGCTATTGCTAGCCTTTGGCTTCAAGAGTAAAAAAAGTTTTTAAGATACCAATATTCATTCAATTCACTTTTATTTTCAATCTGCTGGGGAGGAGGAATGAATTCGAACAATCTAGAGTGAAATCATAACATCTGAACAACATTTTCAAGATATTTTTTTTTCTTGGGGATTTACATATTGCTTTCTCATTTCACTTCTTTACAACTTCTGATATTTAAAGGACCAATTTAATGCTGTTTAAGAGAGTTAAGATGCAAATCTTGAAGGCAAGGAGTCTATTTCGGATTTTTCACTATCACTTAAATTAAAGAAGGGTTAGTAAGCAGCAGGAGATTTTATTATGTTTTTCAGTGGTTTATCATGTTTTTCAGTCATCAACAGAAAGAAAATACTTCAAAAAGCACAAATCATTCAAAATCATTCCTTTCACTAACACAATCAGTAAGCATTTCAGCCGACATAAATAATTGCAAGGCATAATTGACTATTAAATTATTCTTGCAATAAATCGAGGTACCTCAATTTGTGTAGAGGAGAGCTATGCCAGCTTAAAATCAGTTGCAATGGTTGTGAAACAGTGCCCATGTTAACATCTTCATTGTTTTGGGAACGATTACCAAAAAAATCTTTTGGGTTTTGGAGGAATTGCAAAACCAACTACTATATTCAGAGGGATTTTTTTAGCTAGATGTAGCTTTATGGTTGCCAATCCTTTCCACGTCCTTCCCCATCTGAAAACGCCCTCAGGGAAGAGAGGAAGTTGCACGTCCCTGGCCCTTAGGCTGCAGCCAGGTCTGGACTGTGGTAACTCTTGTGTTGTTATTATTACCTATATTATATAATAATTTAGGGTTAGAAGATCATTAGCATGTGCAATGAAACCACAATGGGAATTTCATCAATACAACTGCAGTTCGACAAACCGGAATAGACATATGGGAAGGGATGAAAATTTTCCTGCCCTTCAACAAAAGTTTCAAGGCATCTCAAGTGAGGACAGGTAATCGGGAGCTCAGCTTAAGGTAGTAACTTTAGCAGGAGGGTCACCAGCTGCAGCCAGACCTCAGCTCTTCAGCCCCAAAGTCAAAGGGACTGTTAAATTGGCTCAGCGGTTCTGAAGCAGCTTCTCCTGGAAAACACAGCACAGCCCTTCTTGGTCTACGTGATCTGGTGGCATCGCATCTCACCTCCCGTCACCCTACTGCGTCTGTCAGCCGTGACGAGGAATTAAACTTTCCATAGCCTACTGGATTTGAAAACTTCACAATATTTCTCTCTAAATGAGGGAACACCCTCATTACATGTTCTGTGCATTTGTACTACACTTCAGTATTCTGCAATCTCATTTCAGAAACTGAAAGCAGCAAGTTGCCACACAGCCAAGACAGGCTGGGAGCGAATGCAGTAGCAACTTCAGAACCAGGGCAATGTTCAGCCCCTTTGACCACAGCTTAGGATTCTTAATTTCATATATTTCAAGTAAATCGGACCTTCTCATGACGTCAGACATGAGCAAATCCCAGATCCCTGCGATTTTTAAGAGGAGCAGCAATCCAATACAGTTGTATTTTATTTTATCATTATTATGTTCAGCCACAGGGAGAGAGATCAAGTGCATTTCAGTCACAGATAAGTGTTTTGCTGATGTAAAAAGGCAACCATTAGCCTCAGAGACAGTCAGGTTAAATTAAACAGGAGTTTCACAACAATGAAATTATATACCTTGATTTAAAGCTGTCAGGTGGCATCAGTTCCAGTGTATGTGCTGGTCCATACAGATTAACTACAAACAGCTTTATTGTTGGGTTTGTTTGACCTGCCTTTGAAAAAAAGAAAATAGGAGCTTTAGAGGCACTGAATCAGTGACAGCTAAACAGAATCACTCACTAACATAATTCATTATCTTTATAATAATGAGAAATCATTACAATTTAGAAATCTTAAATTTAAAAAAAGAATTTTCACAGACATATGAATTACATAGTTAAAAAAATGAAGCATTGAGTAATTCTCTTACTGCCCTTCACTGACGGCAGACCTTCCTGCGCAGAGCAAGAGCGCAACACTAGAAGTGGCTTGGCCCAGTTCCGTAAAGTCAGCTGCAAAATCACAGCCACTTCTAAACCAGGAGTTAAACCCGGCCTCCAGCAAAGTCTTTTTCCAAACACTATTGTTCCTTATTTCAAAAAGCTGTCCTGTATGCGGGATAACATTCCTCCTCTTCCTCCTCTTTCTTTACTGTTTTCCCCCAGTCTTCCATCCCTGGCTTGTTGAGACGGAAACCTCTATTTTTGGCCCCGTTCAGGACGCAGCTGTTTTGGCAGGCCAGCTCTAAGGGAAACAAACTGCTTCTTGTTGCTAAAGGGGAATAAAATGGCAGTTTGATATATATCCACTGGGAAGAGTCTGATACTGGGATTTGTCCTTCTCCCGGTAACACGGCTCATTACTAAGGGAGGTTCCCGAGATGAAGAGAAAGGACTGGAGATAGATGGCAAGGCTCTGCAGGGCTGGCTACTAGTCTCACAGCCCTGTCCCGGCCATATCCTATTCAAGCTTCTTTTCCATGTAAGTCACAGAAGTCACACAACACTATATAGCATCCTTGGGATACGGGGGATGAAAAGCATGTCTCTCAATGGGGCTGACTCCTGTTTAATGTTGGAAGGATAAGATAAAATCACTGATTCCACAGATTTAACCATAATAAACTACAAAGTTGTATATCTGGCTCTTCACAGGGGTATTTAGAAATGCAAAATAGCTTGGCTGAAATACACCCACAAATTCCCTTTAGAAATTTGACTTATCTCAAAATATAGTCTGAATGCTGTAGTCGCTCATTTCTGGGGGACGAGAAAGTGGCATTTGTGTATTTTTACAAGTGCTAAAAAAAAGTTTTAAAAACGGATGTAATTAGATTCCTGAAATTTTATTTTATTTTTCATAAAAACTTTTACATTTGCCTCAAAAGCAATGCGGTCTTTCAAAAGCATCCTTTGCCTGAAGACAGCTTACACAAATGCAAAACTGTGGAAGAAAACCCCTGAAAGATCAAGTCCTTAGGACACAGCTGCAGTCTCTGTCTATCCTTTGAACCCTACACTGGCTGCATAGTGGTATCCAAGTTCTCTCCCTGGGAGGGCTGCCATGAGTAATGACTATCCAGCATGAGTAGGAGATGTCGAGAGACACTCTAAAGCATGCCTTCACAGCGGGCATGGCCAGATCCGTGCTAGTCCCTGAACACGACGCGCAGAAACGCGGCACTACCCCAGCTCTGGACTCACCAGCCAGCATCACGGGCTGCCAGCCTGAGCTGCTCTCCCTTCAGGGATGTACTGCCCCAACCTCCTGCCTCTGCTACGGATACCCGCAGCGTGCCCTACGGATACCCACGGCATGCCCTACTCTGCTGCGCGGGCACATCAGAGCTAGAGCTCCCCAGCAGCGGCTTCTAGCGCGACACAGGGTCTGTCCTATGTCTGGGAGGTGCCGTGGTCAGTGGGGCGAACACTGAGTGCTCCCGCAGCCTGCAGCGGACTCAGACAGCTGGAGGTGAGTTTTCTACCCGAGCAGAAAACTCTCACATCCACACCTCTCCCTCAGCAGTGAACAGCCTCAACTCTTCCACCTCAGGGTCCTCAAGACAAGCTGAATAGCATAGATGTTGTATAATACCTCAAACATTTGTACAGTAGTGCAAGAAACCTTTACATCGAAACCTCACTTTGTTCTCAACGTATTTAACAGAATTTTAACTTGCTTTTTTTTTTAAGAATAGAGCCTGTGTGTAAGACACACACAGATGTGCCTTATCCAGTATTCACAAGCACATGTGGGTTTAATTTTATTTTTTAATCATAGATATGATTTTCTCCAATGGTTTCATTCTATAATAAAGACCAAGCCTTTTTTTTTTCATCTCTGTTGCTATACCACAAGCTTCATTACCAATTAATGATGTTTAACGGGTAGCTAAATTGGCATTAAAAGGAGACATTAAATAAAGATAATGTTTTTTCATTAATGAGATTACTGAAGTAGTATCATGTATCACTTTTATGCTGAATTGCTAACGAAATGGAATTTTTCACTTCTTGTTTACAAAGCTGACTTTTAAAAATATTCCTAATTTTTTTCTTTGCTCTGTCACTCAAGGTCTTTTGCCAACGCAAGTATGTAAACTACCTCTAAAAATGCTGTTAATTCATTATTTCATAGCACAGATACATTATATTTATATCATGCATGTTATCATTTCTTAGTATCTGGTACGATCCAACTGTCCACCCAGATAAAGAACAAAGGGTCACCTCCAAAAAACAGTAACAAGAATACGGTAACAGTAAGAGTTTCTAAAGCCCTCAATGAACGTCCTTTGAAATGTCAAAAGAGTACCACGTCCATGGACCTACATATTCCATCAGAAAGGAACTCAGGCTTTTTGAAACCGCGCGCAAGGGATGGATAAACTGAGACTTTGGAAGATAATACCGGTGCTGGAGCTCAGCACAAGAATGACAGCTAGGGAGGCACCTAATCAGGAAATCCCCAGAAAACGAGGAGCGATTTCAGACATTATCCCTGCCTGGGCTGCTCTGTTGCTTTCCAACAGAAATCTAAAAACCCTTCTCTAAATCTTCTGAAAGTCAGTGATAGCTCTATTTTTTTACTATTTTTTTGTCCTCATTTTGATGGCCAGGAAAAGATTTTACTGGGGCTTATCTTATCCAAGGCCAGCCTTTCACATTTATTAATAACAGCGTAATTTACTGAGATCTATACAATTCCCTGCACTCTGCACGCCGTGTGTATGACTCCACTGCAGTTGTGACAGTATCTTTTTTCCTGTGCCGTCCTTCAAACGTATTACTCTTCTCTCAGAAGTGGTGGATTGATTTTACCAAGCCATATATCAATGATGAAACTACTACGAAACAGTCTGCTGTTCCCTCACCCGATAGTTTCTTTCCAACAAAAGGCGTTACAGTCTGCTGAAAAACAGTGTAATTAGTATTTCCTGAAAAGCAACATGAACAAAATCAGCCTCTGTTACCACCTAGAAACACTCCTTCCATACGGTGGATACTATCACTGAACAAGGAAGAGGAGGTGGGGGCTGCACTCACACTCATCTTACCTTAGGATATGGATACTGCTTTCCTTTTGGATACAGACCTCCAGTAAACCGGGGAATAACCATGTTCGGTACCAGAGAGTCATTTATGGTCAGGAACGCCAGTCTTTCACCGTCTGGAGACCACCAGTGGGCAATGTGAGAATGAAGAATTTCCTCTGCAAAACCAGATCTCCTTAGGGTCCATAAAAATAACTAGTTTCCAGTTCATTCAGCTGGCACTGATTTGTTCTTTCTGTGCCTACTTGAAATGCGTTTGTTGTAATTTCAGTAATTTCACATTACCCCGGGTTGAATGTTTGGATTACAAGGCCAAACTTTAACCATTTTCCTCAAATCAATACTTTCATTGACGTCAATAAATCATTTAAACGTGAAAGATGATTGTTACTGCCATATATTTACTTCCATTACTTTCCATTAGACATGTTAATTTTTAAATGATTTTAACCATTTCAATAAACAGGTTTTAAGGACTTTTTTTTTTTCTTCTAATATAAAATTTTAGTATACCAAATTTCTCTGGGCTGTGGGGCCTGGTAACATGCAGATCCTCACACAGCAGTATTTCTGTAATCATTTTTGGAGTGCAAAATTTTGGGTTTCTTGTCTCAGTCTAATGGTCAGCTTTAATTCTTAGAAAGTTCAGTTTTTCTGCAATGCAACTTGTGAAAATCCAAACAAAACTTTTTATTTTTATCCAAACTTTATTTGACTTCCAAATGAACGTAATTCTCCCAAATACCATACAATGTTTTCTTATGTATATTGTCATTGTGTTTCATATTAGAGAGAAATAAACCAGAAACAGAGAAAGAAGCAGCACCCAAACTCCTCGAATCTCATCAAAGCAGCTCCTGACCAGTTCCAAATTCACCCTGTACAGGTCTTGTGTCTTCCACTTGCGAAAAGACTTAGATTTTTTGCGTTATGTATTTTATACGTTGGCTTGTTTGGTGATAATTTTTTATTTAAATTTGAAGAATTTTGATGGAAAACTAATTGAGAATTGTATACTAATGGGAACAAAGGCCTGACTGCACACTTAATTTAAGAGCCTACCTACAAAACTAGTCAATGAAGACTCTCCAAGATGCTAATCAGATTCTGAAAGTTTTGAAATGGCTTAATGGGTTGAATTATCTAAGGTTAGGTGCAATAAAGCTGGGACTTATACTCAAAGTCATATATTCCGTGTCATGCTTCTCTCGCTGGCTGGAAAACTAAAACCTTTTACACAAGAGAACAGCAGAGAATGAATGGTGAATATCAGATAGCAAAAATCCCAACTGTGTTTGTTTTAAAATATTACTGTTTGCATTCAAACAAGGTTATTCACACAAAGAAAAGCTATTCCCAAATGCTCGTGTAAGGTAAAATGCTGATAACAAACTCATGCAAATGATAACAGAAAACAAATGAGGTCAAAAGGAGGAACAGTTCTCAATTCAACTGAAAATCTCTTAACCTCAGCTGGACAATATTCAGCCTGCTCAGCTTAAAAACACTACTAAAAGTGGAGGACTGCTCTAATGTAAACAATGGTTAATGGGAAAGAAGCAGTATATTCATCCATGCCAACAGACACTGATTCTTCTCCTCCAATGCATAGAGAGAATTCTTTTATCTTGACTTTAATTATGTATATTGTGGAGAAGAGCTCACTGCATGCCTGCATCCCTGGGAGCCCCACGAGTTCTCTGTAAGTCAGGAAATGCAACAGCTATTTGGGCCAGGGATAAAAAAAACTTGGAAAAGGACGGGTAAAATCACTTAAGGAAGGCTTTAGGACATGGATCAGGAGGAAGGCTTTGGGATGTGTATCACCCCTCACACCATTTCAGAAACTTTCTAGTCCTGGACTGGACACCTTTTGCTTTTCCTTGTCATGACAAAGATACGTGTATAGCTGTAGAGACAGGCAGTAAGAGGAACAAACTGGGGCAATAACTGATGTGGAGGTATAAGATATTTAGATGAATACGCCTGGCTCCCTTTCCAAAAATGGAGAAGCAGGCTCATGGCCCTTTTGAAAATCAGCCCTGTATGAGACCTATGAATCCGTGTGTTCGCAGGCAAAAATCACCCACAGCACATATGAAGAGGTCTGTGTTTTGCTGTCAGCTAAAGAAGTTCCATGAAGCTTTAAAGCCTTTCAGTTCCCAAACATTAATTAATAAAATGTGTCTGTAGGAATGATGGACACACGCAGAGAAGCAGGAGCATAACCTCGGACAAGCATTGTTGCCATTATTGTGCTGGCTGCTCTTGTCCTTTCCAAGGTACCCCATTTTCTTTTTCTGTTCATGAAGTATTAGAAGCTTAAAGGAACAGTCATTTGTTTTATTAACAGCATTGTTGATCTTTAAAACAAATAAAGTTATAAAAAAATCCACATCAACCTCAGATACTGTTTCTGAGATGCATAGGTAAGCTGAAATATATTAAAAAATTAGCATATTGGCATGTTTCAAATAAAAGGGATTAGTTTTTATTGTCCTTAGTTCCTAAATGTAGTTGTCATGAATGCAGAGGTCCAAATCATACAACCCCCCTGACGTTTCTTCCATTAAAATATGTCTTAAACATCTATCTGTATAAATCTTAGATGGGGTCTACTCTATCCCTTCCAGACAGCTCATGCCTGGAATACCAATACCGAACCGTTGCATTAGGTAACCTTTTATGGTCCCAGTACCTGAATTACCCTACGGTATCCTTATGATCCTTCGCAGACTAGGAAGGAATGTTTTTTAAAGAATCTCATATTGCGTTTTGTTCTGTGGAGTAGAGCTGTATAATGATCCTTCATCGTATACCGTTCCCTGCAGCTCCATGCTGCACCCAGCTGCAGCCCAAAGAGAAGAGAAACAGAGGCTGCCTGCTTCTGAACGAGTGTCCTCAAAATTGTTTCTTGGCCTTTTGGCTAAGATCAAGTGCAGTGTAGTGTAGTAAAACGCTTGCAGAATTGGAGCCAGAATTGCCTTGTTGTATCTATGACTGTGACTCTTACTAAGATCACTTTGTTTTAGCAAAAACTTGATATACTATATCAACTTCAGTGAGCTATATATGCTTAAATTCTTCAATCTGCATGCAGTCATGTTGGGTTTGAAGAACATGAAGTGCATATAAAACTATATTCCATTCCAAAGACGTCCTTTGTCCTTAAGTTTTGAAATATGCCACCACATTGAAGTATTTCAAAACATTAATTGAAACCTTGGAAGCGGGTAATTATCAGACACAGTCATTTTTATGGCTAAGGGATGCAAACTAACATCCTTATGTCAGGGTTTATTTGGGCAGAGGTTTTAAAAAATCCCCATGTGAGCTATCTGCTCACAACTACTGAAATGCCAGGAGGTGTGGACAGATCGTTTCTGAGGACCACACTGAAGTTCCTTGCTGTATGGCATAACATCATTCCTAAAAACCACTCTGCCCTGCAAAACTCTACACACGAGAAATTACATACTTCAGGTAACCGAGTGTTTAACACTGAGCTGTTTATCTATAAAATTCATGAGTCCCATAGAAAGAATAACTGAAACGTGTATTGATTTTAAGCTGTTGTACCAAGCTGGATAATCTCCTCCCCCCCCCTTTTTTTTTAATTTATTTATTATTATGTTAAAGCATTTTGTGAGCAGAGAGAAACATTCTGTGGCACTACGCAGAAGACGGCTTCAGAACCAGAGGATATCACAGACTGCGCCGTCCTCCGCTCTGTTTTGGCATTGAAACCTGCAACAGCAAGTCTTCCAGGAGGCTAGCCCAGGTTGATTTAACCCAAAGCAGCAGCCACCGTTGAGGTAACAGTATGACACTTTTCGATCTTATCAAAACACTCAAATTGGATTCAAGCATGTTCTTTAAAGTCAAGCTCAATGTAACTGCCTGGCTTGAGGGGCTGGAGTGTCTCGTGAGTCGTGCTAACACACAGCACACCAACCACCACCGATGCTGAAGGAGAGAGAGTGATTAAAAACAAAAGTGAGGCACCAGGCAGTGTCACCTTTGATCACCTTTTGCTATGTATCCAGCAGTAAAGAAGAAAATGTAGCCAATTCTGCTTCTACACTATGATTCTTCCGTGCCTCCTTCTATTAGGGTGTTTTAACTGTAAACAGATCCACGCTGTTGTTCACACAAGCAACAGACTAAGTCCTTTCCCTCCTCACTTACGTGGTACACCCAGAAGAGCTCCAAAGGTATGAATGGAGTTATTCTAGATAAGCAAATCATACAGGGTGTTAAGTTTTATCTGAAATGCCAGCCCCACTGAAGTTGGCAGTAAAATCCCACATCAAGATTTGACTACTATAGCATTTTTCACATACTACCTAGTGTTCATAATGCATTTGATACATTCTGGTTGAAAATAAATTCCTCTTTCTCAGAAAATATTGTTATATGCAAAACAGCAGTCAATACAAAGTAAGAATAGATATACAAAGCCAATCTTGGAAGAAAATGAGAAGGCAAAGAAGCAAAACCAACCGTAGATAGCATTTTCTGAAATGAATAGATTTGTGCCATTGGGTCTGTACAAGAACCTCTCATCTGTTTTAATAAACAGATATATTTGTCCGGCTTACCTTCATATAACCAGTCTGCAATTCCATTAAAAATAATTCCTTCTTTTCCCGAAGATGTCAGGCGCAATGAGCTACTCTTTACATCAGGCTGATAGTAGATGTTATTTTCAAAAATATAAATCTGGATGAGGTAAGAGGGATGGAGAGAAAAAAGAACATTTTGGTAGATATAAATGAATGTTCAGCAATGAATACGTAATTTCCTCAGGCTCAGAACAGTCT
The DNA here is from genome assembly GCF_964199755.1 of Larus michahellis. Taxonomy (NCBI): domain Eukaryota; kingdom Metazoa; phylum Chordata; class Aves; order Charadriiformes; family Laridae; genus Larus; species Larus michahellis. The sequence continues at coordinate 51,391,096 of NC_133902.1, forward strand.
ACAGAATAATTCAGCATGAGTTTTCACTGACATTGCCTTCATATTTCCTTTTATTATCAATTTGGACAAACTAAGCAAACTTCTAATACTTATGCCAAGCCAAATTCTTCCTTTGAAATTTTCTTCACAGTTGCAATGTTTCTATTCACTTTAAGAAATATTATTACATTCCTCAGAATCATACAGGAGACAAGTTTTGTAACAGTTAAATAGATACAGAAATATTCCATTAATTCCATTCTATCTAAAAAAATCACCTGTTTTTCTAGCTGTGAAATTAGACACACTTCTGCAAGTACATACAACACAGTACACACAGCATAAATGAAAGTTACAGCTTTATATCATGGTGTGAGAACTTACTGGAAAAGCAAAAATAAACAGCAGACTGCCGTTAACTTTTCTCAGCTTGCTGACACTATTTCTGACTCTGACACACAAACATTTTGCCTCACGTATGCTATATAAATGCCCTTTATTTTCAAGTCTAGGCTCCTCCTCGTTTTCCTGGGAGTAACAGACGAGGCAGACAGTCCTTTCCTCCTCCACTGCCACTTCTCAGTCTTCTCCGCTTTTCTTTCCCCGCTCACTTTGTTGCAAAGGATTTCAAGTTCACTCATTTTGTGAGACTGAGCTCCAGGCTCCATGACAAAATGCAATGAAAGAAAGATAAAGGCCAAAAAAACAAAACCAAAACCCAACCAAGCAAAACCCAAACAAAAACAACAAAAAAAAACCTAAACAAAAGAAAAAGAATAATAAAAGACTTTGGAGGAGCATGGGGATGGTAAAAAGGGCAGGTGATGATGAGGAAATTTTATGACATGGAAATCCTTACGTACTCAGATGCAGGCCCCAACGGGCCGCAGGCCTGCCTTTCTCCTATCAGCCAGGACACCTTCCAACATTTCACTGCAACACAATTTAGGTACGTGTTTTCCCAAACTTCTTCATTGGCCCTATCATTCCCAATCCAGGTTAATAAGAAACAAACTTCAGCACAGCTACTAGCATTTCTGGTAATAATGCTCTTAATTCTTTTTGTCTGTATTCCTGCATACCTCATTTTCCCGACTTGTCAATGCCTGTGACTAGACTCTTATTTTAGCTATAATCGCCTCAGAGTTCTAGCCTTTTTCTTTACTTTATCGCTAAATTACAATGGCCACACATGTGCTTGCACAGCTTAGCAAAGGAGTCAAACTAATATCGCTGTTACGCACCAAACTTGACTCACACTAAGAAAATTCAGCTAACAGCACTGGAGAAGCAACACACAACAGAAATTTATGTTACATGATTCCATCAACGTACACCGATATACAGAGTCTCAGGGACTGCTAACATGAAGTAAATATATTTCCACCAAAGACCATTTTAAAAGCCTGGTCATTTATCATTCTCTCATACTTCTATGATAAATGACGTATGGGAAATTCTAACCAGAGAGCAAAGAAGTATTATCACTATTACTGCTGTTCTCTTTGCTTCTAAATTACCATCTGAAATAGATTTCCCTATAAGTCCCCAAACTAATGGCATTTTTTGATTTTTAACAGTAGCCACTTCATGGTTTCTGCTGCATAAAGCAATAAAGCTGTGGTTTTTTCACACCATGAGTAATGTAATGATTTTAACCATTACTGGGAATCAAGGGTGACTTGGAACAAAGTTCTTTATGGTCAGAAATTCAAAACTCAGCAGTGAGTTCAAAACTGAATTAAAAATAGTTGCTCCAGTTTGAATAGTCCAAAATGTACTGACTAGTAATTAAATTTATAGTTCTAAAAATAATATTTGGTACATTTGAGAATTTATGGGAAGCTGATTTATGACCCAGCGTTAACACCAAGAGAAAGTAAGGACTAGAGAAAGCTGGACATAGCAAGCTTTTGAAATAATATCGACAAACACTCCTTGTCAATGCACGTTTCCAAAGTAAAAATGTACTTTTTGTTTCCAAGGTAAAAGAAACAAATAAAGTAATAACAAGGCATGGTTAACTGCTTAACCAAGAAAACCAAAATATTTTAGCCAAGTACTTGCTATTGAAGTGAGCTCAAAATATTCCTATCAGACTAAATTACAGATAGCGTAAGTAGGGGGAACCACTCTATTGACTATTGCTTAGTAAGGAGCGATTTCTTACAGTTGACAATCTCTTCTCATATAAAAAACTGCTTTCAGGAGATTACCAAAAAAAGCCTACTTGATCAAATGATTCTATTTTATTTAAGCTTCTTTAATTAAATGAGCTCAATCTAATTCAGTTTTGAAGATCAGAAGTATCATTTTTGCTTTTCTCCCCCCTTTTCAGGCCATTCGTATTTTTAATGCTGAAGATACCCATAGTGTCTGTCTCTGCAATGAAAAACTTTCATTTAAACCCATAATCGCCAGCCAAAGTACAGGATTAAGAACTACTTGTTTTATGACCGGACCATGAAAAGGTCTTTAATCCTGTTATTACTAGTTAGCAGGCATTGCTAATTCCATTTGACACATTTCAGATAAGTAAATATCTCAGAAGGAATACTCACTGTTGTGCCGCCTGACTGCTGGCTTCCTCAGCTTTATCCCCCATTCATTTCCTAAAGCCGCTTTGTCTTCCCTCCTCAGCCAGTCCTCAGCCACCCTCTGAACATCCCCACAATCCTCTTAATCTGCTCCGTCATCCAAAGTTTCCCTCATCACTTATAAAATGTGTTCTTTCAACTTTGAAAACTACCCCAAGAACACGTTTTTCTTGAAGATATGTATTGGAAAATTGTTATGTTCTTGAAAAACTTCAAAGCCATCCAGCAGCTCTTTCCCTAGAAAGCCTCGAGCTCATTGCTTTCTTGAATTTAACATTAAAAATGATGAATTTACGTTCCTTTGCAAAACATTTATGAAATACAACCGCTCATGTTCCTCCACATGACTGAACGGCATGTAAATGCACATCGATGATTTAGGGTTGGCGTACTGGCAAGTATCGCTCTGCACTGCCTGCAGCATTTCCAAAGATCAATATCCTCATGCTTGAGGCTGTAAAAACATCTTAGAAAGATTCACCACTATGGTTTGTCATTTAATCTCACCCGTAATTTTGAATATTTGTTATATTGCAGGAGGTGACATCTTCCACATAAAGCCCACAAACTGCTGTTTGTACCAACAGGAAGGGCTTTGGGCACGTTTCCTACAATGATGCTGCCTAACCCCTGCAGTCAGGAATGCATTCCCCTCCATTCCTGACCGTGCCAAAGTGCTCATCTGTAATTAACTCCTTCACCTCTTGGAAATAAGGGCTTGCAAGTTAAAATGTTGATTTCTGCAGCAAAACAGCAGAGTTGTAACAGGAGTGACAACATTATCTTGAAGGCTACTAGTCATAGCCCGAGAGGCTCTTTGCTTTGCTCTCTGGAAGTCCAGGCTGTGAATTCAATTAAGCACAAGCACTTTGTGTAGCCACAGAAACCAATCTCCCATCTTACAATACTGCCAGCGCAATGCAGCCAAGAAAGACATTTCTAAGAGACATAGTCATTGCAAACTCCTCTTCCCAGTAGAACATTCATATGGTACAAATGTAACTCTAAAACCACTGAAATTGTAATAGATCACCACTTGAAATTAATTTTGTTCACAAGACTGTGAATAGATCTTGCTTGCTTTCGTCTAGCATTTGCACATACAAGACTGACCAGCAGCTAAGCGTCTTTATGTCCCTCTGAAATAGCCGCAAATAGAGCCAAGCGTATGCGCAACAACCCTGGTTTTACCAGAGAGCAGTGAAGTGGGCTGCTTCTTCCTGTAAAACACCCGAGTTCTTTTTCTTTGGTTCATGCATTTTTTGCCTTCCTGTTCAATTTAAACATTGCCACCAATGCTTTCTGTTGAAAACAATATCTGTAGAAAACTCCTTACACTTCTACTTTATGCTGCTCTAAAATATATTTCCAAGCTTTTATTTTAAAAACACAAAGGCTAAGGGGAAATTTCTATTTTTTAGGTGGCGGCTGCTGCTGCTGATTAGTTGCAGTACAGCAATACAAAGAAGCTGAATTTATGAGTCACAATTTGGTCTTTAAAATTGAGTGAAAGGGAGAGCAAGTGGCTGAGAGAGAACTCAAACTACTACTTTTCCTACAACAGAGACTTAAACTCTCAAATATTGCAAGGCAGAAAGCAAACAATAACACTGGGACAAGAATTAATAATAAAATAAAAAAATATTCTTGGAGCAGAATCTTGCAAATTAATGTGACTAAAATCTTGACTCCAGTAAGTAAAACTAAACATGTGCCCAAAGGTTTCCAGGGTGGGGACTTCACATACTTCATCACTTTGGTACATCGTGTTTTGGGCAATGTCACATAAACCAAAGATTTCCCTTGCGAGTCTATCTCCACTTAGGCATTTGGGAGTAAGTAAAAGTAAAAGGACTTTTCTTAATATACACTTGGGTCTAATTACTACATCATGAGTACTAAAACGTTGACTGTAACTACTGAATCTTCCAAAACTGCTAAAAGAGGAGTTGCTAACTGTGTATCAGACAGGTAGTCTCATGAATACATCAGTGGCTTTGTGCCCAAAATGCTTTCACAGCTTTCAGTCATGACGATAAGAAAATAAATTGAAAAAGGCACAAAGTGGAACCAGGCTATGCTATCTTATATGAAAATTATTATTGAGCTTTTTTTAACCTCTTCACCACCTGTTTCCCAAGTATTTTTAAAGTATTTAAATTTATTTTTTAGCTAAGACCCTTACCTAATAATGCTGGAAATGGGGATATATATCTAAATCTTCAGCCCTCAAATTTATTTGACTTTTTGTTTTCTTAGAAATTTTGCAGAGCTGATGACATCAAGACTTAAGTCAAATGAAGAAAAAACTCAGCGTTTCTTTAATTACTTTATTAAGTTTTTTCTAATTAATAAAAACATCTGCAAGAATGCTTTGGATTAGTGAGAGATTAATTCTTGATAATAATCACATTTATTTCAACTGACTGTGAAGAATTTCAGGCTCTGCTTGCTCTAATGTTCTACCTACAGCACTAATCCTCCTTCTTCCACATCTGTCAGCCTCTAAACTATCTTCTCATAAAGCTTCTTCTAAATTAATTTCTTCCCAAACATTTATTTATTGTTTGCAACATGTTTCACAATTACATGATTTTATTTCAGGCTGAGGTCTTAAGCAGAGCACCCAGTCCAAGCAGTTAGTTCCAGATGGCAGACAGCTGTGAAAACACAGAGACATCTAATCCCACAGCTGAATGGCAAACCCAGTGCCAACAGTTGGAGAGGCCCCCTGTGTGTCTTTAATCGTTTCAAACACTACAGGCAGAGAAAAGCCGCTAAATTACAGAAAAATACCCCACTTTTTCCCTTTAGGTGCTCCACGGAAGCCTTCTGCATGGGCATACCCACACTCAATCACTCCTGTGATTGCAGGGCAGCTTATCGGCAACAGTTCAAGCTTTTTCCTCACCAGTTGGGCAGCGGCAGCAGTTTGCCTGGAGCTGCGTGGAGGTCACCATGCGGTGGCCTACCCTGCACAGAAGCAGTGAGTGTGTGCGAAGCTGGTCTTTGAGCTCTCCACCAAAGCAGGGGCAGCTTCTCTACCAGAGGCTGCCAGTAGCCGGTTAGCCCTGGCAGTTGAGACAAGAGTCACTACCGGGTATTTGCAAGTGTCCTAGAAATTCATCCAGGCACCAAAGTTCAGACTTGTATGTATATCCAAAAGCCCAGTTTTCTTCAGGTAGAGGAGAAACAGAGCTGCAGCCCTTGCTGACAAAACCTTCCCCGGAAACCTTCCCTGGAACCAGTTATCAGTCTCACTTGCAGAGAAAAGCTACCAGAGAGGCAAGTTTGTCTTAAACCTGATGTTAAGGAGGTAGACTTAACAATCTAGCATTAGTCCTTTCTCTAATTTACACATGGATAAACTTATTTTCATATGCATATGATAAGGTAGCTTACCACGCAACAAGTCTTTAAAATAGATTATACAAACACTAACCGTATAGCTATAATGTGTTGCCACTGCTGTTCCCCAAAGCGAGAGGGAACTATCTCGGGTCTAGAAGCAGCATTACTCACTCACGTCATGCTTTGCCCAAGCTGAAGGTATGTCTCCCCACTCTGTACCACAACCAGGTACTTGCTGGCCTGTGTCTCAGTTCTTACTGTAGTGTGGCCACCTTTTAAAAGCCATGAGAAGGTACAGTGTTCTATAAGGCAGAAGTTTGCAGATGCCCAGTCTAATATTTCCACATTATCTGATGTGAAATGACAGAAATCACTAACAACTAACAAATAAAACAGAAGAAAATTAGTTAGCACGGTCTTTAAAATCGTCTTGATATTTATCATAGGAAAAACTTGGACATCCATCCCATACTCGTTAATATATCAGGGAATTATTTTCCTAACTTAATGAGTGAATCTTCTTAATTAATCCTCCAGAGTTTCAGCATGGCAGATTTGTTTGACTTCCTGATTGATACCATTGGCACAAATACATTTTGCCATCAATAATAATAGTAATAGGTAATGTAATGCAAACTGCAAGTGTCAGTGGGCTTTGCAGCCATGACTTGCCCTTACACAAGTTTTAAGAGCTCCTGAAATTAACTTTTCAAGATAAAAAGAAAATACCCAGAATCCAGCACCTTGTCTTGAAGGAATGAAATGGTGGAGTGTGACTAACGGCATGGTTTGTCATTACACAGATTCATCAGGACAAATCAGTTTAAGGAAAGTGCTGACCAAACTCTAAAGCTACTGAGCAGATACAGCTAGAAAGGAAACAAAGAAGGCATCCGTATCAATGCATGCTTGATTAAAAAAAAAATAATCTGTACAAGAAGCACTGGTGTCTTCCTGTGCAGGTGAATGTCATACCTGTGAAACAAGGAAATCATCAGATTCATCCACAGAATCTCTGACCAACAAATATATAAATAACTGTTCCAACTTGGAACAGCTTCAGCACTCCCACTTCACACCCCAGAGAACGTGACAGTCTTTATTACCTTTCACATAGGGAATACGAGCTACGACAAGAATAAGGAATTTCTGATGATGCCCAGAAGGAGACCTTCAGGCATTCAGGAAATGCTGCTGCAGAACTCTGGCAGTTGCTAATGACAGTGCTAAAGACATCAACCTAAAGCATCTTCAGGCAGCCCATCTCTGGCTATATTTATGTGTGACCTTGGCAAGGACACACAGTTCACCATTCTTTGGACTAGCACAGGTGTCTTCAGAGACCAATGTTCTACGTAACAGACCCCTCAAGTGCATTTTTTGCTCTATGCAGAGGGATAAGTATTTTTACTGATGCAGAAACAAGTGGCGTCCTGTGCACGCACACAGATAGTCTGGCTAACCAGCCGACTGCACCATCACCACGGCCGATAGCTACCGCTCAGCATAGGATCTATTAGACTTCTTCATTTCCTAAGCATACGGCAAAATTCCATCCCTTCTTCTTCTGAGACTTCCAGCTAATTAGTTGGATAATTAATTCTTCAAAAGCTTCAAGATGTTTTTCCATCTGGGCTTGCCTCTTACCATTTGTTCTGTCTCCTGTCTTACCGTACATTAACCAGGGCCAAATCCAACTGCCCTGGTCAGACACTAAAATTTCCAGATGAAATACGTTCTCTTGCTAACAACTGTTAATACAAATAATATCAGCTATTCATTAGACAGAAGAAAGTCAAATAAAGAATACTTTCTTAGTCCCTCCGCAAATTTTGTACTTTGCTTTTCAGAGATCAAACCAGTTTCAGGTACAACTAAGCTGGCACAGCACTATTTTGCAGTTCAACCTCATACTGGGAAGAGAAAGATCATCCCATGACACCCACAGCAGCTGTATTTCTCCTAGTCCTGAACTCATGTTGGAGCATGCAGTGGAACGAAACACACAGCAAAGGGGGAATCGTAGAATAGAATCACAGAATCACTTCAGTTAGAAAAGACCCATAAGATCATCGAGTCCAACCATTAACCTAGCAAAGAAAAAAAAAAAAAAAGCATTTTCATTTCCTACTGCTGTTTTTGACACAATTATGGACTTCTTTTGATTTGTAAATAATATTGGAACTAACTTTAGATTACAGGAATAAATTAAAATCAAATTCCTGCATCCACATGGAAAACATTTGGTTGCGGTTTTTCAACGCTTGCTGTCAAGATAACAAGTCTGGTTTTCACTTAAGTACTTAACATACTTGTTACCACTTTCTGGCTCACAGATCTGAAAAATTATACAAATGGCTCTACTTCAGCAACTTACAATTCAGTTTCACCAATTTCAAAAATATTGCACATCAGCCACCGCATCTGTCTATGAATTACCGTTGCAAATAAAGACCTGGCTTGACATCTTCTCTACCACTGTTCAACATTCTCCAAAGCCCTGATAGACACATTTTTTCCAATAGAGCCACTGATTATGTTGTTCGTAGTCAGTGCAATGCCTTTTCTCTTCTTCAGGTCCAAACTGAACAAACGTTTTCTCGTCATCTATGATTCCCCTTACTATACCCCTGGGACGATTGAGATTGCCAGACCATTATTATACCCACTGCTGCAGAAGATGAGTACCCCTTTTCTGCCCTTCTCCCTTGCCAAAACCTCATTTAGTTGATGCAGCATCCCACTGAAGAACAAGCTGTACTTAAGATTACATGCCTTGTGTGTCAATGCAACAACTGTATGACTCCTATTTTCTTTTTTCCTCTCATATGGACATTTTGGAAAGAAAACACTTTCTAACGTCATCCAGAAGAACTGGACATACAGTGCTATATAGGAACAGTTGTTTATTAAACCCAGTTAGAAGTTCCACGATGGCAATCCAAAACTCCTGGTCCATATCAAAGCTCCTCTATGGCCCAGAGCCACAAAGCACATGCTGTAGTGATCCACAGAAATCCTTCAGGTCTCCACTTCATTACAGGAAAGAGGTAGCTTTTCCTGTGTTCTATGATGAACTGGTGTTGTGATGCCGTTTGGCTTGTTTCTACCTACAGCTTGAGACTCAACACCCATCTTCAACATAACTCTAAGTGCCAGCACAGGGGTCACTCAAACTGCTCATGGGCTGCATGCATGGTAAGAATGATGGGCACACCACCAATCCTCCTGTGACAATGTTCTATACATGGGTGTTTCCAAGTTAGGTGTTGATTTACTGTTCCATACATGTGAAAGGGAGATCTGCTGCGCACAAAGTCACATGGACAAACCGGATTTCTAGGCGATACTTTGCACATGTTGGAGAAGTAGCAAGATGAAGGGTCAGTACCTGCTGTTCTTGCCCATGGTAATAAGCTCTGGAAGAAGCTCCGTGGTAATGAACTGGGACACTCACACGTTGAGAGGCAAGTAAAATGCAAGGTGGCAAACTATTACCCAAAACAGTTATTATGCATTTCACCAGTGTGACTGATTATTCTGCTGATGTTTTTCTTACAGGTCCTGCAGCGATCTCCAGAACCAGAGAAAATTACTGTATTTTGGATAATATAAAACACAAGGAAGTGGCTTACAAAGCTTTTACAAGTGTAAATTCTAGATGGTTAGAGTATTTATTAGTGACTTTGTCAGTTAAAATTACGCAGACTTTTTCCAAAATCCCTTTTTTTCCCCACATGTTACAAATTTTCTATCCAGATCACATATGTCACAGGATACCAATTTCAAGGAAAGTTTTACAGAATTGTATTGCAAAGCAGCTTTACATTATATCTCTTTCCTCTGCATTATATCTGTAGTCTGTTTAGATTGTGAGCTCCCATGGACACGGATTGCAGGCTAAAATGCCGGAGAGAGTTTGCAATACAGCTGCTTTGCAAGTCTCCAAGAGTGCAGAATGCCTCTGATCTCCCCTCTACAGATATTTTTTTCTTTTGCCAGTCAATCTATATTGGTACAGAATTTTCAGAGGTGTTCAGCTCTGACTTGCTCCAGCTCTTACCCCATAGTTCCATGTGCAGCACAGACCACTAAATTATGCAGATACTGGGTACAGCAGGTATCATCAGCTACCGAAGCAAAGCATGGCAGTAGACAAAAATCTGCCCTTATATGATCTATGTTTCAAAATCATCAGATAAATTGCAAATGAGGCAGAAAAAAATAATAGATAATAACAAAATGATTATAATTGTAAGCAATAATAACCATATTCACTCTTAAAGGTACCAATTTTCTAAAGATTTGATTGACCTAGACAGGAATTTTCTCAGGGGAAGCTTTCAAACCTTTTGATTATGTTGTAATTAAGGCAGCGAGGAAGTAGCTGTTGATCGGTGTGAAACATGGAGACCTCAAAACACATACATCCCAATGTCACATACCGCTTTTTTTATCAGTTACAATATGTTGATTTTATTTTTGCAGTCATCAAGCTGCCAGACGTAGCATGAACAGAACACTGATGCACCACTTTTCTGCGGTCTAGATTAATGCCACTGCATCACAGTAATGTGTTAGCACAATGGTTTCTGAACAACTGCAAACAATCTACAAGGCTATTATATTTAATTGCTCTTTAGATAGTTTATAAATCTACTGTAAACAATAGCGAGGATGCACTCATAATGCAGATACAAGATTAGTTAGTAATGTCATGGAATAAACCAGGCCATGAACTCACAGAGTATCAGCAACTCCATAATAACTCTGATGTTTTTGTCCTTGATTTCCAATAAAAGTGAGGAAGCATTGCCCTCTTGTTTAGACACACATTAATTATGTTGCCTTTCCAATGATATTGGATCACGACGTTCACTAAATTCACACCCTGCCTAATCCCGAGATAACTTACTCCTGAGTGCAAACATTGAGCTGTATGTTGTATAAACAAAATCACATATAATATCTGAACTACGACCTACGCAAAAAGCTATTTTATAAATCTTTGTGATTGCACAGAAGGCTAGAGTAAGACTGGCTTGCCCCTGAGCTGATAGTCTGGATCTACTGCGCCCTCCCCACGGAGCTACCTGAAGAACCATGCTGGCTGCAGCACTGTGCAAAACGTCTTTGAGGGATTGGGCTGCTCAGCCCTTTGGTCTTCATCTGTGTAAGTGATGTGTATAACAGACTTATCTATACACAGCGTATGCCCAGGAACTCACACTCCTTGTTCCTCACATTTACTGATAGATTCTGACTAATGAACCAGCGTGGAAGAGCGTGGACAGAAATGTCACTCTTACGTGCCTGGGTTGCTCCTACGGACTTACAATAAAATCATAATCTGCCCTTACCATAAAACCTTTTTAAATGATCTCTGGTATTTCAAAGGCTCATCTCATGCTGTTATCAAGCCTTCAATTATGCTCAGACTGATCAATCCGTAACATGAAAAATTTTCAACCTAGTTACTCTGTAAGAAAACAGGCAATGTTGGGAGATGGGATAATATCTAAGATTACTGTCTGGACTTGGTGCCAAAGGAAGAATTTTCTCTGTTTCCTTCAACAAAATGTAAGAAAGTAGCATCCTAACAGCAAGGACAAAAGTCAAAAGACAGAATGGAAAATGCTGTGCTATAAAGTCATATTTACATTTTCTACTATTCCTACAGTGGTAGATGATCCCCGAGAACTTTGCACATTATTCAAATGCTGAAGAATACCAGGATGCCTCTGAGCATCTTCTACATGAGAAACCAGGCAGGGTTTAACACAAAGCATTGTCCTTTCAACTGCTATTGCTGACCCAGCCTGTCCTGTCGTACGGTACATCAGCCTTGTTTTCCCCACCGTACACACTCTTTAAGTTGCCGGTTGTCTTTATGGTGGGCCAACATTTTAGCGGATGATATCTGTCTGCACAGACTCCACAGCCATTTACCATTTCACACAGGAAGGGCATTCAATACAAGAAAGTCAGTTTGTCTTAAAATATCTCATTAGGAATGAGACAAATAGGAAGGAGAAAATTCTGACTAACTCTTAAAATAGCATTTCTGTTTAGGACAGTTCGGGGTCCGTGAAGCACCACTTGAAAAGAACTGTTTGCTTTCCTTCCATGCAAAACTTCTCTCTTGTATTTCTGTAAATGCACTGGCATTTGCCACAAATGATGAAGTAAAAATGTGCAGTGTTCTGCAATACTATCCATATGAGCAAGTAATACCTATTAGTCATATTGATCAAAACCTGCTAATATACATAAAATGGTTATATGAGCACATGAATACTATTAGCGCATGAGTTCACCACACTATAGCACCCAGCTGACGCAATAAATACTTTGGTCTACATGGGCTTCTGTTTTCCTCATTAACGCTCTTTCCAACGCTCACCAGCTTAAAACAGACCTTTCTAATATCAGTTTGTTTCCACAAAAGTAAGAGTTTTAAGTGTTGGGTGATTGTTGGGTCCTTCAGCCTTCTTTCCTCCCTGCCAACCAATGCTTCATTTTCTTTTACAAATGAACAGTACACCTGAGTTTTTAATCCTCATTCTCCAGGGCTGTCCTGGCCTTGAAGCTGTCAGTGAACACACCCTGCCCACAATTACACGTCTGCAAGCAGTCCCCTGCTTTCCCCTCTGGCTCAGGCTGAGTCAGCATGAAAGCCTAAGTCACTTTAACATGGTGCGGCAGGAGTTTAATCTGCTCTGATCCGTCAGTGCAAACACAGTGGGGAAGTCATAACCCCATTGTAGGGGAAAAAAACCAACCCATGCAAGGACAGTTACAGGTTGGTGATGATGGAATATATTGTCTCTTTTTCAAGAAGGACTTGGCTGAAATAGAGAGAAAGAACCTACAAGAGCATTGAACATCACCAAAGCTGTGTGGTCATAAGCTGGTTTCTTTTTTTCCCCATCACAGCTGTCTTGCTGATGGAGATTCAACAGGGAGTCATGACACCATCATCTATGAAGTATGTACAGCTTTTAATTTTTTTTTTTATAATAACAAGGACCATCTACTCCATCTTTACCCATATGCAATGGGTAAAATCCTGGCTGACTGACGTAAAGAGTCCATTGACCTAAACTGGGCCAGAATGTCATATCTTGACCACTGGAACAACTGAACTAAACTTTCAAGGACACATATCATAGAGGCAAAGGAGGTTCAGCCCCACTGAAGAGGGGTCACTGTGACTTCCACCGACAGAAACCCGTCTATATTTTTGATGGACATTGTGTATCAAATGAGAAGTTAAATGTTATCATACAGCAAACCGAACCAATCAACAGAAGAGCCAGAGGAATGTTGACACACAGCAAGAGTTCAGGGGGTTTTGCTGCCAAGTTTGTTTTATCCCTTGCTCGTTCGCAGCTGAACTCTGGAGGCACTGATACCATCACAGAGACTCAGAAGTCTTTTGCAAGTCTTCTGAAAAAGTTTTACAAAAGATAAAAAAAAAAAAAAATGTGTTCACTATTGGCTAAAACGACCTCCGGCTTAGAACCTGAACCACAAAGGCATTAGAAACGTCAGTTCTTCAAACTGACATGCTTTGACATTCTGTCACCTTGCCATAGTGAATCTCACCCTTCCTTTTGCCTAGGTGTTAAGGAGGTAATAGAGAATAGAATACATCTGGTTTCCTTATTTCACAGATAAAACTGACATTTACATTACGTTACTTTACTAAAAGATGAACACAGGCAAATTTTCCACTCCATCCTGTGGTATTTCGTATCTTTTTTTTTTAATATCAAATATGAAGTGATGAAGTGATTATATGATCCATGGCCACAGGTAAACCTGCAATGTTTTTGCACAGGATTTTTGAGTTATATGAAAATACAGTCCATAATAAATCTTCTTACCTAACCTTTCCCAACTCTGATTTAGCAAAAGGTTCAATCGGATTCTGACATCTCTTCTCATTGACTGTGTATTTAGTTTTTATGGGTGGCTATTTCTACAGAACTCTAGACTTCTGAAGTTTAATTTTCTTGTTTCCGCACTACATAAAGCTACGCAGTGTTCACACAAGAAGCACAGCAGTCCTATTTTATGAGTCACTTGACTTGCAGTTAATATTAGCTAACAGACAGAAGCGTGAATATTCAGATATGCTTTGTTAGACATACACATGTTGAACAACATGATAGTCTAGATGAGAGGGGTGTGTTTCTATTTCCATTGCTGCCAGCAGGCTGCTGCACAGAAAACCCCTGATGATTGCTCCTGTTAAACATGTGTGTCTGTGCTTCCTTGCACGTGTCTTTGTGGGACTGAGTGTAAATATACACACACACAAAATATATATATGTGAAAAAAACAATTCACTTTCTAGCACAAAGATATGTCAAATTTCCAATACAAAAGAGTTATTGATATGAGATTGGATAGAAAAGTGCATTACCTGCACGCACAGTTTACATACTGATTCATATATTAGTTGCATGCTAGAGTAGTGATAATAGAATAAGAATCAAGGAAAGGGGTAAGGAAACATCTTTTATCTCCCCACTCAATTTATTCACTATAAAGCTGCTGGGCCTTTTATTGTTCCACATGAAAAACAGTAGTAGAGGAATAATGCTCCTATAAAACACATGATTTTCCCATTATTTCTTCACATTTTTCAGATACAGCCAAGTAGCTATTTTGACAAAAGGCTGGTAATATCTAATCCTTAATAGTTAATATTTTTAAGTTACCTTTCATAGCAGGACATGTTCATTGCATTTAACTAAGCAAAATGATGAAGCAACTTCGTCTATGCTCAGCTTAGCCTTGCTTCCATTTATAAACGTTCCTGCTCTCTAGAGCTCACAAAAGTTTTACTGAATATATCAAATCTTGATATGTAAAAATGTATTTTTCTCTGTTTTCCAAAACTGCCTGTGTTTTCTGGCTGCATCCTCCATTCCCCTTTTCTAAGATGGAGAAAACTCCTTTTGTATTGATTATCACTTTTGAAACTAGGGAACATGCATTTAATGCTTATCTTCTGCTCCAACTCCATCTATATTTAAGTGGAGTGGGCACCTAGAAATTAATAATTAAAAATGGAAATTAGTTCAGTAGAATACCTTCAGAGAAACTAATACTTTAATTTTTTCTTTGAAGAATAGTTCCAATTGAATTATTTAGATGCAAAGGCAAAAAATATTTACATTTTACAATGCTAGTTCGAGAAATCCAAGAGGAAATTCAATGTGTACTAGCAGCTTAGGTTTTGTCGAAGACTTCTGCGTAACTCTAATTCTTATGTGAAGAAGAATATTATATTTTCCATACTCACCATGACCCTGATAAAAAGTAGTTCTTGTATCAAAAGTAAAGCAGGAAAAAGCTTTTGCAAGTATGCCAGTAAGTGGCTTTCATATCATTTAATAACAGGATCTGACCATTTAGCACATTTCATCTGACATAAAATACCAGAATGCCCAGTTTTGCAAAATAATACACAATCAAACTTTCGCTGCTGGCCAAAAAGTTAAAACAGTCTTTTTCTGTGCCTTTTTTTCTGTAAATACTTTCACTTTTTGATTCAAATCCTCAGTCTCTGACACAGTAAGTTTCCCAGCTGGAATCTAGAAAAGTAATAAAAACATTCAGAAGAGAAAATAAAAACGCTTTAGTAGCCTTCTTAATTTCTCATTGCCTTCAGAAAGACATGACTTCAGCATTTGCTAGAATTATGGTCAAATCCCTCGAAGACTCAACTAGGTGGGCAATGCTCAACCATTCAGGTTCCCTTTCTTCAGCAAGACAAAGGATCTCCGAGGTGCTCTGAAGTACAGAATTCTGTAAGGAACCCCTCATACATTTTAAACAAGAAAACACACCTGGGGTTAGTGTCACATTAAAACGTTCTTGCTTGTTTCTCGTTTTCAGAATAATTCAAGCAGACATTTTCCTCTCAGTTTTACTGCCATTTGCCTCATTAGCATCATGATTAAAAGGAAAGGTGAAATAAAGCCTTGACATTTCCATATGTGATTTTAAGTAACATATAAAAATACAGCAAGTCAAAAGAGCAGAAGACTTTGAAAATAATAACAGCAGATTAAATATATTTATTTAGGACTTAGTTCATTAGCATTAATTAAGCTTCTACTTGGCTTATGAACCCTGAGAGATCTTCTCTTCTTCATTTGCAAATGGAAGTGTTTTTGCCAGGAGGGGGTGCCAAGTAGCCATGGCATTAATTACGCAAAAATAAAACACATGGGAAATATTTTACAGAAAGTTAAGTTACCAATTTTTATAGTAGTTGGACTTTGAACCTTGATAGAGCAAATAGTAAATGAAGCTTTCAGCAACTAATGGCTGATAAAGCATCTGTTGAGCAAGGCATGTGTCTAGCATAGTCCTGATAGTTTCTCATTTACTAAAATTAGTCCACGGCTTTAACTGGGTACCTGGCAAATAATATAACATCAAAGAACTTTTCTCCTGCAGTATTTCTACTATCTAAAATGGCATTTGAAAGTCATATAAAACAGTTAAAATTTTGAAGAGAAGGCAATTGTAAGGAAATGTCATGTTAACACAGCAATTCAAGAGTCTGATAGATATTTGCATTTCTGTGGGGCAATAGGGAGGGGAAGGAAAGATGAACCTTCAAACAAGAAGCCCGGAAAAAGGTGACTCATCACAAAGCAGAGGGGCAGAGACTTCTTGAACTGGTACATTTATTAATAACAATTAAAACAGATTTTTCTCTGTTTTGTTTCTGGGTTTCTGTTTGTATGCTTGTTTTTAGGTAGTTTTAATATAAGGTGAGGTCCTTTTTCACTGGATTTTTTTTTTCATTCTTTTTGTAAAAGCTTCAGCTTCTAAGCCCTATTATCTGTGAGTACCCTGTTCCATTTTTTTTGGAACAAGAGGGCAATTTTCTTGTTTTCTAATATTTAAAATATTTTCTAAAAATTGATGAGAGCATCCTGAATCCACAATTTAGCTACAGTCAACAAATTGTTCTTTGTGTATACAGGATAATAGGTAATTCTACACAATTATGACCTAAATTACATTAAAGCACAGTAAAAGCTCATCTTCAGTCCTACCATTCTACAATGCTATGTTTTGTTGATGGCATCAAATTTTGACAAAGCAAGCCATCAAGCTTCTACAAAATGATATTTTTAGTATTCTGAATAGCTTTACTATTTTCTTGATTTCTGCTTTGTTAAAATACGCATTTATTTATGCATAGACATTCATACATAAATCCATCAATCATTACTGCTGCTGATCCATCCAAACATACAACTCAAGCTCCCTTCAAAAACACTTAATATATCAAAAGAAAAATGATCTCGATGCAATAAATAACATAAAATATGCATTATAAATACAAAGTCAAAGTGACTTATGTGGTTATATGCTCATAGAAGAAAGTGAAAATAAAGTATTTAATACAAAATAAAACAACATACTACTACCCAGGCAGAAGAAACTTTATGTAAAACTTTTAAGAAAAACCTATGTCAAACTGAACAACTTCTAACCACACTTCACTGGAGCTACTTGAGGTAATCCATCTGATGACTAATCGGAAGAACTATCTGTATCACAAGAAGCACTGCAGAGAAACACCACATCTTTCACAGAACACTCTGCATTCACTGGAGACCAGAGGTCAGATTTTATATTCAGGCTTCTACTGCGATATACATCTCCACAGACAGATCCAGACAGAAAAGGCTGCCTCCCCCCTGTGTCAGATACAAGCCAGGTCCAGCACAGAAACATGAAAACCTTTGCTACAAACTATTGGTGAAGATGATGCCAAAGAAGAGAGAACATTGAATAAAAATTGGGTCTTTCAAGACCACAGGCCCTTTAAAATCCCCCAAAGCATTCTCCTCCTCAGTAAAGCCTTCCTACCAGGTACGCGATATCTCTTTCTCAGACACATGCAATGACGTCTCTAACTAATTAAACAAGAGGCAGAAAAATGTTGATGAAACCAATTAGGTATCTCATTGTGCTGGTTTATTTTCCCTGGAAGTACTTAATGTTGCAGTAAGGGATTCTATAGCGGCAAAGTAAAGAGGTGATCAATTGACCTCTCTCAAAATTTTAATCAAATACGAGGAAATATGGGAAATATCCAACAAATACATAAACAGCTCCCTAACACACTAAGACATACAGAAAAGGTATTTTAGATCTGGCATAGTTCTAACACAGTTAAAAGATAGCAATTTAAAGAGTGTGACCTTGAAAACAGTTCTCAAAAATAACAGCTCTCTGACCTTAAAATACATTAATTCATTAGATAAAAGTTTGTTCTCCCCAACGGCAAACATTTTCAATTTCAGCACCAAAATGTCATGACTCAAACAGCAGCTGTTTCTCTGAGCTTTTCTCTTAATCTTTACAAAATCCTCTACTCTAGGTAAATAGCAAGGAACTGAAATAACTTGCAACCACCGTGGTAGCTTCAAAACAGTGGTATTATGGCCCAGTCACCTGGTAGCTGATACAAACCTAACTCTGTTGTTACTAGCCACATGTGGCCTGCTGTCCCATTAGACAGCCCTAGAATTTATTCATATCAGTAGATGACAGGCTGATGCCTGATTTTCACAAGGATGTACAGTATTACTGTGTACTTGGTTTCTCTGCAGCCATATTCCCTCTTCTGTGCAATAAGCACTTCCCAGCTTCCTACAAATTTTCCTGCTCAAACATTTAACTTCTTTTTTCCTCTTCATCTTCTTCCATTATCTATTTGAAACTCTTGACAATTTCCCCTCATTGAAGAGCTCAAGATTCCTGTGTAGGCTACAGTGTTACTTAGGTCTTGTGCAGAACTAAGGCTTGGAAACATCTCATTTCACACTACAGCCAACGTATTGAAAATAGTTGATCCAAGTCCATGTGTTTTCCCACATCATTTGGATTTAATCCAGGACCTTCCAAATAACTATAGCATAAATTAGGACCTTTGCCTCATCAGGCATACCTGTGCCTTGTGTTTCACATCTCGTGCTAATTTTGCTGACTAGTCATGACCATAGTATTGCTATGCCTTTCTGCACTGCACCTGGAAGGGTGATATTCCTCCTCGTTTTAGAGGTCTGCATATATTTTGTTTATGTGATGGACACAGGGTATGTGTCATGGGTCTTTCTAGATGAAACTTTTGTATATGAAGATAATTTGTTCCCCTCTTGTTTTTCACTTGTAATGAATGGCTCTTGGAGATTACTCAGGTTAATGCACTATGATTATTTTGTTTAGAGTATGTACTCCATTGCTTATTATGAATTATTACTATTTCCAAAGGCACGTAAGTATTGTTTAGGAAGGGACTCTGGTAAACCAATGGTCGTGTCCTTGGCAACGTGGACGCATAAGACCGCATCTTTGTTTGAATCCAGATACATGCTATCAATAGCTGCTGCTGCTGGATTACCATCCTTCAGATCTTTCCCTTTACGACTTCTTTACCCAGATTCACTGCCAATTGCTTCCTGTACCGTCTTTACTCAAAACTCACTAATAAAGCATTTTTTCTAATGACAAATTTTATAACTGAGAACCATTATTGCAATGTGTCCTCAGTCACACATCTTTTCTCTGCTTAACCTATTCTGCTGGAATGATCTCCACCATCCCGTTTCTGCTAGAGGCAGCTGTTCCTTTGGACAGTTGCAACAACCATTATTCACAACAGTCTTTATTCATTCATGCTGCTTCTACATTTTTGGCTTGCTGCTGAAGTGGGAGGGTAATGTAGCAAGGCACTTCTGTCACTTTAGAAACCTCCCTTTACCACAAAGACATAAACAGCTTCAAGAGGACATCCT
Source organism: Larus michahellis (assembly GCF_964199755.1). Lineage (NCBI taxonomy): Eukaryota > Metazoa > Chordata > Aves > Charadriiformes > Laridae > Larus > Larus michahellis. The sequence continues at coordinate 51,410,864 of NC_133902.1, forward strand.
TCTTATTGGCAATTCTTACGGAAGTGACCTTCAGTGTACCGTCATTGCAGGTTTACATCTATATGACAACACTTGGCATCATTCAGAATGCACAGAAGATTTTGTGTTTTAATCAAAGTTATTATTTCCTAATTCTGCAGACCATATGGCACCATAAAGCCCACAGTAAGGCAGATATTTTTAAAGCATGACATTAACTTTACTAGGGACATTAACAAAGATGAGTAATGTTATCCTCACTGAAGTATAAATTATGCTACCGTTTTCAAATTTGGATAATTAAGGTTGTACCTAAAATCACCACTTATTTTTTTGCAGATCTGAGACTCAATAGGAGTCCACCTGTGCCCATATCTGAAAGTATTCATACAGATTCCCAGAATGATAACCTGGGAAAACAGATAAAGATAGCTTTATTCTGAATTATTATTTTTCTGAACTTTACGACTGGTTAGTCTGCCCCTGTTCTTAATATACATCTCAGGAAAACAAAAAATTTCACTTCTTGGTAATCACTGCATGTAATTTTAGTTGTACTTTATATTACTAATCAGAGGTATAGCACAGACAAATCTCAAGAACTGCAATTTAATTTAAAATATTTTTAAATACTGCTCAGTTTTGCAAAGGCATCGCCTTTCTGCTACAACCTACATAGATTGCCATGTTCCGTGATACTGCCTGGTAAATAACCTACGTATTTGTCTTGTCACCATGCTCTTGTTATTAATAAATTAATATGTTTAGTTATTAAAACACACCAAGCATGTTCCAATTACTTTTTCCTTCCTGCCTCTGTTTACTTAATGCAATACATTCTAACCAGAAGCATTTTTAACATTCCCACCATCTTGATGAATGATATAAGCAACAGCGTACATTCTCTAGACATTCAAGTTATAGCCTCTCTGCATGAACAAGTCAGATGTGCAAAGAGGCTTCGGGATCGTGCCTGCGGGCATTAATGAGCTTATTAGAACGTTGTAACAAGGATTATCTGAATTTCTTATTCAGAGAGTTGAAGCTTTTATAAATCTTTCTCTTGCCTTCAACTACCAACACAGGTCAGCTTAAAATCACTGCTGTTCTAAACCCACAATTTCTTTCTTTTCAAATTGAGATTCGTCATGATGATCATGGATGATTTGTGTTCATAAAAAATGGTTAAACCATATACAAAACATAGCTTTTCTGGTTTCACTAGTATGACTTCAACGCAGCACAACTGACCTTGGCAGTAATTTTCATACCGAAATGAAAACACCACTTTTCATTGAACTCATCACATCTACTTTTGGATGTTACGCCCGGGGTTTTCATTGATCTTGCACTTGAAAACTTCTCTTCACCTTCAGCTTTCCTTCTCATAGTGGTAGCGATAAACATGGCTATTCTGAAAATTCTGAGCGCACATTTAGATGAAGATGTGATTCTTTCAACAATTGTACAATTTGCTTATTGGGATTAAACCGGAAAACCATGTTTACATTTTTTTAGTAAAAATAAATAAATAAATCCTCTAAAAGGTATAACAGAACCATACTAGCATCTGGCAGAAATATCTGAGAAAACTTATCTTAAGGTTTTTAATCTCTTTTATTTACTTCAGCCTGTCTGCAGTAAATACATTATTAAACTACTCCCACCATAGCATTTTTAATGACTGGGCTTACCAGTTGCTGTCCTTGGACGCCCCAGGCTGCATACTGTAAAACTGAATCCTCTACTTCTGGAGGGTTTAACTCCCAAACTTCCCTTGAAAAAATGTAAACATTTTCACTTGAACACACTGGCATCACTTTATGTATAGAATCGCTGACAATGATATCATATTGAAAAAACAAAGTGACTTACCCTGTGTGTATGTTATAAATCACATATGAAGCTGTATAAGAATAATGAAAAACCTGTGACAAAAAAAAGAAAGCATAAGAATTACGAAAACAAATACTGGATTAAGTACAGACTACCATTATGGTAGTCACAGTCTTTCAATCCCTGTAAACATTGACATCTTTATTACTGATAGAAAGATTTTACTGTATTAAACAACAGATCGAACCAGGGTTTGAACGCTGTATGACAAGCACACATAATCATATATTAATTTAACCAGACACTTAATCTCTCCAATAACTGCAAAGAAGGTCCCAATCAGAAAAATCTGCATTCCTATTTAACTAAAGGATTAAAAAAACCAAACCAAACACAAAAAAAACCCCAAGAACATACATGAAGAAAATAAATATTTTTTTCCTGTATTTCTTCATCAAGTTATGGTCAAAATCATTGCACAGGCATCACAGTTATTTTACTTGAAATGCAGACAGATACCGGGTTGTATGATATTTTTCTGACCACCTGCTATGTACAGCCTGAACAACTTTCTGGGCTACTGCCCAAAGAATAGAATAGAAAAACTGAATGTTTGCTGGGACTGTGTTTGGTGTGATTTTCCTGAAATGTGTTTCAGTCTGATTTTGACTGACTTTCTTTGAAATTAAGGGAAAGTTTGTTTTATCTGAGATTTTCCATATGCAACATTTTGGGTAAAACAAAGAGCTGTTTGTCAGTAAACCTTCCTAATTGACCGGGAAGTTTCCAGTACCTTCTGGTCTTAGAAACCCCAGGATTCTCTTGATGGGAGAGAAGATCCATGGTGGAGAACAGCTTAGTACAGCATGTAATGTGAGGTACCACCACACCAAAGGGCTAAAATCAAAGCAAACTATTACATGCTTTCTCTCAATCCAAACATTAGTCTATGTACACATGCATGTAGTGAATAACAGACATTTTGCTGTCTTCCAGGCTTGGGTGTTAGGTTTTAACCTACCTCCTTTCTTTACCACTATGTCTTGCATTATGAAAATAAAATAATTCCATTGTATTTATTAGTTTTATTACAAATTGAAATTAAATCATGGTCTTGGAATATAAAATATATTTGTGAGTAATTATAACTGTATTAAGAGAAACTCCTTTCAATGTAAGCTACTGTCAAAAAAAAACACAGGGCGGCGTTCACTAGACTGACTGTAGCTTCATGGCTACAGATTTACAGTATCTCTGCATGGCACATGAAGGACTTCTTTCTGGACAGTGTCAGGCTAGTTCTAGTTAGATGGAAATAGACACAGCTGTAAAGCCGAAACCTTGATATAGATATGTGTGTTGGGAACTCTGGTTTATATTGTCTGCACCAGGAATCTTTCAGTATCTCCTCCAAAGCGAAGAGACAAAGGAGGATCACGCATGGACAGAACCATCGGAATTTGCCGCTATCGCACATGAGAGGGGTTTCAGCGGTTGTTATTTTGCCTGGAGGTCGTTCAGTAACAGAACCATCTGAAACATCCTTCCACTGACCCTGTTTCCATTATTAGTTCCCTGTCAACACACACCAAGAATTTAGCATGTCCTAAACCTTTGCTGGCTGACGCTACAAGACGCCCGCAAATGTCTGTCAGATTAGTAACTGTACTTTGTGCAACAGCTGAATTTCCCTTCTATGGAATTTGCCTTTTAGACAAGAATCACTTCCATTTTCCAAGCCTATCAGGATTAACATCGCAAGTGTTGCTTCACTGAGAAGAATCACACATATATTAATAAGTATGCCCCAAACAGTTCATTTTTTTTGTATTACAGCTTATGTTAAAGTGTTTGATCACGCAAGGTACCAGCCTCTTCTGAGAAGTGCTAAGTGTGACAGAAATAGAGAGAAATTATAATAATATTATGATTGCTGTAGGAGGTACAAAGACACCAAGAAGAATATTCTAAATAATTTGATTGATTTTCTCTAAATAGCTATCATAAACATATCTACTACCACATCTCTACACTATATACACATACACATCAAATTACATACATAGTAGAAGTAGACTACTTGCTTACATACCATAATGTTTACATTTCAGTGGGGTTTCTGGGAAAAATTAACTTTGTAATAACACGGTTGAGGACCTATCAAGATAGAATTATTCAAGGACTACTGGTAAGACAAGGAGACAAACCGTAGGCTTCAAAGCTCCTGCTTTCTTTTAAAAATCTTATATTGCTAGAGGTAAAAGACAGAAGATCAAAGGGCCATAAACGGTTAAATCATGGTGGTTTCTGCACAGGGCGTACATTGCCAGAGGCTACCCAGGGGGGACTTGCCAGCAGCTGTTAAAGAGGACAGCCTCATACAGCCAGATACAGGGAAGAGGAATGGGTCACTCGCCCTTCCGGGAAAAGGGAAAGGTCTATCACAGATAACGCGTGGAGGGCTGATAAGTATTTAGAATAGAAATATTTAAAAAGTAAATTATCAGACAGAATATATTTCAACAAGAAATGCTAAAGTAATGACACCTTAACAGAAAATATGCTATAACAACAAAAAGAACACTTCATATTTCACGTGGAAATGCTCCTCTTGCCTTGTGGTAAAATTCCTATCTAAATGTTCATGTAGAAGTATTAGTATCTTTGTGTTAAAAGCATTAATGCCTTTGAAAGAGCTCCACAACCACAGGAGATCAACATTACAATGAAATCACTTTCAGATGGGATGCCGATATTTTCCTCAAATTACTCATGTTAGTTTTATTTCTTAATAGGAACACCATGAATAAATTACAAGTAGGAAGTTTCCTAATTCATACAGCTTGCAACAGCCACATACTGAAACACCATCATTATTGAAATTAAAAAATAATAAAAAAAAAAAAGAGATAGAAAAGTCTTTCTTCTTCAAGTCTGCAGTTTTGTATAAGGGCTTACCTGTGGAAATCCTTTTTAGGACCTCCAGTATCTCTTAGCTTGCACAGAGCCATGTCAGCGGCTGAGACCACATGTCTCCTGATCCCTGATGTACCAGCATCACACAAGAGAAGCCCAGCTGAGGGCACCAAGCCTGATGCTAAGTGTAGGGAGTACCAGGGACTCCCAAAATACCAGAATGAAACCTTCAACGCTGCCACCAGCTGTGTCCCTTCTGGAAGAGGCATACGTAGGCTTAGGGGATTCCACCCTGCGACTTGTTTTGTGGGATGAGCACCAATCAGAAAAAATCTGGTAATTTATGATGGAGTTTGCAAAGATACAGATTGAGAGCTCACACAGGTGAAGCTGGGTTTGCACTGGCCCTTCTCATAGTGTATTTACAGTAGAGGCTGGTCATCTTCTTCACCATTCAAATCCAAAGTGACATCATTTCTATCCCAAAACGTGTTCAAACATTTCTCGTACTCCATGCCTTCAAACTCGGGTGGTATCAAAAGATTAAACTCAGGCTAATATTTTAACATGGACTGTAAATTAATCCATCTGACAAAAAAAAAATTACATACTTTAGTGTGAAACTGAGGAAAAGGGAGAAAGGTTGTAGTGAAAAAAGACTCATCGTCTAGGTACAAGGAGGAGAATCAATTAATATAGACACAGAGAAGGTTTTTAAGAAGTGAAGCAATGTACGAGAGCAAAGCCTTTTAAAATATTAAATGCTTTATGGTAATTTCTGCTCTGTCCTATCGGAGGAGGAAAATGAAGAAAGGAAAATGGCCTTGTATAATTTAATAATATAACTATACATGTTAAGATGGGACACCGTGAGGAGCCTTACCTCCAACAGTGGCATGCGTGCTGTGCTAGAGCTCAGGCCTTTCTCACAAGTAAATAACTTGCCTGTTCCTGTTGTAATAAGCTGGAACATATTCCCCACAATTCAGGGCTTTTTTAGAGCAGAAAGACAGCATACCTCCCCCTCCATATAATTTATTTAATTTTTCTTTTGCCACATAATGCAATAGGTAACTACTGTTGAATATCATATATTTCTTCTGAATTCAGTCTTTAATTAATTTATAAACTGAATCATAGAATCATAGAATCATAGAATCATAGAATCATAGGGTTGGAAGGGACCTCTGGAGATCATCTAGTCCAACCCCCCTGCCACAGCAGGGTCACCTTAAAGCAGGTTACACAGGAACATGTCCAGGCGGGTTTTGAATGTCTCCAGAGTTGGAGACTCCACCACCTCTCTGGGCAGCCTGTTCCAGTGCTCTGCCATCCTCAGGGTAAAGAAGTTCCTCCTCATGTTTAGGCGGAACTTCCTATGTTCAAGTTTGTGCCCATTGCCTCTTGTCCTGTCCCCGGGCACCACTGAAAAGAGCCTGGCCCCATCCTCCTGACACCCAGCCTTTAAGAAAGGCTTCTATGTGATGCTGCTCAACACTGAAAGTTAGCTGCATTTGTGTATGAAACAAATAAAATTACAGAAGTATATTACAAAGGAGCTAAAAGAAAAAGGTGAAAAAAGTATTTCAAGACAAATTGCTCCAGTCAAAACTTATTGAAATAACAATCTATTATTCAGCTAACAGCCGACAATAAAAAAAAACAACACACTTATCAATCATGATCTGAACTTATTGTTCTGGGTTTTATATGACCTCTATTTTCTACCTTTCAAGGAATGTCTTTGTCTTTCTAAGATTTCTAAAAATGAAATCCTGTCATGGAACTCAATGTACAGCCCAGCAAGGTGCAGGAAAACAATGTGCAATACACACTTAGCCAAATACCCTCCACTAATTCTGTAATACACTCCAGGAAATATTCAGCGCACTGTCCTTGGGTAATTTGGAAAACATCCCTTGGCAGAATAGTGTTTGTGCTAAAAAGCTGCCAAGAAAACCTCACTAGCAGTATCTCTACGGGATGATGAGGGCCCTCAGCTGCAGGGAAATGGAGGAGAGCTGACGACATTAGAACCTTACAGCACTATGATCACAAAATGTTCGGGCATGCCAAACGCCTTGATGCATCCTTTATCCATATCCTATATTATATACCCGTTATACTCTTTCACATGTTATTTATTTAGAGCAATAACGATCCCCTCCTTGTTAGCACAGCTTTTTGCAAGGTAGTGAACAGACTGTCCTATATTTTCGTTTTTACCTATGCAGACACCCATACTCTGAACTTGTCGCTGCATTTCTCAGTGCCGCCAGACTCTGTAAATTCTCCTTTTAGATTCAAATAAGACTTCTCACAAGGCACAACAGCACTCAGTCTGAGCATGAACGATAAAAAGTGACAGTAAATGAAATACACTGAAAATTTTAGCATCTGCAGTAACTTTCAGTTATCCCAAAGTTTACCAGTCCAATGGGGTATATATCTCACACACAATATTCCTATGGTAGATATCTATTTAATTGTATTGTACCTAGCAAATAATAAAGAGACTAATTAAAAGTCATGCCCTTCCCATTAAATAAAAAAAAAAAATGCAGCAGAGTATCTTTAAATAACTGAAATTGCAGATTATGCCATTTTGCCCCATCCCACTTACCTCAAAGCACATACATTGACTTGGAAAGAGAGGCAGTTTTTCAGATAAGGTTCAAATCTGTACAGATCTTTATGATTCACCAGATTCACCAGTGAGGTATCGGATCTTTTACGGGTTAATTTACACTTCTGATCACATGGAAAACAAAATTTAGTATTTTAAGAGACTACTAGCCTGCATGAAAAATCATATTATTGTTCTAAGAATTAGAAGAATTAATTAGAATTAAAACCAGAATGATCAACTGTAGCTGTGGGAAGTGTTAACTGCTGACTCCCAAACAGTATAAAAAGACAAAGATCAAGAAACTCCTTTCACTGCTTCACAGGCACAAGTCAGTTATTTGGCAGTTCCAAGCTAAGAACCCGACCTGGAAAAGGTTTTGTGTGCCTGAAAGCTCTTCTGTTTTTTCCAGCTATATCAGTTGGTCTAATAAAAGATAATAACTCTTCCCACAAATCTTATCTCACTTATTTCTTCAGGCCATCACATCTATAAATACAATGTTACTAAGAAACAAACATTCCTGAGTCCCACTGAAAAAAAGGACTACCTAAAACTAAAAATGATCCTTCCTAGTTAATAACCTGTGTTACAATATATTTCACAAAATGCATGTCAACCGAGAAATCAAGGGAGAGGACAATGAAGCAGGGAAATAAACAGGAATACATCTTGTCAAGGACGCTCACTTCTTCATTCATCCATAGTCCTCACTTCTTAAGATCTTTCATAATACGTTAGTGAAATGGCTCGGCATGTTTTCAAACTGCCGTGGTGGGTGCCAGACACAGGAACCACTGGCTGCTGTACACAGCTTGAAGAACAGCAACATGAGTAGGATTTTGCCTTCATCCTCTTTTCTACAATTGAATTAAGCATTTGAAGAATTACTGAAAAATCTACTTATGCTCAAAACCAAACCAAAAGACTTTGCCATGGTAAAGCGATTACAAGGCCAAGATAAAAGGTAACCAATCATTCACCCGTCATTCATGCAAGGAAGTACTCCCACACGACAATATGCGGAACCTCATTCACAGCTCCAAGATCAAACCTTCAATAAACCTTCACTAAAGACTCAAAAATTCAATTTAGACAAGTAAATGCAAACATATATTGCTTCCTCTTTTGCCTTTGGGATAAATGTGTCTTGGAAGAAAAATGGAGCCCGCAGAACACACCATGAACTACAAATAATAAGTCAAGTACCAGACACAGAGTGGAGAGAATACGAAGAGAATGTAATGAAATATAGATGCACGGGATGGTTACTAAATCCCTGTGAAGGGATTCCTGAAATTAATACACTGTGCCTGCGACAGCCTCATCAAAAGCAAGTGACATAGCAGACACTATGCGACCGTGTTGATGACTCTGGGAAGTCCATCCCACAGATGCACACAACCCACCTAACTCCACGTGATCTACCCCCAGTTAAGTGGGAGTGCAGTAAGTGCAAGGCTGAGCTAGTTGTGCATGAGCTCGTGACACAGGGCTTTGGCACGGCTTCTCAAGCATGACGTTGCATCACTCCAGCCACAGCGTTTTCAGACCACAATTAGTATCTACATACAACGTGACAACATGCAAATTAAGACTAAAAGGAGGTTGGATGGCTCTATAACATATTCTGTATGTGGTAGAGATCTGACTTTTTTTACTTAATTTTCAGCTAGCATGAAATGAGCCAGCCAAAACAAATAACTATATCACGTATTTTCAGTAAGTCGAGTTACTATATATTCAAATTCACTCTCCATAGAAAATCACAGCCTATATAAATTACACAGAATTATACAAAGTATATACATATTAGCTATGTAAATTATGCAAATTATTATCTAAATTATTTTTCCTCTAGCTAGTGATATTTTACTCTCAGTTTTGTGCAGCGTACATTGGTGTAACTCAGATTTCCAGCACTGAAAATGAGAAAAGACTTTCAGCAGGTCATATACAAACTCTTTATTTTGCTACACATTTGGAGAACATCAAATTATTTGTAGCCAGATATCATCCTTTGTGGTAGTCTGCTGAACGCAAATGAATTACCGTGGGAGGGTGTCAGTCTTTGCCTTGTGCCATCAGGATTCCAAGCAGCAACTTCTTGCTCTCCAAAAAAAAAAAAAAGGATCAACATTCACATAACAAACTTATCTTCCTCATTTCCTCTTTATGAGCTGTAAGACATGTGACTTTTCTAGGACTGCAGTGCAAAAGAGAATGGAATCAGTATCTAACATGCTGAGCCAGAACTTTAACAAAACCATAAAAATTATATATTCTTCTCTTCCCTTTGTATTACGAGATGTGTGATACCCCTGTTAGTAAAACCTGTGACGGAATTAAGAAGAAATTAGTAGCAGCATGACTACTGCCAAAGGAAAAGCACAGCTGCTGGATGAATCCTACATCCATTTTGCAATTTATATGCTAAATAAATTAATAATGCTAAAGTTATCAATAACATTATTAGGTGAAATCCACCTTCCTTTAAAACTCCGTTATCATTCACTTCAAGTGTCCTCTATTTGTCTGTCCAGTCTGACTCCACGTGTTCTCCAGCAAAGGAACTGCTTCTAAAGGGGATTAAACAACTAGATATGGGATGGTCATGTTTGGGTTTCATGTAATTGGCTGCTTGAGCATGTGAAAAGTGAAGAGAGCTCTGCAGCATTAACTTTTGAGGCACAGACAGATGAAACCACTATATAACACACTACAAATGAAGAGTTTGAATAAAACACACACTGTTTCAATAAGGGACTGACTCTGCATATTTATGAAAATAGTATTGGTTAAAGATTGGAATTCTGTTGATTTCATGTGATGGCAAAAAATACCATGAAACTTCAGACTGTGTATTGATACAAAAGCTCAACCCACCTCGGGGTACACACCAGAAATGGTTCACACCATGATTCAGTAAAGTGGTACCTTTTGTTCTTGGGAGGTGTAGAGTTTGGCTGTTATTTTTCTGGTCCTAGATTCAGCAAGAATTTAATCACATGAATGAATAACTAATTTCATATGGGTTACAGCTGGTGCAGAGAGAGGCACGTAATTTAACCCCTTTGTGAATTGTGGATTTGCACCACAATCCAGTAAATCTTTTTGGTTTACTTTAATTTTAAACTGCAGTTGATGATACATTAATACATAGCTCATACAGCTAGAAAGGACTGCTACCATCATTGTGCCTGACCTCCTACATCTGAAACAAAATTTAAATGGCGTGACACACAAACAGAGATTTCCCATGTGTTCTTCAGTGGGTTTCAGAGTAAACCTTGAGAAACAACAAATCAAAGAGTCTACAATAATGACATTATGAGTTTCCACACATCTTTGAATCCTCTTGTTTCTACCCAATTCTGGAAACAAACAAACAAAAAAGGTAATTTTTGACAATGCTGATATCTAAATCTGTATATATTTTTGCATAACTTTTGGCCTTTATAGGTGGAATATCTTGTTTCCGAAAGCTCTGTATCTAATTGCCAAGAGTTAATCTAAGATAGCTTTATGCATTTGCAGTACTGAAGTTAAATGACAAGGCTATAACTTTGCAAAGCATTGTATTTATTTGTTTCAATCAACATCAATTACTTGTCATGATTGATAAGAACCACTGCATATCGTTGGTAATAATTTATGGTTAGCATTAATATTTTGGGGTATGAAATATTGCCAGCCATAACAACTATATGCTGCCAAACCAAATAAATATAAAGGCGAGACATTTCCAGACAAGTAATTTATCTGTAAGAAAAAAGGGTATCAAGGAAGTCTAAACAAAAAAGCACCTCTACAAAATCCGCTAAAGCTTCAACTGTTCCACATATAATTCTTCACTAAGATTAATTATCTCAAGAAAAAGACATCCACTGCAGAATGTTAATTAATTCACAAGCAATTAAACTCAGTTCATCTAACCAACAGTAATATGACACAAACCACAATTCAGAATAACTGCAGAAACTTCTTTTTCATCTCCCACATCAAGAGCTGAGATAGACCACCCTATATTTCCATATGCAACTCAATCATTTTTGAATATATAATAACTTCAGATGAGGGAATTATTCAAAAAAGAATGTTCTGCATTGCTACTTCTGAAAGCCTCATATATCACTGTCATTTGAAGTTCTATTAGTTACACTATCACATAAGATATGTTTTTTGAGTCTTGTAGGAGATGACTTACGACAAAAATTTATATGAATTTTTTCTGGCTTATTCACCTTCGGCATTAAAAACCAGGTATGACTTCACCGACATCATTGTTACGTGATGGCGAAGCTGGTAAGTCTCAAGCCTCAAGCATAACGTGCACATTTTTTATGTACATGCACATCATTCTTGAGTGTATGCTCACATTTGTATTCACTATGATTAAAATTTTGACGTAACGAATATTTCGGGATTTATAGAAACTCGTTTTTTCCTGATTTGATTTGCAGGCAGCTGCACAATGTGCACGCGTATCTTGTTCTGGACTAGAGTAACAGGAAACGAGAGATTATCAATTCTGACAACACAACAAGAACTTTATCTCCATAGAAATACAAGGCTGGTGAGGGTGGTTCTTCTGTTCATTGCAGCTGAGGATACTAAATCTGTCTTAGAAAAAAATATATTTAAATACTTCGATACTGCCCGATTCCAGTATAACCAGAATCCCATGAGAGGCATCCTTTACGGGAAACTCCATAGTACCTCCACACATTGAGAACTTAATTGAAACCAAAATATTTTTTAAAGCGCTGATTCTTGAAGGCAGAGCTACTTCATGTCTCCTTAAGAGTGTTTTGTGATAGTTTAATTTAGTTTGCTCTTTGGGATACCGTGGAAGAAAGAATTGAGCCAAGACTTGTTTTTTTCTCTCAGTTTTTCCAAGGTAATATGTTCCTCACATATTGTATTTATTCAAACAGATTGCTAAAGAGAAAACTGGCAAATGCAGAATAAATGCCACCTTGTTTTGAAGAGACACGCTTCTACATGTGGTGGTATTTACAAAAATGTGCACAGGCTGATTCAAGTGCAAAATTACATGCAAAGAAATGGGTAAAAAAGTTTAGAAATTATTTTCTAAAATCACATTCCATATAAAATAAAATGTCCAGGCTCTGAGCACAAAACTGAACTGAAAATGCCCTGACATGATGAGGATACAAAATAAAATCAAGGCATACAATGGGACAATTTTGAAGTAAAGACTACACTCTTAATATGTCTTTTTCTTCTCCAGACAATCTGACTCACTCCAGCAGCAGTAAGAAAGCAGATACCGGATGCTCCTCTGCTGTTTGCTTACAAATGACATGAGGAGATGAAAAGACCCTGCAGAGCTGGAGAAAGCACAAGCAATGAGATAAATGGCCTGTGGGTCTGAAGAAATGCAAAGGGAAAACGGAAAAGAAAACTGGGCTGGGGGAAGCAGATGGGTAAACCAGCAAGCATGCAAGATGGAAGAAGGAAGACAAAGAGATAGGGCTAAAAATATCAGGATAGGAAAAAGGAGAAATAATAAAAAGACAGAACAAGTTCAGAACAAAACAGAACTGAGTCCCTTAAACGGATGAACCTGAAGAGAAGCGGATCAAAAGAGAAGAGGCAGCAGGGAAGGAAAGCAACAAGCAGATCTGCAGTGTGTGGGCATGGTGGCTGGAAAATACAGGCTCTTGGGACTAATGATGGAAATTTATCCAGAGCAGACTGGCACGTAGAACCTTCCTCTTCTGGAGGATGGAAGTCATGAGTGAAAAAGGCAAATGGTTTTCTTCGGAATCTGACAGGTCAGTACCTGAATACATGAACTTCCTGCCTTTCACTGCCTTGCTTGGCAACATCACTAATTGCTTAGAATGGATATGCCACATGGAAAATCAGGAATGCAGTGGGTGTTTCACATCTGATAAGTCACATTCTCTTCTCTGGGAGTCTCCCAGAGTGATACCAAGATACCTGAAATGGTATTTCTGGATGCTAGACTCTCCAGGGAATTTTTTGTATGCTAGTGGATTTTTTTTCAATAGCATTCAATTCCTTATTTAGTCTTTTATAGAGTGTTTGTGAGAAAATGACTGTTTGTCTATCTTGACTTTGAGTATTTATCTGCTTGTAGGTTGAGCTGTGAACAGGTTTCCCAACTGCTTTTGAAATCCATGTGGTTAAATGCTCTTGTACTGATATCAAACCTTTATGACTGAGGCAGCCAACATGGCCAGGGCTCCATCCCTCCAAACCATTCTCTAGAAGCCCTGTTTAAACTCTTCAAATGATTTAAACACTGCAATTTAGATTTCTCCCCTTCTTACATCAGTTCTGTACTAATTGCGAGCTCCAGTATCTTCAATAAACTATACCTATGTTAAGACAGCATGAAAAGAAAATCTTGTCCATAGAAGTAAGTTCCACAAGGATCACTACGGCTAAATTTCATCTTTAGTTTTAAACTTCCTTTTTGGTCATGCCCTATTCATCTCCCTTATCTCTATGATTTCTTTGGTGCTGCTGGTCCTGCTAACTGGCTTGTATTGTTCCCCTTCTGTTCCACTACCTTGTTACAAAACTGAGCAAAATATCACCTCTATATGCACTTTCCAACAATTGAGCTCACAGCTAGTTATCCACTCCAGTACTTCCCATTAGCAAGCCATGATGCTGCTTGTAGTCAACTAGGCCTACCTTCACTAATTTTCTCTTATTGTAACATATTTCTGTGTAAGTCTCTGTTGTGGCCGTTTTATGGTATTATAGTTCCTTTGACAGGGGTAACATGAAGTAGAGTCTTGTAGCAAATAAAAGACCTCTTCATGATCAAGCGATTAAAAGGTCATGATAAGAGAGCTATTCATTTAGTACAAGGCACTACCTTCATGGTGATCTCAAAGCAGCTATAACAAAGTGATGAATACCTCACACCAAACTCGGCTCTCCAGGAAACATCTAATCTGGTGCTATATTTGCAGACAATAAATAGAATTAAAAAGGTTAGATTTGTGCAGGTGGTTGACTGCCTTCACTGAAACATTAATTTATTGGCTAAGACCCCAGGCTAACAACCTTTCATGCTCAAATACCCAAGAAGACTTGTCTTTACTTAAAAAGAATGCAAAAATTGGATAATAAAGGGGTACGTCTTAATATTCCTCTAAAAAGTGGACCCAACCATTTGATCTCTTAGGTCTGTCACACTATCGGTGCTCCTCAGAGCATGAGACCGAAGCTTGGTTTAAATCATGATGTGCAACAAAGACAACTATGCAAAGATATGCTTAAAGGATTTCTCTGGGACAGTTACATAAAGGTCTAGTCTTTGCCATCTACTTCAAGGTATTTCACCTCTCTCTGTGTATGTATTTTAAAAGATCTTTCTTTCAATCTGTACCAAACTAACTGCTAAGTCTCATTTTGCAGGAATTCACTTATTCAACACTTCTCCTTTCAACACTGTTGAGATGCAAACGCCAGCAGATTTGTCTGCTTTTCTGACTGACCTGTTGGCCTAGTCAGAGAAGAGATAGTCAGCCAATTTTTCTTTGATCAAGGAGCCAGGAATGCAGCCAATGCCTCTTCTGAGAAAGATGGGATGGGTTCCTCACTCATAATGTAGATGGGAGTTACCCCTGACATACAATGAGCTACAAGAAGAGAATCGTAAGACAGTACGGTTAAAATGTTTGAAAAACAAACAGACCTTTTTGTCTTTGGGCATTTGCTCTGGAAAAAAAGTTTTCCATTACAGGATTCTGTGTTACTTATTAAAAGCCAAAGTAGTGCCAACCATCCCCACTGATATCCACTTGCACGGTGGATTCAATTTTGCTGTTGCAATGGTGCTCCTGGTGAAAGGAAGCTCTGCCTTCGCATTTTATTAGCTATGAAATGGGTCAGGCTGACCCTTTTCCTTCAGGTTAAGTAATTCTGTATTACTAGAAAGACACAGGCTTTCCACGAAGGCTACCTGTCCCTGCTTCAATGAAGAAGTAGCAAATTCCAGATTCCAGTGATAAAGGAGCTAGCTTGATACTTCACGCCTTATTTCTCTAGGTTTTTTGTTCTTTGGGGAAGTGACTGGTAGAGTGGTGGAGCGTGGTTGATTTTATTTTGTTTTTTTTTAAATCTGTTTTCATCCTTTTCCTTTGTAGACTGTTCTTACCAAATTTTTTGTTCTATTTTCAAAATAATTAACAACTTATTTTGTTCTTGATGTTAAATATTTCCCAGAGAACTATTTTGTGCTCTGATTGTTCAGTGACAGGACATACCAGACCACTAGTTAGATTGCATCAGATACTAGCTCTTGTTAAGGCATGGCAAAACAGCTTTTCTTGTTGTTTTTTTTAGTACTCTCACAGAAGCTCATCATTAATGGTGTACATAGCAATGGCTACTGAGAAGCTTTTTTACTCCCAGAATCTCTGAAGCAAAATTTCTTCATTACTGCCACACATCTTCCTTCCATTACCTGTATGTAACAGGCTTTTATTCCTCTTGTGTTAACATATCTGATAAAACGCAGTACGGTTTGCTTTCTGCTTGACACTATGTTTTTGCTAAAACATTTAAAAGGGCACTGGCAATTATGCCATTCATCATCTTCACATACTGCCTTGTCAAAGCAGAGAAAGGCAACTTTAACAATGAATTGAGCAGTATAGGAAAAACCGTCTACATTTTATTCATCTACGTTGGTTGGTACAGAGCATACTGAAAGTATGGGTCACAGACATTTCTGCAGAACTGGTAGTACAGATGGTATTGCTTGTATTAATATGGCTCCCCTGAGAATTAGTTTTGTTGTGATGGTAGACTTTTCCTCCCTGTCTTTCAACATTTCATAATTTTGTTGATCGTATTTATAGATTTCCCCATCTGTCAACTCACTAGTTTCCCTATTTCCACCCAGAGGCATCAGTTCCAAGTATTTCATTAAAGCCCTGTTCTGATAATCTGTGCAAACAAGATTTACAAGGTAGTGCATCATGCTTACGAACTGACTGCATTTCATGGTCGTTGCTAGGCACGTGAACAGTGAACAGAACTGGTTTTAAGCTGTTGTAGAACATCTTTTACTATGAGATGCGATCTCAGATTGCTATCTCAAGTACAAAACTGCATCAGTGATTACACCTTAAAAGGATTTTTCTAGTAATCACTGAGGAAAAGCTGCAGTAAGTGTGCTTAAAATCTTTCACACCAGTCATCAGCTAAGCAAGTATCAATAACGCTACGTATTTTCTCATACATAGATGAAACATTTCCATGATCCAGCTTTACTACACCAAGTTTAGGACTCAGCTGGGGTTGCTCTGTTAACACTGCTGCATAGGCTACAAGTCAATTTTCAAAACCTTCTGACAGGTCACTTACACATTGTCTGCGCTTCTATTCCAATCCCACAATGTTAGTGAGAAAGTGAGTGATTTCAGCTAAATAAAAAAAAAATGTTTGACAAACAAACTAGATCTATCTATGATTAATTACACAGAAAATTGTTTTTGCAATGTTTTTCTGGTAAGCATGCTTAATTTCAAATGTATTTATCATTGTATATGCTGAGGTGAATGTGATTATGAATGTGATCTGCAGATGGACTTTTTTTCTCTTGTGAGCCTCTGCACTAATGACCAAAACTATTTTATTTAAAAAGCTCTGCCTATGAACTTCATGTAGGAACTGTGACTTTTGGATGAGACCTATATAAATGGAAATGTTAAATTATACATAAACCCTCTGCCAACCCCGTAATAATTAGAAAAGGAATATAGTTCAAGAAAAAAGAAAAGGTTCTGGTGAGGTTTGCAATAGCGAAGACTAACAAGCTTAACAGCCACTCTGCGAGGACCGAATTCAAATACGTTCATGAAACCCAACATAAATGTTTCAGATTATATTTTGAAGCAAATAATCTAGATTCAGATTTTGGCAGATCACCTGACAAAGAAAAGTTGAAAGGAAAAGACACTTGACAGAAGAAATCCTCTGTTACGGAAGCCTGTCCTCACTGTAGGCCTTTCAAATCTAGGTCTGGATAAAAAGAGTTTCCTGCCTGATCCTGTTAAAAATTCCCACCTCTGACGCGAATGTATCTGCAAAGAGACGCCTAAGGAAACTTATCTCTCTGATGAAAATCTTTTGATCTGTGCAAACTTTGGTTAGTTCATTAATGTGTGATTTGTATCTAGAAACAAATAAGTAGTAAATTTAAATATGCACTACTATTAAGTTGACATATATGCCCAGAGTAGTTCACTCACATATATATATATATATGTATATATATGGTTTTATATATATATATATACAAAAGAAGTGACAACTAGAGATTTTAAGTTATTTGCACAATGACACCCTGAAGAGTTATTTGTTCATGGAGATGAACTAAGTGGTCAGCAACCCATGGGGACAGGTTATACCTTCAACAGCCTATTCTATGCTGGAGCTCTCTTACAGGGACAACAATAGTACCAGCGTTTTCTCATGGCCATATCTGACATCATTTTCAATGCTTCTTCTCCATAAAACGTATGTGGGAATAGAATTCCAAAATTTTTAAAGATGGATGCATTCAGGTGTCAGATGAAGTCAATGAGACGTCAATAAGTCAATGAGGTGCAAACTTTTAGCATGATTCTTAAAGATCATTTTGGTGCTTATCTGCACCTCTAGGCATTCAAGTACCTCGGTAAATCTGACATGTAAGCCCTTGGAAATTGTTACCCTTACCCCTTTCCACATGTGCTAAAGCCATCACAATAAAAAAATAAAGAAAACCAAGTGATTTTACATCAAATACCTGATATAAAGTGCTTATATTACTCTCATATACTCAAGTGGAGCAAATTCCATGATATAACCACTTACTTGACATTTAATTCCTCTTCCTCGTAATTCAGTGGGCAGAATTAAATGATTAAACCTGAAGTGATTATGTACATAATGAGTAAAAACAGATCAATCCTTTTTTTAATTTCAATAGTGGGGGTTATAAAAATGTTTAAGCACCTTTAATATGAGGAACTACCTAATAAAACGCACATTTGTGTCCTTTTAAAAATAATAATGGGACTTTAATCAAATTAAGCTTCTTAGATTCCCAAGTAAGCAGTGGCTATTTTATTATAATCCACTTCTCATTTGCTGTACTGTTTTCCAACTGTGGACTATGTCCACAGAACTGTGCTATGTCCATTTTGAACACCTATATCCTCTTTTAAAATATTTGATTTTGTCTTTTGTTTTTTTAAAGTGTGGTTTATTTTTCATAAAGATACACAACAGGCCACGTATTTAAGAGGGAGAACAGCCATTTCTGTTTGGTCTGTATCTTGACCATCAAGCTACCTGGAAGCTTCTCTTCCCTTACAGAAACTTATCATCAATTTAGCAAAGTTGTTACAGAATCTCTGTTACTAATAATGTTGCAGCAGTTTGAATGACTCCTACTCAACTCCCTTTAATCATATTTTATTTACAAGATCTATACATCCAATATGGAAGCTGAGATTTAAAAAAAATATAATACAGAAAGATACACGATGATCCAGGCTTCTTTCAAAGATAATAACCATGTGTCAGATTAAAGCAAGCAGCAAAGGTTTATACACAGCGAGGAGGAAGGATAGGATTCATGCTAAACCACCCTCTCACAGGGTGGAGATTTATTCCCCGTCTGGTTCTGTGGTCTGAGTGTGAGTGGTGTAACCAGTTCAGCACTCTCTCAAAGTCTAGATCTTCTCTGATTGAATTCAGTAACAAAATTCCGTGGTCCTCAGCGGTACAGAGCACAGCTATCCTCAGGAACATAAAGAGCTATTTAAGGCATCTATTTCACATGTAGACCTCAGCTTGCCATTAAACAAATAAATGTTTCATAAGAGTGACCTTACTACACACCATTCCCGTTCCCACTAATATTAAATGAGCACAGACATATTATGATTACACGTGAATGCTTTGGGAAGGAGATTAAGTGTGACCCTAAGAATTAGTACTGGTTAAAAAGACGATCATTCCTTCTTCTCTGTTTCAATATTAAGAATGACAATCAGCAAGAGCAGCGTGCCCTACAAGCACAGCGCTACTGATGTAATACAGGACACATACAGATCTCTGTGGCCTACTGCTGGTTTATACATGGGTGCAAGCTATGTGATTAATTGCACATTCTTTTAGTGGGTTAGGAATTTATAATGGTCTATTAAGAACTTTATTCTTTATTAGACATGTCTTCTTTTTTTCTCAACTTTTTTTTTTTTCTTTCCAAATTAGGTCAGTGGTACCTGACAACTAAGATATATATAACTAAATGCTACTGAGTTCTTTCTGTTAGCAGACACTTCTCTATTGGTACTTAGGAAGCAGGTAAAGTTAGGCAGCTAATGACCTGCTTTCATAGAAGAAATTTTAACACTCTCATCATCTATTCCAGTTATTAACTGATGAGGCTCCCTACAGAAGACTGCTTTCTTTACATATGTATTATTCCGGTAGGGCTGATCTAACAGGACTCACACCCAGGAACCTATTACTATTTTTATCTAGGAGAACCTGCATTTTCCAGTATTCCCAAGAAGACCCTTTTAAATTTCCATTTGCATTTCTGGCATAGCTCCTACCTGAATGCATCTCTATTAGACCACCATTAGCTGTAAAATGTAACACTAAAATTCTCCAGCCTTCCCATTGTGGCCACTGCAGCTAATCTGACCACAGAGCTTCTCCAGCAATTACCCTGCTGGTGATTGTAACTGAGCTACAAAGATGAGATAAAGACATTGTAATGCTTTGTACAGCAAGACTGTGGCTAGCAAGGCTAGCCCTTTTATTCCATACTAATAACAACACATTTACTTCTTTAACATCTTCTCAAAGATTTTTACCACAGAGCAAACATTATATTCCATAGATATGTTTTAAGAAAAAAAAGTGTTATCGGTACCCTTCTGACACTGACAGATATTTCCTTGACGAATTAAATTAGCGTGCAATTACTTCTGTGTACTAAGTTGTTGTGTGCAAACTGACAAAACCACTTTTTGAAAAAAAGAATTAAAAAATGCTTGAAACTTGATATTCTTCAGCAAACTTTTCATGTGCAACTTCATTTTACGCTCACTAAATATTTGCTAGTAATAAAAAATAAGAGCTAACTAAAACCAACTTATCATAATTCACAAACAAAAATGTTCTATCAGTATAGCAAATTATGTTACTTTTCAGTATGCGAGATACCAAGAAATTTAGAAACTGGCATTACAGAACATTAGCTTTAAATTCAGTTTTCCATTTTTATCTGAAGGCAAAGAGTGCTTACTTTATGATCTTTTGAATTACTACTTTTGGCAATTTTTTTATTCCTCCTATTTACCTAATTTTCCCAATCACGATGTGTTTTTTCTCCATGCTGTATCAGATTTGGCTTAATATGCATTTCTCCAACATGCTATTGAAAGAAGAGAGCTCGGTGTATTAAAGAAACTGGAATCTTACAGCCCTGTCTGCTAATGTAGAAGAGCTGATCAACATTCTCATCATACTTAATGCAACTTAAACAGGTTTTGTAGTCAATAAGGAAAAGGGAATTTGTTAGAGTCTCAAAGATGTGTATAAATAGACTTTCTCTGTTATTGGATTATCCTCTGCAGTGAAACAGAGTGAGTGGGGGACGGTAATACTGAGCAGTATGAGACTAAGTATCCAAAATATCAATGCTTGATGCAAAAATGATAGAAAAATCTGAGAACCAGCCATAGTCACACCTCAAGACAGAATTAGCTGCCCCAAAAGCATACAGAAGACACTCATTTAACCAGGTTACAAAGAGGTTCTAAGGGTGGAAACTCTACAAGGTTTCTAAGAAATTTATTTTTGTTTTTAACTATCTTTACAGTTAGAAAGGTTTCTCTTCATTCAAACCTAGATCTCCTTGGCTACAAATTAATCCTATTACTTCTCCTATGTCAAAAGTATATAAAAGAAAAAGGTTTATCACCCTACTATTCTAAGACTGACCTTCCCAGCCTTCTCCTGTTGAGGCTAAGGAAACCCAATTCCTTCTTAACCTCACATTCTTCGCATGTTCTACAGAAAACACATGCTTAAACATGGAAGTGTGATACTTTTTTTTCCTAAAGAGTAGGACATTATTTTTGTGTGTTCAATTTGTGATCTGCTATAATCCCCGTATCTTTTTCTACAATACTACTGTTTTAGAATACAATGCCTATTTTGTATTTGTTTACTAGATTTATTCCCAAGTAAGTGTAAGAACTTGCCTTTGTAGCTATTGAATACCCGCATATTCAAATCACTTCTCCAATTTGTTCATATAGCTTTTGATTCTAACATTGTCCCTCAGGCTGCTGGTAGTCCAGTATGCTATAATCCGCAAGTTTAAATAAATTTACTCCCTGTCCTATTATCCAAATCATTAATGAAAATGTTGAATATCACTGGTCTCTGGCCAGCGCCTTATGAACCATAAATCCATCTTTTTTGACAGTGGACCATTTATTTACCAGCATTCACTCTAAGCACAGAATTGCAATCTGCTTTTACCTATGGTGGTCCCAGTCAGACCGTGTTTCCTCAATTCCCTAATGGCAACGCCATGGAAAACAGCAGGTAAGACGCTACTGGAAGAAAGATGTACCACACCTGCCACTCCTTATCTACTCACCAGGCTTTTTGTACAGCTACGGAGAAAAATTAGACTGATTTGATACAATTTGAACTTCACAGATGGATGTTGGCATCCTGCTGCCTTGTTATCTTCTAGGCACTTTCAAGCAGTTCAACTTTAACTCCCCCTCTCCCTCCTTCTTGCCTCCCCCCCTCAATTCAATCATCTCCCTCCCTTTCTCCACTAAAATTCCCCATAATCTCCTGTTTGGTCTCTTTTGGGGAAGACCAGTGTTCATTCTTTTCAGTTTTACGAATCTTGTCTATCTTCCATATGTCTTCACAGATAACAAATAATCACAATTACATTACCTCAACTACTTCCCTGCAGCAATTTTTATCAGGGACAGGAGCACAATTCTAACCTTTTGTTTCATTATCTTAAGCTAATTTCTTACCCGTTTGTTGCTGATGTTAAAAGCATTAACCATCAGATCCCAGCTAACCTTGCTCCTGAACACTGGGGCAAAACAGACAATCAACATTAGACTTCACTGTTATTAGCTCTTCCTTCTCTCTCCGAGATACAGATCGACTTTTGCCTCATTTTTCCTTCCATTATTGTTGAAGTACTTTCTAACTACTCTTCACCTTCACTCTGTCACCTCAGGGGAACTTCCCAGTTGCTAGGTGCTTTATGTGCTGGCCATGCCATAACACCACGCTGACACAAAACCTGAGGGAACGACAATTCCCATGTTCCTCCTGCCCCTCTCTTGTACCTTCACATGCACTGCAGGAGAGACAGTCGAGGTGGCACGTAGGGAGGTGTGGTGCTCTCCTAAGCATCCTCTACCCTGCTTAGAGGACCACCATCTGCAGTGCAATTCACACACAGGTTTCACATCCCTGGCTATAGTATTCGACTGATTTTCTCTACTTGCTCCCATTATTCTGTGTCTGTAACAAAGTTAAGCATAAGGCATTTTTTTCTTTCTTTTGGTCATACATTTTCTCCAAACTTCCAGCAAGGCCCATGCACGAACAAAGACGATGATACATGAAAACAGCAAACACCCTGATTTCTAGCTACTGCTCCAATAAACTGCACAGAAAAGAACAAGGGGAGAAAAAGAATCAGCTATTGCTCTGCAACTATAGGACAGTCACGCAGCTTATAGCAACTGTGCTTCATGTTCTGTTTCTCAGCTAAGAACCCATGCATCAAGATTCAGATGGAAGTTAAATATTTAACTGCACCACATGGTCAAATTTTTTATTAATTTCAGCTGGAATCCTGTGTGAATACAGGATGCTTTTTTCAGTATCATTTAAGAGCCAGATGTAAAATAGAACTCAGGTTTGTAAAGTGGATCATAGGCAAAATTCAGGCTGCAACCCAATATTGCAGCCCTGGGGGAAAAGGAATCACTGGAAGAAACTCGGTTATTGACTATTCCTAGAGGTGTCCTTTTTACATTAAAATTCTTCACACACAGGGAAAAAAAAAAAACAACACAGTTTTGAAACAGGTGCTAAACTGCTCTGCTATCACACATAAAATACAGTTGATATCCCCAACAGCTGAACTTTTTGCTCTTCTCTATTGAACATCCTTAAACCAGTATTCACTGCGCCTTCCCATGCCATGCCCCAGCAATCACTGCTGCCCTTTCAAACGCTGCTCAAAAAGCTGGCAGCCGTAGTGCCATACCCACTGGCTGCCACAAGCTCCGGGGTATCCAGGAAGGGGGGTTTTCTCCTTGCCTCCAGCAGATGCTCCCTCCCTGCCCGCTGAGATCTGAAGATTTGCTGCACCAGAGACCTGCCCACCCCAGAGACCACTGCTCGCACCCCCAACGGGACAAGGACTTCAAGGGCTCCTGCTGTGGTTCACAACCAGCTGCAGCAAGAGACAAAGCGTAGAGCAGGGTCCTCAGCTGGAGACCACAGATGGAGGCAGCTCGTGCAATGATAGTCTGGGCACCAGGGATGTGGTTCAGATATGCCTCCTCCAGCCTGTTTTGAGTTTAGCTCTCCCTGCTTTCAAAGCCAGCCTCAGGAGAGCTTCCTGAGTCACTCTGGGGACATTTCAAAGACCCAAGTAATTCCAAACTGGACTCATAAGGACATCTTTCTGTGCAAATTTACTTTCAAGCCAGGCAACTTATAATACTAAATGGGAAGACTTTATATTAATAAATAACTAAATCTTGTTTTGTCTGTCCTTACCAGAGAACAAATTAGTAATTAGTCTGTTCTTGAAGAGGTTTTTGGTTTTTTTGGTTTGGTTTTTTTTTTTTTTTGCATAATGATTAATACAGTATTATATCTCACTGTTAAGTAAACACATACAACCTCATTATGTGCTTCGTGCAGCCCTGGCCCTCATGGCTCTCCTTTTGTGGCTTTTTCTACTGATTTTAAAGTATGGCAACTAATGTGAGAAAAAAACCATCACAGGCCTTTTTAGATAGAGATACTCTGTCTCATATAAAATGTAATGGAGTCAGATTTAAATACATCTAACCTTGGGGTTATACAGTCCGAGTTCTTCTAAATGTGCTCTTCTCTGATAATACCTGACATTTAGAGAAACATCTCCCATAGTTACGTAATAAAGTTCATAACTTTCCAGTATTAAATCCACTCAAAGTGTGAAAGTTTGTACAAAGAGCTGAAAGGGAAGTAGAGAAAATAAGAAAAGGATAAGGTCTAGGGGTCTGCCCATAGTTGGGTGGGCTCTTTTATTTGACACTGAGACAAGAAACAATCTGCATCTGATTTCAAATTAAAAGACCCTTCAAACTTAAAAAAGTAAAGTAAAGCAGGTATGTTGGCTACTTATTCTTCATTATGAGGAAAAATTTAATTTCAAACATATTGAAATATTTCACAAAGGTGTAGAAGTTGCTTTATATAATATTTGTCTGTAGTTACAGTTTGCTGGCACCTCTTGAAACATTGCTTTATGTGCTTAGGACTGTCAGAGCTTGAACATTAATATTTCCATTGACCTTTTTTTTTTTTTCAGTGTAAGGGCATTTCACCAAAATGTACTGGATTTGCTTTTCCTTATTATTGAAGGCTTCAAGAAAAAGAGTCCTGCCATTTCTGAGAACAACTCTAGGACTCTCTTGCTGAAGCGGAGGAGGACAGCCCCCAGCCTGCGGCACAGCAGCGAGACTTCTCAAAGCACCAGCAGCAGCACTGTTTCCTCGGGGTTAGCTGAACCCCTGTTAAAAGCCCGCACACGGCTGCGAGCCTGTGGCTGGGAGCCTAACAAAATGAGATTCCAGATTTGCCTGGGTTGGACTAAGAAACTCACCTTTTTTCCAGAGAGGAAAAAAGAAACTGTATTTAAGAAACCTCTTCTCAAGGAAAGGACAATGTGGGGAGAGGAGGGGTCCCTACATACCTATATGCATACGCTCACATCATCACATATTCTGCAGTCCTTCACCAGACGCAATCTGCCACAAACTGGTCAGACTACTTTTACTGAAATGATTTAATTTCTTTTTACCAGCTGCCATTTCATTTTGGGTACATCTGAAAATATGATATGAACAGTTACAAAAAAATAAAGAAAAATGGGAAAACTGAGGATATATATATTTAATGTTCCATAAGAGTGAAACATCAGTAGTTGCAGAGAAATTGAAGCTCCATCTTTGATGACACCATACTCATTAAACCAACCATTATGTAAAACAGTCTCTGCATATTCTTACGATCTTAGGAAATCAGAGAGAGATGTGGAATTGCCATAGGTTACTCGCAGTAATACAGGATATACCCCATTTTGCAGAAGATGAAAGGAATATGCAAAAAACTCAAATGTCATTCTGGGTTTTAAAGTATTACTGTGGTAACCACGCCTAAGATGCTCACTTGCCTTTCTTGTGAGCTGAAACATCTTAAATGCAATAATGAATTCCTGGAAGGAGAGAATTTCACAATTTTACTAAGAGTCTAGGCTCAGGTATGGCCTGACTCTCCCCTACAGCAGGAATGGGGAAAAGCAGTAGCATATACCTGACGCTTCCCGTGTTTTACCAGAAATACTCCTTTACGCGTACCCCCAGCTGCACACAACCTCCTGTGCAAGTCTTTTCAATGGCACACCTGGGGTTGAAATGGAACCGGGGTTAAGGTTATTTTGGGAAAAGTCTGCCTCCTGTGTCATCCGTCAGCTGCCCAAACATCCTGGGGTTTTGTTCAAATGTTTACCAACAGTCTATACAAAATTGCCAGTACCAATACAATCGCCATCAAGTTCATGGCAATGATTTCAGCGATGTGAGGTAATGTTAAAATTAGGAAAATGTTGGGAAATGTTACTTCAAAATACTAGTACTTTTTTCTTATCTTAATGGTACTACAAAGCTCATTGTCCTCACATGCTTGACAGAAGCCCTGGATTATTCACTTTTATTCTTATCTACTACCAGAACATGTAAAAATTCTTAAAAAAAAATTAAAATCACCCATTTAGTATAAACTTTTTTCCCCAATATTTAAAACATTTTTAAAAATAAGTATGTTGTGAGTTTTAAAATAAATTTGAAGGTGATTGTAGAAATTAAAGCTATATTCATAAAATATTCTGATTACATTGTAAATTAGGGCTGGATTACTATAAGAACTTTTCCTCATAGAAAATAAGTATAAAATGCTACTATTCAGAAGTGGTATCAGTCTTTATTTAATCTATGACAAAAGGGAGCACAAGCTGTTGACCATCAAAGTATCAGCCCTAGAAGTTTTAATGTTCCATTTTCAATCAATGTTTTCTGTCTTCCGTTTATTCTGTTACAAATTCAGGTTATGTCAGCTTTATTCATACGTAATAGATACCAATTGGTCACAGGGCCACGATCTCATCGCAATTACAGAGACATGGTGGGATAGCTCACACAACTGGAATGCTGTCATGGATGGCGACACACGCTTTAGGAAAGACAGGCCAGCAAGGCAAGGTGGTGGAATTGCTCTTTGTGTGAGAGAGCAACTGGAACGTATGCAGCTCTGCCTAGGGCTGGATGAAGACTGAGTCGAGAGTTTATGGGTAAGAATTAAGGGGCAGGTTAATATGGGTGACACTGTTGTGGGTTTTTACTACAGGACACGGGATCAGAAAGAGGAAGTCGATGAGGCCTTCTACAGACAGCTGAAAGTAGCCTCACAATCACAGGCCCTGGTGACTGTGAAGTCATGGGGGACTTCAACGACCCTGATATTTGCTGGAAAGGGAACACAGCCAGGCACGCACAGTCCAGGAGGTTTCTGCAGAGCTGGCTGAATAGCAGAGCTCAGAGGGTTGTCATCAGTAGCGCAGAGTCTAGTTGGAGGCCTGTGAATGGTGTTCCCCTGGGGTCAATACTGGGTCTAGCCTTGTCCAACATATTCATCAATGACCTGGATGAAGGGACAGCATGTACCCTCAGCAAGTTTGCTGATGATATGAAACTGGGAGGAATAGCTGACACACCAGAAGGCTGTGCCACCATACAGCAAGACTTGGACAAGCTAGAGAGCTGGGCGGAGAGGAACCTAATGAAGTTCAACAAAGTCAAGTGTAGGGTCCTGCACCTGGGGAGGAATAACCCCATGTGCCAGTACAGGGTAAGGGTTGACCTGCTGGAAAGCAGCTCTGCAGAGAGGGATCTGGGAGTCCTGGCGGACAAACTGACCATGAGCCAGCAATGTGCCCTTGTGGCCAAGGCCAATGGTATCCTGGGGTGTATTAAAAAAAGTGTGGCCAGCAGGTCAAGGGAGGTTATCCTGCCCCTCTGCTCTGCCCTAGTGAGGCCACATCTGGTGTACTGTGTGCAGTGCAGTTCTGGGCTCCCCACTTCAAGAAGGACAGGGAACTGCTGGAGAGAATCCAGTGGAGGGCTACGAAGATGAACAGGGGAATGGAGCACCTCTCTTATGAGGGAAGGCTGCGACACCTGGGTCTGCTTAACCTGGAGAAGAGAAGACTGAGAGGGGATCTCATCACTGCTTATAAATATCTAAAGGGCAGGTGTCAAGAGGATGGGGCCAGACAGATTGTCCCAGCAACAGGACAAGGGGCAATTCGTACAAACTAGAAGTTTCCATCTGAGTACGTGGATAAACTTTACTTTGAGCGTGACAGAGCACTGGAACAGGTTGCCCAGAACCTGTATGGTATACAGAACCTTCATGGTATACAGAATGGGGAAGTAGCATTGACCGTTTACAGTACACATTTTCTCTCCCAAGTGCTTTCTTTTTAAATTGCAATGCCATTTTACAGACCTCTACTCTCCTGTATTCATGAAAGCCACTTCCAATGATTTTACTTAGAGTGTGAGTGTAATTTAAAGATTAGAAGTAAAGATAAACTGTACAAACTGGTTATTTGTGATCTCAAGACATACTACTAAGAGGTTAGAAAACACACTTCTTCACAGGCAACAAATAGAATTGGAAAAGGAGTCCAGTTTCTGATATTTTAGAGGACTAAGTAGAGCTCAGAAATTAGAGTTTCCATGCCAGGTGTGAATACAGAGAATAGTATTACACTTTTCTATTTTTACAGCCAAAAGTGACCATTATAATCATATACTCTGAGCTCCTGCCAACCTCGCGCTAATGGCAGACATTACTCTGCAATTGACAGATCACGCCCATAATTTCTGTGTGATTTTGAACATCCCTTTAAGGAAACTATCAAGTCACCATCCTAATCCAGAGTCAGCCCATCTTCTTTCTATAGCCAGAGTTACAGCATCAATGAATCCTGTCACGTTTAGGGAATTGCTAAAATCAACCAAACACATTCACATCTCTGTTTTGAAAAATCCTCCCTAGAATTTCCTTTCCTCTGAGTTAAAATCCTTTCCTCATGATCTAATTAAGCTTTACTAACATCTAAACACACGCTGCAAATTTTGAAGAGCAAATAGGACTTTTAAAAGCTAAATTATGCCCATTTTTAATCACTCATTAACTATCTTTTTGGTAACACTCAAACGCCATTATCAGTTGAGGGGGAAATTTGTACTTGTGAATGTCTTTATAACTTCACATTTAGCTCTCCAGAAAGAAATAACTGCTTTATTGGGATGTCTGACATGTAATGATCTCTGATGGAGGGGTGGAAGAATTTTAATTCCTCTTTCTTCACTCCCAGAAGCAAAGCTCACAACGGAGGAGAAGAGGCACTTCTCCCTGCCCTACCCTTCTGCCCCCTGGGACAGGATGGGGTATGTTCGCTCTCAAAACAACTCTGCACCTTCCTTTGCCTCCCTGCCACCTTGCTGTATGCTAACATGTAACACGGAGCCTTTCCTCGATTCATTCAAAACAATTTTACTACTAAAAAAAAATAACTAAAAATAAACAAGCAAAAATCATACTATTTGAGCTTTCTTTTCTTGCAAGACTCCTCCAGACACTGCAGTGATGCTGTTCTGCATCCCCCCATCAACTGCTGACCCCAGGCTTTGACACGGGCTTTGCGGATGAAGTCTCCTGGAGAGGACCAGACATAGAGGGACCGAGTGGGACACACATCTTGCCTGAAATGCCTATCTCACTGGGCATTAGGCTCATCAAACAGTAACATAGTAACGGTCACTCTGTTTTCTTGAAATCACTGTTACAAAGTGTTTAGGAAGCCATGAGAAGAGACATTGAAGACAGTCTTCTCTATCACCTTATCCACTCACATTAGGATTACGGTTAGAACAGAAAACAAACCAATTCTAACCAAACCTTTTTTTTTTTTTCCTCCCAATGCATCATGATGAGAACTCCAAGGTGCTGCAGTCTGATTGCCTTATTACAAGTTTTACTAAATTACATGACTTGGAATGTAGTTCATTGATTACATTTTTCAGAGTCTCTGAGTTTTTTCTGCACCATATCCTTTTTACTTCTATGCCCTAACCTTCCATCATTTCATTTTTTTTGTCCATCTCAGTTTCTCATGTTTAGGTCCCTTTCTTCTTTTATTTCTTTCAGTTTTATCTTCCTCTTTTCTCTCAGTTACTGCCCACACTTGCCCGCAGAAAGATGATGCTTGTTGCACCTATTCTCTTTTTTATTTTTCCTTCTCTTTTTTTCCTTCCTGCTAACCCCTTCCTTCCCTTTTTAGCAGTTTCTAGAAAAGGTAGGCTCCTTCTGCACTGAAACACAGGCCTGCTGAGAGTGAAAAACAATTTCTAGAAATTTCTGAGCTTACTCAGCCTCCCTTCTGAAGAAGCCTGTGGGTAACACGTTTCAGATGCAGGTACTTCGTTTTGCTCCCAGTGACCAGGGCACAGTTTCACAGGAAAACAAGGGAAATGTCCTGATATCCTTAATTTGGCACCTTATCACCAAGATGACCACACACAATTTTAGGCCAATGTAGAAATTGGGAGAAAATTAACCAGGAGACAGCATCATGGACGGGGATGAAAAATTTCCATTCCGTATTAGAATTCCCAAGACCTTCACTCCGAATGGGATTTCCTGGCAGGACGCAGCCATGAATCTCCCTGTTTGTAAGACCACACAAATGAAGACTCGGAACTAAACATGAAGGATAACTGTGTACAATTTTCACATTTAGTTTAGGCCACTCAGTGAGACCAAATCCCAGCAACAGGAGCGGGTTTAGCAAATATAAAATGAAGCAAAATAGCTTTTGGACTAGTTGATTATTCAGAATTCCCTGATTGTTTTTCTCTTATTTTACAAATCCTACAATCAATAAAATTTCTAATCTGTACCTATTTTTATCCTGACAAACATTCACTAAATTTTGCTAGCCTGATTGCAGATTAAAGAAGTAAGGATCAATGTTTTTCTTAAATTTCTAATTATTATTTCCCTGCTTTTAATTTTGCTCACATTACAAGAACACTGTGAGACATCAGGGCACTCAGACTAACTATGAGTTTGTCAATACTTCCAGTAATCTTTCTTTGAGGAGGTCTGGTTTTCCATCTCATTTATTTGAACTCCTTTTTACTCCAGTTTTCATTGTATTAGTTTCAGAAGATTTTCTTAGGAACAACAAGACCATTACAGACTACAAAGTCAAGATCGCCAACAGACGAGACGAAAATTAAAGTCAACCATTTTAAAGCAGAAAGTCGGTGTGGTGAAACAGCATCTGCTTAATATATTTAAATTTTCTCACAAACTTATATACTTCTCTTGGGCTAATAACCAGCTTTGAAATGCGAATTATAATTTACAGTAGTAACGACTACCCTTTTAACAAATACGCACTATTGTTGAGGAAAATACAATTAGACCGAATTATATACCTTTTCTATTCCAGTGGATACAGCAACAGTTTATAGTTTTTTAAGCTAAGTCAGCAGTAAGTAGCTAATTGCAAACATGCCATCTCCTTAGTTTATCATAAGGAAAGCAAGGAAATAAAATGGTTTTCATGGTAAACTCTTCCTACTTTTTCCTTATTCATTATTTATAATTACACAGCCAGTATTTTCTAGGGCCCTTTTTCTGTATTGTTCCACACAGATGCCAATGCCACTCTCAAAATTAGGGTTCTTCGACATGGAAACATCTGAGAATGAGCCCTAAAACATGCAGGATGTGAACGCCGGCTACAAGGTGCTTTCTGTTAGAAGGTGCCGGGAAAGCAGGTAAAAGACAGTGGTCCACTACCTTGCAAAATGTAAAGAATATAATGTTCCCAACAGAAGCCCGGGTGCTTGCTGGAAACAGAAACATGTAATAGAGCCTGAGGGGCAGCAGCCACCCCCTGTAGTGAGCAGACCCTGATTTAGGGTCATTCCTACACAAACAACTTACAGAGGCTCCGAAAGCCACTGCTCTGCCACCGCCAGCCCTGCAGGAAAGGGTACGACCCAGATTCCAGCGACCGATACCAGCAGCAAGAGAAGATCTATGTTAAAGGCATCCTAGGTATGACGGGTCCCTGCTTAAGATAATAAAAAGGCTACTTAAAAAGAAAAGCCAGCATCTCTGGGAATCTCTCAACAACTCGGGTGTGACCTTTCACAGGAGAAAAGCCAAACTTGCCTATGGAGAGCACTAAGCACGGGACAGACCTCGGGTGTCGACATTGCCTGCCGAGCTGCAGGCTGCACTACATCTTATTATGAAAGAGGTTTTTCCAAACCCCCTCAGAAAAATAAAGTTTTCACAGAAATACCGACAAAGCCATAATTATAGCAGCAATAGCAGGTGATTCTATAACAAGCTGTATTTCTTCCCCGTGAAGATATTAATTTGCTTTTTTGAGATGTTCATTGCTAAGCTTAAGATTGGGTTTTTGAATTGTGTTCAGAGGCAATTTATGCATGAGTAAAACTACACTCTATCCTAAATGTACAGAACACTAATTTAAAATTATCTATCTGCCATAATATACATTCAATCCCCTACCGAAATGCTCAGAAGCTTCTCCTCCTTCACACACAGCACCATCAGGATATTCTTATGCACCGGAACTCCTGGCACACATTTCAGATGAAATATGAAGCTTCTATTTCAGTTTTTACAGCAAAAAGGTATGGATTAGATATAGTGCAGATACACTAGCAAGTACAAGTTTCCTAAGGTGCAAATTCAAAAGCTTCATCACGAGGGCAGTTTCGTTTATCAAAATATCAAGCAGTGCTAATGCTCCACCAAATATGGTCATTTCCAGAAATACTTAAACTTTGTAGGAAAACCAGTACCAATTTACAAGCACCAGCCTGTGAAGCTGAATAATATCTTCAAAATCAAAACCAATTTTCTTCTTTCATCTTTTTAGTGTTAGAAATTGGACCCTGCTCATTTTTTGTACCTAATGAGTCAAAAAAAACCCCAAAACCCACATGGGACTGTGCTGGGTATGATCACATCACATCTACATCTGTAGCTGTGTGAGATGCTAGCCCCAAGTACAAAGTTAGATAACTTTTTGGATAGAAAACTAAAGCACTGAAAAGTGGTTTCGGTTACTCAGGAGGATTTTATCTTAATTATTGAAACAATATTCCATAAAAATGTTGTAAAATACATCGCTTTTTGGAGATTTGCATCTTCTACAACATGTAAAGCCTGACACTGATTACTTCCAGTTACAACTCAGTACAGTTGTTTTGTTGAAAGAAGAAGGTATATTTGAAGATCCTTACTCAGTGACATAAGTACTAGGCATATTTTGTCAATTAATGCCCATTTAAATTTTCGGTAGCGTTTTGTGTTTTAATTCCTGTACATCAAAATATTAGGTAAAGTATCTTTGCTGGTAAAAAAAAAAAAATCCTGTAGATGCATTAAATGTGTGCGTTCAGGAACAACTCTTTGCTGAGTAATACAATAACAACTTGGGAAATACATGCCATAAATGGTCTGCCCAGAGAAAAGCACGTGCCATCTGGCAGTGGGTCAAACTTCCTCTGAAGCTGGTAGTTTATCGGTTAGAAAGCCCAGCAAGGAATCACTGGAGATGTCACTGTGGCTGAAATAACATGGACAGTTTTCAGTAATCCATTGAGAAAGGTGAAAATTAGGTATATAAAAAAAAAAAGAAATCACAATTTTGTTCATCAGCTTGTTCATCTCCTTGGTGCTTCCCCATGGGGTGATTTTACTGAGCTCTCTGTGGTTATTTTGGATTCACATAATATTATGTAAGATGTGAATTGGGCCCACTGATTTTGAAATTCCTGCCTCTTTTATTCCTCAGGTAGTTTGAGGAAAGGACTATATTCAGGCTTTTCACCATTTCAGTGTGTTTTCACTTAGTTAAATAAAGCTGTTGTATTGCTCCTTTAGGCAGCAGTGCTACATTCACTAAACCGAAGGTGGTATATATCGACAGCCAGCTGAGAGAATTTGCAGTAAAAGCCTTATGACCTATATCGCGTCTGCCTTGGACGATGCTCTTAGCACCACATACAGCAGAAATCCAAGCAGCAAGGTCACAGTCCGCGCTCAGTCATGAGACATGCAGTGAAAGAAAGCACATCTTGGCATTGTACCACATTTAATTCACTGACAGCAGTACTTCAACATCCTTTACGTGGCTTGTCTAAAATCAAACGTGATGTTCCTGCTTCTTTATTATTAATAAAACAGAAATATTCAATTAAGTTTCCCCTCATAATTAAACTTTCACTTTATGTAATCTGCCATTTATGCAGAATCTGCAGTTGCAATCACTGCTAGAGAAAAGGAAAAATGTCTTTGTACGTGATGGTTATAGGTTGTAGACTCTTAAAATAATTTAAATTTGGCTGAACTCTATTTCAAATTCAATCAAGCACAGATTCTTTTCCCATAACAGGTGATGATGAAACAGATTATTTGAAACATTTAAACCAGAAGACATTAAAAATACATAAACATATAGAAACACTGAAAAAAAAGTCAGGTAGAAATGCCTAAGTACATACAGCTCATAATGAATAATGAGAACAGAACTTGTACAAAATTACTATTAAAATTCACACAAAGTTTTATCTTTCATTCACTTTGAGCATCTCTGGAAGTCAATTCATCCAGATGCAGTCTAACCTGCATTCAGGAAAACCAAGGTGCATGGTTTTATTATACCAAATTATACCTATAACCAATGTATAATCAGTACTGTGGGAGAACAGGGTTTTTTTATGACATGTCCTCAATGCCTCTAAAAGTTTAACTCCAAGGTCCTTGCTCTTGGGACTTAATATGTACTTTGTAAAGTATTGTGTTGCTTAATAGAACCTTACAAATTAATACAACTTTATCATTAATTTGTGGATGCGTTTATCGTTAATAACGTAACTATTCACATGATACAAATAGGTCACAGGCCCTACTACGGGACTTACTTTCTAATCCACATCAAAGCCAACACTGACTGCTTAACATACACAAGAACGTTCAGAGAACACTACAGTAGCACCAGAGATGATGAACCTGCAGGGCTAGTTCAATGAACAGTAAAGCCTATGCATAAAAAACCCCACAGGCTTTTAACTGCAAACAGACAGTTACAACCCCAGAGAACCTAGTTAAAATAAATAAATAAATTTCCTGGCTTACCAGGATTTAATTAAGGTTGTTAGGTCAAACAAATGACTTTTCTTAACAGTGATCCGATCAGGGAGATTTTGTCATCTTTACGTTGTGAACTGCAAAGGCAAGGCAAACCTGCAGGTTTCTCAGACCAATTCATGCTCATCCAGACAAAATTTCAGTTACGAAACTTCAGTTATATTATAACTTCAGTTATTTTCCATCACATGTTGATTTGGATCCCTTGTTAAAAATGAGAAGACAAGTAGAGGAAAACTCGAGGAATGTTCGTAACCTTGACATTTCTACTCCTCCTAATTTTATTTAGCCAAAGCTGGATAAGAAGTGCTGAAGTTTCAAGTGAGAGATGGGAGAGGAGGAGGAGGAGGAATAACTGACAGTCAACTCCCAGAAACATGATTAATTTAAGAAATCAGTCTAAAAAAACTGAAATGTTGACCACTTATAAACTTTTGAAACTCAGCAGGGAAAATAAAATAGGTGAAATGACTACAAAACCTATCTTGAAAATTGCAATTGTTTTTAGTAGCACTACACCAGAAGAAAAAGGAGGGAAGGAAGGAACGAAAGAAACAACAATCAGAGCACAGTATCATGGAAATATATTACAAAAAAAAAAAGAGAGCAGGGAAGAAGAAAGACTGCCATATGATTACAAGCTATTACCAAGAAATAAGAACTATAAATATTTCTCATGTGTACTGTTTTGAGTTTTGATGGAGTTATACAGAACTACCAAGTCATCACAGGAAAATGATAACCAACCTCCCCTGGGGAATTTACAGAATAGCCCAAGCAACCAGATTCATAGTCAGCTGTTATTACTACAAAGAGGCATTTACAGCTAAAATGTTGCAAACTACCTAATGCAAGAGGAGATATGCATCTAGGTAAAATTCTTAAGAAATCAGACACTTCCTGTTCTTTAAAGACATTCAAGCATTTGAAATCTGCTTGAGTTTTCAAGCTGAATGAAACCTGAAAATGTTCTGCAGTCCTTTAGGAGTTACGTCATGCTGTTTAATATGACATTAAAACAAACAAAAACTCAAAATACACACGCATCTTCCAAGTAA
This sequence comes from Larus michahellis, assembly GCF_964199755.1. Taxonomy (NCBI): domain Eukaryota; kingdom Metazoa; phylum Chordata; class Aves; order Charadriiformes; family Laridae; genus Larus; species Larus michahellis. The sequence goes on from NC_133902.1 coordinate 51,446,966, forward strand.
AAAACACAAACCTGACATTTGCGTTCTGCTAATCTCACAATAACCATTTAATAATCAACGTTCTTAATTTTCTCCAGTCAAGTTTGACAAAACTGGAATGATCTGTTTAAGCATTTATAATAGCAGAATCATTTTTTAAAAGATACTGGAAGTGTCACAAAGTCTAACTTTACTAATCTACCATTCTAAGTTAAGTTTCTGCTCTGAATCACCTCTGGAGAAGTTGTCTTCTCTATGGAAAACAGCGAGACACTAGAGAGGCAAATCTCCTAATTTACACATCTAAAATTGTTGATTAGTATCCTTTCCACATCTCTACTGAAATGCCTTATGTCTTGCTCTTGTCCTTCTCATTTCCACTGATGAGTGTGATTTGTTCCCTTGCACGTTTTTAGAGACAAAAAGGGACAGCTTTTTGGTTTATGTTTTTAGAAGTCCAGCCTTACAATCTACATAACACCTTTCCTCATGAAAGCCCTCAAATCCTATAGAACTGACAGTCTACAGAACTTCACTAAAAGAAGGGAAGACTGAGCTGTCAGATTTCTCAGGCGGGAGAAAGATGCAAGACAGGGCATTTGAATCTCCACCTATTTCTTCAGAGCAGCCTTGTGGCAAGCACCTCATCTGTCCAGGTTACAATGTAGGATTCAGTACACTTAGAAGCAGTGAACCTTCACGAAGGCAAATTTATCTGAAATGCTTATGCATATTTAACAAAATCAAGGGTGAAATTTGGTCTTGTAAGATTTATAATCATTTACATTTTACCCACCTTAGATATTTTGATTTTCAGTTACAAACTATACCATTTTAGAGTAAATCATCATGGAAATTTATTTATGCCAAAGACCACTGTTAATCAAAATGAAGAGTAACACCTAGACATCTTGATTATTCTTATTTATTTATTGCACTTTGTCAACACCTGCTTTTGGGAGTCAGGATAGATCCCTCAAGGAACCTGACGAATCACACTAACACAAACTTTTCAATATAAAACCTTATTGTGTTTTAAAGTTCTTATATATTTAGCATTATATGCTGTTTCTGTTGCACAGTCAACTTCAAAGAACTGTATGTAGTACTGTTTTCTAGGTTCCAGTTCTGGTAAAAGATCTAAAATTTTAACTCTGACGACCTGCGCTTATTACTGGTTGATAAGCCGCGGGTTTTCAAATTAAGATTTCATTTAAGATTCTTTATTCCGTAATAAGATTCCAGTAGCCTGGAAATGAAATCAACAACCGCCCCGTGAACAAACTTCTGATGAAAAACATTTAATAGAAATTTTCCCCTACAACAACCCATGTTATTCCAGAACACAAGGGCTTCTATGTTCAGCTCTTACAGTAATTCGTTGTTGTATGACACAAGTCTACAATGTATGGGAAACGTGGATTCCCAAATACTCTAGATGGCAACACTTGCAGCTCCCACTCTCAACGGGACTTACCATAGAATCATAGAATGACTAGAATTGGAAGGGACCTTAAAGATTGTCTAGTTCCAACCCCTCTGCCCTGGGCAGGGACACCTCCCACTAGACCAGGCTGCCCAAAGCCCCATCCAGCCTGGCCTTGAACACCTCCAGGGATGGGGCAGCCACAACTTCCCTCGGCAACCTGTTCCAGTGCGTCACCACCCACCAAGTAAAGAATTTCTTCCTAATATCTAATCTAAATCTACTCTCTTTCAGTTTAAAACTGTTAGCCCTTGGTCCTATTGCTACATTCCCTGATAAAGAGTCCCTCCCCAGCTTTCCTGTAGGCCCCCTTTAAGTACTGGAAGGCCACAATAAGGTCACCCCAGAGCCTTCTCTTCTCCAGGCTGAACAACCCCAACTCTCTCAGCCTGTCCAGCCCTCTGATCATCTTCATGGCCCTCCTCTGGAATCGCTCCAACAGGTCCATGTCCTTCTTATGCTGGGGGCTCCAGAGCTGGACACAGCACTGCAGGTGGGGTCTCTCCAGAGCAGAGGGGCAGAATCACCTCCCTCAGCCTGCTGGCCACATTTCTTTTGATGCAGCCACATCAAAAATCCCATGCAATAGAAGAGCATGGATAGTATCAGTTGTCTGGAATTTAGGAATCCAACACCTCTCCAAAATTTGCTATCACACTGGGAGAAGACGGATTATAAGTGGTGCCATTGCCATTTAAAATAAATTACTTTCACCTCATACAGTAATTTATAACCTGCAAGCTGTCTCCAAAATGTTTTCATAGCAGATTGGAGTACTACAGACATATTCAAATCTGCTACATTAGCAGGTTTATTAGCTTTTACTATTTGACATTCTTCTAATTCTCACTTGTCCATCAAGCTTCTCCTCATGAAAATTTAGTCTCAGAATGATTCCCATTAACTGAGTAGAAATAATGGTTTTCAAGTCTTTATTTCGATCTTGTAGGTTGTACATGAAAAGCTTGTTCCGTCACCACCGAGTCAAGTCAATGAAGACAATGGAATCAGGAGCAAGCTCTTAATGACGTTATTTCTTAAAAGCTCAGAAGCTAAGCATTCAAGCACTGAAACAATCCCAGATTTCAAGGACATCATCACAGTGTGGAACCGCACAAGGTGCTAAGAAGAATAATCTCTGCTCAAGCCAAGAATATTTATATCGTATTTTAGCATGAAAGCCAGAGTCCACTATCCACAGCAGATTATGGAGGCACTAATTTAAAAAAAAAAAAAAAAAAAAAAGTATCAGACGAATAGCAATTTTTGATGCCAAACCAGAAAACCTGACTAGAGGAATAGTCAATAGCTAACTCAAATGCAGAATGGATTCTCCTTGTCTTACCTTCAAGCTTATTTCCCCGTACACACTGGGAGTTGTGAAACAAGTTAAAACCTTTAAAAGATTAGTACACTAATAATGTTGTAAAATACATAACATGTCATGCACAAATTTTCCCCAGTCCTATAGTCTACACTCAGTCTACCTTCTCCAAAGGTACTCTGTAAGCAAGAGCTGAGCAATATGGAATAGTGTTTCATGTTATAATGCACCCAACCACACCTGCAGATATTATGCATAAGTACGTATAAACAGGCTGTTAGTGTCCACAAGCTCAGGAGATAAATGTAAAAAGCTTTCCTGCACTGCTGTATTGAGGTTGATGATGGTAATTGGGAATAATGGTGAAAGAAATAAAAGCTCTGCCAACTTGAAATCTTTACCACGTGCAAGCTGCATTCACGCATAAACAGCTGAAACACACTGCACCCATCCTTTTACACAGACACCTTTCCTCTTTTAGCCTCCATTTATTTGTGCACATATGTGCATTCAAAGTCTTCAACTTCACAGCTAATAGCTTATCTGATAAAGCCTCCTGTATGACATTTGAAATTCTGCCAGTTACGTTAAGTACTAAACAAATCTGCAATGCTACCGTGAAACAAAAACAAAACAAGAAGATCTGAGAATAACAATCCCCGAAGTGAATGCAATAAAGCTGTTGGTGTAAATGTAACGGGGAGAAGAAAACCCCATCTGCGGTCTCTGTTGTGTTCTATCTGCTGTACGATTCAGAGCAAACACATGCTGTCACAGTCAAGTCGCTGTTGCACGTTCGGATTAAATGCAGGTCACGTGTCATCAGACCGTTTGCCTTATATATGTCATGGTGCAGACAGACATAAATGGGCTGGATGAGGAAAAAAAACTAAAAAAAAATGTGTAAAATTTATTTCCCAGTACCGAAAACGTTTATCAAAAATACTTGAGGTTTCAGCAAGAATTACATTGTAAAGTCACGTTTCCCAATGAGTCTTTTTCCCGCCAACAGATCTGACTCGCTTGCGTATTAACTGTGTTTTAGAAATTACTCTGAAGTTTTAGCTCAAAACAGGGAGGAAAAAAAAAAAAAAAAGAAGAAGAAGAAAGTTACATTACAATTGCGAGTTAATCAGAAGCAATTCCAGTTCAGCATTTTAAGTAATTAAACTTGAAAGTCATTCCGATATTTTCTAGGGTGGCTGAAGGCAGCGGTTGGCCTGGACGGAGGGAGACAGTATTTCTCTTTGAAGTTCAGCCACCGTGTTCAGAGTTTAGAGGGAGAGGGAGTGCTTTGAAGGGAGAAAAGTTCTTATAATTACAGTCTGCTCCTGTTTTTTTAATTAATTTTTAAAAATAAAACCTAGGAATTATGCGTTTCACTAAAAATGCACCAAAACCAGAGCTATTGATTAAAAAAAATAAAAAAAAAAAAATCAGTAAAACACATACTATCATGCTACCATTAAGCAACATCAAATCTATGTAAACTTTTTTTTTTGTTCTTATTCCCTGTCCTGAAGATTTCAAGTGTTGTTTACAAAAGTTTCAGGCTCCTGAATTAAAACTATAATGATGAAGCAGACTGAATGACTAATGGGTCAGAGAAATAGCACATTTAATTCAAAATTTTACTGCCAAAATATTGTACAGTTTTCCTAACAGAACTTCTTGGAACGAGGGGGGAGAGGATAGAAGGGAAGATAGAATCATAGAATCATAGAATTGTTGAGGTTGGAAGGGACCTTTAAGATCATCGAGTCCAACCTTTAGCCTACCCTGACAAGAGCCACTTCTAAACCATGTCCCTCAGTGCCCCATCTACCCTTTTTTTAAACACCTCCAGGGATGGTGAATCCACTACCTCCCTGGGCAGCCTATTCCAATGTTTAATAACCCTTTCAGTGAAAAAATGTCTCCTAATATCTAATCTAAACCTCCCCTGACATAACTTGAACCCGTTTCCCCTCGTCCTATCACTTGTCACCAGGGAGAAGAGGTCAGCCCCCATCTCTCTACATCCTCCTTTCAGGTAGTTGTAGAGGGTGATAAGGTCTCCCCTCAGCCTCCTCTTCTCCAGGCTAAACAACCCCAGCTCCCTCAGTCGTTCTTCATAAGGTTTGTCCTCCAGACCCCTCACCAGCTTTGTAGCCCTTCTCTGGACACGCTCCAACACTTCAATGTCCCTCCTGTAGCGAGGGGCCCAAAACTGAACGCAGTACTCGAGGTGGGGCCTCACCAGTGCCGAGTACAGGGGGATGATCACTTCCCTAGTCCGGCTCACCACACTATTCCTGATACAGGCTAGGATGCTGTTGGCCTTCTTGGCCACCTGGGCACACTGCTGGCTCATATTCAGCTGGCTGTCAACCAACACTCCCAAGTCCTTTTCTGTCGAGCTGCTTTCAAGCCATTCTGCCCCAATCCTGTAGCACTGCATGGGGTTGTTGTGTCCCAAGTGCAGGACCCGGCACTTGGCCTTGTTGAACCTCATACCATTGGTCTCAGCCCATTGGTCTAGCCTGTCCAGATCCCTCTGCAGAGCCAACCTACCCTCAAGCAGATCAACACGCCCGCCCAGCTTAGTGTCATCTGCGAACTTACTGAGGGTGCATTCAATCCCTTCATCCAGATCATTGATAAAGATATTAAAGAGAACCGGCCCCAGCACCGAACCCTGGGGGACACCACTTGTGACTGGACACCAACTGGATTTAACTCCATTTACCGCCACTCTCTGGGCACGGCCATCCAGCCAGTTTTTTACCCAGCGAAGAGTACACCTGTCCAGGCCATGAGCAGCCAGTTTCTCCAGGAGAATGCTGTGGGAAACAGTGTCAAAAGCTTTGCAAAAATCCAAGTAGATAACATCCACAGCTTTTCCCTCATCCACTAAGTGGGTCACCTTATCATAGAAGGATATTAGGTTTGATAGGCATGACCTGCCCTTCACAAACCCATGCTGACTGGGCCTGATCACCCTGTTCTCCTGCATGTGCCGTGTAATGGCACTGAGGAGGATCTGTTCCATGACCTTCCCAGGCACCGAGGTCAGACTGACTGGCCTGTAGTTCCCCGGATCCTCCTTCCGGCCCTTCTTGTGGATGGGTGTCACATTTGCTAACCTCCAGTCAGCTGGGACCTCCCCGGTTGTCCAGGACTGCTCATAAATGATACCAAGTGGCCTGGCGAGCACCTCCGCCAGCTCTTTCAATACCCTTGGGTGGATCCCATCCGGCCCCATAGATTTGTGCACATCCAGGTGCTGAAGCAGGTCCCTCACCATTTCCCTTTGGATGAAGGGCAACAGCCTTCACACTGCAGCAGACAGAGGTTTGACCTGCAGGCTGGGGATGGGGATGTCTGCAGTTCCCCTGGGCAACTCTGCTGACAGGAGAGATAGGAAAGCTCCTCCGTACTAATTTCATCTCTGCAAAGCCCAGAAGCTGCGGGTGATCTGCTACTGACTATTCGTGCTTTCCACTGGATTTGAAAGGGTGATACGACCACCTAGAGTGTCTCAGAACTGCAACTGTCTGACCAGCAACAAAATCCCAGTAAGAGGGGAAAAAAGTCCAAACATCTCAAATGTCTAAAACCGAAAAGCACTACAGGCAAAGCTACCATTATTAGCATATAAATTTTAAAAATCCATTCTGGTAAAAATACAAAAGGTCTCTTCAATGGCTGCCTAATGTCATCAAATCCTTGAATGGTCTTTGATTTGCTGCTGAAGGAATCTTTTTGTTAGTCATATTGAAATCTGAATCAGAACCCTTAAAAATCAGCCACCATAAAGGCGTTTCTGCTGTCCTGAGCAGCAACCAACTAACCACCAAATCCCTTTCAAATGCAAACATGTCAGGTCAAGGCTGACAACAGAAACGGGCTGCACTTGTGTGTGACCATGAAAGCTGGGTAACAATCTCAGCTGAAATTGCATCCAGCACGATCTCCTTGGTGAAATGAACCAGAGAGGGCCTGATACCCAGGGTGCTTCAGGTTTTTTTCCCCGCAAATTCTAGGCATGCATTAGACTTGCCTTCATATTCAAAGGTTTAATACTGAAATAATCATCTTGCTGAAATCTATGGCATTTTGCTTGAGTAGGATCAAGATTCCAGTAGGTATAGGCCAAAGGCTAGCTAAGCCTAGCTAACGCACAGCTCTCACCTTTCCTGTTTTCTATTTGACTTGCAGACAATACTGACATTAAATGGAGATTATAAGTGTGCTAGTTCTCGCCATATGGTGAATTCTACGAGGTTTCCTTTCCCAAGCAAACTTTTTTTTTTTTTTTTTAGAGCACAATGCAAAATGTGCTTTTCCAAATTCAGCTTTCTGAGCAGTTCAATTAAGGTAGGATGCAGGAACAGAGAGACTATTTATGTCTTTCTTGGGCAATATGTTTTTGTTTACTTCTCATGTATACTATATAAATGCACTTAACTTTTTCTTCTGAACCATCACATCAATTAAGTCTCCTTCGAAGTAAATTTTCTTATCCCAAGGTATCTTCCTCTTAAAATTACAGCTTAAAGCAATCCTGAAAGCACCCATACACAAAACAGACATCATTTTTGTCAGAGCTGGCAGGTCTGTTCCTGTCCTGGGTTTGTGCCCACCTCTATCACTATTCATCTCCATGCAGTGAGGTTACAACATAAATTGGAGTTGCAGAAGTCAAACACAGTCAGTTTTCTACTTCTACGCTTTTTTCTGTCTCCCTGCCTTTCAATCTACCTCCTCTTTAGTCTTCCTGCAGTTCAATAGCAGTATCTGTCTTTGCACTTAACCCTCATTTTCCATAGCAGCTATTCCTGGCTATGAGCATGATCCCTTTTGGCTTCAGGCTGCGCTCCCAGGTCTTGCAGGAACCCCGACAAAGGTGGTATTTCACAGAGATGCAAGATCCAGGCAACAGCTGCTCTCTGCAGAGTTCTGGCAGCCTGGAGCAAGGACTGCAATCTTCAGGAGAAGAGGGAGGCAGATGTCCAAGTTACGCCTAAGTGAGACATATCAACACCTCTTTTTGCAGTCGATCCGCTTCTTGGCAGGATCTTTCCTCTGTGTGAGACAAAGTTTTCACCTCCCAAAAAGTTCAGAATCAAGTTGTAAATTTATGGGCACAGTCATGGAGATAGAAGTGTCAAAAATGGTACTCTAACCGAGGAAGTGCTGACATAGTTGCTATTATTTTAAAAGGAGCGAAAGTACTGAAGTGTTTTCTGGATAGCCATCAAATTAAGGAGGATTCTGGATGTGATCCATGAAGGGCAGAATCCATATAAGGGATTTAAGCTGCAGCTTCCTACTTCTTCCTTCTTAAAATGCCATCACGCTCACACTTCTCGAAATGGCTGTGACGCAGAAGAAACAGATAATTGTCTTGAAATGCATGAATTTGAGAAACGCACATAGTTAACTGTGCTGTCACTGTTCTATGTCCATCATAAGTTGTTATAAATAGACAAAATGTGTCTTTCTCTCAATGTGTTGCCACAGGTTATAAAAGCATGTTGCTCACAGATGAAAATTTAAGAGGGCACTCATAAAAATGGAGTTGTAACATTTTCTTTGAAAAAGAAGGTCTTTTCTATGGACAGCATTTGTCAGGTATGTCCTTGCAAAGCATTGACCTGGACAGCAGGGGAAAAAAGAATCCATACCACTAGTATTCACAGGTTCTGAGAAAAAAAAAAAAAAAAAAACAGGCAGAGAGCAAAGCATTAGTTTTCATCCTTTCCCACTGCTGTAGCTCTCTGAGAAGAGATGATGCCAGTAATGGCTATGGGTGAATAGCACTTGTAGATCTTGTCAGGGTTCCTCCACTCCTGGAGGGGAATGCAGGCAGTACATCAACCTGAACACCCACCCTACCACATAAACAGCTGAGCCAGGCAATAGGAGCTTCTCCAAAGAAACTACGCCTTCATCCCTGAACCATAAATTCACAAAACAGTGAATTATCCTGCGGGGCTCCTAAAGTGATCTTGGGCATGTGGGGAAGGAGGGCTCTGCCCTCAGAACCCAGGCAGGCAAGTGCAATGCAGTGTGAGCAAGTGGTGCCTAGCACCCGGCAAAGCAGGACGGGTGGAGGAAGGTGTTTTGCCGGCTTGGTGCTTGCAGACAAGCGTACAGACACCTGGCAACGCAGAGATCACCTCTGACAGCAGCGATGCTACTGCCAGTTTAGAATACGAATCCTGTGCACTAGGAGACTATTAGCTATTTCAGAACAGCTGTGTGTGGGTTGGAGACACTAGTCACAACAGAAAAAAACATTTCAAGGCTTCTTTTTTTTTTTTTTGAAGTTTACTTAATATTTGACAAACAAAATGATTGCCATAGCAACACGTGTATTCTGTTGAACAAATATCTGTGTAAGTACCACAGACATTAAGGGTGTAATTAGCCTATGCTGGTTTACATTGCTTCAAAAACAAATGAATACATTTTATTGTGTATGCTTTTTCTTCTAATTTTGGTGTTTATCAAACACTTTTTAGCATTACTTCTTTATTATGAACTTTCTCCTCTGCAGTACATGTTTCTCTGGAGTTGGTGGGGTGGTGGGCAAAGGACTGAAGGCAACTGTTTGCTGTGCTCGTACGAACTGACAGCATCCTTACGTGATAGGCGTACATGATGGAGTAGGGCCCTCCCTAACCAACCACTCTCAGTTTAGAAGTCAAAGGAAACATGAAAGCCACTAAATGCCCATTTTGAATATTCCTTCTACCCCCGTTTTCATTCATTGTCCACCAGTACAACACAACCAGGCTGGAGAGCTGCAGCAGTGTCTCATTTCAGTCGCATTCTCCCAGAGCAGACTGTGCTCAGGGCTCCAGCTTCTCACATCACCCCCCTCGGTACGGCCTCTCCACACCTTGAATACCTGCTCATGCCTATTACTACAACAACAAAACCAAAAAATCTCAGCTACGTGCCTTTATAGATGTACCACCTGGCTGGCGCTACCTTAAAACGGAGACGCTTTGGAGTTTTGAGTGTCTTAGCAAGAGATCAATGTTTTCATTTTTTTTCAATTAAGGAAAAAGAAACTGAAAACTGCAGGTCTCAAAACTGCAAAACTGTCACAGCTCTAATGTCCCCTCTTTCCACTTTTGTACAGCTTAATTCTTCCAATTTTCACCACCTCTAATTCTCCTCCTTGTCAGCATTACAGCTCGTTTTGTGGCAAGCACAAGGGGATTACAGAATTATTTCTAAATATATGATCCGGATGAATAAAAAAAAGACATAGAAAGAAAGCACCACCTCCTCACTCTTGAAAATGGAAAAGCATTTTGGGACACTTGAACATTCTTATCACTTTGCAAGTAACGGTAAAATGGGAAAACCAGTGAAAAATACTTAAAAAACACAACCAAAAAACCTCAGTCATCTGAAAGCTCCTACCTATTCCACAGATGAAAGAAAGCTCAAATGTAATTTGGAACTAAACTTTGAATCTTCCTGAGGTTTACTTCTAATTCACGTAATTTTCTTGCATAGCTATGTGGAAGTGCACTCTGGAAATGAACATGCGACCATGGAGAACAGCCACGTTCAAAAGCAAAGTACTCTCTGCCTGAGAGTCTGATAATGCTCTGAATTTACAGAGAGGGGGGAAGCGGAGATACTGTCTTGGCACATTTATAAATTGGAAAATGAGAGTGACAGCTCCTGAAAGCTCTGCAGCCAGCACAGATAGCGTGATTTCAGTTGTAATTAAAGCAAACAAAAGTCTTTCTGACATAGTAGATAACCTAAAAAAAAAAAAAGTAATGGATTAGAAATATAGTTTCTTGATTGGGTAAGAACTTGAGAATTTCAAGATTTTTTTTCTTCAACAGGCTGTCCAGATTTTGAACACAAGTTATGCAGACACTTGCATGGTTTTTCTTCATTAAAGCTTTATGCAAATGCGTATGAAAATACATATCTTTATCACATCTGCTGTCCAGAATTTGGATGTTTCTAAAGATTCTCTAATTTACCTTCAGGAAATCAATTAACCCAAACAATTAACAATTTGCTGAAATGTTTATCTGTCCTCACAACTGCTTCGGTTCCAACTAGCACCACAAATTTTTTTCAAATGTCAGTAAGATGGTAGTTTATATCAATCCACTAGAGGTAGTTTTTACCCATCGATTTCTTAGTTAAAGAACAATAAAATAAAAAAATATGGGTGCTTCACTTCAATTATCTGACATGGTTATGTAAGCATGATTAGTTGATGATTTTAATTGTTCAGGCAGACCCAATTTGTTTACACAGTACAACTGAGATGAGTTTTTAAAGACTCCTTTCTATGTGAATTTCACTCTTGGAGGGGTTGATCGGAAACGGGTCCAATTCCGACAATATCTTTTTTTTCTTTTTGACTAAAAAGTAAGATATTAAGAACGTAAAAAATGTAATATTTAAGTCAAAACTGAGAGAGGAAAACTGTAATAGAATGCAAGAGTAACATCATATGTGGGAGGCTCTGTGAGAAGTGAGAAATATTATGCAAACATATTTATTACAAATGCTTCCACATATTCCTATTTGAATGTACATATTCATATCTAAATGTACATTTAAACTGTCAGGACAAGACTTTAAGTGAAAGATTGTAACATAAGAGAACTTCATACTCTTTTATCTTGGTTTTTAATTTACAACTCTTGGCATTTCTTTTTACATTTTGCATTATTTTCTGTCTGAATAAGCCTGAATAACTGTGCTCTCCAGCAGCTTTCTACATTCAGAATAGTCATGGCTAAGATCCCTGTGGATCTAATTATTGTATTTGACATGGAGGGTACGCAAAACAGTGCCTAATACAAGTATAAAAGTATAATGCTGAATCATGTAATTGTTCTTTATATCTTTATCCCCTATTTGTCTGTTTCCGCACCCCTGCCCCTGCTCTTTTGATCCACATAATAAAACACTTCGTAAAACTGGACGTCTGGATCCAGTGGTGGAAGCTGCAATATTCGCACTCTTCAGATACCTTTTCCCCCCTTCCTTCCTTCCTGTCAAAATCGCTGGATTCCCAAAGGGGAGATTATTACGTTCAGGGACGTGACAAATTATTCCTCAATCAGGAGTAAAAGAAGAGCCCACATAAAACATTTTCTTTAAGTATGCATCAGTCTCATAACTTACATAAGGAAGGGAAGGGAAAAAATGCACTCCTGATATAACTGATAACCACATTTCAAACATCAGAGTCTATTATGTTTGTTAGGGGTAAGAGAAAGGTAAGTCAAGTTGACAGCTACAGGAAGGGTCTTGGTAGCTTCTCCTGCATTGTAGTAAAAAAATGGCAATGAGCCCAGAAGATCTGCTTATAGGTTTCTCATGTATTCACTCTGTACTGACCCTTTGGAGTAGCAGCGAGAGCTGCTCAAAAGTACGTAAAGTCTTCCACCCTCAAACCTCATTCAAAACCCAGTTTTGAAAGGGTTTTATTTTATCTCTGTGCACCGTAAGTGAAAACCTGAAAGAAATCAGGCCAATGATAAACTGGTGCTACCTACACGAACTTCTTCAGTTGTAACTACATAATAGTATTTCTCTTTCAGTACAAAGTAGTTCTCAGGAAGCCCGATTGCAAAATCACTAAGATCTGAAGCTGCAAACTTCAGTACACCACATAATCTTCAATCAAATGCAAATTCCTGATTTCCGTGACGTACTAACTGACTTTTTAAAAGAATGATAATTAAGAGACAGGTAATTTTAATCTTACAGAAAAAGTTTAGGGAGCATATTTCGCAGATATGCTAAGGAGATCCTAACTCTTCGTATTCTGTTCTCCTTAAATCTTTCCAATCTTTACATATGTTTATTGAGGCTCCACACTTTCAGAGACAGAATATTCAAAAGTAACAAGATCTTTTTGCTTCATCTGTAATATGGAACTGAGAAACGTGTTTTCCTCTTCGTGTAAGTAGTTATAATAAATATGTAAAGAGTAATAATTCAGGTGTGAAATGGAAAAAAAAAATAATGTAAAAATGGACAACAATTATGCAGGTGGCTTCCTGATTTCTAGTCTACGAAACTGGCCAAAAGAGCTCCAAAATGGTTCATAATGAGTCAGCTGTTCCAGCTATATTCTTTACCTAATCCTGCTTTCACTTAGGCGAGTCTAGATCTCAGTCACCTTAATTTTTGCCAGAGTACTATGCATAGTAGCTGTTTTAATTTATTTAATAGTGGCTTCACTCCAGCCAAATACCACAGAGCAGCTCCAGTAAAAGCCACTGCCAATTAGTTCAGTACAATAGTTTTTACTGCATCCACTGAATCAGTAAGAGCTGGGAAGTATAATGAGTAGAAGACCAAGCTGAATACAAGCAGAAGAGAAATGAAGAGCATATTTTAAGACTTCCTTGAAAGATTCTGCCTTTCTGACACTTCTCTAAACAATATAGATCATGTTTATGTGCTACGCCCACGAGAATAGGAAGAGAGTCACAAATAAAATAGACCTTCAGGACTAAGAAAGTACTTTATATCATAAGCTTGTCATTCATAATGATGTAGTCAACGCTGTTTGATTACTTATACATATTACTTCATTTTAAGGTTTTATTATGTCTTCCAACAATTTCCATGAAGATTGTAATAGAATTCCCTCTTGTGCCAAGTTATTTTTATTTATTGATTTTGTAAGCAAAATCAATACAAAATATTGTCCTCTAGAATATTATATTTGCTACTCCAAAGCACATGAACAAAAGGCAAAACAAATACTGTGCATCAGTGCATTAATAAGTTATTTTATTGGTAAAATTACTGTGCCACTAAAAGTTTTAGTTGCCATATATAGAACTAGAGATACCACATTTAAGCAATAAGCATGAAATGAAAAGAGAAACAAAAAAAATTTACCCTGATCATCCAAAGACCTAAAGCACTTTGCAATAGTACCTTAATGGAGCCTGCAATAACACCCAATAATATATGACAGAGGAGCAGGGGAATCAGGCAAGAGCACGATGCAGTGCAGCCCTTTGCGGAGAGAGCCTTCAAAGACGGCCCACCTGTGCAAGATGCAGCCTGACCCAGGCGGTTAATTCCTGCCTCTTCATGGCGTGAAATAGTTCGGCCATGACATTGAAGCTCCCTTCTGCTTCCAGTGCTTACTCAAGGGCCTCTGCCCAGCACGCCTTTGCACAGCAAGTCACGGCCCATGTTGCAGAAGTGCAGCTAATCACATGCCTCAACAGAATACCTGTAACTGCTAGAAAAGCAGAAATTGTATAGGTCACCCTTAACTTGACCAAAGAGAGCTAAAAACTAGTAGTAATGCAAAGGGGTCAGAACCACAGCCACTGCCCAACAAGTAAGTTTTCACTGGTCACATCCACACAAAATGTAAGGTCCATGACATGCACTATCCTGCACTCACAGCTTCCCCTTCCCTGACACTGACTTTTTTTCCACTTTATTCCAAAGCAGAGACAGGCTACAAACTAGCATGAGATAGTAGTATCTCAGAGAGATAAAGAACAGTTCTCAGAGAGAACAAAAACGGTATGCCAAAATCATGACATAAATAAACTTCTGTATATTCTTAAAATAATTTGAAGTTCACGATTGGAAAACACTATAATAATGCAACTTTTATAAGTGATTAAATATTTAGAATGAGAGGAGACTCCTCCTAATTCTAGTCATATTCTAGTAGATGAATGTCTCTTCTTACTCAAGATAACACCTAGACATCAGTTTTCAGTGTATTATGGATATGGCAAATCACTGTCTACATTAAAGTCTGTTACTGAGTAAGCTTTGATTGCAGACTTATTTAATCTGCATAGGTACCTTTGAGTATTTTGAACCTATTGACTGGATTCGGCTCACCATTATATAGACTCTTTCATCCACTGCCAAAACCTGAGATGGACGAAAAAATCCTTAGTACAGACTTCAAATCACTATTTGTTACTTTTGTCTCATTTAAGCTGCTGAAACTAACACGGTCAAGTATAATAGAATTGGAGGATTTTAATATTTTTTTTGTCTAAAATTCCCTGCAAACAAGAGGTTCTCTTCTCTGTCAGTGACAACAGTGGCACAGGGCAGGAATTCACCAGACCACAGCTCCAGAAAATTTGTAACATCATCAGAAAAGTCTGCCTGTAAACATTTCTTTCTTAACTCACTTTGATGGTGCACAGTTCTGGGTGATAAATATTTTACCGTAGATGTTTTAAGAAAAAAAGAAAGGAAAGGTAATAGATTATAGATGAACAGTGCAGAGGTGGGTGAGAATGTTTTGTGTAGGACTGGAAATAAATGAAAGCAAGTCAGTTGAAAGGAGGAACTCATCAGGGAGAAATATTTTGGAGTTTTAAGATCAAAGGGATCAAATGCAATTAGACATGGAAATCATCTCATACATCACCTAGTCCACCTACTTCATAGTGTAGAATCGTTCCACTTTCATTATAGTTTTTTTCTTTGAATTATGTTCTCTTTGGTTCTGAAAGTATTTACTGATCAGCTTCTCCTATTTTTTAAAATTCTACAAGTTAATTATTTTTTTTTTTTAATCATTGGAACCACTTATTGTAAGCTGCACCACAACTACTAAGTAAGAAGATTTAAAAAGACTTCTCCTCTATCAAATGTATCCCACGCTGCTGTCATGTGCAACACTCTTCCAGAATGTCACGCAAAAACCGATCAAACTTTCCCCTCAAACTGAGTAGGTTTCTGTGCCCGCTCTACTGTTGGAAGATTGGCCTAAGACCCCTTCCTCTGGAAGTTAACACTTTTTACTTATCCTGGCACTTTGTAGTTTACATTCATTTATTTGTGCTCATGGCAACATTGTCCTTTAGTATATAGAGGACTTTTTCCATTTAATAAAACAAATCAAACCATTTTTAGCTCTTCTTATGAGCTAGCACATCAATCTCCCTGGATCTTTTCAGGGTCTTCCCTTACACATCTTGAGCGTAGGTGAGCAAAATTGCTCAGAGCATTTAAAAACATGTCATGGAAAATATAGAATATCAAATGCAGACCAACTGTCAGGAGAAAGACACATTGACGCAACTATCCCTTCCTTTCAGGATCTTGACTACTACTTCTGCTCCCCGCTGTGCAAGGCCACATCAACTGACTTGCAGATCTCCTTCCCATATTGATTGATATAGTGCAGATGTGTGCAGAGGGTTTAGGGTAATCAATCCCTCTTTTTCCTCCTTTCTTAAAATACTTTCACATAATTTTTTAGTAAGTATGGATAAAGAGTCATTTGTCTTTTTTCCGTGATTGTTATTAGAGCAAAACCCCTCTAATACAGTCTTGTAATTTAATGCGCTGCTCAAAAACAAGGAAAGGGAACAGTTATTCAAGACAACTGTGTTGTTCTTATGTATGCAGAAAGCTAGCTGGCAAAACATTTTATTCCAAAAATGTAAATTATTAAGTTGAGGATATAATTTTCTAACATGCGATGACACTTCCAAAATAAAAGCTTCTCAGTGAATTATGTTTTATCTTTGGCATATTTGAATTTACACCTTGTAGGGATAACACAGAAAAAAATACTGCGAAAAGAAATGAGAAACATGTCAGGAACGCAAATCTCAGAATCTATTCCTGTACTGTGTGTTCCATGTATTTTCCTCACCTAAGTACAAGGAAAAAAAAAAAAATCATTATTTCCAAACTGTTTTAAAACATACAAAGGATTAATGTGTCATTTCCAAGTGGTTTCCTTTATTTTAGCCTCATTTTGATGTTAATGTCTAATACCAAATAGGCCAACTTAATAATTTCTGTTCATATGGTATGAATAGGCTTTCTGTGACTAGTATGTGCTGTCCATGCAACTAAAGACGTGACACGTAAAGATCTAGTTTCACTAAAATCATCCATAGGCAACTCTTTTGGCAGCTCTCTTGGAGATGCTAGAATAATCCCTTTAAACAATCCCTCTGAACAAAAATTTTTTTCCACAGTTTGACTGAAGAACTATATAAAGTGCTATATATACGTGTGCAGCCATACTTTCAGGAAATATTTTCAGTATAGAGTGATAAAATAGTAAGTACAACAGAGATTAAATTTGATATGCCATTTGTGTAGTAAACCACATCTCCAATTTACTCAATATCTCTTTAATCAATGTCCTGAACCAATTACCACTCATTATTCTTGATGTATTGTAAGGGAACACATAACCATATATCACTCTCAATGATCATAACATTTTATGCTAATTTAATACACTACCATGCATATCATCTCAAGGTTAAAAAGAAAAGAAAAAAAAAAAAGGTCTCAAACATTTCTGAAAGAGATCTAGTTCAGGAATTGACTTCCATTTCCATTATTTAAGATAAGTAAATGTACGGATTGATAGACATGTTAGTCGCTGTTGCTAATAATTATCCATTTGGAGTACCTTATCAGATATAAAGAGTGGAAATGAGGACCAAATTTAGCTGCCAGCATTTGTCATCTACTTTATCCATTTTTTACTCTGCATATTACTTAAACTCACTTCTATACATGGGAACTTTTTGTAGTCTCAGAATTTTTTGATAGATCATCACAATGGCAAGCATTCTATAGGAATTTGAATGAAATGGGCTACGCTTCTACCTGGGAGTGTAATGATAGGACACGGGGTAACGTCCTCAAACTGAAAGAGGGCAGATTTAGATTGGATATCAGGAAGAAATTCTTTACTGTGAGGGTGGTGAGGCACTGGAACATGTTGCCCAGAGAAGCTGTGGCTGCCCCATCCCTGGAGGTGTTCAAGGCCAGGCTGGATGGGGCTTTGAGCAGCCTGGTCTGGTGGGAGGTGTCCCTGCCCATGGCAGGGGAGGCGGAACTAGATGATCTTTAAGGTCCCTCCCAACCTGAACCATTCTGTGATTCTAATTCACACTATCCAGCTGCACTTGGTGTGAACAAGACCGTCTGTCCAGTTCATCAGAAGATTTTTCCAATCTCGGTCATATAACACCTCTAAGCAGGAGACACAGCCAGCAAAATGAGCAAAGGAGTTCTGTAATCAGGTAACTTCCCATGTTTAATCACTTCCTAAGCATACGCATCTCACAGCGTAGCCAAATCACAAGAAATTGCCGAGACTGTGTGCTCTGAATTCCCATTTTTCGCTGGAACATACTTACCTCACACTTCCTAAGATTGTTATGACTGATTCATCTATAAAACTACCAAATATAACACAAGTAATAAGGAGAGTAGATATTACTAATTGTAAAATGTAAAATAATAAAGTAGACAGAATATGGATTAAGCGAGGATTTTTCGAGATCAAGAAATATATTTGAAAAGGGAACTTTCTGTCTTAAGAAAAGACAGAAATAAAAGGAAAATGAAGGGAGTAAGAGAGGGCATAATTACATCTGTGAGGGGATGGAATTAAGAAATAGAAAGTTAAAGTCTCAGTAATACTAAACAAGGTAGAAGAAAGAAGAGAAAAGCCAGAGAACTGGAAAAGGCAAAAGAGGAGGGGTGAGATTTCTCAGATAGCTTGGTATAAAAGGTTCTGATTATGGAAGCATACACATAAAACACAGCAACAATTGGGAAATGCTCCCTGGCAGAACATAACAACAAATTACTAGGATAAATGCAAAAACCTGTAAGCTGAAGCCTATTAAGCTACATAGTAAAAAGAAGAGTTAAGAATGACATACCATTGGATATCAGTAATAGGGAAGGGAGTGGGAGAGAAGATCAATCTGCTCCTCACTGCGACCCTGGCGGATTCTGTGTTTCTCCCCATTCATTTGCTTGTAGCATTTACAAGTTCTAAAATCCTATTTCACTGTAAGGTTGCAAAAACTATTGGAACACTAATATAAGCAAAACCCACCAAAATAGATGGCCTTTCCCTGAATAATCAAAACAGTAAATGTTTTTCTTCTATTTTTGGAACACTATACAAATGGAGCATAAATTGCAATGAGCTACAATAACTTAAATACGAAGCTCATATTCAGACTTTTTAGTTTCCTAGCAGTGTTCACTGTATGATTATTTTAATTTCATCTGAGATGCCGAAAAAAGAAATTATGGCACTGCCAAAGCAGATGGCTGGTGTAATGAATACCACAGCTCAGAGTCACAGTGAAACTCCATTGATGAAAAATACTATTAATATAAAAGTTTCCTTTCTCAACCCTTTTGGGAAGGGCTGGTTTTTATGTGTCTCAAGGTGTTGCAAACCAAACCTTGAATTTAATGGCTATGTTTTTATTTTATGTGTGTATATATATATGCTTAATTGTTTTTAAGCTTACTATGTGTAAGTCTTACCAACTATCCACTCCAAATGCTCCTAATTTTTTAATGAACTGAATAATTAGCGAAAATAATACATCACAGAATGGCCCAGAAGTTTTTAATGAAAGCATCCAACTGAGCTTTTTTTAATATTTTTTTTAAATATAATATGGATATATTGCTAATAGAGAATAACTTTCTGCATCATTTAAAATATAAAATATTTAAGTATATAAACACCAAATATATTCACCTTTAAAAACATCTTTGTAGGACTCTGGAGAGGTATGATTCATGAACGCTTTCATGTCACTTGGGGATCTCTGGATGAAAGTTACCATAGAGTGAGTATTTCTATGATCAGCCTAACATCTTTTTTTCACATCATTGAGACTCGAGAGCCTCAAGTACAGCATTATGAGATCACACATGGGTTAAGACTGAGGCACATGGAAAAAAGAACCTCCGTCTCAAAAATAAAACTGATCTAAGTTCTCTAACAATTCACACAAACCTCTTACTTAACTTAAAAGATATGAGTTCAAGTTACAGAAAAGTTAACAAAGAAACAGCCATATGTTCCCTACGGAAATGGTATGTACCACTTCAACTTGCAAATTTAAGTCTAACTACAGTATATTTACAGGCTTTCAAGTAAGGTCTTCAACCATGGTGGTAACCTCAGCCTTCCTGGTAAGATAGTAAGATAGCACAACATTTTTCAAGAGAAGACTTCAGCTTTGACCAACATTTATAGACATCGTTACATGATAAATACAAAACTTACAACAAAGTGTAAAGACCTATACAGTAAATTAAACTATTTACGCAATCCACTATCTGAAAGAAGGCTCCAAAAAAAGGTTACATTAGTACCAATGACCTACCCTCAACCTCAGAGACATTTTGATGAGCTAAAAGCACATTTAACACCATGTCCTTTGAGATCTTCATTATACCACTGCACCAAAACTTCCATTACTGTAGCACTGCTGACTTAAGAAGACATCCAAGACAAAAAAAACCCTAACGTAGCACTGGCATCATATGCTAGAAAGAGACACAAAGTTACTTCTGCCAGTTTGATCTTCTATATCTTACTCAGGACAGAAAATCAAAGGCTTAAAGAGAACTGAAAAAGCCAGATGCACCTTTAGAACACCTGAGGACTACGTGACATCAGTAGAACTAGAGCTAGTAGGTCCGTTGCCGCTGAAAATTATCTAAACATATAAACAAATAACAAACAAGGTGTATAAGTGCTTATGTTACTAAGGGATACAGCATGAAAACAAGAAGAGTTTTTCCACATGCCAACCTTTCCTCAGCTGATCTAATCCTAGGTATAGCCTCTTCCTTCTAATCCTCCTCCAAGCTAAGTTTAGAAAAAGGTGAATTTTCGCAGGAATGAACTATATGAAGCCATAAATCCTCCATCAGAACTGGAACGGGAGTTCAAGCTGTTGAGCAGAATTTGTTAGATCACATTTCCAGACTCAGCCATCCCCAGGGGAGAGTACAGAGACAAGGAATTACCATAGGAAATGCCGACATCCAGCTGCGCTTAGCACAGAGATTTGGTTACTTATTTTCCCTGCTCTGTGAGTTTGGCCAGCACAGCTGGCAAAGCCCAGGCAGGGGTGCAATGGCCCTGCTCATCTTCTCATTGCTCCTTGATCACAAATCCCAAAAAGAGAAGAGCTGACGTGAACAGGAGTGGTACCAACTCAGTCCCAACTCCCCATGAGGGAAAAAGGAGAAGAATAAACCTGCTCTCACTCCCCTACGCAGCCTCTTAGTCTTAACCGTGTTAAACACAGCATTTCACATATGTGTCAGCACACACAGCGAAGGAAGGGTCTTAAAAGAAACCATGGACAGATGAAAGGCGACAGTGAAAAGAACTTGAATCAATTCTTATCTCAGCATCCACCAGAAGCAGCTGAAGGTCACATTCAGGAAACGTTCCCAGTGGAGGAAAATGGAGTTTTAAAATATCTTTATGATAATGACAGTGCAGACAGCAATCAGAACCACTAAAAGCTGACAGTGCACCAGGGCCAAGTGAACGGTACCCAAAATGTTACAGAAAATAACAATGATGATAGTGAGCTGTCAAAAGTCTCTGCCATGGCTGTTCCTAAAAAGAGGGAATGGCGTGGGAATCAAGACGAGTGATGTTCACAAAGGAGCAAACAACCGACGGACCTAAAGGCTGACTTACAGCAGAGACGAGCCTCTGAAAACATTGATAAATCTGTTCTCTACAAGATCCTGCTGAAAATCCTAGTGACACGCTGTGCCTTATTCATTGTCCACCTGCCTGCTGCTGTCACACTACGGAGATGACTTTATTACATTTGTGTGATAGGTGGACAAGAGCTGATCCAAAAGCCCATTTTAAAGTCAATGGAAAAAGTTCCACTGACTTTAATGGCATTTTCATCAAGTTCAGAAGCAATAAGCACTTTAGGTGCCTGCTAGATAAAGGTTGCTACTTAAATATAAAGTTAATGATATTGCCTGCACGGAGAAAGCGAAAGATTGTGGAAGAAAATTAAATTCTGATGTGTTTGCACTCATTCTCTGCAATGTGACAAGCAGCTTTGGAGCTCCCGCAGCACAGAACACCCCCCAGCTTCAAGATCATTTTTGTACAGGCATTTGGAAGCGCAAATATTCTCTGTGGAACAGCTTTTAAACATGTCTGCTCACGTTCTGGACCATTTGCCATTGCTACAGGTTGTCCTTAGCACAGGTACTGACACTTGAACTTGTCCTTGGAGTGACTAATTTTTTTCCAAAAAGGTGCCAGGATTTTAAGATTTCGACATACTTGGTTTTTTTCTGCTTATGAAAACAAGCAAATAAAAAAAGCCAATGCATAACAAAAAAAAACCTCGCAAGCAACTCTAAAAAATGCACAATACAAAAAGCCTCTCCTTCAAGACTAAAAACATTTATTGATTAAGAATGTTACAGTTACACTTTTAGTTTGTGCATTAGATTCTTCTGACCAGGAACTTGCAATTTGGAATTAAAAAGCTGTTGCAAGTCTTACCCACTGCTGTGACTTTTTTTTTTTTTTCAAGTAACTATTTTTTTCCCAGCTTTTCTATTTTAAGCAAAATTTAATTATTATTCAATGTGTGCTGCTGATAAGAGAAAGAATTATGCAGAATAACTGAAAAAGCAGATTTATTTTTTCCCCTCTCACATTTTAGAATAATTGGTTTCCAGATCTGGCCAGCCTGTTTGACTATTTCATCATCATAATAAGAAGTAATTGTGAACCTTCAGTCAGAGTTTAGGTTTTTACTTCATCTGGTTTTCCTCATTTTGCATAGCACAAATATTTCAGAACTTCTTCCAACCAAATCTGATTGCCGCAGCGAGAATTTTATCTGTTCATGCATCTGGAGAGGCAGAGGATGAGATTTCTCATATACACAAAGGTATAGAACCCTCCAGAGATTAAGAATCTAAACGAACATAATAGAAAATGATGAATGATACTATTGAGAACGGTTTAAGGAATATTTATGTATTATTTGGCACTTCATGAAGATGGACATCTGGGTAGACATTTAATATTTGCTTTCTTTTTGGGAACTGTTTAAAAAATATTTTTTTTTCCCCCCCCCGCTCTCGGAATCTTTATCTTCAGGGGGAATACTGCTGACACGCCAATACCAACTCAGAGACTCTCCCAGGCTGAAAGGAGCCGAGGAAGTCATTAGTCCAACTTCCTGCACAAAGCAGGATCAACGCTGAATCCAGACCAGTTAGCTCCGGGCTTGGTCCAGCTGGGTCCTCAACCTGCACAGCCTCGCTGGGTAAAGCTTAAATATGCTTGATTGCATTTAACAAATGAAAAAAGACATGCATGTAATGTTTGGGGGGGTTGATTTCAAGATAGCGTCACTGACAGATTTCAGTCAAAAGCTGGACGATAACAGTGACAGAACTAGCGAATTTTCAACTTTTTTGTTTTGTATATGCTTCTACTTTGTCCGTGTTGTTATTTAAATTCTAGGTTATTTTAAAATAAATATTTAAATCTATATTTATTTAAATATATGCATATATTCTTATATATGTATATTTAAATACATCTTTATATACATTAAAAATGTGAAAACCAGCAGGGCTCCTCTACACAGAGATTTGATTTAGCTTTTTTAAAGATATTAAAAAACCACTCTAGTATCTCTGGTATTAATGTGACTTCGATGACATGCTAGCACATCAATCAATATTGTGGAATAATTCTGCCTCTTAGTTTCTGTTTTAAAAATTATTTTTAATAGTCAAAATATTTCAAAAGATGAAAACCTTGGGCTTCTAGACTGTGCATTCTATTTCATATATCAAAGTTCTCTGAAAAGATTTTAGCAAATGTTGTTGCATTTAGAAAAAAACACAAACTCACTAAGTCATCCCTAGTTTGTAAATCTAATTCATTACACTGCAGCAAAAGAAAGACGTTATTCCTCTTGGTATAAAATTCATGACCACTAACAACATGTACTAGTTTGGCTGTAAGACTAAAATTCCGAATGTGTGATCAATGACTATTTTAAGATTAAGTGACCATTTGGGATCACATTCATCAATACTAATGGTATCTTATTTAAAAGTTTAATGAGAAAGCCATAATGCATATCACATTCCTCAGTAAGATACATTATTATTGAATTTCAGATAGAGGATATTATGAAAAATTAAATAAAAGAAAAAAAAAGTTTTTCTAAAATGGATTTTCTAAGTGTATTGAACACATGAACTGGACCGTAGGCATTTGTTAAGAGGGCTGTTCTTTAGTTCAACCTTGTTTATGTTCACTACGTATAGAAAGAATATGTCTTTAAGTTAGATTCAAAATGAGTCATTACGGAACATGCTGACACCTACATCATAAAATAAAATACATGGCATTTTCAGTTAAATGTTTTACCATAATGGGTCAGTCAGATCCATGAAGTGATTTTGCTCCTCAGAAGTCATTTATTCCCTGTATTTGAAGATGTGAGGCAGCTCTTGTATTTGAGAAATTAATAAGTGTAGCAGTTGAACTAACAATGATTCATGCCCAGGGTAAAAACCTGTCAAAACTGAGAGATGTGTAAAATATTCTTTTAGTCCATATTCTTTTGTAGCAAGGAGGGGAACCATTATTTCTTGGGAGCATGGAACAAAGAATTTTTGAAAACAGATGGGTGTATCAGTTGACTCTGGTTGCTCGTGGTGAACTCTGGCAGATCTTAATCCAAATTAAAGCTCTGGTCAGATTTTCCAGCCTTGAGCAGCTACTAATACAGTCTCCAATGAAGACTCCTAACAGTCCTTGCCCTGGACTGGCTGTCCTGGTTTGAGGTCTTTGGGTTTTTATTTATTTAAAAAAAAAAAACAAAACACAAAAAAACCCCAAACAAACCCAAACAACAACAACAAACTAAACTTATTTTTCCATTCAGCAATGCTGAGGAAGACTTATTGTCACAGATATTTGATAAAAATGTCACTAGTACCTCATGATTGTAAAAGTAGCTTTCAATTGTACACTATTTCTGGAAACATCATTAGTACCTACAACTGATTGTAGCAAGAGGTAAGTGGAATTTAAAAAAACCACAAAAACCCACCTTTTATACGCATCTTTTTTGTCTATGGGCTATGACGGACAAACCCTTCACTTACAATGAACATTTCTGGGACATTTCTGCATATTGTCAACGCACAGAAGAGAAATAGGGAGGATGTGATAGGGTTGGCAGTTTCACAGCGGAAGCTAGAACTTGTGCTGTATAAAATAAATTGTTCATAGATTAAGGGAGCTGCTCACTTAAATAGAGTAACATTGACTATTTATATAGCATTAGCACACAGGAATTCCAGTCCCCGTGGATTATCCTGAGATGTTTCTAAACTGCTGGGTCTTGGAAACTCAGCAGGACACTACCTAAGTCCTCCTGAAATAACAGTATTCACACTTGATAAGAATGACAATATTATTGAAAATAAATATCTTTTCTGTCAATAAACATTTTGTTTGAAAAGCTAAATGCCCTAGAATCCATTTTTACTGAACAATAGCAAAGCACAATGTTATTCCTTCAATACTATCATTGAACAAGAAGTTGAAAACACGAATACCGATTTTTCAACTCTGGTGATTCTGAATGAGGAAAAAAAGAGCCATCTTGTACCTAAAATAGAATTATTTATTTATTTTGTTTACTTATAAAACTTGAGATTGAACAGCAGCACTGGAACAGAGACCCACTAAGTTACGTGAACAGCAGCAGCATGTTGGCTATGTGGAAAAGTGGAGGGGATCTATTTTTTTTAACAGTTACACAAGGCTGAATTTGCATATATGAATCAACATGTCAGCTGATTAAATCAACCACTTTTCTAGAAGAAATTAAATTAAACCCTTCTGAAAAGCAGGTAAGTGGATGGATAGGCAGATTGTATGTGACACGACAGCTTTCATATTAGAGTCAAAAAACCCAGCTGAAGCACCAAAATAGCACCCCAGTTTCCCTTCTTTTTTAATTCAGAATGTTTTAAAAGCAAGCAGTTATGACAGTTCACCCCCCGTTCTGCAGGTGCTCAACAGCAACGCCCATCATATCATCACGAATAAACCAATAATGTAAATATAACAATGCATATATGAAGACATACAAACCAAAAGACATGCAGATACTCCAGGTATAACTCTGCTACTTCTAGTAAGTGGGAGGCTGCCTAATGAATTGAATGCAAGTACTTACTGGACTGCAATTCAACATGGATGAAATAAGAAAAAGCTGTTTATCAGACTAATACTAAACAAACATCAATGCCTGTGATTCTCAGCATAAAATACACTCTTCCTATTTTCCCCATATTCTAGTTATGGGGACTGGTGGTTATTAAGTTTTGCCACATAATTTAGACGAAACGGTGGACAGAAGTGGGACACGGTGTGCTCGTATGAACACTCACTCCTATGGGATAATTCAAGACAGCACATAGTGTCACCAAATGCCCTTTGCCAGATTTTACTACAAAGCACATCATCTCCTCAGGCAAAGACCTTGTCTTTTTATATCTCTAAAATCCTTGCATGGGTGTGGAGCTACATAAAATAAAGTCAAATATATGTATGTGTAGCATGCCAAGATCACCTACAGCCTAGCTATGATGTTAGCAAATTCTAATGTATCCATTAAAATTTCAGCTCAAAGCCTTTAAAGGGGGAAAATTTGAGCAGCCCACTTCCATGAATTCCTCAATAGTTGACCTTTTAAACATCTAATCTTGTCATACCTAAGAGAGGAATAAAATATATCACAAAAATACCTGCAAGAAGTAACTTCAAATTTTGGGGAGCGGCTGTCACTCAAAATTCCCTTCTTATTTTTCTCTCACTGCCCTAAATCTGATAAAAATTGGTCTTTCGTGTTCTTTATTACAGATACAGATGAATGGGAAAGTCATGTCTGGATCAGACTTTTATTTACGATCTCCTAAATTGAGGAGTATGCACATGCATGATCGGCTTCTGGACTCATCTCAAAAGGAAGAAATGAAAGATGAAAGATCACCCTGAGAACCTCAGGAAATACACATGAAAAACAGATTTATCTAAAGCAGCGTGCATTTCTGGAGGAAAAAGCTGATAGCACGACATTTATATTGGATCTTTACTTCATAAACAGCATTACATAAAATATTGCTGTCCAGATCACTGCTGCTTTAAGAAGTATTTTGTAATTCTTTTGTATAGAATAATCTTGTTGGGAAAATATTGTTTCCATGTGTTAGAAGATAGATTTCATTTCATCTTTGTTGTGTATGTTTCCAACCATTAGCTGGTACTCCATATAATGCTCTTCAAAATCAGATTTTCATGAGGACTGTATAAACTATCTTCTTGAAAACACCTGTACATGTTAACACCAAACAGCATCTTGATAAGACACAGTAAGATAAAAATAAGACATAATGTAAGGTAACTTATTTATCCTTTAATTTTTGCAGAAAAAAAAAAAAACAAAAGCCAAAACCCACAATTAATTACACTGACCAAGAAGATTACTGACAATTGAACACTTAGTTTCCACCTAATTGGTAGAAAGATAATCTCCTAATGCAGAAGAGACAATAATAATTTAAGACTTCATTGAATTTTTCCTCTCATGGATTCTTATAATCTGCAGACTAACTCCTGCAGATCTTTTCAGCGCACTCGAATAAGCCAGTATCAGAGCCAACCTCTAAAAGCTTGATGAGCCTGTCACTTGTCGCTGTTCAACCTCCAGTCGCTGTAGACTGTGGTCACTACACCCTATCAGCAACCTCTAAAAATAGATATTACAGCAGCAAAGGGGGGACGGGCAGCAGCACACAGCAGACAAGTAATTCCTTTCTTGTAGGGTTTCTTTGTTTCAGACACTGTGTTGGACTCTCATCTTTACTTCAATACATTAAACTACAAATATCCAGAAACACTTCTGCAATATTTTTCATTCCTACCAAATGAGTGACATTTAGATCTAAAAATATTTTTCTTCTACCTTTCTGAAGGGGATTGGATTATTCTTCATCCTGATCCTACCGTAAGAATTATTAAAGGCTATTTTCACAGTGCTTTAAGCTAAATACATTGTTTTATTAAATTCCCTAGCTAAAAAAGATTACAGTTTGAAGCCTTAATTCAGGAAAATATTTTCGTTTTTAGAGAGTGTGTAAATGCTTGTGCTTCTAAACCAGAGTGGAACTTTAATCTGGTTTTTAAGCACATTTCTGAACCAAGAACTAAAAACCCCTGCACATCATTCATCTTGCACTGAAAGCAGAAAATGATGCGCTAGTAATAGAAAATAGAATAAAGTAGGAAAAAGTCCTGAAAGTTGGTATTCAAAAGGGATTTGAAAGCTGGGAGAAGGAAAGGACAGTTCGTAGGACAAAACCAAAATCACAAGGAAGGGATTATTACATCAAATGAGGAAAAAAAGGGGAGTTACAAAGAAAAAGAACCGATCTCATTTACTTCTTCACTTACTCTTTTGTGGCATATTATATTCTAGCAAGAGCATGGGGAGAACATGCTTATGATGTCTGAGCAAAAAGCCCACTAATATCCAGAGTAAAGCTTATTTTCGTTTCATATGGACTCCAGGGACAACTCACAAGGTATAACCTTCTGCTGAGGGACACTGAAGTTCCTCAATGGCAAAAAGAACTTCTTAGGACCTCAGTGCTCACTGCACTGCAAATTGCAAATTCACTGACCCATCTTTTGCCATTAATGCAAGAACAGTGTCCTATTTCCACTTTCTAATCCAAACCATAGATCAGGTTTTGGCAATTGTGAATAATACCACCAGCAGAGTGAGAAAAAATTTAAATGTCATTTTAACACAACCCTTATTAAAAGCAATAGTGAAATAACCTTTCCTCTGGAAATCTCAACTGGCTTAGATGCTCTGCCTCTCAGAGCATCACATTCTGTGCTCACACCTTGACAATCTTCAAAGGAAAATCAAAATCAAAAAGAAATGGCATTGCAAAACTCTCCTCTCTGCATACAATACGCACAATGGCTTCCCTGCTGCTGTGTTCACACTGTCCCAGACGAACAAGGATGGCAGGACATTCACCAAGAATGTATGTGTTCATTTCTCAAATTAGTTCCTACTTACTGATCTATTGCCTTGCAAAATGAGACTTTTTCAGCGATGCCAAGCAAATTACAGCGAGTGACAGAAAGGAAGTCTGAACTACAACACAGTCGATCCGTGCAAGTTTCAGCAAAGTCAAAAAACTTGGAGAATCAACGGAAGCATTTCAGAAGCATGGAGAGCTATGGAGTACTGCAGCAAAGAACAGAAAGTACCTCTAAAATTGCCACAGCCATGCCACACAGCACTTTGAATTCCTTGGCAAAGGAATTTTCTTCCATATGAATTTTATAGAGCTACACCAAAACAGCTGCTGTGCCACATGAAATGGTTTTGTTTCTTCTATTAAGCATGATTTAAATGATTCATTCAATTATTACTTTTGTATTCAAAGATGGCTTATTTTCATGCAGATTTATGTCCCGTTATGCATAGAGGACATTCTTAATTGTGCTGAAACAACTGCAAATTTAATTAAAGTTTGCCATTCCAAGCATAAAATAGATTAAAGAAAAATGCTGACAACAGTAAAATAAATATTCAACTATTTAATTTAACTCAACTTGTTTTATAATCCAAACATCAAAATAACCTTGTTTCTAATTACAATTTCATGACAAAATGTCTTGAAGAAACATTTGTCTCTATTTTTCTCCAATCTGCTCAGCTGAAACACACTAGCTTATTTATAAAACTGTTGATTAATAAATCTGTTACAGCTGTATTACTGTATGTTACAAAGAACACAGATTAATGTATGTAAACAACCATTATATTTTTAAAAACCCAAATCTTTGAAAGTCCACAAAAGCAGAAATCCCATCAAATACATTACAGTGCAATTATACACCTAAATCTTAACAAAGAAGGAAAAAAATGTTAGAAGGCGGCAACCATCAGTCGTAAAGTCAAGGGGTCTGTGGCAATTTACAGCAGATGGAGAGATCATCTAAACGCTTACAACACGTTATTTGCAGTTCCTTGTACTGGGTATTACTAAAGACTCAACCATGTGTTGTGACACAAGAAAATCCTCAGTTCTGTAAAAAGTTACATTCAAATGAGACATGAAGAGATACTCTGGCCTGATTCTACTGAAACTAAGTTCAAAAACTCCAATTCAGTTATGTCATTTAATATGAATCTTATAGGCAATAAATTTTATTATTCGTAGTTAACAGCTGGGGAAAGGACGAAGGCAGACAGTTGGATTTCCTCTCAACCAGACCAAATAAGTCTGGCTCTGACTGAGAAAAAAAAAAAAAAAAAAAAAAAAAGAAGAGAAGGCCCAAGAAGAATGGACACTAACTTAATCCTTCATGTTACTAGTTACATACGTTAGTTATGCAGAAATAAAGAATTGCATACCTTTCGCCAACAGATTTTGAGAAAACAGAAGAGCCTCATCCGCCTAAAAATATCCCAAGAAGCAGAAAATTTCAAGGAAGAGAGGCTTTGTACCACATATTCACAAGAATACTTTCCATAACGTCTGAAAGAATTGTTTTACACTCTTTTTGGTGATTTCCCCTTCCACCCTAAGGAACAGTTTCTTCTCAGGAGGTAACAGACTTCAATAGCATTATTATTACTTATATCAACTGAGGATCCAGCTGACAACATCCAGCTATTAACCACTTTTAGCACCGTCACCACCACTTCTAGAGGATGCAAGAATCACAGTATGTTTTTGGTTTGAAAGCCGTGAGCCCAAGTGGAGCACTTAAAAGTAAGCATCACAAGCCTCATCCAAAGCCATCCAGGACGACCACCACAAACTGTTTGCCAAACCCCATTCATTTCTCATTTTAATAACTTCTTCTCGCTATACTTCAGCAAAGGAAATGGCTAGACGCAAAATGTAAATGCTGCAAACATCATCCCTCTAAGGAACTACCAGCAACTGGACTGTTAAAGGCAGGAAAAGTTTCTTTTTGCAACAAAACCAAGAATGAAATATGGAAAGTGATATATTCATCATGCATTGAGAGCAATTTGCATGCCAATGGACCATCGTTACTGTGGGGCAGGGATTAATCCCTGATGTTACTACATTTCAATGTAATAAAGTGTGATGGATATTTTCATGTTTGTCTGTATTTCTATATCAGCTATAAATGCAAACAGTAAGAAAATCCCAAACAAATAAACACATCCAAAATTAAAACTTCAGTACATCAAACGAGGAAATTAAGACAGTATAAGGGATTATTAAAGTCTTTCACACAAAAAGAAGCAATCAAGAAGGTAAACAGCAAGGAGCAAATATTTTCCAGACAGGAATAAAACTGGAACCCTCCACAACAAAAAAAAACACTGAACTGAACAAAAGCAGCGCTTTCTTGGTTTATTGGTCAACACGTACTGTAAAAAAAGCCTGATCCAGAATCCACTAGAATTAGCAGAAGAACACCTACTTGAATCTAGTCCCAAGTAAACAAATCATTTTACATCAACACTTTTAGAATACTTCAGATCACCTTTCAGCACATTTTCAGGTTTGCAGATATAATTATTAAAGCTGCAGGTATACAGATCAATAGAGCAATGTTACCAGGAGACCAGAAAGGTTTGTATACTGACTGGAAATTAATATTTTTTTTGTTCTAAGAATTTCAATCCACTACGCACAGCTATTGCATTATCAGTTACCAACACATAACAATAAGTAAACTTCTATACTGTTGTATAAAGTGATAAAAAAATATAAACTTTTATCATTTCTGAACATTAACTTCTGATATTAAGGTCACAGGTATTTGTATATTTTCCTGTTCAAAAATAAAAAACCAAACAACCCAAACTTGCTTGAATAACCACTACGAGAAACAAAGAATACACTGCATTATATAGTCCAAGAGACCTTCAGACCATCAGGTTTCAGACTACTGAAGACAATAATAAAATTTCCATGACTTGAATCAGCCTAGATCTTTTTGTTAATATAGTCCATAAATTACACGTACAACTGTTTAAAACAGGAAGGAATATCAAAAGATAGGCTTTCAAACAATCAGGTCGTAACAGAACAGTTTAAGGGTTATGAAACCTGTACTACAAAAACCCGCATGCCATTTCAGAGAAGCCACGGTAATTTACCTCAACTGAGAACCTCGCAGTATTTCTGTACGCACCGAAATACACAATTCACCATCATTTCATCAGAAGGTTTTGGGAAATCCAGTACATGAATCACATTATATTATGTGGCATTGCAGATGAAATAACAAAACAACAAGGGTTTCAGAGCTTTAATTTAAAGGCTCTTTGATTACGAATAGTTGGCTTACCTGTTTAACATCATACGCAAGAAGAACAAATCTTAAGTCTGGTGAAACTGAGTATCTTGATGCTTTGAATGTTACCTAAAAGGAAGTAAGAATAAAAGTGAGCTTGCGAAAAGGAGGATAATTTTTTCCAGGTTTTCTTATAGGTAATTTAAGAACTTCCCGTTCATATGACAGATCTGGTTTACAACACCTACACCACTTTAACAAAAGGAGGACTCAAATAATTCTTCGCCTAATTTGCTGCTATCAGTACAATAGCAACAGATGAATCTGGCTTCAACACTAAATACCAGTTAAGAAGCTGATGAGTTTTATATCATGACTGCAAGCACTAAGCTCGAGGATAACAACTATAACCAATTCATTTACAGAGGATGAAGGGAGACACTTTGGTTGGTGTGTACTTCAGGAACGGTTATAAGGGAGATGCATCACTAGGTTAGGCCTAACGAGAACGTACAAGAAAAAGAATAGGGGTGCTGCTTTTCTTTAAACACCACACACATAAACATTTTGCAAGACAACCTGCACTAAAGAAAAACTCTTTCTTATAAGAAAGAAAATGCTTAGTGGAGAGTAAAGTGAAACATAAGGTAGCATTATAAAACTAATATTGCTTTATATCTATCCCTGACTACATGACGCCCAATTGAATTCAGGGCTGTAATTTAATCGAGGGGTAATGTTGATGTCAGAAATAATTTAATGCATCTAATGTATGAGGAAGATAAGAATGTGCTTTAAAGGGCACTGAAGGAAATAATTTTAAATGAATCTCCAAACATCTATTTGCAGAATGAAAGGAAAAGGGTGAAGAAATGAAAAATACAGATAAGAACAGAAAAAGTAGGACAGAAAAAATAACAGAATTGCAAAGGTACAAGATGAAAGAAAACAAAAAAGTAGCTATGCAAAACAAGATCTATCCACTATTCAAAGGAAGGCTTTCCCTTATTTTTCTTCTTGTTTAGCCTAATCCCACTGCTGAGCTAATGAATTTGACAGAAGTTTAGGGTACACAAACTAAATATTCAGAACAGCTAAGTAGTTATCCCTAAAAAAAAAAAAAAAAAAAAAAAAGCTAGTCTTCCAATAAACTGAAAAGATGCTACATTTTGATATACAGATTAAACTCGGGTTCCCGGATAATATAATTAGAATCAGGCTATCCAAAGAAATCAAAGGGAAAAAATTAGTTTTGAAGATAAACTGTGTAATAGCTTGATGCAAGAGCATGACAGTATCAAAAGTTAGAAGATAAATCTGCAGTCTTGACGACAGAAGAGAAAATAAAATCTAAAAGCATCCTTTTGTATCTACAAAGCATTCAGAACACATTTCTACTGTGCTCAAACTACCTTTTGTGAGTTCACCAACTTTAAGCAGAGACTATGTTAATGTTGATCTATGAATAACATTCCCTTTTCTTAGCACATCATTGAAAACATTTTTAGATGTGAAATTTCTCTGCTTTCTAGCAGTTTATTAATTATTGCCCCACTACCTCAATCTTCAGCAATATATAACCCAGGCAGCTTTCCAAATTCATTCTCAGGGGGTGTGGTGCTCACCATTTCATGCATTTAGTAAGAATCTTCAGTCACTGATTATGCCACCACAAAAGTAATGATGCACTTAATGCAAACACCTGAGTAGCTCAGCTGCAAGCTATTGGCATTTCAAGGCAACACCAGCAAGAGCTACTCGCTATACAGCTTGGATAGTCTATATTCAAGTACTGAGTCTTGTGGATTTGGCATTTAAAATCATTTGAATCCTGCTGAAGATGACCTTGTTTATTCAGTTTGCGCTCATCTGCAAAATTCTGTTTGCCTCCAGAAATACCTCAGACACATCGTGTACATACAATGCCAATAAGCTATAATCTCTTGTTTGCAGGTAATGGTTTTGGCAAAATAGTTTTCTTTTTGTTAGTATAACAGCATTATTCTTGTGAAAAGGAGCATAAAGCTGTTTCATACTTTTTAATGTTTCACTTAAGAAACAAGAAAATAAAAATTAGACCAGCAGAAATCACATGTTCATTGCCAAAGCTGATAGCAATGCTGATTTCTTTAAATTATCATAAAAACATAATTAACCCATTTTTTTAAGTTGGATTTAAAATCAAGCCTTTAAGGAAATTTAACTCTAATAGAATTTCAGAGAGATTTAAGTGACTTAAAGTCACTGAAAGTGATTTAAATTTCCTTAGAGTTCTGCTGGGGTATTTTTTGGTAAAGACAAGCACAATTTTGGCAATAAATTCAGAAAACAGTCTACTTGTATATACAGAAGAAGCCCTTCTAGATTAACAACAGGAAAAAAAAAATTACCTGACTCACTCCTCCTGCCTAATACAGCAAGTACGCTCACAATCATTGAGTTCACTAAAAAAAGACAGATTTCGGTTTTTTCCACATAAACACATCTAAGGTATTTCATCAACCAACAGATGCCTGACTCTATGATGGAGGAGATAAGATCAGCTGGTGATGGGCTTAAAAGAAAGTTTCAGTCCCTGCTGTAGGAGGTGAGACATATGCCACTCAAGCCCTTGGGAGATTGTCTATTGGGACATTTGCTACAGGGATTAGATATATTTATTCATTAAAAAGAAGTTTGTGAAGATTCTGGCCCCAAGGATTTGTTCTCTTCTCAGGATAATGTATTTTTGAGTTTTAAAGAAAGTGTTGGAAAAATATCATATTGGGAATTAAAGAACCTTGGGTATCTTGTTATCAAAAATCTGGAGGATGCTTGTTCCGCTAGCACATCTGCATATCTGACTCTTTTCAAGCTTCTTGCTTTATCAGGAGCTGCCGAGCCTTCGTTCAGGAAGACAGACCTAAATGCTGTCCCTTATGACCATGCCTCTACGGTTTATCTGTGCTTGATCTCTAAGAAAGGTAGCTCTGGACAAATAAGCTCTGAAACAGGGAGAAATATAGATGGCTAATGAGGCACAGTCCCCGGATGCAGAAGGAGGGCTAGTTTCCCTCTGCATCACTGCACAGTCTCAGCTAGTTAGGAGACTGGGGGTAACCCAACGCAGTGCTGCACTCTGCACTCCATATATACGCTTATCCCCCTTCCAAACCACGACAGAGGAAAGGCAAAAGAGAAGGAAAAAGTGAAGGTAATTTCCTTATGTCCCTAATATCCGTCACTTCTACCTAAACACATCAAGACTTAAAATCCCTAAGAAAACCACCAGCTGTATGCAACTAGAAAACACTTAGACTAGATAAATTGCCAGAATCCCTAAATTAGCTACATTTCACACTGTTGCATTATTCCAAACTAAAAAAAAAAATATTTTTAAAGACCGGTACACTGTCTTCCCTTCTTAATTCATGAATCTGTCATCTGTTTTTTCCTATACAGCTGAATTTGACATCATTTCACTTCTTCAGACATAAAAGAATGATCCTATATCTAATCTCGCATTCCTCACCCAACCAAAACCCCCACTGACTGTATAATTAGATCTAACCATATTAAACATTGCATTTCTAGGTTTCTTTGAAATACCTCATGTGATAAGAGTTTTAATTCTTCTCCTGGACAGTGATGCCTGATGTGACGATCCCATGGACAAGCAAAGACTGCTAGTCTCACTGTCGCCATAGATCGCAAAGATAAAAGCCAAACAGAGGCAAAAGGACACAGTGCATTTAAACAGCCTTTTGCCCTTCAGCTTTCCAGCTTCCTTCCTTCACCCACATTCCAATTATGTCTGGCTAATCATAGTTTTGCATGGAAGGAAAAGAAGATGAGAACAGCTTGAGACAGTAAGACTGAAAGCAAAAGAAAAACCAATTCTGCAACAAATAAATATAAAGGAGCACCCACCCACCCACAACTGGCTTTTCTTCCACCTTTCCATATGGATGATTAAAATGGAAAACAAAATTCTGATGAACAATATATTCTCAAATTTGATTTCCATTGTCAATATTGTGCATGAATTTTTTTTTTCATTTTGCATTTTATGTGTGTTTTGCTGTTAACAGAAATGCCTGCTATGATTATGTTTAAGAGAAGTTTTAAGCTGGGTTTAAGTTCTGCATCCTCAGCAAGGGCCTCTCAGTATCAGCTCCCTTTTATTTCTTCTCTTTTCCTAAAGCCTGGTTCTGAATTATTGACATACTGGCTACTCCCTTCATCTTTGCTCTACTCTTTCACCTACTATAAAATGTTGTGTTTACTATTTTTGTGGATTTTAACTACTGTAACATTTAAATCAGTGCCTTATTCATAGTCTTTCAAAAATATACCATAGAGCTGACAGATGGAAGTTACCTATAATATAGTGTAGCCCAGAGCTATAAGAACGTATCCGTAACATCTGTCAGACACTTCATAGTACTCTTTTTTCATAGTTTCAAGTTGTCTAGTTTTAAGTGAAATAATACATCACAGTTAAAACCGATTAGAGGAAATTTTCACTTTTGTGGAGTTTCCTTTGTTGTTGTTGGGTTTTTTCCTTTAGTTTTACCCCTCCTTCTGTTTCAGTTCCCTGTACTTCTACTTTTCCCAGAAACTTACATCTTCCACACTCCTATTATTATCCTTCTCCAATTATTGTTTAGTGCTCAATTTACACACATTTAGACTTTAAAATTTTTTGTTATTCATCCAGGACAAAATATTTCAAGACCTCTAGAATGTTACTTTAAAGCCTGGTGGCAATACTACTACTTAGGAAATTATAAATCTCTCTGTATTACATATCTACATCTGTATCAGAATTTTAACCTAATGGTATAACTAAACACTGATGTATGGGAGTTCGTTAGCATTCATAGGTATTCAGCTCAAATTATCAGACAGGCATTGACCAAATGGCAATGCAGAACAGGAATCAGATGGGACAGAATTACACTAGCTCCAAAATGAGAAGGCATTTGGCACGTAGCCGTTTCCTCAGGTGGTAGCAGCAATCAAGGGAACGATGGGATTTTCCTTCCATTACCACTGCTGCGACTGAAAGGAGAAGATGGACCATGGGGAGGATAGATGGGAGAGCAACTGAGAGTGGAGCCTAGCGGAAGAGGAAGCCTCGTAGCAGTAAAAACAGGAGACCTCTGAGAAGGGAGTCAGGTTGTAATTAGGAAAATGCACGATAACTAGAATGTTGAAAAACTTGGGTTTCCAAGGTTACATTTCTTGTGTCATCTGGGCATTTAATCTAGATCCAAACATGCTGCAATGCTATGTGCTGTAACTGTTAACCCTCAGGTTTCCTATCCAGTGTAAAAGATGAGTGTGGCTTTAAAACATGATCTAAGCTGAACTCTACCCTATGGGTGGGGGCCATCCTGGATGGGTGGTTCTCAAAAAAACAAACCAAATTCCCCAAACCCACCTGAAACTCCTCATGTAGTCCCAAAATACTTTCACACACATGAGGAGGTGACTGTAGGACATAAAAAAGACATGAACAGATCTGTGCAGCTCACCGGAGCCTCGCATCATTGCCTCCCTAGTAGAAAATAACCTCTAGCCAGTAGATCACATAATTTTCTCCCTGCCATTCCCCATCTTTGATATAGTTAACCCTTAACTGTTT
Source organism: Larus michahellis (assembly GCF_964199755.1). NCBI lineage: Eukaryota > Metazoa > Chordata > Aves > Charadriiformes > Laridae > Larus > Larus michahellis. The sequence goes on from NC_133902.1 coordinate 51,484,584, forward strand.
TCTATATCGAGGAATGATCTCATCAAGACTATTATTTAGAGAGATCCCACACAGAGCTACCCTAACCTGAAATTTTGGAGTACTGTCCCCTGCATTTTGTATGTTGAAACCTCCTTCATTTGGACAAAAACCAATGGCCACCACCAAACCACAGTGACTGCAAACCCTTCCATCCGTCGGACTTTCCCATCTCTATTCATAGTGGTGTGCTGCAACAATAAACCCTGACTCATAAAACCCCCTATACTGAAAACGTTTTGCTGAGGGGGTTATTTAACATTTAAGAGGAGCATGGAAGAGCAGAGATAATGTTACAATGTTCATAACCACCTATTTACAACATGTCTGGGTCATTAAAATGTCCAGTGTTGCAAAAATTACTAATATTTATGTGGTTATATAATGTTGTTTAATGTATTTACCATTATTCACCCTTTCATTAATCTTTTACACAAGGCTCTTAAAATATAAGCACGTGAACTACTCTTGCAATTAAATCTACATTAATCAACAAAGGAACTGTAATTGCATTAAGATGCTGCACTGAGTTTCCCATGAAAAGAGGAAGGAGATGTGGTGGTGGGGAACACAAAAACAAAAACAAAAAAAAACATCAAAAAGAAGAGAACTATCAACAAGAAGGGCTGGTTTTGAACAACGCTCTGTAAAACTCCGCCAAACGCCCCTGCCAGAAGCTCTGCTCAGACCAGCGCTCTCATTCTCTGCTTTTGGCTGCAAGGCCTCCACAGGGTTTTCACAACTGGGCTGCCACAGCCTAACCATGATTCATGAGCCCATAGTACTCTTGCTCCGCTCACCCTCCTGATGCCATCCCCTCATTAGCAGGCTGCAAGAAGTAACCCTTCTCTCTTCGTCCTTGTGTAAAAGATCGTCCACAGCAATCCGACAATACGACATACTTCAGGGCATATTCCTGGCAAGCCTCTGGAAACAGGTTTGCAACTTATTATTTAACTGCACCAGGATGCAGTTTCCCCTCGAGCTTGAAAAGAGCTGTGGAAAGGCACCAAAATCAAGGGAAGGAGCAAGTCAGGAATTGCTGGATTTAAGAGAAGTCCAAAGCATATAAGCTTTGGAGGGAAGCTGTTGTAAATAAATACCCTATTCTAGAGCTTCCAAACTGAAAACAATTATGCTTGTATGACCAGGCATTACAAATAAATCAAAAGCCTCTGATTTGATGATTCAAAATATATCCCGTCATCTACAGCCAACAGGCTTAAGGAGTCACGCTAGATTCACTTCTGACCCAGGATCCTAGACCGAGTGTTTGTTAGGGTGTGTGCATGGCATCTGAATAATTTTGCATACATCCACCACAAAATCAGTGGAACTAAGAGCTAACAAACAACAGTCTTACCACTTTCATAACTACTGCAGCTTTTATGAAGAGGGAAAAACGAAGGCAAAATTTCTAAAGGCTTCTTTCAGAGGAATTAACACATTTGGAAAGTACCATAACACAGTCCCTACATACGTTTTTCTCTCATCTCTGTGTTTGCTTTTTGCATTTTATTTTGGATTTAAGGATTGTAAAACAGACTAGAGAGGCTGAGCTAGAGGCGTGATAAGGGACCAGATGGACAACGTCCCCTGAGCAAAAGAAACCATGTGGTCCTCCATGCTCTCCTCTCCAGCTTGGCCAGACCCTGTGTGTGAATTGCTAACCTGCTCTTAGTGACCTTATGTAATAGTTGACGGCAAAAAGTGTAAACAAAATGCTTGTTAAACATTGAAATTACATAGATAAATGTGGCATAATGTTACTTATTTTGGAACTATAATGTGCAATAAAGTATTGTTAAATGCTGGAAAACTAGTAGGCATGTCACTTAACGATCATGGTGATAGGCACCTCAGATACATGATAGAGAACATATTGTAATCACACATCGAGGCAGCATCACAAACATCAGGATGCCACACAGTGATTAATGTCTAGGGCTTTTTTTGGCTCCATTTAATAGAAGACTTGCCCAGCCTCCAGCTGTTAACATTTATATGCCACTGGCTCAGAATATTAACTGTTTATTAGACAGCTTAAATAGGATGCACTACACGAATACACTCAGAGGCCAAATATGTATTAGAAAATTTCTTTAAATTATTATCTCCAGAGATGCCAACAGATATTCTTTGTGCTTTACAATATACTCTTTTCACTTCTGTCACTGTATTTGTTATCCACAGTATTGCTTTGCTGATAGTTTAATCATATAAAAGCCAGATTGTTTTACTAATAGATTGATTACAGAAAAGGATTCCATTGCAAAAGGATAAACGAAGTGCAGTAATTTCTTCTGCTTCTGAATAAAACCTCATGAAACTGGAAAGAAATAATTCAGCAACTCTGGATAGCTATTTTCCTATGGAAGAGAAATGGGCATCTGAGAATGACAAAACACTAGCCTTTCTTCTTTCCAGGTGCATGACTATTTTAAAAGGTATTTTTAAAGTTATTTTTAAAGTTTTGTGTTTGGTTTTTTGTTTGGTTTGCTTTTTAAATCTTATATATCTATAACATATATGGGGCTTTTTTTAAAAATGCAGTCTGCTTTTTTGCTGATACGCATAGTGAGCATAGCAGCTCTTCAGTAGGGCTATCTGACTTTTACACAATAAGCAACGCAAAGAAGGATGAAAGAAATGTACTTTGCACAAAAATGGCAGTCTCTAAGATGCAAAAGAAGAGCCAGTGATGGCTCTTCCACACAATGGAAGACTGCTTCAGGGGACCAGTAATGAGGACAAAAGAAAATCTCTTGAGCTGCTGGTTCAAATGCAGCCCAATCAGCAGTGACAAAGAGTCGTTACTAGCCCCTTGCCTCTGTGCAATGAGTTTATCATGGCAGTTCAATTTTCAAGGGACAATTATCAACATTACTAAGAAAAACCTGGCATTTCTGCGGGCTGCTTGAGCAGAGGCGCAAACAGGAGAGGGAACACAGACTGAAAGCAGACTAATAACTCCCATCGAAAGGTGACTCTTCCATGACTAAAACCCTTTGATAGGGAAGAAACAGGGGACTTGCATTGCCACTGCCTATGTTGGATCTGTGTTGTATTTTTTATTAATACAAGACAGCTCTGCAGAGTCATTAAACCAGCACCACTCTAATTATGGACCAGTGATTAAGCAGATGTGACACTGAGCAAGGAAAATGTTTGATTAACGATCCAGGTGTCTAACTTTGGAAGAGTACATTTAGCAGCGTGAATTTGGAGACAATGGAGCTTAGAAGAACAGGACAGCTTTTGATTTCAGCCGTACAGTCTGCCCCTGTAACGTTACGATCTCCTGTTAGGATCGCTGGCCACCCTGTCAACAGGGAACTCGGCACAGCAATATTTCCCATTGCTCTCTGCCAAACATATAACAGCAAACTTATTGAGTCTTCTGCTCTGTTTTCAGCTTTTTATTCTACTTCCATATGAATAATCATTGCTGGAATTCACTTTATTTACCTCTAACATTCTAAGCTTTTGACTGTGTACAGTCAAAAGGAGCTTCACAGGATAAAACACACTTATGTGTTTATTTGTCTCTGTTCCATACACAACTGTTAAATGGTTGCTTGACTATTATACATTTTGGATCAGTTTCCCACATCTAATTCAGAGTAGATATCTACTGTCTAGAGCTCTCTCAGTCTGTGTGACTTAAGGATAAATCAGTTCCATAAAAATCCCTGAGAAGAGCAACTTTCCAAAAAGAGGCGAGACTCGCAGCATGAAGCAGCCTGTCCATACTGATCCATCATTACTTGGCAAGACTGGTTTAGCATAATGGCCTGACGAGCCTGTCATGCTGGCATTACACTTGACATTGCATGAGCCAAATACTTGCAGCCAAAAGTGTATGAATTCATCTGTGAGGAAACTCAAGTCTTGTCATTAAAGTCAAGTTTTATAGCCAGGGATGTCCAAGCAGCTGCTTGCATTCAAGTTATACGCTAAAGGCAATACATAGGCCTGACACAGTTAATCCTCTACTTAGCCAGACAAGTGCTCAGACACACATACATAGGTAAGAGGGAAAATGCTTCTGCAATACTTTGTGGTTTGTACTTTACAGAAATTCACCTTTTCACCCACTTTTAATTGTGTCTGCCAGTCTTTTTAGGGCTAGGAGGTACCCTGAGGCACATCCCAGCATATGGAAGGGTGCAGCTTACAGAAAGGGAGCCTCGCGCACACTCCATTAAAATATAATTCTCTCCTCCCTTCTCCTTCATCTTTACATTGACCTAGGAACTCAGCATCAGCTTCTTTCTCCTGAACTTCTGCTCTCCTTTTTCTAGTTCGAGGAAGAAAAGGTCATCCGGGACTTTATGCTTTGAAATGAGGAATCTGTATCAACAAAGGCCAGGAACAGACCAGGAATAAAATCAGCCTTTGTCAAAGACCGCTGATGAAAATGAGTCATCCTTTTGGGTCTGCAGGTGCAAAACATTTTACTAAATTAAAAATACAGGGATTAACAATAACAGCCAGTGGTCTGTATGGAGTATTTATGAAGAAAGATTGACAAGTCACGCATTTATGCTGCAAAACCCCGATAAACGAGAATTACAGGGTAGGATATAAAGTGGTATCACTGAGAACAACAGCACCAACCAAAGGAAAAGAAAATGTAGACTACAGCATTAAAGCATTTCTTAGCAATTACTGCCAGTCAGAAATATATGCAAACCATTAATGTGTATACTATTTAGTGGTCAAGAGGAATAATCCCCAACCATCTAGTTTGCCATTAAAGCACAGAGGAACAAGTAAAACAGAGATTAACAGGACTAGGAAATACATTTTTCTTTGCATATTCAACTGCTTAAAAGAAAATCTTCATATTACTTTTGAACAGTCCTCCCCTTTTGTAACAGGGAAAAGCTGTCAACATTTTGAGTAGCATTCCTCCATGCTATGAAATTTCTTATTATAATAGACATCAGGTAGATTCACCAGCACTATGCCTGTTCAAGTGGCCTGAACCAAGCATGGACTACAGCCAACAACATCCTCCAATATCTCAGTTATTTACACATAGGTTGAATAAAACAACAAATAAGTTCAGCCAGAAATTGTGCACTGACAGAGGAATGGATTATACTTTGCATTTATATATAATCTACTCCAGGTTATAAACATTTTCCATAACCTTTCAAGATAACACTCTCTCACTCCTGTTGCAGGAAAAAATGCTAGCAGACTTACACTAAGAAATGAGTAAATATTACTTACAAAAGTTGTATTTTCCAATAATAACGTAGTTGTATTTGTTTCTACATTCAGTTCAACAACATGTCCATTCCTATTTTTATACACCACTGCTGTATCTGCAACAACAAAGGCATTAACAGTTAGGAAACACATTGAGTATTTATAATACAACATATGTATTTATAATACAACATCTGTATAATACAACATCTGTAAAGAAAACCAGCATATTACAGTCATTACAATATCTTCATTACAATAACTAAACAAGACTGAGAGAAGAATTGCACTCATAGTATCTAGTTCTGTTGATCTGCCTCGTGAGCTTCAAAAATGCGAGTTTATGCCATGTAGCATGTTCACCTCACTCAAAAATATGATTTCACTTAAATGGAAACATTTTCTGCAGCAAAAAATGGGATTGTTGTGAATGAACATAAAACTGCTCTCTCCTAGATATCACTGTGACTCTGACACCTTAAAGTCCAACCATATTCACTATGAAAAGAGCCATATACCACAGTAAAGTTTTGCAAAGAAAAAAGCTTTTGCTGGACAACATATTCACATAGCTCCTTAGAAGAGATTCTAACAAAACTTCTGTATTATTCTGTATCTCTGGTAACTGGATTGACAAAGATATGTACCATATCTTAAGATCTAGGGTCCTATAAGGTCCTATATGATTAGTGCTGGGCCACAGAATACGAGATCGTCACATAAACTGAATGATAGCAAAGGATGGTTAAAGCTGAATAGGTCCATTTGTAGAACATTTAAAACACTGTGGGATGAACTGGCGTATTTTTTTCCTTCTACCACTTACTTGATTAATAAGTTTCTGTAAGAAAAACAATCAAATACACCTGAATTAAAGAAAAATAAAGTTACAGAATTAATTGTGGCTCCTATGAAAAAGGTTTTGTGTCTGTTTGTACCAATACCTGCAAAATTACCAAGAAATACATAATAACTACATAAGCCTTGATTTAAAAAAAAAATTGGTTCCAAATTTCCCGCTATTTATAATACGAGACTGAATGGATTGACTGCTGATTCTTTCATGTCATTTAAAACCCAATTAAGAGATTTATATTTAATCAAATGAAACTATTTTGTTATAAAAATGTAGAAAGCATAAGGAAATTTCTAAATTATGCCTAAAGGAAACAGAAAAGAACTTTACTAATCCTCAGTAATGTTGAGAAGTTCATTACAGATCCCTGAATTTTGTCAAGTGGGAAGTAAACATGACTGGAGAACAAGCTTGTGCTATCATAAAAAATATGCTTCACTTATTCAGAAAAATGTAGCTGTATTTTAATTGAGTCCACAGAAACTCTAGATATACAGCACTACTGAATGTCCTCTGTTACATTCTATAAAATTCATCAAACCTCATTTTAAGAGCTTATTTTAGGATCATGGCTGGGAATTGGGGTGGGATTGATGGAGTTTAGGACTGGATTATCGGAGCTGTTGTTTAGGAAGATAAATTAGATTGTGAAACGCGGAATTAATAGCACCTTCTTATAAAGAAAAAGATTTCAAATATTCATTTTAAATAAAGAGGTAACACTTTGTAGAAAGTTATTCTGGTTTTAGGTTTCTGGCTAATGAGAACATTAAAGTTTTTTCAACCTTTTTTAGGGTTTTTTGCATGTATTCTTTTAGGTACCCCCGCACTGAAAATCCCCAATGATATCATACCACAGTGCTAAGCAGTATTATAGAAAAAAGAAAGTTGTCTGGACAAAGAGCTGTCCCCAGTTATGAGTAAACCATAATGTGGGAAATGGCACTTAAAACCCTGAGACAACTAGCCATGTTCAGTTCCCCTGCTTGAACGCTGCTCTGAACAATGCACTTGTGAGACTAATACGCTACCCAAATCCAAACAACAATATCAGAATGTAACTGCTTTTCAGTTATCTACTTTTCTACATGTCACGTACATTTGGCCAACAAGATTTATAGCATCAAATACAAGAGAAGAAAGTTCAAAGACAACTGGGTCATATATATGACCTATATACAGTTAGGGAAGAGTTGATGACAAGTATGAACATTGGGATGTGTGGAAGAGTTCAGCAAAGGAGATGACAGAATCATCAGTCCTGGGATGTTTTTTCTTAAAGACATGCTTTAGATCTTTATGTGAAGAATTAGTTTAGTCTGAAAGTAGGTAAAAATATAAAAGGTTGAGTTTGGATGGCTGTTGAGATCTCTTCTGGCCTGGAATCTGTGGATTTAACTCCCTCTATTGACTTTCTCATCCTCTTCTGCAATGAATCTTTGGGAATACAGGTTTGACTGCACAATATAACTTGTGTTTGTAGCTCCGTGCTAAGAGAATTTTAATAAAAATCTCAAACCGGGAGTATTTTAGTTGACTGCTTGTGGGATCAAGGGATATTTATTTTTCCTTCTGATGCGTAACTTGTCTCCTGTTTGCGCCTTCTACTCCACTTCCCTACAAACTATCAAATATTGATCTCAGCTGCAGATGGGATATTGGGGTTGGTTAGTGCAGCATCCTTGTTCAGAGAATCCACGTGGGTCCATGCCTGGATTGATGCTCAAAGGCACAGTATGCAAATTCCACAAATCTCAGAACAGAAATTTTCCCAGGCAGGCAAAATGGACCACCGCTCTGCTCTTTCTCCCTGCCTCACCCTGCAGCAGGTGGTTTAGTTTACCTGCTCAGATGGTTCGGGTTACAGCTTACCAAATTGATTCACTCGATTGCAGGGGTTTCAACAAAGACTGACATAAATATCATTCTTGTTCTCTGGTTTACATATTCAAGGTTTTTGATCAGAACTGTAGTGTCTAGTTTAATTAAACTAATTGGGTTTGTTAGAAGACAGACTTAATGACTGTTAGAATAAGGAAACAACCTTGGTGATTCAGCAGTCACTCTGATATAAACAGACAGAAAAAGGCAGGATAGGCTCAGCTATTACTATAGATAACTGTCTTTGGGAAGATTTTATTCCACCTTGATTCCAAGCTTATTTCTAAACCTGACTAGCAGACATGCAGCTCTGTAGACCAAACCTGCTGCTCAACAGGTTCTTTGCAACTTATTTGGCTTTCACAAAGAATGCATCATTAAATAAAACATTACATGAAAACAAACTTTAAAACCAAAATTATTCTGTGATTATTACAGCATAATAATTTTACCTGAGTCAGTAACATAAATATTATACCCTCTTACAGAATTATATAGAACCAACAATAAAGTAATTTACCATTGTGAGGCTAAATGTCCAAATTCTTATGATATTGCATGTTTTTAGAAGTAAATCTTTTCATCATGTGCTCTATCTCTAGGCAAAGAATGTGGAACACATGGTCTGCTGAAATGATTAATCCATACAATTTAAATCATAGTTTGGATGTATATATCAATATCATAAAAACAGCCCTCAGTGATGCAACTATTATGTAAATATTGCATCATCATCATCTCGGGTGTTTTTTAAGACGAAAGTAGCATTTCATATAAATAGTTTTACTAAGGCTATTGTTCATGTTTTAGGTTCAACAGTGGTAAAGGTTCTGCTCAGGATCAGAACTGCAGGAGATGCAGCTCTATACTGTGCTTGGCCTAATATATATTGTTCCAGGGAATGCCAGAGTACAGGCAAAATACCATAAAATGCAAAGAAATCAAGGCAAACCTTTCTGTATTTGACAAACAGCTTGACCCCCACCAATTCTGCAATAACTTCTCTACCTTCATCTATTGAATTGACAATGCTCTGCCACTTCCAAAATGCTACTGAATTCATTCGCAGCACTCACTGCTCCATATATATTCACATTATTTAAAAACATTCAGGGCCTTTTACATTCTAATGAAAAATTATGTATTATTTGGGGGAAGAAATGGACTAACTCCCATCCTGAATTACATCACCATCATTGAAAATCAAGCCTTAAATTGTGCTAGTGTAAGAATTTGGACCAAGATCTATATGGCCTGTAATGATTTCGCTTTCTGAAAGCAGGACACTGAATCGTGGTGGTTTACTTGATGAGCATAAACTCCTATTTCACATGTCACTGAACTTAGGCAGCTCGTCCTGTAATTTAAATTACACAGACTGGGTTGAAAGGGCAAGTTACCACATACTTTAAAGCAAACCTGAACTGTGACTAAACCTCCATGTTCCAGACACTTACCATTGTTTAGAGCCAGACTCTATTATCTTTTCTCAAAATTACTGTATCTGTAAGCAATGCTATGAGAAGTGGTATCTAGACTGCAACTGCTTTGCCAAATAAATCTTCTAAGTATTTCAAACAACAGTTGTGCGATGTGAGTCCACCGAGCTGTTTCTTTATTCTCTTTCACTAGTATTCCCCAAATGAAAATTAAATGTTCTTTCACCAACGTGAAAGACAAGACTTCTTAAAGAGAGCCATTGCACCTTACTTCACGAGGATACAATTAATATTAAGTAGGGCAACTGATGGGGACCCTGTTCGAGGGCAGGGCCCAAGGAGTTTGCTGGGGATACAGCAGCATCAGTACTCAGGCAGTTTTTTGCACAGAAAACATTGGATATTAAGGCAATCCATCAGGCTCAAAAGCGTAAGTAGCATCTAAAAAGTGAAGGAAAGAGGAGGACAGACATCCGAGCAATGCTGAAAATCTGCTCCACAATATCTAGAATAAGGAGGCCTCAGGGCAGTCTTCTGAAATTACCGATAGTGTTAACCTGAAGACCATAAATGCTTGTTTTCCCATTGAAAATATTTACTAGTTTTTGGTTTGTTTAAATAAAATACTGCTTTGCAGCACAAACAGCAGCATTAGCAAATCAGAGTTCTCCTTTTCCTTATATTTTACATTTTTTTAAATACAAACATAAGAGAAAGTTGATACCTCGCTGTCAACACATATGTCAATCAGCCTTTGCTGTACACGGTATTATTAGAACTGCAGATGGCATTTCATTAAATTGATTATAGAAAATGTCATGGTAATTAAAATAGAGAATGCTTTCTGATTTAATGAAGAGGAGGTGCTAGACAAATCTTTGTCTAATTAAGTGTTTTCTAATTAAATAAAATAATAATTTACAAAGATATTACAGATACAGACCAAATTTCAATATGCCAAATAAGTCACGTGTCAGCTGAGCAAGAGTTTCACTGCTTTTCTAAAAGTTTAGGGTCTTGATCTTAGAATCATAGAATTGTTAGGGTCAGAAGGGACCTTAAAGATCATCTAGGTCCAACCCCCCTGCCATGGGCAGGGACACCTCCCACTAGACCAGGTTGCTCAGAGCCCCGTCCAGCCTGGCCTTAAAAACTTCCAGGGATGGGGCTTCCACCACCTCTCAGGGCAACCTGTGCCAGTGTCTCACCACCCTCATGGTGAAGAACTCCTTCCTAACGTCCAGTCTGAATCGACCCATCTCTAATTTTAATCCATTCCCTCTAGTCCTACCATTACCCGACATCCTAAGTCCCTCGCCAGCTTTCTTGTAGGCCTCCTTAAGATACTGGTAGGTCACTATAAGGTCTCGTCGGAGCCTTCTTTTCTCCAGACTGAACAACCCCAACTCTATCAGTCTGTCCTCATAGGAGAGGTGCTCCAGCCCTCTGATCATCCTCATGGCCTTTCTCTGGACACGTTCCATAGTAGTCCTTTCAAAAGAATGTTTATTCTATACTAGTTTTATAATGTAAACTGTGACTCTTCTAGGCAATCTTTCATTATATAGAAGATCCCCTGTTCAAAATACCTTGCAAAGTTGTAGGCACGGTTAATTCCTGTACATTCTGACTTCTACAGGCCTTCTACTTCCCTTCTAACGCCCAACACAAATGAACCAAAAACCAGGTGGAGATCTTACAGCACAGTAGCTACAGAAACAGAAGCAGCACAGGCACAGTAGCATCCCACCAGAGACAAGCAAATTAGCTCTGCTGAGAAGGTGGACTTTTCAGTTATTACATGGAGCTAAATTAACATGAAGACAAGAGCCTGAGAGAGCAGATCTGTTATGCTAATATTAATGGAATAATCAGCCTAATCAAAAATAACCTGGTTTTTTTTTTTAATTATGCTTTATGATATGTTGTATATTTGTGCGGAATTGGGTAACTAGCACAAACTGGGAGCACAGGCGTTTGCACAAAACCTATGCTCCTTCTTTCTTCAAATCCAGAATAAAGTGACTCTGGATTGGTCCAGATAATTCAAATCTCCATCCTTAACCAATGTATCCTCCTCTTTTCCTAATCTTATTGTCAGATATCGTACCGAGTCTTGCTCATCTCATGCCAGTTTTCAGTGGTCCCGATTACTTTGGTATATCAATATATGAAAATCTTCAACACTCTCAACAGTCACTATTAATTTACAAAATCACAGATTTCTTCTCTATCATGCAATTGCACAGGATCCTGCCTCATTATTACAACTGCTGATATCCCCCTGCCAGCACTTCAGACTGGACAAAGGAAGTAGACAGCTCTTGAATATTAATAAATCCGCTGAGGGATTGATTTACAAGAACAAAATACAACAGTGAAATATACCATGGAGTTAAACTTGCATTCTTGAGTTTGAACTGAAGCAGGTGAGGAAAAATTCACTGCAGAGCTGTGGGTGGCAATAAAGTGTACAGCGACCACCAGCCACAGGTAGTCTGTGACCAGCTCAGCTGGAAGAACACGACTGTCTGCTGCCTAAACAAGTCATTTCTGTACATGTTAGAAAGATGTAAACACAAGGGAAGGAGCTCAATTACTTCACAGGACAACAAAGATATAGCTAGATGTATTGAATGCATGTAATCATGGAGAATGTAGGTAATAAGGTCCCAGTGACTGTACTGGGGCTCTACCCAGACACGCTGTGGAATACAGGCATGCTGTCAGTTTAGTTTTCACAGCAAAACTAAATCATCACACCCAGGGTTTTGAAAGATACATTCCTCTTCTCTGTACTGCCACAATAACACAAAGCTGTTCTAATTTAGAAATTCCAAAGTTTTTCCTACAAGTTTACCAATTTATTAACTGGTAATGTAAATTGCCACCCTGTGAGGACTTTGGCCCTGCCAGCCATGGCAGATACCAGAAATAGCTTGCTGAAGCTATTTCTTCTCCAGTCTTCCTGGATGGAGAAATTTTCCTCCAGTTCTCTTCTACTCCCCTGGGACTCTGCTTGGGAGTGAGCACAGCACCTCCACATAGATCTGCTCACTCAGAAGTCCCAAATCCAGGCTGCCCCAGCAGGGTCTGTCTCATTTTCTCGATTTCAAGAGCACGCTCAGAGTAACACAGCTATAGCGGAGTTCCAGCTTTCTGAAATGGTCAATACACCACGTGACAGCAAGATGTTAACTTACATCATTTACGGAGCTGTCTAACAATTGCAAAAAGTTGAAAGAAAATAGCAGTTATCCTATAATTAATCTCCTATCAGAAGTAATAAAAGTCTCCTTCACTTTAGAACACAACTGGACAAAGCACTACAAAGCAAATGAATAAAAATAAATGGAAAAGCAAAGACTTAAGTGTGTACTAGCATAAATGGGAAGCAGCTATCTAACCCAAAGGGCAATCAGTTGATGGACTAAGGCACAAGATTTGACTATTTTTCCATTCTTCCTCAACACTTTCCCCATTCTACTTTTTTTGATGCAGAAAGCTCCATCTGTATTTCTGTCATTACTGGGAGGAAAATGTTAGGGATATTCATTTTCTCCCCTAGAGCAAAGCACTAAACATGATTTCATGGTGTTAAAAGCTAGGATAATAGACTTGAGTCTATTAGTCTGTTCCAATTTGTTTGAAATGCAATTAACAGTAAATCATCACCAAGGGGAGGGGAAGGGGCAGTATTCATGGCAGACACAGCGCCTTCCTAAGAGGCTACATCACTGCTCATGGGCCATGCGACCCCAGTGAGGTCCACTGGGTTACTACTCCTGGATACCTTATGGCACCTACACTTTTATTTAGCTGTTCTCTCTGTAAAAAATAAAAATAAAAAATATAGGGACTTCAGATTGGAAAATGTGCTGTACTTAAGGTGCTAAAAAATTTAAAGAGTAAGGAAAGTTGTACCAGCACTTTGGTTTTCTCACCCCACATTGTGCAATGATGGTGATACCTCAGACACTGGTGTAGATGTAATTTTGCCAGACCGGAACATTCCACCATTTCCTAAATTTCCCATAAAACTGCTCAGCTTTCAAACTACGTGGAAACATTTTTGGTCATGGATAAAAAAATAATCTCTGGTTGCTCTCTTGCATTGCACCGAGGACCATTACTAAGCCAGCTTGGCTATGGACTCGCCCAGCTGTTCCCCAATTAATGTACATGTCCCTGGCCTATTGAGACAATTAGGGAACAAATTGTCAGTCTCAGTCACGCATTCTATACCAGCCTCTTCCCCAGAGAGATAACAAGGTATCTCAATACAGCAGCACTTCTCTGACAGCCTCAGGAGTTGACCTTTCTGCTGAGACTCTCAAGAAGACAAGCCAGACGGGACACAGACGGCTTTGCTTTGGAATGAGCAGCGTGGCCCAGGCCAGATTTCACACAGATTACTGAATTGGCAAGACTGCACCTTCAGAGAAGATACAATGATTTCAAGGACTAAACAATTACATGCTTCTCTACTCCTATATAGTTTTAATTTCAACCTGTAATAGAAATGTGAACTTCCTGTGCCTCTCAAGCACTCCTGAGAGCTCATGATCATTCCTACTTCCATGGTGCTCTAGATGCAACTGGCATTTCATAGACAAGCCCCGCAAGTGAGAAAAATAAAATTCAAGGGCTGTGTACATATCACAGTAAAAGACCAATCTCTGGAGCAACTGCGGGGCTGCAGACTGTTCACCCCCTTTTGTCCACATGAAGGCGTCTCAGCGGGTTCATTCAGCCAGAGCCAATGGCTCAGTGCCTCCCATCACGCTCAAGCTTGGGGCTTGCAGTGAAGAGATCACAAGTATAATACTGAAGAGTCCTCAGGACTGTCCTTCACAAGCTGCGTAATGTAGCCCTTAAGAATCTAGCACCCACAGCAGAGGACATCAGGCAAATGAGGTTATAGTGTAGGATTTCCAGGTTTACGCTGACAATGCTGATGCTTATTGTTTACCACTCTCCAGCTAATTTCTGTAGTACATGGAAATTGTGCTAAGTAAACTTCATCTTGAAGAAATTATAATCAAAATAGAGGATACAGAGCATGTGATTATGCAATGTAATATCTAAGCCCTAAGTGAGAGCAAGGATAGTCTAGAGTCAGATTATTCTCTACTGAAGAAACGTGTAGATGTTTTTTTGGAAAACAAGTATTCACAGGCACTTGAAAGGTGAAACAAATACATGTATACTATCAAATTAGTTTTACCCAGATCTTATGTTTCATTCAGGATGGGATGAACTTCTACCAATGTATCATAACTGTCCAACTTTAGTCAATGAAACCAGAAGACAATACATTATGTCCCAAAAGCAAAAATGCCTATTAATCCCATTAAATACCAATTTGCAGAGTATGATGGTGGCAAATAACATTCCCATTCAGTGCTCTATTGTCCTTAATTTTTAATGACTATTCCTTTCTTCAGAATAAGCATTCTACTGTAATGGAAACAACAATCACCAAATTTACCATGCCTGGCATTACTATTATAAGACTGCATCACACACACAAAAAAATTACCTCATTAGCCATTAGACAAGCAAACTCTTCTCTGTAATGAATGGGTTGACTGTCTTGAACCTTGGCCCATAGTCAATACGGGGAGAGAATAATCTAAGACTGAAAATAATGCTGATTATCTGCTGGAGTGTGTCATAATACTCAACGACCAGGAGAATATTTAATTCTATCCAGACTAATTGGATGGCTCTCCACTGCCTTTTCCATGACTAGTACATCACAGAGGGCATCCCCTTTTCACAAATGGTACTGGATCTTCAGTCCTCATCAAAACAAGGAAAATATTAAACAGACAAAAATGCTTTGTATTTATTTACTAATATGAAAAGATATTAATAACAGAAATAGAGATGGTTTCTTTATGAACACACGGTCTCTTTCTTGAGGCCCTGCAGATGGGGATGCAAGCATCCTCCAGTGCCGCAAACTGGAGGTTAACCCCCACTGCCACTGGGGTTAAATGCTGCTATTTTGGCTAGGTGTGAACAAGGCGTCTCCACAGCTCAAAGTCTGAGCCTCTACCTCTAGAAATAGTTATATCATATCAACTGGATGGTAATAATGTACAGTATTTGAGAGGGCGAACATGCAGTAGAAGGGATTGCTAATTATCTGTGAAATTCAATGCCCTCTATTTTTTATTACTTTGTGAGAGTATTTGCTAACTATTGAGTAGCAAAAGGTAAAAATTTGTTATCTTAGATATGTAATTTAAATCTACTCTGAAATTCTGACATATGGAAAACAATAAGACATATTTCACAACTATCAATTTGCTGCCACTGAAAATGAAATTAAATTTAAAAATATGATGCTGAATAGCAAATTAAGTATCTGTGTGCAACAGAAATTATTCTTATTTTAATAAATATTCATCATTATGGCAGTAGGTACAAAAAATTCAGTAAGCCACTAATGCATTTACTCTCAGCGCTTTTCAGCGAGATATTTACCATGTGCTTCAATTTCATTGCACTGAATCCAGCAGCTTTGCTAGAATTTCGACATCTTTGTTAAAATCCTGGCTGTACTGGAGTTAATGAGAGTTTGGCTTCACAGTGCAGTGGACCCACAATTTAGCAGGTGCAGCTAAATGTCACAGAAATACACAATTGACAGGAATTGTGTTTTTTTTTATTTTATACTATCAAAGGATAAACAAAACATTCTAAGTCATTATAAAAATAAACAAAAGCAGGCAATTTTCTGTTCACACTTAATTTTTTAACCTGCTTTTTTCCAAAATAGCAGGTGTCTCATTCTGATTTACGAGAAAAACATGGTTGATTAAATGAAGATCATTAGCTCTTGATAATTATCATGCAACCAGTAAC
This sequence comes from Larus michahellis, assembly GCF_964199755.1. Lineage (NCBI taxonomy): Eukaryota > Metazoa > Chordata > Aves > Charadriiformes > Laridae > Larus > Larus michahellis. Next base: position 51,500,874 of record NC_133902.1, read on the forward strand.
ATATAAATCACATCAAGGCACTGTTTTGTGATTTTATTTGCATCTTTTTATGAACCTAAAATACCAGTCTATATTAAATTATTTCTACTGATCAGTAATCTGGACTTTGAATAGAAATTAGACATTCAAAAGTCACATGTGCCATTAAATTTTTGGCCTAGAAGTATTAAATCCTGTGTATCTAAATTTAACTTATGAAATGCAAGCATTTTAGAGGCCTTGTTTTCATACGTTTTCATTACCTCCCATACTATTGGAGTTCTTGTGAAATACCCATGCTAGCTAATTTGAAAATTAAATGGTGGGAGTGTAGGTCCCTAATCAACATAGATATGGAAACACAGATTTGGCACCAACATTTGAAAACACTGGCAGAATCTCCTTTGGCATTCATTTGTTTTGGATATCATTGTCTAGTCTGGACATGTAATTCCACTGGTCTGCTGAAGCGTGGGGAATTAGACAGGCAGTGCCAGTAACTGGGGGATCACCAGGACAGTGCTTATCTTGATCCAGAGGGTCCTGTCCCACATGGCACACTCAGTGCAAGCTCCGTAAAAGTAGGAAGCGGGTCTGGAGGATGAAATGACCTAGGAAACAGTCACACGCTCAGGATGCAAACAGAAAACTCAGACCTAAAGCTCAAACTCATACAAACAACCCTTCTGATGAAAACAGATCAACTAAAGCCCCTCATACTGGCCTAGAAAGGATTCTGGTTGTGTTTTGGAGCACTCGTCAGCAGATTTTATTTGGCTCAAAGACGAAGTCTTAGTTCCAAAGGGAAAAAGACACAAGCAATTAAGTTTCTGTCTTAACATTATCTTAATGTGCTTTACTTTACTTCAAAATTACAAAGGTGACATGTTAGTTAGGGACACTTTGTGCAGCTCACCTATGCAATTAATTTAAAATAAAATGTAGCTCAATGGCAATATTACAACAAGAAGAACATCAAGGAAAGGTTGAACAATGGCACTCGTGGCAAGCCAACAACTGTTCTCTAACAGCGTGAACATCTGGTGGCAATTTCACTGCATGTTGCCCACAAAAGGAGCAGCACAGATCTGCTCCAGGTGTGACATACAAGTGAAACAATAGAACTTTTTTCCATACTTTAGTCATACGTTAATTTCAAAGAATAAATATTTAAATTACGGTTCCAAATTTATCCGACCAATTATTCTGGGGAATTACGCTACTTACCTGCTTCTGATCAGATAATTCAAGCAATTAATCTTTTATTTTCCATTTGTATTATGCTCCCCTTTCAGATTAACATCGTTATTGATTTTATTAGTTTCTGGTCTTCCCTAAGTAGAAGTGTCAATTGAAATGCTAACTTCATTAGTTAATCTATACTTGCTCAATAACACCTTTAGACACGTAGAAATTATTCTAGTAAAAGTTTAACACACCTGTTCGTATATTTTTAATTTTTACACCCAAAAAACCCAGGAAAATAGTTGGAAGGATTGGATAAGATAGATGATGAAAAGTGAAAAATATATACCCAGTGCTCGTAATCTATAACTATTAAAATACATGGATCCATAATCAGCACCATTATGTCATGAGGAATCCCTGAACAGAAACCCTTGCTTTTTCTCCTCTACTCCATTACCAAGGATGTATTATTACAGGGCATGGAAGAAGGGCTGATCCACAAACATTAACAGCAATGAAATTTGTTTTGGTGTAACTGTGCCTTTGGCAGAACATCCCTGTTTTCAAACCTAAATATTTTGCTTTGGAAGAATATTAAGTACCTTGCTAAATGAGAGATATTAACTTTATTTACATTTATTAATTTTTATCATCTTTATTAAACATTTTCCTGATGCTGAATTTGTCCAACAGATTTTGCTCTATTATTTTCATTTTCCATGCAATTAAAAAAACCCCTCATGCACCAAATCAGGACATAGATGGAAATATTCCAACTTTTTCCAAATGCAGATCACTTTCAGTAGTTCTAAACACAAATTTTATTCTAGTTTACAGGTTTAGATTTCAGTCACTGCAGGGAAACTACTTAGCAGTTCCATGTACTCACCTCCAATACATAAAGTGGATTTCGTCTTCCAAATTAAATATTCCAACTATATAAAGGCTGGACAGCCAGAACTGATGTAAAGAGAATAAACTGCATTCATTATACACAGCAGATTCAGAGATTTCAAGGCCAAAAGGGCCCATTATGGCCTGCTCTCTTGAATTCTTGCAGAGCACAGATTACAGGATTTTGACGTGCAATTCCAGCACCAGGCCTATAATTTCCTGTTGGGTTTTCTTTTTATAAAAGCATGCAGACTTGCTTAAACACTTTAATGCAGAATCCACTGTATCTCTTGATATTATAATATGACCTGACAAAAGAGAAAAACAAACCCTACCATGATGCCATTAACACCTTACCTAAAGACAGACCTTTCACTATAATAATACCCGGGGGAAGTATCAATAAAAGAAATCCACTTAATTTTACAGTGTAATGTGAAACACACTAAGCAAATGCCAGAACTTAAAGCCTATTCTGCTCTGTTCTGTTCCGTGGAGCGCACTGCTCTTTGAATCCAGTTTGTGTCACTGAAACAATCACTATTAGGGTAAAAATACAAAATTCTATCTAAACTTATCCAGCGTACTGCAAACATACCTGTGCGAACTGGCCCAACACTGTTGCTTCAGCGTTTTGCCATTCAAGGCCTTAGCATAATCACTTCAACCGCTTCATTTCCCCTAATCCATTATAGGAAAGAGCCTCAAATACTTCCCCTTTGATTATCATAACTTTGCACAGAAGAAACATATTTGTGCTATATATTACACATATAAAGAAAAAGCAAATGATTATACTTGCAAGTCCATCAGGATCTGTGCTTTCCAAAATGATAAAGGGCTCAGAGAAATACAGTTTAAAAATTTATGGAAGCAGGTTTCCTGTAAATGTCCCTACCCAGCACTGACAGCAGAGATACCTATGATCAGCTGTTGCTGCCCTGCTCAGAGCCATGGGAGGGTTTTGGACTCAAAAGTCTCAGTAAATAGGATCCAGCCAAGAGGGCTGTAACCACCTGTAGGGACAGGCTACGTCTCACAGCTGCACAGCACACTGGCAACAGAGATATTCCACTTTTTACATCCAAGAAAAGAACCCACAAACAGAGTTTCCTAGGAAGAAACTACTTGCTAGGAAGAAAATAGCTACTGTATTTGAGGATGGATGTCTTGTTCCAAGCTCGGGCCGAGAACCCTTGGCCTGATACCAACGACTCTGAGAAAGAATTTTCATGTTTCTTACTCAGCAGAAGGGCAGAGGAAGAAAGCTTCCAGGCTCCCCTCGGCATAACCTGGTTTGGGGGAAATGACAGGAGAGGAGAGAAGTGCTTTAATTCTCACTTCAAAAAGAAAAAAAAAAAAAAAAAACACGAAAGTAGCTAGCTCTTGGCAAGAGCAAGTTACTTATTCCCTACAGCAAGGAAAGCAGCTGGGAGAAAACGGTAACTTTCAAAATATTTGAAACTCATCACTGGCAAAGTTTGGCACGGCTCGGCTCTGGCTCTCACTGCAGGACTTAATCCCTGTTCTTCCTACCTCTAGGAAAAATATTGGGAGTATACACAAAATCATGCAAAGAAAAATATATTCAGTATTTTCAGTAAATAAGCAATAATTACAGGAGTACCTATGGGACATAATTTTATTTCTAGCTCTGAAAAAACAGGCAAAAAGCTATCATCCATGCTTCTGCAGTCTTACAGCCAATTAAACACCCTCCTTCTGAAATACCACAAGGCAATGAAAAAAAAATTCTAATGTAATAAATAACCTGCATTTCATTTTTTTAACATGCTAGCTTTTTAAGACAAAAAGCCCTTGAAATCCTTCAGAACGGAGTTATTTCCAAGTACTGGGTTTCTTGGTACTACTTTTAATTAGTATCTGAGATTCCATTACAATTATTTTTCACATGTGAAATAGACAGCTGGTTATACATCTACCTGAGGGTGGGATAAACAGCACAATGCTAGCACATCCTAACATAGTTACATGTTAAAGTCTTGTGGCATCTAACACTATACCATTCTGGGGTTTTTTTACAACATTGCATTTGATCAGTAATTAACATACAGCATTATAAATTCAATAAAAAGGCCCTACAAATAACTACCGAATGGTAATTAGGTACCTTGTGTAGACCACATCATGATTTCCTGCATCCTTGTAGAAGAGGTAAGATAACACTCATCCTCTTTAAGACGATACTCATCCTGTTGTGAAGTTCTTCTACTGTCTGCCTAATAAGGTACCCTTAAATATTCGATATATATGTCCAATTAACATCAATCACATCATGTAATAATGTGAATATACATCACATACCAAGAAAATAGTATCAATTCCACTACTTCATGTACAGGTCATTTAAAAAAATACAATTCGTATAACATTAACGTGAAGTCAATGATTCTCTTCTAGGTAGCAATTTTAAAATGTAATTCCTACTAAAATGATGATTCTCATGCAAAAGAAGCCAGAGCAGCATTAAGCATCATGAGACTAAGCAGCCTCTGAGGTGGCTGGTGGAACAGAGGCAGGAGCACGGGCTCACAGCGGAGGAGAAGGACGGCAGTCGCAGTGGCCCAGGCACGTCTGTCCGGGAAGGGCTCATCTCTCAGACCAGATCCTGAACCTGCGCCCACCTAGCACAGCACTGGTCACTTAATCCAGATCATGAATTCAGATGGATTTATTCGTGCACTAGAGATGGTTGACCAAACTAATATGTATTTAATCAATATAATTAACAACATGTTTCAAAAAGTGGAAAATAGTGATTGTTTTTCCTTTAAATAGGTTTTTCTTTTCTAATTATACTTTAATGACTGTTTTTGTAAATGTTAAATGAATCATTTCACTAATATGGGGGTTTAGAGGAAATGTTAAAATACTTAATACATTGGGGCAATTTCTGACTGATAAGTCAGAAGCAAAAAACACTGAGAGTAAACCCCAACACAGACAAGGGCAGTACTTTCTACATCACTTACACGGTGCTCACATCCAGAGTTCTTTGCCTGTCACTCTGAGCAACCTCAGCTATAAAAGCACCCTGCCTAGCTTTCCATCCTTTGAGTTAGAAAAAGATTGCCTCAACAGCTTGGGCACAGAAACAGATCTCTCATAGTACTTTATTTTATGATTGTTCGTGGTGTTATCAGTTATTATGATAGGTTTATTTATGCCTATTTATTATATATATTTATTTATGTCTATATACTGTAATAAAGATTGAACTGATATATGCAAAATACTTGAGCTCAGATAGACAAAGGAGGACTAGAGTCATTCCTTCCCGTGAAAGTGGAACTAGAAGAGGAAGTCTGCATTGCATTTGATGCGATAAATTGTTATCAAGTCTAGAAGAACACGTAAGAAAACATGTTTCTAGCTTTTTCTTCTGCAGACATTTTTGCCGTAAGAGGTGCTCTTTCCCATAGCCCTAGGTTTCACCAAGCAGAAAGTTAAAGCGTTTACTGTTAGTTTAACTCTTGGATCACTTCTTTTTGTCATTCTTTTGTTATTTTTTCACCAAGTTTCATGCCATTTACATCCAACTTCTTCCAGCTAAACTGAAGGCTGGAAGCTAAATGGGAAGAAACACTTTATTGAGTCTGTTACCTGAAGACAATTCCAGAGCAACTCATGCAGTCAGAGAGCAGGGACGCTGACACTGATGCTGAAGGGACTGTAAAAGTCTGACCTCTTCCACATCATGATATTAATAAAACAATAGTATCAAAAAGCCAGAAATTCTTCTAAAAAGGCATTAACAAGTAAGAAGACATATATATGCAAAGCAGAGGGTACCTTAGAGGAACATATTTAACAGTAATAAACGGTGTGCATGCTTCTATACCTCATTAATACTATGGAGGAATTCATAGATTCAATTTTGTTTGGAGAAGATCATATGAACGTATTAAAGATGACACAGGAACTGATAAGGAAAAATTTTAATCAGATATAAACAAAATACAGTAATAAAGGAAGGATTTGTCTAAGTTTTTATCTCTAAAGCTTATAGCTGGAAGGAAATGAATTACAATCACGTGCAAAAAAGAAAAAGAACACCCAGTTGTCAGAAATTCCATATCACAAGCAGAGAGTCAGTAGTTGTATCATGTTATACAGCCATCATATAGAAGAAGAAAAGGAGAGGCCCCTACACTGAAGTACATTCAGTGCACAAAATGCATTTCCAAATGTGCTGCTTCTTGGTTGGCAGTATCTTCTACAGGAGCAATAGATGAACTCTCTTATTTGTATGCAGACTGGAAAAGATTTGGGGACTAAGCTGCAGAAGATAATTATCATTGCCTGTGACAGAACCAGAATGGACATTTACAATCCAGATCAAAAAATAAAAGTTTGGTATTTACTCGCTCCTATACACAACGTGGCAAAATTCTTTCATACATTTGGTTGTTAAGTTCACCAGTCACTTCCTTAAATAAATCTTTTCCCCTCAAAGGAAACTACTAACACTAAGAAAGAATTTTCCTTTCATTACAGAAGACATAAGAGACTGTTTCAGTTCACCAACTGGTGATTCCTGTAACACAGAGAAACACACAAATTCAAAAACTCTTTAATTTTGCATTCAGTCAACATTAAGAGCTATTGCTGGTCGTGGACGATCCGTGCAGGTAATGTCTAAGCATTACGGGAAATTCACAGACAGAAAATAGAAGGCGCTACAGTAAAAAGTCAGTTAACTTGACTTCAAAAGGAAATACATACTTACAAGCAAACATTTCACAGTCTCTTCAAATCTAAAAGAGACAAAATGAGCTGACAAACCTTTCCTTTCTCATACTGCAATTTTTCAATAAATGGAAAAGATAATCTGAGTGTCTCCCCTAGACAATCGTCAGGAGTGATCCTGGAACAGATCCCAGCAAACCTTCGGCAAAGATGAAGGTGTTGGAGTCTGCATGCCAAATCAAGGACTTAGTCATAAACACATTAGAGTGGGTGGCTGCACAAGGATAGCATTTGTACGTGAAGTATAAATAAACGGTGGGGAAGCAATGTTCTCTCTTGAATCATGTAACAGTTGCTTTGATAGAATTATGGTGGCAAATGACAAGAAGGGAAGTTTGGTGACTTCCATGCTGCTACGGCTAGAAAATGAAAATGGGCATTTCCTGCAGAAGCAATAACACATCAATTGAGTGACTTTCCTCACTGGCTTTTTGTAATCTTGCAATGACTTGAACCTCATTATTTGCTATGTGCAGCACTTTATATAGTGCTACATGTAATATCTCCATTGTATTTTTGTTTTTTAAAGATACATACTAATCAACTTAATATGGTGTATGATATCACCAGGCAAACTTCCCATTCAGTAACGCAATTTCAAGGGTTTTAATACATGTATTTATCACTTGGTGTTTAGTTCTTAACTGCACATCGTATTTCTTAGCACAGATTACCCCAGTATTGATTTAAGGTAGCAGCACAGGCTATAATTATTTAAGTAAAAGACCCAGGGCACTGAGATTAAACTTGCTTTGAGACAAAATACTACATCCAGCTTAACTAAGTACCCGTGTCAATAACCCCTGCAGGTAACAGTGGTAGTCCAAGAGAGCCCAAATAAGTGCTTATAGCTTGCAATTCAGCTTTGGCATTCTGAAATGCTGAGGACATTATCTGAAACCTTCCGGTGATCCACAGAATTGAGTTTTACTCGCTGCAGATTGTATACTGTGATTTGCATATCATTCACATGCTAGCCTTTAATATTTCTTTTAATGGGAAGGAATATCTTTTATGACATGTATAGCAGATATACCGTTAGCACTTCTTCCCCAGGTGTGAAAAACAGCAATCTTAGCACTGAGTATAACAGAAGCAGTGCCATTGTAATGTACTTTAAACTCCCGTTTTTATTTTAATGGTGCCCTATTTTTACTGATATTTTTATAGAGATAGAGGAGACACCTGACTTTTCCCTAGACATGTAGCGATGACCGAAGATTCCTGCACCTTGAATTTCTATCAATACTGACTGAGAGGTTGAAGACAGAAGTCTGAAAAAGCTGCACAAATGGTACAATGATAACTGACAACAAGGTGGAAAGAAAAAAAAAGAAAGAATGTAGCATAGCATAAATTTACAGAGTCAGAAGTCTTCATAAATTTTGCCAAAGGATTACTTTGCAGTTCTAAAAGAGAAGTTATCTCAATAGCAGAAGTTAGATGTACCTTGGAACTGGGTGAACCAAATTTAGAGTCTGATCATTAGGAAAGTATTTTGCAGAAAGGAAAGAGGAAAAAAAAAAACCACTTAAATTAGCTTTTTGAAAATAAAGGGTTCAAGCTGTTTGCTTCAGATGGAAATGTTTTAGTACTATGCCTTCTAACATATCAGGTAGAACAGTCACCCGGTAAGCATGAAATTCAGGTTCAAATAACCTCACTGCCAAGTGCAGTGGCTTTATTGTAGGAAGCAGAATACAACTGACCTTACAGATAATCTGTCCCTCTCTTAATCTTTGAGTGGGTGGGTCCTAACTTTTCAGACTGCTTGATCTGAAAAGACTTACAAGATGTTTACCACATCTCTAAAAAATGTCCCAAACACTACAAGATATCCTTTCCTGCTTCATGAATTGTTCCTAAAACCCTTTATGCATCAGATCTTTACATTTGTTCAAAATAACTAAAAGCCTCGTTTACCTCAAATAAAGTTTGGCATTTGATGAAAATCCTTAAGCATCCTGATCTTTGAACTGATCCACAATCAGCATTTTACATACGTCTTGCCTTAGTTCAGCTGCTATAGTAAAACATTCATTCACTGCAGTCAGTTTTTCTGCTGCAAACCCTCGTAGTAATGCCAGAAAGGACAAAACACAGTCACTTCAGCACCAACAACAGCCAAACCTTGCTTTAACACCAACGTGTGCTTTGCACACATCTCTCGAAAAAGAACTGAGAACTGCTAGCATGCCTTGAATCAATCAGTCCTGTGAATGGAGAGGCAGAAAGGACTTCCAGACAGGCTCCAGCCGTACAGCTGCTGAAGCAATCATACTTGTCACCCTAATTTTCTCAGTTTTATTCAAGAGGAACAATTAATTCATAGAGATGGCAACACCATACATACATTGCATGCAAAAATACAATGTATATGCTTCTCTGGAGATGCACTAAAAAAAAGCTATGATGAAGTCTAATACTAGCTTTAGGATAAAAAACCAGTATATTTCCATAGGCAACATAAATACATACGCTATTGTATATACACACGTAGTACCTGCAAATTTCTGTTAAGAGAGTTATATAGGTGACTATATTCCCTTGTTAATTTGTATGATTAAAAGCCTTGTGCTGTAGTGACATTTCCCTTGACAAGCCTAAGGAAGAACAACTGTGTAAGTGGCAGCAGAGAACAAACAGCAACTCTTTCTAAAAATTAGACTGCCTTTAAATAGATTCAAGTGCTTTTTCAGCATGTTTCTTTTTCATATATACCATAGGTCCACAAGCAAGACTTAGGATGTCATTGTGATCTATACTACCTCTGCCTCTCACAGTAAACAGCAGTCATAACTCCTCTTTGATCAGGGAGAAGAGAAGGAATTTTACTGAAAATTCAGAGGTTTTGCTACTTCTAGCATTTATCTTCTTTTCCTCAAATCCAGCTATGATTCCTTCTTTTTTTCCTTATATTACCATACTTCCTTTAGAAGAGTATGACAAAAGGGCCACTATTCATGTAAATGAAAGAGCGTCTTATTTTGATTCATAATGGCAGTCAAACATACATTATGAGCTAGGACATCACCCTAGCTAGTAGGCCTCATAGGTTCACATACGTAAAATCAGGCATTGACGGTATCTCTGGGAGTCATGGGGCCAAAGCCCAGCCTTCAGAAGTACTTCCAGAGAACTCAGCGAGCTTTGATTCAGTCCCACGGGCCCTCACTTGCATCTCCTTAGTAAGGAAAGCCGAAGTCTTAATACCTGCTGGCACGTATCTGAACAAACAGCATTCCTGAAGGGAGCACTGATTTATGAGGAAAAGTCCCACTGCCCACAGCGATACCACGTCAAGTACCAAATGTTTGCACTGGGGTTCCAAAGCAACTCATTATTTTTCCTTTTATTCTTACATCAATATAACTTTCAGACTTTGAAATTATTAAACATTTTAAAGTCCCAAGTAGATTATTAGAAGCTCACCTTTGAACTTTACCAAATCAGCAGTAGCTGATGCATCTCCAAATGTTAACACTATAAATAATCACACATATGAAAACAAATTTCTGGTCATATTGAGCAGCATTCTTTATAAAATCTCCTGACAAATAAGTAAACATTAGACCACTTTAGGGTTGTCTGGTTTGCATTTTTTTCATAATAATGATGGAGGACTGGCCTGAAACATTTTTCATGTCAGTTGTTCTAATGTCTACATACAAATAACAGTTGTGGTGTGAACATGGCTCTAAAAGTTTAATCTGGATTGTATCTAAATTAATGGAAAGATTCTTTTTGTCCTCATTTGGAGACATGGATCAAGCCTCACCACTAAAATAAGATGTTTTAAGAAATTATTTATGTAACCCAGGACATGTTATTTACAAGAAAAGAGAATATCACTAGTGTTACCTTTACTGTCCCAAGTGTGCAACAGACCTCACCCCTGTTTGGGATAATGTCTGGAATGGCCTGATAAAGGAAACTGTTGAGACAAATAGCTTTTCACTGCCACTGAAGGAGATGAGATAGATTTTAATGGGCTGCTTAATAAAATCTTGATATATAAATAGTAACATTATTTTAGAATTGTGAAAAGGAAGCAGAGGCCTACTTGTGCGAGCTGCTAAGCTAATCTCAGAAGTAGCTAAAGACCATACTATCCACGGGTTAAGTTACTGGCACGCCACAGCTTCCAGTATCCACAAAAATGGGAAAAATATATGATCAAACAGAAACTATCACACACCTCCTCTTCCTTCACCAAGCCTCTTTACCTCTTTTTACCTCCTTACTTGTGAAAAAAGCTAACAGGTACTCAGGAGTCAACATAAATTATAACTTTACTGATCAGTACTTCCTTAGAAGGCATTGAAAAAACCCACCTACTTATAAGTAGAATGAAACACACAGAAACATCCTAAAAGTTATAAAATACGATTCACTGGTCTGTGAAGAGAAGAAGTAGTCTGCGTTAAATAAAGCTTCATGAATGATTCACAAGGCCCAGATTTTCCTCTATTTCCAGCAGTGTTCTCAAGCCAGTTTAATATTTCTAGGTAAATAATTCATGCTACTTTTGTTTCTAGCAATAACGCCTTCTCAGAAACGCTGGCTGCACAGTATGCTGGGCTCTTTCCCTGGACTTCCAGGCTGTGCTGTCTGAAAGTACATCACTTAATTCCACTACCAGAAGTGATTATCACCTTTTTTTTTTGAGCATGAACATAGAAGAATGAATAATGACCAAGCTTTTCAGACATAGTTTCAGCTATAATACATGAAAATGGCCATGAACACAGAAAAGTAAAGTTTGTATCTGTATATTAGATACACAGTCACCACAAATGATGGAATGTTTCTTTGAGTAGACAGATAGTGAGAACTGAACACTCAGTATTTCCAAGGACAGTCCCACTATAACGAAGAAGAGCACAGAAAGGTTTGAAATGACATTTGTGTTAAGAACGGCCTCCTATATATACGCTTACCTCTTATCCTTTACAAGGATAAAGTTTGCAAGTATTGATGCTCTCCTTCTCAAAAAGTGTCTTTATATATGCCACTTTCTGACTCGCTGTGAGGAAGGCAATTATTTTACAAAGATTGTTATTTAGCAGGTTTTTACTTTCATCCTGAAAAAGATCTTCCTCCATAAGATAATACAGTACCGCTGTATCCTACAGCATACTAGCTGTGATAGAGCTGTAAAAAATCAGTTACAAGCTTATAGCTATTAAAACAGACAATTTTAGAACATTAAAAAGGTAACATAGTTTTACACATGGATTCTTAAGTATAATTATCACACACGGGTTCAGCTACCAGAACAAGCAGGGAAGAATACCTTTTCTGAATTCTCTGCAGTATTATTTTTATCTTCCAAAAAACGGTGGGAGACTTGAAATCTCAGGGTCTTATAATGGGAGTAGGTTTGGGCCATCATGCATACCAGCGATTATCCCAGTCACTGCAGTGATTTATACTGGCGCTGTAACATGGAAGAGTAAGGAACCATCGTGTTTCTTGCTGTTTGTTTCCAGAAGAGCACAGCAGTTGTTCACAATGACTACTCTTGTTATGTTTCTCCCTACTAGTTTTATGTCACAAACTAAGATGCAAAACCACTATGATCCATCCATGATAACGGTTGCAGAACTACAGTGTGTTTGCATAATGCAGCTATTATGTCACTCAGACATGCATGATATCCCAAATTGGGAGGGAATACAAGTACTCTGAACACAATTGAAACCCTGTTCACTCTGATCAATAGCAGTAAGTGGGCTGAGATCTATCACGCAAAGCTCAGTATCAAGCATAATATTAGCATTGCAGTGATCAAGTGCACACACAGATAGAGGAAAACTTGAGGCGGGAGCTAAAGCTGAGGGCTCTTTTATTACTTGAAATGCAACCAAAGCAGAGATTAAAAAAAAAGTTATCTTCAATAATATTTAATATGTATGTTTTATGTATGTTCTTAAAGAACAGTCTATTAACCACATATTTTATTGCTGTCAGCTTTGTTTGCAGAATTGTCACGAATAATGAAAAATTTACTGTACAAGCTCTGGACCTTAAAAAAACTACAGCAAGTTCCTTTCTTCCCAATATGTGTATCTCCTACGATTTTACACCTCATTCTATTTCAGTTCCCTCCCAAATGATGTATTCCAAGCTTAAAAAGGGAAAAGGCATGGATTACCAGAGCACGCTTCACTACTAAATATTAATCACTTAGTCTCTCACTGGCAGTGAAATCTACTTTATCATCACTAGTGATGATATTCTTCGATTCTGACAGAAGCCATTGAGACAGACTTAAAACAGACACCAACAGAAGAACAAAACAGACTTTTCAACACTAGGAATTTATTTCAGTGCTATGGTAATTTCAGTTAATCAACAAAGACTGATTCAAGCTGAAGCTCAATATAGTTATTGATTTGACTTTGGATTTTTAAAAAAGCAAGTGTAAACGTCTCTGCCTCCAAACATTTCCATCACTGGAATGTTCAGAGCTCTAGATCTTGTCAAATTTAAATGTCTATGACAGTCTAAGATGATGATCTGATGCTATTAGTTCCACTGACACTTAAGAACTTTTCCAATCATAGTTAAAAAAAAAATCCCTCCCTCTGCCAACTTAAAAATAAAGGTACAAAGATAAAAATAAATTACAGAATTAGATCAGTGATATAATTCACTATAATGCTATCATTAGCTTAATTGAAACTATGCAAATTTACATTAGCTCTGGATATGCCTTTTATTTATAGGCTTTTATTTTAAAGATGCAAACAGTAACCATGCCAGAATAAATCTTGCAGTTTAAGTGGGTTTAATCAATCAATTAAAACTACAAGACGCACTTTAAAAAAAGAACCTGGTGAAATATCACCAGTACCTTCCTTTGAAATACAGGTGGTGTTTACCTATGTGCTACATGCTGGCAGAAATGCTATACAGAATTCATATGCATCTTTTAAGTAGAGTTTAAGCAGTGTTTGTGTTTGCTGCCTAAGAGTGAATTTCACTCTTTAGAGAAGAACGTTTTCTAAGCAGTAATGTTAAATTCCCATATTTATGTCTCAGCTTAGTCATACTTATAGGTATAATTGTTATGTCACTGCCTTCCAAGAGACAAGCCTATGCAGCTCTGTCTCTTCAGCGTGCAACACCACAGAGGAAGGAGAAGTCTGCAACCAGGAAGTTTCCAATAATTTGATTTCAGCCTGGTCTCTATACATCGCAGACTGATATTAGAACGGAATTACGATTTTAAATAACTTCTTATACCAACTGTGGGAATTGCTGATCTCTGCGAATATGCCCACTCTCATCTTTAAAGTCAAGCACCAAGGTTAGTCTGAAGAAAGATTTTCACATGCCAGTACAACACCAGAATCTACTGCAGATGCAAGTGTTTGGGATTTTTTCTAATTTCTTTAGAAACCTAGTCTTCAATAGAGCATAACTAATCCATGTTCTGTTTCCAACTCTCAGACAGCGCACTAGATCTCAAGGTTAATTGACAAAACCAAGAGACCCATGAGGAACAACATAACGTTTGTGAACATGCAAGATGAAAAGGTGCCTTCCCCCAGCACCATTAGGAGCAATGACATGATCCTTCAGCCAAGCAGCCGTAAGAGTTCCAATGTGTTCACTGACAAATGACCGCACTTTTTTTTGTGATTTAACTGGTACCCAGAGCCACCTTTAGACTGGCTGCTGACTATCACTGCAATACTTTAGCACGCAAATATACAGAGATCGGGCCTAAAGATAAATACACTCTACATGGCTGTTATGATTTAAGTAAAAAAGGAAAAAAAAAAAAAGGAATTCTGGAAACATGAAAGAGAAAGACACACTGGAGAGTGAAGCTTTAGGTTTTTCCCCCTAAATGTCAAACTGCACCTTCAACTCCTTGAGAACATGTAAAAGGATAAACGCAAGTCTGACAGCTATTCAACAACCCAGATCTCTCAGTAATAAAAAACAAAAGCTGCAATTTTCCATGAGCACTGCTAAGAGTAGCCAAGTTTCAGATGAAGTAAAAACAATTCAATTGTTCCTTGTCTTAAAAAAGAAGTTCACAGACGTAAAGAACCTGAATATAAATTCAGGTTACAAGTTTCTCCTCCTTGTTTTCCTTCCATTCAGGTGGACTCTTCAGAGAACATACATTTACTCCGTGAGCCTTGTGTAAGTGTGGCACAGTAAACATGTAAGATGAAGGGGATGTACTTTGACAACCACAAAATGCACCTTGGCACTTACACATCCTGCATTAACCCATGACTTCTTTAGTGAATTTGAAGAAACAATCAGTATGTTAATTATAAAAATAATAAAGACAATATAATGTACATGTGCTTGCTTTTTCTATTTTTTTCACGAAGTCCAGGGCAGATCACATAGGCTAAGCTATGCTCCTGAAAAACTTGACTAGCTGTAAAGCACATATAAGACCCTGGCCTTTCACCACATTGAGCTGTTGTCCACATTCCCTTAATGAACCTTCCATTTTCTGTAGTTTGTGGAAAAGTCAGCTATCATTTTAATGTGCTCTGCAATCAGTAGATAGAGAGGTGCCAATCATGCTGAGACACTTTCTTTCCTAATTTTCTGGGAGAATACTGTTCAGAATTATTTAATTGTTAAAACGTGACACAATAGGGCTTCACTTCGTAGTGGATATGGAAGAATAACAAGGAGAGTATAATCAACTTCTTTTGGACCATCAGAATGGAACACTGAGCCTTCAGTCTTCCAAATAAATCAATAAATTAGATCAATAGATCAGTAAATTAGCTGTCCCACAGCTGAAGTCTGTGGGTCTTAATCCAGGCGTTTGAAAACTGACAGAAACTGGAGTGGGATCCTTCCAAATTGAGTAGCAGGAGCTTCTGTTCACAGTCAGTTTGACAGAACACTTATTATCTAGTAACTGAGTAATACGCAGCCAGGATATGGAAAATAGTTTCTTAATCCATGTTCTCCTAAAAGATACTGTATTCCATCCCCTATTTCCCCTTGAAAATGCTGCCAATGCAGCAGGGTTTAGATTATTTTTGTTTAGGAAGAGCATTCCTCCTTCTTTATTGAAATTATATGAAATAAATTACTTAGGTAAGTGGGCAGGACTAACAGGGGCACAGTTCTGCAGCTTAGTAGTTCAGACTTTCATATGGGAATGTGAGATCCCTTGGAGATTCCTTGGAGGAGAGACTGAAGTAAACATTTATTTATGTTTTTTAACCAACAACTGTCCAGTGCAAACACAAGATCCTCTACATCTTTACTACCCAAAGGCAGTTGGGTGCCCTCAAGTCTTTCAAATCTACGTGTGGCCTCTCCTTTGTCACCTAAAATTTTGCAGTAAGCATTCCAAACTGGGAACCTTTCAACTGGAAACCGTACTCCTGAACTGATCCTGCCCATTCCACATCCTGAGCTAGAAGTCATCTCTCTGCTTCTACTCCTGCTTTAAACAGCTGCAGGAGCTGTATGATGGTACCACTTCCCCCAGACGTTTTTTGCCAGACCATCACACTGGGAACTCATGCGTCCTTGCTTTTGTCAGGATTACCGCTTTCTAAAATACAATTGTGTCACATGAGTGGTATTACTGTACTACAATCATTTCATTCCCAGGAATACAGGTATTGTTTTGAGGTTTTTTAATTATTATTTATTTTGCTGCCTTAAAAGAGATATAAAATCATCTTGAGTGCACATAGGTCCATATTGTTGCTATATATAACATAGACAGATGTACAGATTATTTTTACTCATGTGAGGATCTCAGAGTCATTTACAGCAAATTTTAGCAGCAGTGATTTACTTTGAGTTCACTAATGAACACACCAGGTAGCGTGGGACCCATAACTCACCCATGGGGAACATCATTCGAACCACCCTCGTGACATTATAACTTCTCACCAACAACTAGATTTTACGATCTGTGAATCAGCCAACTCTTAATCCATTTAAAATGAACTCTAATGCTCTTCTCTACTGCCATTCTGTGTAACGTAGTAGGTGAAATAACTTGCACAATTCTAAACAACAATATTCCATTGAAAAGTGGTAACAGCCTCAAGTCTCCCATTCGAATCTACCTTTTGAACTACAGAACAGATTAGCATCCAGAAACTGGGTGGAATTCAAGTTCTTAAAAATATGTCTTAGGAGACCACAAACCTTTAAAGCTAATGAAAGTTTGTCTCTTACTCTGTCTGAGGTAAAGTCTAAAAACTATAGCCAAAATCCTCCATCTCAAGTACAGGTTACAGAAATGTGTGAAAAAGAGCAAGACAGGATGGTTGGAAAAGCTCTTTGAAATGAAAAATAACAGCATGTGGGCAAATGGCTCCCAGAATCAGACATCCTTGACAGAGGGGCTGGGAAGAAACTGTGCTCCTAGAGGCTTCAATAGCCCTGAACATGAAATACTGGCCACTCAAAAACTCAATCTGCAGACAAGGCAGACTAATTTCCTCCTGACCTCAAGGGAGCTCCCTGTGCACCATCTCACCAACAATTTTATATGGGGATTGTGAAGGCAATGGAATTTCTTGGAATTTCTGTATGCTTAGAAACAAATTAACCATAAAATATGCCGCTGAATATATAAAAAGATAATTGGCCTCCACGATCTCAATTAAATATACATTATAGCAAACCTTCTGACTGCGTTAAGATTTGATTTCAGTTCTTTCACAACACAAAACACTCACATAACCACAGGCAATTGCAACTGCATTTCTGTATGAAATTCCACAAGACACTCCTGACGGAAAGAGCTGATTTCATTCCTGAGAATTCATAACTAATTTAAATTTCAATGAAGCAAGTGCACACCTCTCTGCACATTTTGTTCCTACAAATCTATCAAGTCTAGAGTCTTCAGTGCCAAACTAGTGAATCTTCCAAAGAAAAAAAAAATCCATTATGTATTTTAGGAGTTATGGATTATATTTTAATTTAACAGTCGCCATTGAATTCAGTATTAGCATCTGGTTTATATACTCCATTCTATAATAGCTTTATTGGCATAACAAACATACTACAATAAAATTTTTAAGAGCCAATGTCATATAATAAGCATTTTTACAATTGCAACAGCATATCATTCACTGTGTTCTGTTGTGCTGTAGATACGGCACTGACAAACATATATCCACAGAAAAAAAAAAGACACTGCTTTTCAAAATCTTTAATACATTTTTCATCAAACAGGGATCAAAATACTGTTTTTCCAAGATAAATGGATCCATTTTGTCTGATAATGGTCTTTCACCAAATAACAAATGTAATTTGGGTTTATGCAGCTTTTTGAGGCGATGAAGCAGAGGAGTCTGTCTGCTGTATTGTTTTTAATTCAACACTACTTGCAAATATTAGACGACAATGATAAACATAGACCAGTCGGCTATTTCAGTTAATTCCCTGGACAATTTTTGCTATGCGTGTCCCCCTCTAGAATATATATTATAATCAGATATAGTACAGTGGCTTATCTGAAAGTTTTACTTAGATGTAAGTTTTAAATGTTGGGTAAGGGCAGATCTCTTGAAAAGACGTAAGCTGAGTCAAGTGCACTGTTAATAAAAGAACTGGTGAGCTGCAGAAGCCACGTTCATGTGGCAAGTAAACATCAAATGGACCATCATCACCTTATAGTGGCCTTCCGATACCTAAAAAGGGCCTACAGGAAGGATGAGGAGGGACTCTTGATCAGGGAGTGTAACGACAGGACACGGGGTAACGGCCTCAAACTGAAAGAGGGTAGATTTAGATTGGATATCAGGAAGAAATTCTTTACTGTAAGGATGGTGAGGCACTGGAACAGGTTGCCCAGGGAACTTGTGGATGCCCTGCCCCTGGAAGTGTTCAAGGCCAGGCTGGATGGGGCTTTGAGCAGCCTGGTCTAGTGGGAGGTGTTCCTGCCCAGGGCAGGGGGGTGGAACTAGGTGATCTTTAAGGTCCTTTCCAACCCGAACCACTCTGTGATTCTGTGAAGGGCTGTTCATGCAATGGTTACTCAAAATTAAGGTGTAACTCTTTGCACATTGCTAAGGTCCTGAGTTATAAGACAAAATTAGCTCAGGAAATTCAGTCTAAAAAGATTACAATTCCACTGGTGTAAGGGCTTTCAAGCTAAGCCTCAACCTGTCATCAAGTCTCCTACCATGTTTCTCTAAAGAAAAAAAATGCAAATTTCTCTTTCTTACTAGCTTATTACTCTTCTGCAGAAAAGAAAACAAATGAAAGCTGTATGTACGTTAGGAAGTGCTGCAGCCCAGCAGGAGCTGATCTGTAGATAGAAAGAGCGCTGAAGATCTGACTGTATCTCCAGGCTTTTACTTCAGACCTGCACTAGAGTGGCCCCATGGACCAAACTTCCCTCAGGGATTGAAGCACATGTGAGGTACGCCTGGATCCCACAGACCAAGCAAGCCAAGCTTCATCTGAAAGGAATCCGTTTCACATGCTTTGCAACCAACGCGCAATGCACACTAAAGGACAGTAAGTGGGACCAATGGGGTAACTCACTTTGAAAGTGCAAACTTAATCCAAGCAAAAAGCTGGATGTAGAGGCATCCAAAAGATATCACCATCCTGAGGAAACTCCCACAGACACCTGTAACTGGGAAGCCCACGACTGTCCCTGTACCTTCACAGAGTGAGACTAACTTAGATCATAGTGCCCCACCTCCCCCAAGAATATTCAACAGGTGATCATCATTGGGGAAATATCTGGAGACTTCTGCCATTACAAAAGGGTCCTTTCCAACAGCACTTGCATTATGATCTTGAGTGTTGCGACAGGGCTGTAATGTTTCATCTAAATTGGCTCACAAATATCAATACGGCGATTCACATGAAAAGTTATGCTTCTGCTTAAGAGTTTGCAAGCCTAGCCTTTAGTCCAGATGTTTGCAAAGTGCTGGATTAGAATGGCCACAAATTTGTTCCCAGGTGCTTTGCAATGTATAATATATACGATTACTCATCAAGAGTAACTCCACTAAAATCAAAGACAGACAGGGCTGGAGCTGGTAGTCATGAATACAAATCAAGCTGTGGAAGCCTTGCTTTGCTGTATCTTTTTTCTTGTCCCTAGTGGCAGACAGAAATACTAATTATACACAAATAAAAGATTTTACTATGACCTTGGAATCACAATTAATATCAAATGAATTTCTGATACCTAGCTAAAATGTTTTAACTATTATTGTATTATACAGTCCTGTTCACAAAGAGGTTATTAATAAGGTTTGTTACGTGGTTCAGCCACTTGATTCCCAAATAATGGCCTTTCAGTTAACAGGCAGGAAAGTAAAGGAAAGTAAAATCATTGGAGTTTTGAGACTGCCCTTTAACCTTGTCACCTAAAGGGAAAAAAAGGCTGTCATTAAATTAAAAGGCTTCCAGATTTCAAACTTACCTTACAATGTGGTTTACACAACTCACTCCTCTTGTAAAGGTGAATGCAGACCTGATTGAGAGATGATGATGAAAGGAAACTGATAGTGTGGTGACCTCTATGGTCAGAGCCAACACTAATAGTTCTGGGAACTGATTTTGATTACCTTCTTCCTCCTTCCCCCTTTTTTTTAAAAGCCCTTTGAAATCTATAACAAGAGTTCTCTGTATTAACTTTTGTACCACTAGTACTATACATACGTAACACTCTTCCAGAAGCAGCTTTGCAATAAATGCAGTCCTCATAAAGAGCGAGGTAGTATTTCTCCAGTCTCAGTTCTCTACAGACTTATCATTGCTGCAATGTGTCACTGAGACACGATCGGAAAGAGAAACAGTAAAGCCATGCTGTATGTGCATGCAAACCAGGAACGTTTTCCTGGTTGGATGTTTTTTTCCCCATAGGGACATGGGACAAAAGCAATACAGTCTACCTGGCATTTCTAGTGTATTTGTTCCTTAGCAGGGGTGGGAGGGAGAAAAGGGTGTATTAAGACATTTTTGCTGTTCCTTGTTTAGGAGAGTAAGTCAATTCAAGAGGTGCATCACCCCTGGGTAAAGTTACGAGTCTGGGATGTAAAAAAACATGGCTTAGCTTCTTATACTTAAGTAGAGGTATTGGCTGATGGCAGATATATCGCTTATATTCTGACTCATTTCCTTAGTTATTAAAAGGGAAAGAAAGCATTTGCATTCCTCCATAGTAAATATACTCACAGTTGTAAGGCAATCCAGCAATATGACAATGGAGTTTACATGAAAACATAAAGCTAATTACATGGTAAAGCTGGTCTCCCACCTGACCCCTGATTGCACAGACAGGACGAACTGCTGTGTGATGGGATTGGGCCACAAGGACCCCAAGTAGCCAGGAACAATATTTTTATAATTTAAACTGGTTTTAAGGGTCTTAAGAGTCACTGAAACTTGCCCTCCAAGGTCTCTTCATTGGTAAGAAAATTATTTTTATTAAATGAGTTTAAATGAGTGAAAAATGTGAAAATTTCCGCATGCCTACTACAAATTCACAGCATCTATTTTTTATAAGGATTTTTCAGTAAGCAGCTTACCATGCATGCAATGATTTCATGCAGCTTACACAAAATAATGTTATTTAAAAATTAAAACAGACAGGCAGACAGATTGCAGTCATTCCAAATTGCTTCCTACAGGAGATTACTCCAATAACCTAATAATGAATGGCCCCCCCAGTGTACAGCTAGGACCACTGTACTGGAGCTGTCATTTGCCAGGATTAAAATGAGCACCATTCAGCCTGGTAGCTGTTCCACCACTGCTTTCAGAAAACTGAATTACGATGAAGAGCAATTCCCATTAAAAATAAAGAGTATCCCCATTTTATGATTCCTTTTAATCTACTTTGGTTTAATTTGGTTTTGCATAGTTACGGATTCTCCATCCTTGTCTACTTTTACTGATAGAAAAAGATAAATACATATACCTACAATTATTAAAGGTAGGACGTTGTTTGAGCTAGTGGACTTTTCCAGAGCTGATCATGCCCCTGGTGAAACAACTTTTCTGCAATGCATACACTCCTCCCCCAAGTATTGTGGTATTTTTCAAGCCCTGATAGTATGGGAGGTAGGAGAGGAAGAGATGAGGAACTGTATTCAGTCTCTGATAATACCTAACCACTCATATAGAATCATGGAATCATAGAATCGCCTAGGTTGGCAATTCTAGGTTGGCATCTAGTCCAACCATCAACTTAACTCTGACAAAAACTATCATTAATCTGACCTGTATCTCTAAGCACTACGTCTACCTGTCTTTTAAATACCTTCAGGGATGGTAAAGTGGATAGATAACTGGTTGAAAGACAGAGCTCAGAGGGTAGAGATTAGGGGCATAGAGTCTAGTTGGAGGTCAGTGACGAGAGGTGTTCCCCAGGGGTCAGTACTGGGTCCAGTCCTCTTCAATATATTCATCAATGACCTGGACGAGGGGATAGAGTGCACCCTCAGCAAGTTCGCTGATGACAAAAAGCCGGGGGTGGTGGCTGACACACCGGAAGGCTGTGCCGCCATACAGAGAGACCTGGACAGGCTGGAGAGTTGGGCAGAGAGAAACCTTATGAAATTCAACAAGGGCAAGTGCAGGGTGCTGCACCAGGGGAGGAATAACCCCATGCACCAGGACAGGTTGGGGGCTGACCTGCTGGAGAGCAGCTCTGTGGAAAGAGACCTGGGAGTCCTGGTGGACAACAGGATGACCATGAGCCAGCAATGTGCCCTCGTGGCAAAAAGGCCAATGGCATCCTGGGGTGCATCAAGAAGAGTGTGGCCAGCAGGTCGAGGGAGGTCATCCTCCCCCTCTACTCTGCCTTGGTGAGGCCGCACCTGGAGTACTGTGTCCAGTTCTCTGCTCCCCGGTTCAAGAGGGACAGGGAACTGCTGGAAAGGGTGCAGCAAAGGGCTACCAAGATGATGAGGGGACTGGAACACCTCTCTTATGAAGAAAGGCTGAGGGATTTGGGTCTCTTCAGTCTGGAAAAAAGACGGCTGAGGGGGGATCTTATCAACACTTATAAATACTTAAAGGGTGGGTGTCAGGAACATGGGGCCAGGCTCTTTTCAGTGGTGCCCAGCGACAGGACAAGAGGTAATGAGCACAAACTTGAGCATAAGAAGTTCCACCTAAACATGAGGAGGAACTTCTTTACTTTGAGGGTGTCAGAGCACTGGAACAGGCTGCCCAGAGAGGTGGTAGAGTCTCCATCTCTGTAGACATTCAAAACCCGCCTGGACGCGTTCCTGTGCAACCTGCTTTAAGGTGACCCTGCTGTGGCAGGGGGGTTGGACTAGATGATCTCCAGAGGTCCCTTCCAACCCTATGATTCTATGATTCTATGGTGCCTCCACTACTTCCCTGGGCAGCCTGTTCCAACACTTAATAACCCTTTCAGTGTAAACATTTTTCCTAATATCCAGTCTAAACCTCCTCTGGCACAACTTGAGGGCATTTCCTCTTGTCCTATCACCTGTTATTTGGGAGAAGAGACTGATCCCCACCTCTCTACAACCTCCTTTCAGGCAGTTGTAGAGAGCAAGAAGGTGTCCCCTCAGCCTCCTTTTCTCCAGGCTGAACAACCCCAGCTCCCTCAGATGCTCCTCATAAGGCCTCATATATACCTGAAGACAAAAGCTCAGGTGGCCTATATCCCCAATGTCCTATACTACAATTTCTCTCTCTGCGTATGAGAATTTACTACCCTGACTATTTGCTGCATTGTCTTAGCAGATGCAGAATTTGTGCAACCAGAAAATCCATCCTTATTCTTCACCTACTCATAAAAAGACCCCACAACTTTAATTACATTTGCATTTGCTTCCAGTATTTTCCTTACTTTCTGTTTGAGTCTCAAATTTCTAGAAGATTCAGTCTGTTAGCTCTCTAAGCACATCCCAAGAAGCTGAGGTATGTATTTTTGCTGAACCAGGCAGGGCTCCCCTGATATGAAATTGTCAGGAGCTGACTGGCACATTCATTCATCAATTTCAAAAATGGCACTTGGTAACTCTTTTTCTTTTTTTCCCCCCAGAAACCTTTAACGCCCGTGCTTTCAATACAGCATTAACTGCTGATGTAACACAGCATTAACAGTCTGATGATGCACCTAAAAGCATTAAAACAATCTCAGATAAAGTATTTTAACAACCACAGCTCCATTAATTGAGAAAAAATAAAGGAAGTATTTTATTCATGGAATCATTTCAACAAATCTACTTAATTCATCAAATTTTAAATGGCTAGGAGGAGAAATGCAAGTGTGATGACTTTTAGGTATTTCACAATCTGACGAGCGTTCTAGAAGGACTTTGTTTAGGCCTTTGTGTATACAAATCACTTTGCCCTTTCCTGTCTTTTATCTCCCACCATCCTTTCTTCTGTACATAACGAGCTTCTAAATTTCAAGCCATTTAGTCATATCTAACCTTTATAGCGTTTTTTTTCTGATGGATGTATTCTTATGAAATGAAAATTGTTCTGTAATAGTAGAGATTTTTCAATAAAATATAGTAGTTCTCAGTATGCAATATGAAAATGCTAATCACATGACTAGTTTCTCATTGCATTTATGTAGCATAATATTTAATAATGTGGGTTTATCACAGCATTTCACTAAACGATGTAAAATTCACTAATGTAATATGGAACTCATTCACCCACTTGTTCCAAAGCTGTTCTCTCTCCTAGTCAGTCTTGCATTCTAACATTTAAACTACAGGAACAGAAAATGTCCTGAAATATAAACTAGGGGGCTCTTTTGTGGGGGTTTTGTATTTCTTACTGTTAATGATGGGCATGGTTTTTATTATTTTTTTTTTCTTTATTTATCCTGGAGTTATTTTGGGGGGTTTGTTTAATTAGCTTAAATCTCTTGTAGTCTGGAATAAAACAGGGCAAGGAAAAAACAAAACAAAACAATAATCCATTCTTGCATTCTTGGCATCGTACTTCCCTGAATCAGCAAACAGAAATGAAGGAAAATCTGTGCAACTGGCATCCTCTCACAGAAAGGAAACCAAAAGCAACACTTCCCAAGGTGACCCTTCCATCCTCTGAACTAACCCACACCACCATCACTCCAGACAGGCACAACTCGACAGGGCATCAGAGAGGAACCATCTTCTTTTCAGGCAAGGTGAACACACGGGACTCCTGACAAAACTTTGGCTACAGTTCTACCCGTGCAAGCCGAGCTCTGCCCAGAACAGCAAACATGGCCCTTCACCCCTGGATGAAAACCCCTGCCATATCCATGATATTCATAGAATCATAGAATCACAGAACGTGTTGGGTTGGAAGGGACCTTTAAAGGTCAAGTAGTCCAACCCCCCTGCAGTAAGCAGGAACATCTTCAACTAGATCAGGTTGCTCAGAGCCTCATCAAGCCTGGCCTTGAATGTCTCCAGGGATGGGGCCTCCACCACCTCTCTGGGCAACCTGTGCCAGTGTTTCACCACCCTCATTGTAAAGAACTTCTTCCTAATGTCTAATCTAAACCTACCCTGCTCTAGTTTAAAACCATTGTCCCTCATCCTATTGCAATATGCCCTTGCAAACAGCCCCTCCCCAGCTTTCCTGTAGGCCCCCTTCAGGTACTGGAAGGCGTATTCAATGCAATTGCTGCTTACAGATCGCTTTTACCAAATTTTTAGTCCCCTCTGTCTGCCTAAATCACCTGCACCACTAAAAGTACTAAATAAACTCAATCACAGTGAATCCTATTTGCTAAACTTACTGGGTGTGCAATCAAGAAGGTTCTGGTAGCAAACATGCAGATGAACAACTCCTTCAACTGACTCTAATACTGAAAAAGACCATATTGTCCACTGCCAAACAAAGTTCTTTCTATCTAAAGTAAACTGCCAAGGGAATTCACAGACACCTGATTCTATTTTTTCCCATTTCTTCCCTAAAAAAGATATGAAAAAAATATTGGGGGAAAAATACATTCCCAATTGCTTAAAGCACCAAATTCTGAATAAGTATATTGTATGACTTTAGTAAGTAAAAAGGTAAGAAAAGATTATCATCTTTAATTAGAAAACAATTTGAACCAATTATTTTACTTAGCTACTGGTTAGCAATTGCAAAGAATAGCCTTTCTGCTAAAAAAGATAATAAAACCAATTATAAAACTCAACCACCCACAGAAGTACAACTTTACAACAGGTAAATATAATTATTTTTCTTTATAAAACTATTTTTCTAAACTCTTCTTCAACCATCACAGACATTGTGTGCAGCCCTACACATTTTAAACTAGTTGTCATATTATTCAATTTTTAATATTAATTACTGTAGCCACCTCATATATAGTGCATATGCTACTATACCTTGGAGAGACACAACTGATTTAAGAAAACATTTTCTAAAAGGTAAAAAGTGAATGTTTCTATTTTTTTCTTATATATTTAAAAAAATATATATAAACATCACAGTCTTGTGAAAGATCTTGGCAATTGCAGAAGGTTCCTGAAAATTGGAAAAAACAAAAGTCATTCCCATCTTCAAGAAGGACAAGAAGGAAGACACAGGTAACCATGGGCTGGTCAGCCTCACCTCGATCCCTGAGAAGGTGATGCAACTAATCTTGGTAACCATTTCCAAAACTATGAAGGAGATGATGATCATTGAGAGCAGCGGACAAAGATTTACAATGAGTATCACAGAATCATAGAATATTTTGAGTTGGAAGGGACATATACAGATCACCAACTTTTTACTGTTAACAATGGTCAAACACTGGAACGGGTTGCTCTGACAGGCTGTAGAGTCTCCATCCTCAGAGATATTTAAAACCTGACTGGTGACAGCCCTGAGAAACCTGATGTGGATGAAACAGTGGTTAGACTAGACCACCTCCAGAGGTGCCTTCCAATCTCAGCAATGCTATGATTCTGAATTCCAAATTCTTATAGAGCAACAGCACTTCTCTTTGTTCATGGTTTCATTGTGTGGGTTTGGCTTTCAGCTACTAGTACCCTACTTTTTCTGAAAAACAACAGTTAATGTTTTAGAGATTGAGTGCTGTACATAAGAAAGAACCTTAGCTGACATAAATCAATGTACTACCTTTGACATCAATGGAACTAATTCAAAACCTGCAGCTGAAGAACCTCTTTCTATCACTTGAGATGCATCTTTTCAAGGTTTTGCATTAAACATTTATTAGCATTTCATTGACTAGTATCTTATTCTAACCATGCAAAAGAAAGTCCACTATGCTTTCTTCAAGAATTTGAATTCTTACGTTGAAATCAAGTGTCCTATAGCTGTAGACATAATAGTGAAAGACTATAAAAGAAAAAATTTCTATACCAAGAAAGAGTATCTTTCATTAGACCTTTGTTATAGCTGGAAACAAAAAAAAGACAAGCTTTAAGGGAACAAAATCTTCATTACCCTTCAGATGTTTCTGCTTTAATTCAACAAAAGTTCAATTTTCAGCTGCCTTGCTTGCAATGAAGCCACAAAATAAAATACAGTAGTATAAAATGCTTCTGAATCATAAATGCTTGTTTCACTCAGAAGATAATTACTACGAGGCTGGAGAAGAATCTGAGAACAAAACATTCCATCAGAGCCTTCTGAAATTCTCTCAATCCATATGCCCTTACAGTCTGCTTTCTCAATGCTGTCAGGACATGTGACCTTCGAACTAATAGTTATGAAGCTCTCTATGCATCAAAAAAATCTGTCCCCCCCAGCCTAGGATTGAACTGTCAATATTTATTGGGCGTCTAGTATTTATAACTCACTGTCATCAGTAGTAGCAACCAAATACTGTCTCTCAAACAGGAAACATTAACGAGGTGTTAGCACCACACACTCAAATATTGAACTATAAACTGTTCTTTCTTCAGTGAAGTGGTTATTTATTCTGGCGAGGGCAGTGCAAAACTTCTAAGAGCCACTGCACAAGCAACAGAAAGGAAGTCGCGTTGACATAATGCCACTTCAGCTAGGATCACACTCCTCTAAACCTTCCTCTGCAGGGCAGAGGGAAGAAAGTTTATATTACTGAATACTTAATGCAGAAGACTGTTCAGCAAACGATTTCTTTTGCCAGATTCTTCTGGATTTATGAACAGAGTCGGTTGTAAAATCTCCCCTCTGAACCTGAATATTCTTCATCCATTTTCAATGTTATAGTGAATACTAAAAGACTCAGAAAAGCTAACAGTGTGATATAAGAAATAGGACTCCTGGCTATTAGATTCCTTTCCCGCTTTACGAGCAAGACTGCATCACAATTGCACTTCTTGAGTGAAATCCTGCCTTCATGGAACAAACACGGACACAGTGCAGCAACAGCACCTCAAAGAAGACTAAAAACTGTAAGACTACCCCGAATTCAAATATCCAAGCACGTCCCAAGCACTGTTGGGTTACCAGACCCATACTGTTTACATGTATTGCCTCTTTCAGTTGCATGACCTGTGATTCCAAAGGTAAGTAGACCCACTTGGAAATATTTTTTGTAAACAAATTCCTATCTATTAACTCAGATAAGCCACGTACAATAGGAACAGGAAGAAAAACAAATGTATGTTTTCCTCTTACGTTGAATACATCACCTAAACCAGAGAAGCAGACATATTCAAGACTGCTGTCGATCAGTAGCTGGGGAGTTAATTTTCCCCCTCCCTCAAATCTGCAGTTCCCATCCCAGTTTCCCTCAACCATCAGCTGCAACACTTCAGCCATCCCAGTTATTTCCATTCAGAGGTTTTGAGAACTTGAACATTTCTACTGTAATTTTTGCCTTTGTCCACCTCCTGCTAGTTCTTATCTACCTAGTTAAGAAAAGAAAATCCCCAAAAAGCTTTTCACTGTAGCAGTGCTCAACTTTTAGTAATTTCCCCACCTCCTCTAATCTAAATCTCTTGCCCACTGAGGCCGATGTAACCTTCCTGTGAAATATATTCCTCAATATCCTTGGTTTAGTCTTGAGAAGAACAAAGCCAGCTAGGAGTTACTTTGTAGACACTAGCGCATACGCATGATTTCTTTATAGCTTTATCTTGTTTTATTCTTCTCATAGTTCTTTCAGCAACTCATTTTAGCAACTGAGTAAACCACTGGAAAAAGCAAAATTTTTTACATGAACAAGCTGCTAGATTATTAGCCAGAGTGTAAAGCAAGCATTACCCTAATTTCTGCAGAAATTCCTGAGTCCCAAGGCCACTCTGTGGCTCAGATCCCTTGCATACAGGTAAATTCCTTCCCAGTCACTCTTTCTTGGTCAAAATGCCAATAACGCAATGTTCTACTGTCTAAGACTTCCTGTGGGATGAGGAAATTGTCTGGATCCCATTGACATATACAAAGATATCCTGACATAGAACTCTCCAGTATTTGTTAAACAAACAAATCTCTAGTCATTGTCAGAATTGGGGAAAAAAAATTACTTCATAATTTTAGCCATGATAATACATATTGAGGTCAAATTCAGGCTAGAAAAATACTTGGAGGGTGTGAAATCTGAAATAGTTTGGGCTTTTTAAAGCTAAAAATTAATAAAATTACAGTGAATAAAATTTAAAATGTCACAGGAAGAAGTTTTCCATTATATCTTTGCTCTGATAGATAACCTAGATTTAGAAAAAAACAAAAAAGCCACTATTTCCACACTGGTAACCGCATGCAAATGTACTATTTTTACTCAAGGCAAACAAAAGCTTGTTAGTAAAAAGTGCAATATACGCTTAAAATTGCAAGATATGGGTTGTTTCAGTCACTTCTACTTTGTGGAAAAGGAAAAGTTAAAACAAACATATGAAAGAAGCCAGAAAGGAGGGATGTTTTTGAAGTATGATTTCTCTGAATTGCAATTGGTGAAAATCCCATAGATTAAAAGGAAACAAACAGGGCACTC
This sequence comes from Larus michahellis, assembly GCF_964199755.1. Classification (NCBI taxonomy): domain Eukaryota; kingdom Metazoa; phylum Chordata; class Aves; order Charadriiformes; family Laridae; genus Larus; species Larus michahellis. The sequence goes on from NC_133902.1 coordinate 51,530,569, forward strand.
CACCATTTTTTTTAGAAGGGCAATTGGAACTTTTTTTTTAACTTTAAAAATTAGTTTCTATTCAGTGCTACAGCATGATATGTCCTCACTAGTAAATATAAATTCTTTGTTATGGTTAAAGTTTTTCTTCATCTTTGACATTAAATTTTTGTATACTTTTATCCTAAAATAATAAATATCTGAATATTATCCATTTTTTCCCCGACAGTAATTTTCTATTGAAGAAAAAAGAAACTGAAAAAAAAAAAGCAAACCCAAATAGGTATTAGTAAAGAGGTCCCTATATAGAAATGGATTGACTTTAGAGTGGATGAAGCTTCCATTCCAATGAAGTCAATGACAAAATTTTTGATGTCTGCAGGCTCAGTGAACACCAGGAGATGTAAATTCTTTACTACTTATAAGCTGTGACATACCTGCTACTCAGTGGAATTATGTCCAAAATTGCTACTGAATTTGTTCCAGGCTTTTGGTACTAAGTATGAGAAAGCATGTGTCTGATGAAACAAAACTGGTTCAGGGTTTTAACCAGGTAATCAGAAACTCCACTTTTCTTCCAAGAAATATAACCCAACATTATAAATATCAGTTTTAAAAAATCAGTTGGAGAAGTGGAAAAAACCAAAACAAAAACACAACCCCAAGAACTACTATCAATAACTGTAAATTAAATCAGGAATAAAGCAGTATAGCAATCAAACCAAGGTCAAACCAGCAAGCTAACTTCAATACTGTATTTGAATTAAATAATCAAATTAGTTAAATTCTTAGATTAATACAAAGATAATAAATCCTTTTAAATCCTGAGAAAGATCTAAGGAGGCTTCTGTTGGTTGAATTAAAAGCCACAACTGAAGGCTTATATCACAATATAATCAAGTCTTTAGTTTAGAGCCAAATAAATACTTTAATACCAAAACTCCTATGTAAAGTCTGAACTCACGCTTTAGGATCATCACTTTTTTTTTTCCAATAGATCTCACATGTTACAGTTGTTTCATTTTCTAGAAATTAAGAAACTGCCATGCAGCCTTAAAGAAAAATTCTGATGAACTTAAGTCATAAAATTTCTGTACATCAAAATCTACAAATGCTAGTTAATATTTGACTATGTTAGATTCTTCACGACTCAAACAAAAAAATTACAGCAGACACTGAGAGGCATATTCCCTAAGCCAAGTTTTAGAGGTGTTTCAACCTGTAGACTATTTCCTCCACTAATATTTTCATGGATTTTACTGCTGCTTATACGGGCTTACACGCAAATGCTAAAAAAAAAATCTTGCTTTAAAGGTTTAAAATAAAAATATCACGTTAGATACAAAAAAGTGTACAGACTCTCAGGTCTTACAAATAAGTAGATAACCCAGGAAAAATAGTCTGGGACTAGGATGATCGGGATGCACAGCATTTTTTGCCATTAGAAACTGTGCAGCTGTGGAGATCTGCCAAGGGCTATCAGACATTTTTCTCTGGTGCTGCAGCTTCCTCTCACAGTTCAGTCTTGGGACTCTGGTACATTAATGTTGTTGTAAGTGGTCTGTCGGACAGCAGAAAGTAGATTTTTGTCTTTACCTTCTCTCTCACAGGCTTCCTCAGCTCTGGTCATATTCCATACAAATCAGGCACAAAGCCTCCCTCCAAAGCACGCAAACTCAGATTTGCCATATGTCCTTTTCCTAGCATCAAACTGGAAAACCTAAAGGCTTAAAATTTGTTATTATGAACTACAGACACACCAACGGGTTATGGACGGTATCTAAAAAAGATGTTTTTAATATATGGGGGTTTAAATCCTGAGATGCCATCTGAAATGAAATCCAGAGAAATGAGCCCCTTCAGCAGCCAGCTCGGAGCACCCCAGATCACAGGCTGGAAGAGCCTCTTTCTTTCATTTGAGCAGAAAGCACAAAGCTAAAGCAATTAATCTCAACACTTTCAACATTAGCCTCTAAAATGATCCTTTTCTTCTTCCTTTTACAACTCCCTGACATACCATACTGTGTGTGAAACTTTAACACTGAAAGTAAAAAAAAAACCCACAAGACTATTTTGGGGGCATCTGGCACAACCTTGCCTAGGTGAAGAAACCTTGTGATGACACACTTGCCATCAATTTGCAGAACACTCATCCCCACAAATTTATAGAAATAGCTGACTGAAAGGAACTAACAAGCGCAGCTACTCAGCATTCATCTATCAGCAACATTAAAAATAAATTTTAAGTCCTTATGACTAGATGTCACCATTCGTCTTGCAAACAACTAAATTTAGTAGGAACTAGGCTGTAAGTCAAACAGCTCACCTCAGAAACTTTTAGTCTGAAAACAGAACAGGTATTTAAGAGCCTTACAAAACAAAAACCATTTTAGAACAGATTTTAAATTGGATGAAAGGACTGTGTTACCATGTACAAGGGTATTTCACGTACCTGTAATTACAGCGTGATAATACTGTACAATAGTGCTGTAATCAAACATTCCAGCAAAAAGAAACCTAGGAAGCTTTTTCTACTTCAGCACTATGTTGCTGTCTTTTTTATTAAATTACATAAAAGCTTCTTACTAACCACTTTCCATTACAGCATGCAGGCACTTAGCTAACCAGAATTTAGAGAAACTAGAAAAGACAAAAAAGCATTTTTTCACAGCCGCAATCATGAAGACTTTTCTTCTTTCAATATTTTTTTTCATGAATTGTTTTCCTCTTGTTCCTCTTTCAGCTCAACAGCATTTTTTTATGTCACTTGTCTGAAATGTGGAAACAAACAGGCTCTCAGGCTCACCTTCACTATCATTCTCAATCTTTTTAAAAACCTCTCAAAGATCCCTTCTTATCCATGCTTACTGAATTCTTACTTCAGATGATCAAATAACTGGTATTAGAATCCCTGCCGAAATGGTATAATTAAATAATTCTGTGTCATGCAGCAGCAGATTGCATAAAATATATTGCAGACTTTTGACATCCATTTTGGGAGTTAAATACCTTACTCTTAGTCAAGTACTTCGTCCATTATAAACTGTGCAGCACTCAGGATCAATGAATATTTAATCATTCTATCCAAAATGAAACCACTGCAGCACAAAGCACTGAAAAATCCCTGCTCCAGAACATACCAGATGGTGGTACTTTTGTCATTTAACTGGGAAACAAAAGTCAGTTTCAAATCCCAACAACAAGAGAGGTACCTTGGCTATCTGATGCCAGCAACCTTCATGCTATCACAGTCACATCAGAGTCCGGGGGGAAACAAAACCCCAAACAACTCTGCATAGAACTGTAAAGGATGAAATGAAACGTTCATTGTGTATTCCATGCCAAGCAAGTGTTCCACCTCTGGACAGCACAGCACTAGATGCAACTTTGAACCAAATTGATTCTGCAGTTTCCAAGGAAGGGCAAGATATTGGGCCTATGCAAAGGTGATGAGGGTGAGTGATCATAGAAACTATCAATAAAACAAAAGAGGAGTCATCTGAATGTTAATCAAAAGCTCCTGCTATTTCCTCCTGACAAATGGCTGAAGTAAGGGCTGAGAAACCTTGGAATAAATTCAGAAGTTTAATGCTAATGACAATGAATGGAAATTATTTGCATCGTTGTGGACAGAGGATGCTCAAAGAGTCAGGACTGTCCGATCTTGAATTCTGCAACATAATAATTATTTATCCAAAGTATATAATAGGAGTTATAGATCTGACATTGCCGAAATAAAATAATGAAGCAGATACAGTAGCAGATAGAAAGATATAAAAGTTAATGTAATTAAAAAGATGAGACTGACCTTCACAATCATAGTGAAGTGACCTTCCTACATTCGTTAATTCAGATCTTTTAGGACTACCACCTTTAGCAAACTATATTTATGCAGACTTAACCACTGACAACATTTCATTTTTAAAAGTCAAACTCCAAGGACTAATGATGGATGAACCAAGGTGACAGTCCATCATTACCAATATTACAGCACTTGGTCTTTTGTAATAGTGATTATTTTAGTAATTAAATAAAAAAATCAACACTAAGCTCTAGAACGGAGCCTAGATTTTCTGAATCTCATTTTTTAACGTGGAGATGTAACTTGTGAAGCTTTTTTCTAAATACTTAATTCACCTGTTCATGAGTTTTGTGTCTCTTCTCATCACTGCAACGTTCAATATCAATCTGAATTAGTCTGACATAGAGAAAACCCTAGCAGGCTTTCAGAATTCCCTTGGTTTTGTTCATCTGGTAGTTAGACATTCACCAGCACCCCCAGGGCACACTGGATTTCATTCGGATTTTTTAAGAAAAAAGTAAAAGACTTATGTGGTAAAAGGTTTTCCCTCTTAGTGCCAGACCATATAAGTGCTATGCACAGGGGAGGTGATTGCTACAGGTGATCACATCAAGACTTGCCTCACCTTTCTGGTTACCATCCTTATTTCAACCCCCATTTCTGATCTATTTCTTCTGCTTTACTCTATACACAGAAGAGAGTAAGTTGCCTGAATCCACTCCCAAAACTCCATCATAAGTGTGATTCCTTCTCACACAATCCAAAGCATATGATTTGGTGCCGATAAGCCTCTGTTAAGCCACCACTAAAGTCTACATGTATCAATAAGAAATGTGCTTCGCCAGACGCATCAGTGACAGCAGAGTTAAAGCGGCAGTGTTAGTTTGCTTAGCCCCACAAGAGCAGCAAGAGGTCCAGCAGGGAAACATGAAAATCAGAAGAGCATTTAAGATGAAAACAGTTCATCCTTTCATTGACTACACCATAGTAAGCCTCTTCTCTCAAGGTGACTAGAGGAACAGTTTAATAGCTCACACGACAAAACGAGAAAAGTAGAGACAAATGAAGAGATATTGGCGTCTCTGAAAGATTCTGGGAACTCGTCTGTCACTGAAGGGAATGTAAGCCAAAAGTAGATATGGGACAGTACGGAAAGAGACAATTTCAGTTCACAACTGCTGCAGCACACAATTCACACAGCAGCTTTGGAAAAATCACAGCCTCTTTCTCTTTTAAATAGGGACCATTCCAGAAGCTTTACATAGGTGTCAGGTAGCCAACCCGTCCTACATCTGCATTGGGCTTGTGGCTGGTCTTCAGGCAGAACCACAGATCTGAGTTCAAGTTTGTGCTGTGAAGATCAGCTTTATATCCCACCACCTGACAGTTCTGTCCAGGCAACGGATTATGTTACAACATTCACAGTGCATTTCAATGCTCCCCCTTCTATTTTCGAGTAAAGTGCAATAACCCCAAAAAACAGGAACAAAATACTATCCGCAGAGACAAGCGTAAGCGTGTGTATGCTGGGAAGAATATTTTAAAAAAATTGTTTACCAAAGTGATTTCTGAATTAACTGTAATTTCTTAGGAAAAGAAATCAGAAAAAAACCCAAAATATATTGTGTTTTCAATGCTGTACAGGATACGACTGTGACAATCAAACTGCATAAGGACAGGGATGTGTTGAGAAAGGCATGTTAAAACATAGCCATTTCAGAGGTACATCTTCAATTCATTTTCTATACATATGACACAAAAGAATCCATGGAAAGCAGAAGAATACAGTTAGAAACACAAATTTCCACTTATAAAAAAATTTACAGACAATATACTCAATTCAGAAAAAAAATGATGGAATAATGCCTCAAGTACAGTAACGAACAGCATTTATATTGTTTTCCTTCTCTGTAGACAAGTGTTTCCTTGATTACATTAAAATGGAGACATAATATGGATAGAATAAAGATTTTCTCAGAACATATAATGAACCTTTTGATCTTGCTGTCATAGGAGATCTTGAGGCAAGTGGTAATTAGACTGAGCAAAGCTTTCACAGCGCAAAGTTAGATTTATGGTAAAAGCATAACCTTGAGTAAAATGGCAGAAGTCCTACTGATTTTAATACAGCTGCTGTATAAATAATAACATTCTCAAAATCAGAATGAAAAGTGTTTCCCAGAAACAGGGGAGCTTAACTAGTTTTGGAATTGTAGTAGATCAGACTACTACATGCCTACCTTTATGCTCTCTGTAATTTTTTTTTTTTTTTTCCACCAGCATGCACTTTGTACACACTTTTTAAATATTTATCATGTGGAAAGTCCATAATTCCAACGATAACAATATCCAACTCTGGAAGAGCTCATAGTTCTATCACATCTGTGCTTTGAAGTGCACAGGACGCCCGTTAGCTTCACTGCCACCATCCTCCACCCCACTGGGAATAAACACCGCAAGTCTGTGGGAGAAAGCGGGAGAAAGACTGAGCCCAGCGTTTTCCCTTCTTATAATTGTCAGTCATTTGTATTGGAACACCAGTGACATGATTTTAAGTGACCTCATTAACTCATATATATGCTATACTACATAATCTTTTATATTATATATCACATATGCATATCTCATAATACCATACATAATAGATGTACATCTATTTTAAATCAAATAAAATGCATTTGTTTAACAATGGCTTTTATAGTACTAACTATCCATGCAAGACAAGTGTTGTGCTTCAGAAATCTAGAACTAAGCTCTTTTTAGATTTCACTAGAGGTTTTAGTCTGGACTAAACACCACAACTTTCAAGTCTGAGGTATCACGACAAAAGCTACAAACACCTTTGTAGGACTCTGATTTATGTGTGGCTTCTAACAAATGTCTTATGAGATAATCATCAGACTTTCAGAGGAAATAGAAAAATACTTGCCCAGAAGTCCTTCAACAATCTGTCCATGGAGAGCTAAAAATTCTAATGAAAACCCAGGACAGAAAGTGACACTCTATCAGATATGTGTTACACCTCATGTCACAGAGGACCTGTTCTCAATAAGGGAAGCTGCACTTCTACAGAAAACGGAGTAGCATGTTCAGAAGACCAAGCTGTACAACCTGTCACATTTCCAAATATGCTCAGACTGATGTAATTCACAAATGTAGAATTATTTACCAGTATTTTTTTTTGCACAGCCTGGTATTCTCCCTCCTAACCACAGCCGCCTAAGTAACCATGTGTCTTACTCATTAGTGCTCGTCAGATCAATCATTTCTGACCTTCAACTAAATTTAGGCTGCAAGGCGTTTATGAGAGGTCTGGTTTTGCAGGTGTTTCTGCAAGATGCTGCCCATTACAGGTGCTGCAAAAATAAGTGTGTTAGGTAATAACTGATTTTTCTTCTGCTCTCCATGCTTCTTAGTGTTATACATTTTCCCTAAATTTATCCTGGGGGGGGGGGGGGGGGGGAAGAGTTTGTCTTTTTTTGGAAACCGCTGATTGTGCGGGAGCCTACTGGTTTGGATGCAATCATGTAACTGGTGTTAATGTGCGTTCAGTCCACACGGCTTCCAGGTGAATAAGGAGGTGATCCTTCTTTGCCCTCAGATCGTTAGGAAACAAAGATTACATTTACCTCCCCCCACTTTATGTGATGGGGAAAAGAAAGATAATCAATACAAATAAATTTTTGTAATCTGATTTACAGTAATTTCTTCACCAGCTACGACCAACATCCTAGGACACCAACAGATAAATGAGATGGCTGATCTGAGCCTACAGAGTCCAAAATCCCTACAGTGCATGGCCACGTGCAGCACACATGAATTCCTGAATTAAAAATTTACCGCTGCACTAACGGTTTTACTTTACCCATTTAATCAACATGTTTCCTTCTGTCAAAAAATACTATTACCTCCCCTGCAAAATAATACTTAAAGATTCCCATTGTAAAGAGTAAGCCTATAAAACAAATAACCTCTGGGAGAATCACCAACCATGAAGCACATCCCTAATCCTGTATCTGAACAGGATACTCACCTAAGGGTTTTCCGCACTTATCCCTGCCACATTAAATATGATGGAGTAAGGCTGTCAGCGCAGTAGTTCTCAATAGGCAAGCATGTAGCATGTCATACTATGCTTTGAGGAACAGATTCAAGCTTCTTGCAATGAGTTGTAAGAGCTATAAGGGCTGACCTCTCTCATCTCTTTCACCTGCCTGCACTTACCCTGCAGCTCTACACGACTATCAAGGATTTCCACCTGCTGCATTTTGGGTACCTACACCTGAACAAACTGGAAAAGAGACTTTTCCATAGAGAAAACCCAACAAAAGCCAAACCTAAAGAAGGAAGTTTATACTCAGGTTTGAGGTAGAGATAAAAAAAGCTTGCAGGAAAGAAAGAAATGGGACTCAGTTTGTTTGCAGAAACATAGGACTTTGGTCATTTCCATTCACGCATGCTGCTTGAAGAAATCAGCATTAATGAAATTGTGCTTTTCTTCCCAATTCATAAGATGACATCACAGTTTCTAACTGAAGAACTTAAATTATTAACTCTTAAGCTGCTGGAGAAAACTAATTCCTGCATACTTAGGGTTTCAATTGCATGATGGAATACAGGACTCTTGAATTTTTCACTTCTTCACACAGCTTTGTAATTAAAAAATACCAGTCAGACTTGGTTAAGATCACTATCATACCAACAACAGGCAAGACTGAGCCTGTAGATGAAGAATATTTCAGTCTAAGTTTATTACTACCACACACAATAACGTAACACTTAAAATCCCTGGAGATGTGCTGCTATGAAATCACTGTGAGGCAAAATTTACATATCCCGCAAATCTATTCACAGAGTTGTAAACTAAAAGAAACCCCAGTTTAAAATATTTTATCCCTGGGTTTTAAATTTGCACTTGTTTCTGTGTGGACCCACTGTCATCTAAAATCAGACTACTCTTAATTTGTGATCCCCTCATTTGGTGCTGATCTGCATGGAAAGGCCTAGCTTTTCAGGAAGAAACACTCTTTCTTGAATAACACACACAGATTCTGAATCCCTACGGCTTTTACTAATTTCTCCAGCTTCGGCACATTTCTTTATGTTGGATCTAAACTTCACCATTTCACTTTTAAGGCAGCACATTGGGGCAAGGGAAAATATGGAGGCTCAATAAGGCTACTGAAATTCGTTTGTTACAGCAACTCCCTTCAAAGAGCTTCATTTGAATTCCTTGAATATTTTTGCCATTCGTTAGAGCACAATCACATTTTTTGGCATTAAGTACTAAATACTGGCATTCAGACACTGAAAGACAGGTGTATGTGAAAAAAAGGTCATTGGTCATCGAAAAGATATTTTGATACCAAAGAAGAATTACAGGTCTAGATGATGTTGTAAGCTATTATTATTCAAAGATGACAGGATTTTTATTTTTTTTATACTGACTTGACATTTTTTGCTTTTAGCTTTTTAGGGAACTGCTTATTTAAAAATGCCACACAAAAAAAGAAATTACAATGTATTGAGGCTAGGGTAAGAGGTGGTTCCCTTCTGGCAACATGTATTTAATCTTCATTCAATAGAAACATGATTGTGAGACTACATTCTTTGTAAAAGCATCATAATAATCAGCACTTTTCAAGAAACTCAAGTTAAAAATGTCTGTCAATTACTATGTACTGTAAAAAATAACTTTCTACTTAAAAAATAGTTTAAAGTAACCTTATTAAATAAAAATCAGTTTCATGCAGTGTTGGGCACACGCATGAAAAAAGTACATACAGGGTTCAGCATCTAAAAAACAAACCCCAACAAGATACAATGCGTCATTAGGCCATTGCCTGTTCCTCTTCTTTGCATCCAATCCTGAAAAAAACAGCCTAGAGAAAAATATGCTTTGTGGCCTGTACTGTGTCCTGGCTTCAGCTGAGACAGAATTAATTTTCTTGCTAGTGGTTGTTGTGTTTCAGATTTGGTTTGAAAGGAATATCAATAATACATACTGGTTTAGTTGTTGCCAGATGATGTTTATAGCTTTCAAGGATGTTTTTTCAGGTTCCCATAGAAGCTGAGAAGAAACCTAAACAGAATGATGGAAGGGCCAATGGAATATTCTGTACCACGACGTCATGCTTGGTATATAAATGGGGGTTAGCTGCGGGTGGGGACTCACAATTGCTGCTCGGGAAGGTACCAATTCACCAGACAGTGAGAGTGACTTGTGTCACAGAATCACAGAATCTTCATGGTTGGAAAGGACCCTTAAGATCATTGAGTCCAACCAAACAACCTACAATCTCTGCCCTTCAGAGCATGCCCTGAAGTGCCACATCTAGATGTTGATTATTTTTATAATCGTCATTATTTTTATTGTTGTTACTATTATTGTTATTTTCCTTTTCTGATATTGTTCTATTAAACTGTCTTTACCTTAACCCATGAGGTCTGGGTTTATTTCCTTTCCTCTTTTTCTTCCTGTTCTTCCTACCCTTCCTGGGGGAGGAAGGCACGGTGAGCAAGCAGCTGCATGGTCCTAGCTGCTGGCTGGAGTTAAACCACAACATACTGTAATTCAGAATATTTGGGCTTTATCAGAGAAGGTTATGCAGCACAGATTTTTCATTCCACTTCATGAAAACCACCCACCCTGGGTGACTGTGTGATTAACTGCATGGCTTCAGATTAAACACCTCGGCACCTCTGAGCCACCATGAGACGAAATGGGAAAAGACCATTCAGCACAAGTTCTCCTTTTAATTTGAATTAATTAAATGGCCATTACGCTGAGTTAAGCACACAACTGTAAATGTTAGTCTAGACATACCACAAACATTTGGCGATTACTCTTGGTAATCAATTCAGTCCAATTAAAACAGACCAGCAGTGTAGCATATCCTTTAGGATTTAATATACATATTATGTAAATTACATCAGCAGATTTTTTTTAATTAAACTTTACCCTTAATTGCTACCCAAGAGCTTTGGGTAAATTCATTCTATTGTTTTGTGGAAAAGTTTTTCAACACTGGAATGTGTTTCAGTGTTTGGGATTGGAAGGTAGTCATCACCATAATATGGCAAGAGATACAGAGATAAATCAACAAAACAAGTTTCATGACGGATTTCGTAGGCTAATCAATATTCCTGATGGGGAGGAACATCCTGCAATAATGAAAACACAGGGAGTGAAGAAAGCTGAGTTCACTTCCCGGGAACATGCCCTTCCCCTGTGATGCTAGGAAAAGCCTTTGAACTTAAAACTCAGAGAAGATAGACCAGAAAAGCTGCCAAGAAAGCATTTTTTTCCCTCCCTCAAATTCCTTGTTCCCCTGATCTCCTCCTCCTTCAACTTCCCCTGCCCTGCTTAGAACCAGTTATATCTAAACCATTCCTGGCAGATACTTGTCTCATCATTCAGTTTCTCCCCCTTTAACCATACTTTGTTTCACATCACAGAGCAATCTCGGAGCACACAAACTGGACCCCTGCACAGTGAAACGGAACTTCTCCAGAAGAGCACCTGATGCATTTCAGCATCAGTTATCCTTCCATCTATGGGACCAGTCTGCAGCTGGTCTGACATAAAACATCCCTGCTAGCATATAGGGTGGAAGTTGCTCTCAGCACCAGCTGATTCACTCTGAAAATCCTCTCCTACAGGTCCTCACTACTCGCTAACACAGGCACAGACTAAATCAATCACCTCTTACCATTTCAACCCTGGAAATAAAGAGTTTATAATTTTCTCTCTTCAATTGCTGTTTTCATTTCTTCAGTGCTATTCCTTCATTTCCTCACGTCAGACCAGGGATAGATTGTGCTTCTCATTGATAAAGCACCTGAGTATCTATGGAGGAAAACGTGCTACCTAGATGATGCATATCTTCACTGAGGTCATTATTTCCATGGTTCCAGAAATAAGAGACTTCTGCTCAAAGGAAGCAGCTCTTTTTGCACCGATGCAAAGGGAGGAACTGTAGCCTACTACTGGGTAATGACTTACGAGTTCACACGAACTTTGTTTCACAGAATAATTTTTTTTTTTAATGAAAATATGCACTCTAACACCCAAGTGCTCTCTAAAGCCTAAGGATTATAGTAGCATATGGCACTCAATGAAGAGCCCAACAGAGATTTATTTCATGCTTCATTCTTCATTTAAGAGAAAGTTTTAGTTTACATGCACAGGAAAAAAGGCTGGCTTATCTCCAAACTCAGGCATGACTGTCAATTTTGTAGAAGAAAAAAGTGATTTCTGTTTATGTTACAGTCCTAGTATACCCGTAACCATAGGTAGCAATCTTGGTTTCTGATACAAAAATCAAAAATGGCTTAAGTTAAATCAAACACAGTATCTGTAGGCAAAGACAGGTATATATGACAATAATTCATATATTATATGTATATTAATAAATCAGACTTGATAAAGGTTAGAAAATAAGCTTTGCCAGCTTGTTCCCATTTTAAATAAAAGCATTTTAATCCATTTTCCAGTTGTGTTGAAGCACAATAAAAGCAAGAAACTATATACCCTGTTAGTGCAATTGATAGATCATAATCAAATGCCAAGCCAGAAATTTGTAGTTAGGGCTGACAGCTCATCTGTTTCAGCAGAACTCATGCCATTGAGATGGTCTTTTTCCATTTCACAGCTGCTTTAAAATAAGACAAAATGTCATCCTTAACTCTCAGTTTCTTCCCTTTGTCATTTCATATCACAGCTCTAATTTTATTTAAACATCCTCCTCTGTTGTGATTACATCTCTCAATTTGTTGCAACACAAATTAGAAAAGTACGTGCCAGCTTTTACTGTTATCAGCATAGTTTTCTCACTGTGTCTTGATTAATTGCCCATTATAATAGATGAAACAACAGAACTTACATTTTGAGAGTGTCTTTTGTTTGCATTATGGAAGGAAATTTAAGTCCCCATAGAGACTTGCTCTTTTGCCATTATCATAATTACATGTTTTCAAACTAAACTATCATATCAGCACATTCACATTGCTGTGGTGAAGGATGTCAGGATTTTCATCATCAACTCTGTAGTCAAGTAATAGCCTGACTTGAGCCAATATGAGCAAACAATTCTCTCACAAAACTCAATAAGCAAATAAAAAAAAAGAAAGACATCTCTCTAAATGTAGAAAATACGTGTACTGGATAATGAGATACTGGAGAGAAAAAGAAACAGTATCCATAAATGGAGTTCAATGTGTCATGAAAAGACAAAACGTTTAATATCAAAATGTAGTTCTCATTTAATGTTAGAATAAAGAAGCGGAATTAATTTAGTAATGAAGCATCATAATTTTAACCTATAGTCTCTTTAGAAAACTCTGGTACTATATAAAAATTTAGCATTAAATGTAAAGTAAGAATAAGTAACAGTCACAGTAGGACATATAAAATATTGTGGTTCTAGGTATATAACATAATGAAGAAAAACCTCAGTGCTTCGAACTGGTTTTGGCCAGAGGTTTGGTCAGTCATGGAGATTGGTGTCTCCCTGCATTTCAACAGATTGAGGATTTTGCCCTTGCAGCAAAAACTAACTTTGCAGTCTGGCAATTTCATAATCCTCAATCCCAAATCTTTGGTAACTTCTCATTCACCTGCCTGTAGTTGCCATATTCAAAAAGGTCACAACGAGCAGGTAGGAAACCACGCAGGAGAGTCACTCTCTCCTGTGTGACTGGCAACTTTCCTGCTCTGCATATTTCACTTCAGGAAAGCATGACGTATCAGTCCCATCTAACCTCAGCTGTGCACTGTTTCACTGAGGCTGCTATCAGAGGCTTCTGGAGTGCATAATAGCCTTTCCTTCTGCTCCTTTCACATCAGTGGAGGCAGTGACTGCCTTCTCTTCTAGCTGTCAAATGAGCTGATTTCTGACAACTTCTGAGTAGTCTGGATCCATAAATTCTGTTCTTTTGCTAAATGGAAGCTGCATCCAAACAAATATGCAAACTAAAAGGTAATTAGTAATGTGTATTCTCCATCAAATGAAAGCGCAAGGAGAATTTTTTTTTCTTTTTGCCCTTCCACTCTGTTGCCCAGTTTACTGGGCTCGATGTGAAGTTGCTATGATTTATCTATATCCAAAGCCTTTTCTCTCTTTCTCCAAACCTAGCAGAAGTCTGCTTTCTTGTCTGCATTTCTTTGTACATCCTCTGTCTGTTTCTATATTCTGGACTCAACAGTTAGTCTTCTGCTTTGCAGATGCCATAAACCTGCTCCCTCTATCACCAGATACTGTAGGTGATGCATTTGACACCAACACAGTCCCTCAGGCCAAGAGCAAAAAAGACTTCTGATGACTCAACTCCAGCTTGTGGTAAAGTTGAGCTGCAAATTTTACATTGTGGATGAACAATAATAAATACAAAAAGTACTGTTACATCCTTATCAATCTTGCTCAGGTCTGAGATACATTAATCAGAGTTTGAATGCAATTTTTATTCCTCCACCCCCAAATAACCTCTGTGGCTCACAGGGAGATTTCAGTCTTATAGAGGATGTCAGGTGCCTGGGCAGCTCTAAGAGTCGACAGAGACTAATACTAATAAGCTACTTTTGGGAAAAAGAATTACGTCTCTTTGGTCAAACTGATTCATCTTCTTTCACTTTGTGCTGATCTTCTACATTTACCTTTCTGTTTAAAGAGTAAATTGCTTAACTGCTTTTAGTTTCCAGATGAACCTATTGCATCTGCATCACCTTCAATATGAGTGACTACTGTGAAGAACTCATCCTTGTTTTCCTCAAAGCCATTCAGCCTCTTCTCAAGTGCTGTTTCCTGTTGGCAATCAGATTTGAAGCACAGAATACAGGGACAATTTAGCTGTTTTCTGATGCTCATTGGTTTCTGCTCACAACAGGAAAATTAAGGAAAGGCACAAGAAACACAGCTCACCTGTCTATCTCAACCTCAGTCAGATAAAACTTGATCTGAGGTTAACCTTGGAATTGATAACTTAATGGAACAGTTATTCAGCTGTCAGCTAAACGTAAACAGAAAAAAAGACCGACAGGAGGTAGGCTAGATATCTAAGAACTAGATGTGAGATGACTTTAACTATCGATATGTCACAAAGTAATTTCAACTAAACATGATACTAGTATTTACAAGATTTCATGACAATATGTCAGTCAACACAATAGCATTCCCAGAAGGAGAGGAAACCGGATAGAAATTTAGAAAAAAAAACCATTTCAACACCAAAGAAACTCTACCTTCAGTAACATCTCACATTTTCTTTAAAGTGTTATAATTAACTGGAGTGTAGATTCTTCAAAGCATTAATGCATAACTCCCATTAGCACTAATGGAAGTCAGACACAGTCATCAAAGGGAGAATATACTTCTATCTTTACGAAAGTAATCAGTGTGTCACAAAGCTGTATTTTCCTTAAGTTATCACTCGCATGCTATGCAAGCTGAGTACAAAGGTTTGCATTAATTTAAATTCAAATTATGCACTTATAAAAGATTTTTTCTTCACTGGAAGGACTGAATGCAGGAAATCAGTTGGCTATTATGTCAAAAAAATACACCGCAAAATGCAATAAAAATAATTACCCTTATAATTAAAGGTTGTCATTGTAAAATGCTTATAAAAATCCCATTATTTAAAGAACTTTTTACTGCTGTTCTGGTAAAGATGTAATCAGGTTATTCCTGTCTATGCTCCTTTATTTAATACTCTCCCAAGTAATCGTTACGATCTCGTCCACCAGCAAACTGTTTTGGTATATCTCTATTATCTACTTGGGGACAGACTTTTTAGTAGGGCCTGTTGAGATAGGACAAGGGGCAATGGCTTTAAACTAAAAGAGGAAAGATTTAGACTAGATAGAAGGAAGAAATTTTTTTACAATGAGGGTAGTGAAACACTGGAACAGGTTGCCCAGAGAGGTGGTAGATGCCTCATCCCTGGAAACATTCAAGGTCAGGTTGGAGGAATCTCTGAGCAACTTCATTTAATTGAAGATGCTCCTGCTTATAGCAGGGGGTTGGACTAAGTGACCTTTAAAGGTCCCTTCCAACCCAATACATTCTATGATTCTATGAGCATGCAGTTACTCATGTCTTAATAAAGACGGTGAAGTCATGGCACTTCTGAAATAAAAAGCAAGTTCATATTTACTTTTTTCATTTACTCAGTAAATACTCTGACAAAGTGGTAAGCTTTGTCCCTTCTTGAGGAGTGGTGAAGAAGGAGGGCATGATCAACCCTCAAGGAAAGCACAAGAAGTCTTATAGATACCTATCTCTTTTATGATGCTATTTGTTCATCAAGATTAACCAGCGCCAAAAAAATCAGAGCCCAGTTCTTACTCTGGCATAAGCTACCACTGTTTAAAATAAAAGAACATGACCAAACATAACAAAAAACCCTCCTGAAAAGGCATGCAACAACCCATCTTTGCCTGACATATCAAGAGTTTCCCTATGCTCAGCATTGTACACTTGGTAGCACTGTCAAAATCAGTGGCTTTTTATAGTTTCTCAGTATCAGGTTCCCTACTTGCTAGACGACCAAATGCTTCTTCTGAGCCCTGAGCAATTCACACTTGTCTAAACATCAACTAACGCATAGTTCGGCAACTCCCAAACAAGGAACTCCCTAAACTCTTTTATACCTAAGAAAGAACAAATGTTATTTTGCAAATAAAGAGCATCACGGTGGGTTGTGGGTGCTCAGCACTCCCAAAAAATCCATTCATGTTACATGCAAAAAATTTTTTTTATTCCACAAATAAAACATTATAAACTTTTATTCAGCAGAGGCATTACGTTTACTAGAAATACCAAAAAATCCCAAGCCTTCTTGAAATTCTAATTAAAAATTAATATCCATATATTCTGACTTCATTTAAACTGTAATATCCTTTTTTGAATCTCCATAAAAAATTTAAAATATATTTCATTATGCTAGTGTACTGAAGTTCAGTACTAGCTACTAAAAGTACAGGTATTCACTGAGTATCGACAGATATATTCACGTACCCGGTTCAAGTTATTGAATAAAATTGTTTGAGAAGTTTTGCTCTGAAGCTTTCTACGTTTATTAAACAAAAACAAGAAGCAGAGAATAAGATGGACACAAAGTCAATCTCCACAAATACCCTCAGCTAAGAACTAAAATAACTTTCATCCAACACGTTAACAATGTTGGGAATTAGGAAGTTTAATGGTTTTCAACAAAGCTACTGTCTTCAACATGGTGTTCAGGAACTCCCTCAAACCAGCCAGGAGTCAGGCTATTCATAATACTGTTTTCTTGCTGTCATCTGGAAATCTTACTCCCAGATAAAAACAAACTATATTTCAAATGTAATTTTATTTCCTCAGAGTTTACCCTTACCTAATCAAAAAAAACCAAAAAACCCACAAGCAGTCACACAAACAAATGCAGTTTACTGAGCACTCAGACTTGTTCGTTTTCATAACAAGGAACAGAATAAAAGCTACTGTTAATTCAGAGTATATTTTAATCTTGTGGTGAGGCAACCAGTGGCTGTGAGTGGTAGTCAGGATAGATACACCCCAGACTAAAAAAATGTTTGCTTAAAATTAGCAGATCACTCTGAAGATGGTAATGAGACAGAAAGCATTTAGTCCTGGAAGACACATTGTCTGCCTCTACCTCCATATACTATATACCAAATGGGGAGGGTGGGGGCACAATGACAGTACGTGAAGTAAAAAATTTGTGCATCTTCACTTTCAGTTCTTCTTCCATATACTCTTTGCCCTCATACTTTAGCTAAGTAGGTAAAAATATAATTTAACTTTATAACTTCTACTGAAATAATACAGTAGAATTATTGTTATAATTTCCATTACAGTAACATGCATGGGCTAATCAAGGTCTTCAAAAATAGAATTTTGAGACCAAATTGTTTTCAACTAACAATTTACCACAATAGGAGCTCAAGAAATAGCTAGAAAAGAGAACAGATTATTAAAACAGAGAGGAACATTTACGTAACACTTTAAATTGCTCGTTTTAAATTGCTAAAAAAAGAAAGGCCTAAGTTGGTAGAACAGTGACTCCTTGCCTCTAAGAGGACAAGGTACAACACTGGGTATGAAAATGGAAAAAAGATAAAAATTCATAACTTGCATACATATCTTTACATGTGCAGTTACACCTTTGAATCATCTCATAACAAGAGCCTGTTTCCATATCTCCGTATATCTGGAATCAATCAGAAATCAATGGAAATACTGCACGTTATAGTATTAACTCTGCAATTGATTTCCATGAATGGAACATGACAGCATAGTTTGGGTAATTTATAATGTGGTTTGGAGCTGTAATTGATAATATGGCTTATAGCCTCCTTTTCTAAATTGCCCATAGAGATGACCAGGAAACAAACTACTGTAGAGTACAAGTATTTTTATTCCAAATTAGAATAAATTGAAAATCTTATATTACTACTTTTTTTTAAGAAAAGATTCCTCAGAATTTCAAATAGAATATATGGAAATACTTGTTTTTTAACATTGAACTGTTCACTCTGATAATAAAAAACCACAGCATTTTTGCATTAATAGTGTGTACAAGTGATATAAAATACATTAAAATAAAATAGAAATGTCAAAATGAAACGATTATACTAAAGAGAAGATTTCAACATTTAAACAAACAAAAAAAATCACATTATCCAAAATGTGAGAAAGCCAAAGTGAACTATTCGAACCTTTTTCATGAAGCTTCTACAGAAGCACCCCTTCATGCAAGACTTGCAAGTGAAGACTAACAAAACAAAAAAAATGGTCAGAAAAGTTTTCCGACAAAAATATCTTCAGCCAACCCTAACTGTCACTCTGAATCTAAGTGAGGTCAGTAGTACCTGAAAAGTTGTTATCATCATCTGACAGCTGCTTAGTGACCTTTACGGATGAGCTCAGTCAAGATCTCGGGAACAAATACACAAATATCTGAATCATCATTACAGAATTAACAGACCCATTTTGACAGGCCTAAGAAGAAAAAGAAAAGAAGCTGCCTTCTTACCCTAGAGATGATACTCTAAGATGAGGTCAATAACTATTACTTTTGAAGCTATTACAACTAATTCTCACATAGTGCCTGTCCTGCAATAAAATAGATTAACTAAACCTGCTTGATGATTATTTTCTATTACCTCCAATGAGGACTCTAAACTCCTGGGTTTTCATGGCCACATTTTTGAAGTTTCAAGTACTTTCAATTTTAACTTTCAAACCGCAATTCACAGATCTGCAGCAAACTTTAGGCTTCCAAGTAGCTTTGGCTGAACTTGAAAATCAATATTCCACATGCAGAAATTTTGTCAGTCATATGCCTAAAGTAGGCTGAAAGTAGAGAAAGCACACTCTACATTTCCCTTCGAAGCACTCGCCAAATAAGATGGTCTTCATTCATCAAGTAAATTCTCAACTACGGATAAAAAAACCCTCTCAAAACTAAAGACTTGCTTTTTCCCTGAGGAGAAAAATATGGAAAACCTCAACAAAAACTGTGTTCAAGTTGAGTTGCTCTCAGGATGGGAGGCCAATATCTAAATTCTGTCAAAAACCTGATTGCCTCTCCCAGTCCTATGTTTAGTAATTCTATTTTAACAAAGTGCTCAGAATTTAATTATCTCACTAGAGAGGCTATGGGTTTGTATAGCCTTATTAATGGATCAAAATCAATCTATGTTTACGGATTTGGCAAAGCGATACGTGGTTCTATGATGATTACTAGTTGGCAAATATCTCACATAAATTGCCTAGAAACTTTGTCAGACAGGATAAACAGCCAAATATTAAGTTGCCTCTGCTTCATCTCAACTCTACAGTCTCATATAGACAGTATGGGGGCCACCTCTGATTTCTGCAACAGTTAACTAAATCAGAGTTTCAAAAAAGAATATTTTAAAGTTTATAGTACTTTTGTTCTCCCTGAACTTCACACATCCCCTAATAAAGACATAGCTACAACTGTAAAGCACAATTTTTTGGCCAGACTAAATGGCACGCAGGTCGCCCCACCAGATGCTCCTCAGGCACTGTGTCAGCAGGGTTAGGCCAATAGTATGGCTTTGGTCTAGTTTTGTGGCTGGTCACGAGTGACACATCATATGAGCGCCCTTAGCACCAGCTTCATATCTCCTGCTCATCACTAGGGCCAGCTCTTGTCTCTCAAATATCAGCAACACCATGATTAAGTGGAAATTCTCACCACCTATGTGTGTCCTCCCAGAAGCTGCCTGCAGTTACAGAGTAAAGAGATGTCCTTAATGTGAAACTCATGTGTCCTGCAGCACTGATGAAGCTCTAACACAGGCCTTTGTGCTCTCCATTGGACCGTCCCTTCATTTCTCTCGTCTGTTCCTGCCTCTGCTTTCTCTTTATCAAGCTGTTTTCCTTTTTTCCTACTGTGGTTTTGTTATTAATTGTTTTATGCTTTTACTCTGTAGATTTCTCCCTCCAGCCTCTTTCCCCTCTAATCCTGATGTACCTAAAAGGAACAGGTTCAACGGGATGCAGTTTGGATCAAAACTATGTAACACTTCTGCCATCTCCTCCTGCGCAACACAAACACTTCTTGGGAGAATTTAACACAACTAATGCACTGAATAAACACTTGAAAGAATCCTAAATATATGACCTAAATATATAGATATATTCACTTTTCCAAACACACTAAAACCAAAAGTCCTTTTGCATCACACTGAAAGAGATAACAAGTAAAATTATTCAAGTACCAACCACATTTTCATACGAAGGATAACCTTGGCCTTGCACCCATTTTTGTGCATCTGAACTGCCTTGCCACGCCGGAGGTAGAGGATCAGTTCATACATTTAAGAAAAAGAACACACAGTACAGAAAGCAAAATAGACCAGGGAAATGGATGAAAGAATGGCGAATATGAGTCAGTGTCTCTGAAATCTGCCTTTTCAACAGGAAAAAATAAATAAATCAGAGAATACACAATCGACTAAAGACAGCAAAGAAAAAAGTACTAAAGCTGTAATAAACAGATATATATGTCCATAGTAATATATATATATATATATATATGCTTTAAAAATGCAATTTCTATGGATCAATACAGAATGGTATACAAAACACTGCTTTTACTGCCTCTTAATTCAAGGAAAAAACAAACAGACAATAAAACATAAGGATTAGAAATGTAAAACTTTGGGATTTAAAGATAACTATTTTAAACACTGTACAGCTTACTAATCTGTGACAAAATACAACTGAGCACTTGTTAAGGGATTGTCTATTAAGACAAATAAGTAAGAAAACCAAGGAAAACGAAAAGGATGTTTTCAGTAAATGGGAATAAGGCAGAATCAGCCAACAGCGCTGCTGCGTGCAGCTACGACTGAAGGTATATCCCCCTCCCATGCAGCACTCCTTTGAAGAGAACTGAATTGCTGATGAGCAAATTAGAACCGACTTAAATGAGCTTGTAAGAAGGACCGTAAAACCAGCTGCATGCAGGAACAGCAGTTTCCAAAGGAAAAGTTAACAGGTCACTACAAATCCAAACCATAAGGAAAGGACTGCCCAGCTCCAGCTGGGCAACAGGTACATTTCTGCACAGGAGCAGTGATGGTAAGTGGGGAAAACGCAACAAGGAGGCACAGGATGAAAAGAATACACTTCACATGTATATAAACCTGCTGATGCATATATACATCTCTGAAGTCCTTATGTATGACAGAAGAAAGTGTGGCATTCTGGAGGGAACTCACAAACCTGTTGTATAGCACCCACCGTCTGTTATCATTCCAAAAGTCTCAAAACACTGTTCAGGTTTGCTCATGTAGTAAAAATATTTGTCCTAGAGGGTAGCATCCTAAGAGTAACGATGTAGCACATCCAGTTTATACTCGTTCATATTAAGGACTGCTTTCTTAGTCAAAAATGTATTACTGAGAAAAGGTCTCCCTCTTTCATGGACATTGCTATGGTAACTGGAATAGTAACCTTAATATGTGCACTACACTCAGGAGACTTTTGCTTCAACAAACAGGGAGAACTAAGATTTATTAAGTGTCTGGTCCACTTTCCTAGGGCTTCACAGACAGAATTACTGTACTTAACCCTTCAACATTAGGTTGCTATCTATAAATATTGCTTGGAAAATGTGAACTATTCTGCTAATCTCTTTCAAAATACAATATGTTATACAACAGATACAAAATATTTATATAGGTAGAGCGTAATTAAGTATATTGATCTCTTTGTTAAATTCTTAATGCTTTGGGTTGTGGAATAAGTAAAAAATGAATGGAGACATAAATTTTAAGAAGGACTGTGATGATTAGCTGTATTTTTAGCTAAAGGTGGCAAAAGGTAGTTTGATCTTCCACTAGTTGGAATGCTTGATTTCATTTTTCCTAACTTATGTCCCAATCTGTGGATTTTATCCCATCCCCATAGATTTCAACGAGCACAGAATCAGTCTACATCTTAATGAATACAACTAGAAGTAAGTTGTTACAAGAAGTGAAGACTCTTCAGGAAAATAAATTTCAGGTACTCTGTGGAGGAAGTATAACAGGCCTAGTGAAAAAAACAAAACCAAAAACTAACAATCGGAAAACAAACGCCCAGGAAAAAACTTTTGCAATCAATAATGGTAATGCTCAAGTGAAGAAGAGAGCTACAAGACAGTGTAGAGGTCACGACTAATACAATTTTGTATTAGCATCCAAAGAATATTGGTGAAGGAAGGGAGATTTCTAGAGAGGTGTGCTAAGAAGCCATTTACAAAATACGATGTTGACACAAGTTAATGGCCCTGAATACATAGCACTATTTAATGCTTGTTAACGATCATTAACACTGGCACCAGTATCGACGTAGCAATGGGGCTTAACATAGTTGATCTGAGCAGAAATTACCCAAGATCTACTACTAAGCAAGCAAGTCATGTGGCACCTTAGAGACATCAATAATACAAGAGCAGAAAGTAGTGCATGCAGCAGATCCTAATAGTGTGGTTGGGCAGGGAAGACCCATTAAAATAGCCACAAAGTAAAATTATTTAAAGACTAGACTGCATACAGTCCAGAGGAGAAAATAACTGAGGAAAAAACTCTCTTGTGTTACGACCAGTGAAATAAAGAATTTTAATGAGTAGGACAAAACACCTTTCTGAGCAATAGGCTACACAACGGCTCATCCTCAGGGTGGAGAAGCAGAGGATGAAAGGAACAGTAATCCTCTGGCCTCCTGCCCACAGAGGAAAGCTCTGCTGCCACCCTGGTGAGTGTCCCACAGCTGCAGAGCCATAACATCGAAACAGGTGGGTTCCACTCACAAGGACAAGTCTCAATCTGAAGCACAAAAGCATCACTGCTTCACGGAAGAAAATGAATATTTGCTTTGTGATAATGATTATTAATGAAAAAGACCACCTGTTTTCTGATAAATCCCTACAGAAATGAGAGGAGATGCCACTTTCGTGCAGAAAAAAGTATAGGATTTTCCGCATCGTTGTTAAGTGCACGTGTTACACTCATGCACAGTTGCAACCCAAATCAGTTCATGCTTTCTTATTTGCAATCCTACCTACAATACTTCATAAAGTAATTTGTTTCAGCTTCTATTACCTGTTCACATTAACAGTTTTGTTCCTTTAATCACCTTACATTATTTATCTTCTGCTTTACATGCATTCTTCACATGCAATATTTAAGAATAAATTCATTTTGTAAGACCAGAAACTCAGAGAAAACCAAACCAAAGAACTACTGTATCTAAACTTAAAAAAAAAAACCCACACAACCCCCCCCCCCAAAAAAAAAAAAAAAGAGAAAATCAAAATTCTTCCTAAACCAAGATTGGCCATTGTTTGAGAAGCCACAATTCCTGCATCAAGGAACACAACAAGGAACGTTGTGCCTGGTACCAGGGGTGGTACCTCCACAGCCCTAGCCTGAATGACCAATTATCCATCTACTGATGACTTGTAGGGAAGTTTTCAGCATCAGCGCAAATACAGTGTTAAACTCTTCCATTCAATTCCCTAATGAGAGAATTGAATCATTCAATCCATTTCACAACATTGTTTAAACTCTTTTGTTTAACAAGGTATTTCAATAAATCAGTGGAACGGTATCGATCAAAACTTTTATACCCCTTTTTAGCAGTTTCTGAGAGAAACTTTAGCTAGCCTGGAGACACTCTATATATGTTTTCAAATTTTCTGGGGATTTTCCAATACTAAGTCTTCAAACTTGGCAAAAATTGGGTGTGTAATTCACACCACCACTACAGTTTTATGAAAGAAGATTTTTAGCTAAAAGCCTCCAAAGATTGGAGCCCTATCTAGGATTTTTTTAAATTTTTTTATTTTACGTGCTGCTTTTCCCTGCATGGGGAATCAAAGTGCAACCACCCTCTGCTGCCTTTCAGAAATAAACCCTTCACACTGAACCACAGGCAACAAAACAGCTCCCTGGCCCGGCTTCCAGCTTCAGGCTCTGCACAGATAGATTCAGATAAATAATGAAAGCTATATGCAGAGCTGGCAAGAGCACCACTGTACGTACTTCTCTTCACTTCTGCTGAAGTCCCTGACAGAGCATCAGGTCACAGCCTAAATATCTGAATGCCAAACACAGCTCCTGCTACACCGAAAATGCACTTGTACACAACGGCTACGTTCCAACCCGGCCACTTCAGACTCTCATCTCATTTAAGGGAGGGGAAAAAATAATACAGGACTTCACTCTTAATAATATCCATCATAAATTACAAGAGTAATACCAAGATATATTGATAGGTAATTCTAATAGAGATATTTGTCTGTTTATTGATTCCAACTCAGCAACAATATTCTGGAGCAGAATCTGTCTTCTTTTGTTGGTCAGTGATGGACTGATTTCTTGCACTTGACCCACATCCATGGGCAAACATCACAACATGCTCAGCTCTGATAAATAAAGTTCATGTTTGCCTCCTGTGCACATGAAAAGCTTCCTTTAAAAAGTGCCAAATGTTTTAAACCATAGTTTCCTGCACAAAATTGGCACAGGTGGTACTTTGGAATCACTGTGTGCTGTGCTTTCCAAGCCACTTCCATTTTTATCATCTACAATTTTTAAAGCAATTTCAACCATCTTCATGCCAGGTTTCTCAGATTCACTTTTTATTTAATTTTTCAAGATAGACAAGAGCCAAAAGAGACTCAAGAAAAGCACGAGCTCAAGCAAAGGTCACTGACTACATATTTCACTCCCCAGGTGATAAAGGCAGTGTACACCAAGAGGAAAGGTGCTAGGGACAACCACAAAAAAATCTATGGGAAGCCATGGTCTCATTTGCTCTTTAAGGAGACCAAATACGTGATGCCAAGCAATAATACTTCTTCAAACAGGTAATACCTTTCCATGCTAACTTTAATACAGTATCTACAAAATATTGCAGTGAAGTGATCATTCAACTGTAAAGCAAAAGTGGTTTAAGATTTCCTTTTTTTTTTCCTTTTTAGAGAGACTCTACTAAACACAATGAATGTTTTCAAAATAAAATGTGAAGGGCGGGGAGAGGGATTTCTTCCATAAACCTGTCCCTTGGTTTCACTGACGTTTCGAAAGGGTAGGCATCACCCATTCTTTTTTTCTCCATAATGATAAAATTGATGTGTGAAGCTTCATAAAAATGCCCACCTCAGAACTAGTAAGTATTACTCAGAAAATGAAAGCCATGCCCCTGCTGAAGGTAATACAGGAAATCTGGAAACAATATAAAAACAAAAATAAAACAAGTAAATACAAGAGCTTGAGTTAAAACAAAACCAGACATCTATTGCCTTGATGCTGTTTTCAAGGCAGAGTGAAAATATTTGTGACTTGGGATGGAGTGGTTTATTATTAACATCTCCAAAGAAACACATTAAAACTGTAAAAGGGAAAAAAAACAAGTGTTGAAGAGTTTCTGCCTTAAAAACAAACATGCATGAAAAATTATTTGCTTTGGAAATTAAATCCAAACATCTTATACCTGGTGAGATTGCTGGCACAACCTGCTGGGATTTTATGCTGGACAAAGTGATAAACCTCAGTCCAAAAACAGGGGTTTACGACAAAAGATGTACAAATGTATGTTTTCTCCAGAAATCTCTCATCAAAATGGTGTATTTATACTTACCTTGAATAGCCAAGGATAAGAACCGTTTTTGCCAGGCTAACACCAAGGGACAAACCCACTGCCAACTATTTCAGGGTTTTCTGAATCTTCTGCAGCAGAGGATGTGAGCACCAACTCCCTCCATGGATCTGCCTCCCCTCCGCACACGTGCTTTAGCAGGGAGGCGCCATTCCTTCGCAGGGGACTGGACAGGGCAATCCATCTCCAGCAGCAGCCACCAGTTTGCCAGGGGCGCAGCCTGCCCCAGCAGCCACCTGCTCGAGGCACAGCGTGTGGATTAGCAGCTCCTGTCTGATAAGGCACAGGAGTTCACGAGGGTAAAGGCAGGGAGAAGGCCAATACGTGGAGAAAATGCAGCTTCTGCATGAGGCAGGAAACCCTCCTTGAAACACAAGTTGCCACCTCGTCCCTTGGATAAGAAGGTCAAAGTGTTCCTTCCCCTACTGCTTCTGACTCTCCATGACTTGCTTATTTTCTCTCTTCCTCACAGAGATAGAGAGTGCTGCTGCTTGTGAGACGAGGTTTTTTTGAATAAATTGTGGGGTCCTACAGAAGGAAGGAATCTCTGCTAGCATCTCCTGCCCTCTCGAAGATCACTCCCCTCCTCAAAGTGCCACTGAAAACTCTTTCCTCTGCACTGGCACGTGCCACCTCCCCAGTTCTCTCCCTCACTACATCAAACCGTACGCACTTGCATCAGCAGGACTGTGTTTGCCTGCAGAGAGGTGATGCTGCCCAGCCCATATATGTTACCCTACGCTCTGACATGCTGTTGCAAGAGTTACTGAATACAGAAACAGACAGCTGCTCCAGCGGCAAGCAAGGCAGAAAGATAGAAATATTTATTTTATCACATCACAATTTCAGCAAAGCACTTTACAGAAGTTTTACCTTAAGCAGATGCCTACATCCCTCCCCGTTCTGTAAAGCACATACTCAGGTGGTTTTCTGAGCTTTAGCACAAGACAGGATTCCAGGGCACAGCCTGCTGCTGGCCATCATTCAGACTTCAGGTACTTCTCCAACACTTTTCATTCAGATATATGAAAAATATCATGACTCTGCTGACTGACATGACCCATTTGACGGAATACAAGCAAGGTGTCAACGCACTCTATCACATATAGGAAAGGCTCACAAAGATTATCTGAACAGCAAAAACGCAAGCAACTCCCATATTCACAGAAGGAATAAAGGCAAAGATTCTGAATTTTACTGTTATTAACAGCCAGAGTCCCTGATAATAAGAGATTCAAGTACAACAAGATCTAGTGATTAGACTGCAAACCTTTTGAGCCCCCAGTATTTCTCACAGGCCAGCAAACATATTCTAAGTTAATGAAAATGAAGAAAATATCCTAAAATAATGCTTCAGCATGGTTCAAAGATCCAGCTGCAGATTGCTGATATTGGTAGGTAAGCAATGATTCATACACTGGTTTGTGGACAATTAATAGAGCGATGATACAGTTGTTGCTGTCACTGATACAGCTATTTTAGAACTATGCCCTAATACACCACGTATCATGACCTTCCCTTAAATGTATTGTGCCAGCACCCAGCAGACATGTTCCTAAAGCAAACCGTGGTCATGAAATGAGATGCTATGCCCAACCTGAAACAGAGATTGGTCCCTGTTGCAAAATGGTTAGAATCCAAGACAGAAGCAACATGATAGATAACATTAAGTCTCTTAACAAGTTTTTTGGCAACGGAAAGCATAGGGGAAGTTTAACTGTAGTGCTTTCTTAAATTTAATTACTCTGGATATTTTAAACTACATTGCAGTTTTGTACTTAGACTTAAGTAAACCAAGCTGTTTTGCCATCTAATGCAAAGCCCTTATCAGTAGCAATGTGCTGTCAGATTTAAGTACTTTTATAATTCACTGGCAGCATTTTAAATTCTCACTTCCTATTAGAAAACCTGAAGATCGATAATGCTAAGGGAAGATGTACTCTCATTTAACATCTTCGAAACTATGCCAAGCAACGGGAAGGCTTTCTGAAATCAAATGCTCTTTCAGGTAACACGGATTGAACTGACTGATGGTTGCGTATATGCTCTCCACCATGTCATTTTAAATACAGTCGAAGTGATCAGACTTGTAATTGAAAAAGCTTAGTAAACTACTGAGTTATTATTTTAAAGAAAAATACTAGTCATTATCCATATTTTCTTTCTCTTTCCTTTGTAAATTATTACAAAAAAAACCCCCAAAAATCCAAGTCAGGCTTAAAAAAATTTGCCTTTGAAGTAAAACCAAAAAAAGAAGAAAAAAAGGAAGGGAGAAAGAAATCTGAAAGGTACCTGCACAGGTACATCTTCAAATTACATTAAGTGTGAATATATTTTGTCACTTTTAAAACCAGCTCTAAATTTTTCTTTTATTTTCTTTGGCAAGAGCTGATTATCTCACATAAAGAACAACATTTCCTTCTGCAGCTTTAAACATTTGCATAATTATTAACTTTGGTGGCAAGCACATAAAATTGTGGAGTCAGTTTCAAGCAGAAAAGGAAACAGACTGTAAAAACTTCTGTATGTAAGAGCTTTTCTTATTCTTATTAAAGAATAGACTAGAAACAAGTACCCGAGGATGATTTTTGTAGTGGAGGAATTGGCAAACAAGGAAGAAATAACATTGTGTTCGGAAGATAGTACCAGAGAAATTCAAACATCAGTATGGAAAGTTTCATTAAATGTCAGTAGCTAAATACTAGACCATACCTAAGAACACAGTGATTCATCTAGCACTCCAAATCCTTAAATTAGACATTTTTCTACAAAATATGCTCTAGACCCTGCAGAAACGGCTTACAGCAGGGTTCACTTTTTCAATCTCTGTTCCCATCCCTTACAGGAGGTCAAGATGATAAAACTTTCAGATGGATACAAATTATTCCACCCCAAGAGGAGCAAAAAGTGGTAGTAAGTAGGTACTTATTTTCCACTAAAATCTTCCTGTGCAGAGGCCAGAAGCACTTACCCTGCCAATATCCAAAGAAAAGTGCCAAATGCTCCCCTCCAGCTCCACAGTAACGAATGCTGAATATTAAGTTATATATTTCACTCTCCATGCATATAATGCCACCACTACAATGTTACCACGCCAGGAAAGAAAATATAATCTTACCCTAAGTCTTAAAAAATAAAAATAGAAGCAGGAAGCAAAATGTTGCTTTGCAAGATTCCTCCTCATTTTGTTTATTATCTAAAATATTGATTTCATTGACCATACTGGCAATTTTCAAAGAAAATGCAAAAAAAAAAAGTCTAAACATAATTTTTCTATGTTTATCAGAAATACTAAATAATTAGTAAAACCCTTAATTATGCCAGCTTTTTCCTCAATTCCCATACACACACATACTCTAAGAAGATAAAAAGCCCATTCTTTCCCTTTTTTTGTACCACTGGACTTCGTTGCTTCTTTGTCAAATAAACACAGGAAAACATCTAACTGCAAGCTTAGGAGTTCTCATATTGTCTGAGAAAAACACCACTGCAGAAAGACTGGATATTAGTACAACAGTACTGCAAATCAAACACAGGGTCTGTCTTTATTAAATAGTATTTCTAGTATTATTTTCAATACATGGAAGAGTTCAGAACTGTACAATCTCACAGCTTTTAGACCAGATTGCTTACAACTTCTGTTTTTCACATGATACTAGTAAAATTACCTTCCGTTGTATGAGTTTCTTAAGATGGACTTGAACACCACAAAAGAAAGATGTACCCAAGCAAGTGTTTGTAGAACATAGTCAAGAAATACAATAAACTACATGTTTTATAGTATCAACAATATTTAATATAACTCAATTCATAACCCTTTAGTTTTATTGTCCTGGGTTTTGAAATTACTAATATTGTCATATTATGCACGTTATTAATGACTACTAATGTTCTTAGATGAGTAACCTCATGGACTTTTTGAGTAGCAAGAGCATTCTACAGAACTAGCAGAAGGATTTTCTTCCATTATGCACTGGCCCGCTCTTAGCGACCACTTTAATTGACAATATTGGATCTGTAGTAACTTCATTTGATAATAAGGAGCAGTATTTTTCAAAGGCAGTTGCTTTGTGCACTTAACAGATAAAAACAAATGAATCAAAAACTACTTCAGGATTTAATTAGCCAAACAGTCTTAACTGGGAAAAAGTTTTCTGCCAAACACAAGAAACTGTTCCTCTTGTCAACAGTATGGTTCTGGCATTACCCAGTACCAGAGTTTTTGGCACTGACTGCAGACAGAAACCAGTCCAAAGAAGAAACTAAGGGCATTTCAGCAACTGTACGGTCACTGGAATAGCTGGGGAAAAGGAGTGGCAGGAAACTAAATTGAGCCTCCCCTCTCTTACCCCTAAACTACTGGACAACAAATAACTCAACACCAGAGCTGGTCCTGGAAAAAAAAGACTTAACCACACTTTTCTCCCTCCTTCACCTTTTTTTGAAAATGCACTTACCTTTGTTACACCCATTTCATTCTTCAGAGTATAACATAAAGCAACAATTCAATTCAACCTTATAACTTCCTACAAATTAAAACTAGTTCTAGTTACTACTGAACACCGACATTGATCAGTATAATTGAATCATTATTTCCTGTGCGAAGTTCTTCTGAATTCACATACACACTCGCCAGGCTTTCAAACTCTTACTTTCCACAGAGCACTCCTTAACAATACTCTATTTGGCACAAAGCCTATTGTTATTCCTTTGATTATAACACCTGGAGTAATACAAAGATCTGACTATAATGACACAAAACAGATGGTCGCTATTGTGTTACTTGTACGTTTCTTGCCAACGGAAAGAATGTGAGCAACTCAAGTGATCAAGAGAAAAGGAGTTCAATCGGTTGAAAAAAAGAGTTCAAATTTGTTTTCTTTTACACATTAAAACTGCATAATTCTTTGGGAATCTGCATACCATTTGTAAATAATTTAATGAAGTAGAACATTAAATACGATTTGTAGACATCAGAAAATGACTAAGAGCTGTACAAGTATATTGAAATATTTAAGAATCCATTCCAGATGTGAAAAGTCAGAACCACTTCTAATCCCAAAGTTCAGATATTAATAGAACAATTTAATTTTCTGAATTTATCTTTTTTGTGACTGCATAAACAAGACCCAGGTCTTCAAAATAATTCTAGATCACTGCTTCCAACCGATTCAGTAGCATAAACAGAAAATTTTAGTGGGTTTGTACTAGACAGAGCTTTAAAATTAGAAAGCCACTTCAAAAATTAATGAAACAGACATGATGCCGAACTACAAGGAAAACTGGGACACTAGCCAATTTCAAGAGGGTCTGAAATTTTAACTGATTCTTCCTCAGTGCCTAGATAGTGATATCATTCAATATTCAAAATTATTACCTAGTTTCAAATTACGTGAGAAATTATACACTTACCATTAATCCATTTGGCTTCTGGATTATGAACTATGAACTCTTTTCTGAAGAGATCTTCCAAGGACAATCTGGTTTCTGATGAATTTGCAAGTTCATCTAAAATAAATATAACAGGATCATTTTAGATAGTAATCAAAAACAATATTTTCAATGTAGTTTGCAAACCATTGGAATTACAGAACAGGAATACATAGTTCAAAGGTCCTGTCAAAATCAACAACAATACCTTGCTCTCATTTTTTTTCACTACAAGAAGACATTTCTTTTTTCTTCAGTAAAGCTTCGGAAAACATCACATTGGTATCTTACGGACAGGACAACAGAACAATGTAGTGTTTGGCTATTTATTATACTGGGGCCATAGTGGGAAAGCTCCTTCTTCCCACAGCCCTACACCTCAAGAAAAGTCTGATTACAAACCAATACAAAAATTTCCTGACAGACAAAGGATGTAGGCCATATTGATCACCTCAGACAGACAGAATCTAAGCAAATACTCCTGTAAGTAAATTTAGAACAAATTTCACCTATTCTACAAATTAAAATCTTTTAAAAAAAAATAATTATATGCATATTTTATAGTCTGTGCTTGCTCTCCACTGATAAGCAAAACATAACATTTGGCTAACAGCCTTTTTTTTTTCCCCAAACATGATAGATCCCAGGAATATTGTGCTTCTGAACATTAGCCAACATTGATTTTCAAAACAAAAAAATAAGTTGCCAATTCCTAAAATCATCTCCATGCTTCAGAAAAGAAAAAAAAAAGCTCTGCTAAATTCTACTTTTATTGTGCTGTAGTTTAAATAAATAATAAGTAGCAGAGACACAATACTGAACTAACACACTAAGACGTGAAATCAGAGGTACTGTTAAAGCAAAAGTTTTGCTGTCAGAACACATAGTTTCCGATGAATATTCACTGATAGCAGCTATGCACTTCTCCTAACTGCTTTAGGCTATTTAGGAGAACAGCACCTGCCAAAAGCTGTGTTATACATTGCCTGTGCATGAGCATAAATAAGCACCTACGCACTTCCTATACAATGAACCAGACAG
Organism: Larus michahellis; assembly: GCF_964199755.1. Classification (NCBI taxonomy): domain Eukaryota; kingdom Metazoa; phylum Chordata; class Aves; order Charadriiformes; family Laridae; genus Larus; species Larus michahellis. The sequence continues at coordinate 51,563,005 of NC_133902.1, forward strand.
ATGCCCAGTCAGGTCTTTTAATCCTTTTATCATTATTGGGCATCTATTTGCCATAGATTACTACAGTATTTCTCTGCTCTTTCTTTCCAATGTGTCAGGCATCCACCTTCTCTACGAGAGGATCTTTTTGTTAGTCAGATTTTATCCTTACAGTTTGCCGATATTAAACAGCATCCCTGATGACAGCCAATTGGAAAAGAATATTTAGAATCACAGCAGACAAGGTGAAATCTTGTTATCTTTATGCCAGCCCAATACGTTACCAGCACATTTTTAATACAGAAATGTGCTTTAAAGAGGTCGTATCCTGTAATACATTTCAGATGAAAATGTGGCCCCTTCACAATGAATAAAGTCAATCATAGTTTCATTGTTGGTCTTTATTTAGCCAAATTTCTCAACTAGAGGCCTAGCTGAAAGCTTACTGCAATCAACAATAATATGATTTTTGTTGCCTTTAAATGTCAGCACTGACTGCTGCAGTCGCTTCCGTTAGTATTAATAAGGTGAATCCTTGCTGAGAATGAATCCTTGCTGAGAGAAACTCCTTTTTAATGCACATCATAAATTTACAATAGACACAAGGCCATCAGAGTTGCTCACTCCACGGCGATGCTGCATTTTGCACACGCCTCCCTCCCAGGTGTCAGCAGGGTCCCGGTAAGCATTTACTGACCGTAATCAACTCTTCTTGCACTTAATGTCTTGTAAGCCTAAGCATGCAGAGTTGTTCGAATCCTCTCTCGTAAAACAAACATTCTAATCCTTGAATAAGCTTTTTGCCCTCTTCCTATCTTCCAGGGACCAAAATAGCCTCTTTGGGTTTTTTTTAAGTCTCCAAGTCCAGAAGAGGACACAATATTCAACTTGCAGTCTTACCAGAGCTTTACAGCAGAGTAACATTCTCTCTCTTGATTTACACCTAATCCCTCTGTTTACACATCATGGGACCTTGTTAGCTCTCGCTCCTGCCACACATTGAGTTTTTATCTTCAAAGTAAGCACATGTGGTTATATATGCTCAACTCAGCTCCACAAATACATTCCCTGTCTTCAAAACACTACTTCTAACTTAACAGCATCAAATACTGGGCTCTTCATATGCCTGTTTTGCCCTTTCTCCACAACCTCGCTGACTATCTACCCTCAACAAGCTGTTTTCCATCACCTATTTTGATTCAACACACCCTTGTCCTGATGCTGGTTTTGATCCCGAAAGGATTCCCCTTCTAACTTTTCTTCACTCTGTTTCTATTTATTGTGACCCCTTATATCCTGCCACTGAGCCAACTATCAATCAAGCTCTCACAAGCTGCTATGTTGCCAAAAATTGTGTTACCCAAGACACTTTAGTTTTCACAGATTATTTTTTTATTAACTGCTTTAATAAAAATCACTAAAACAATACATCAGCTGTGTACAGACAGGCTATTAGAGAAGAAAGGTACACTGGCTTTTCTTTCTGTCTTTTATCTAATTCACATGCCTGCCAAGTAATCTCTATATAAACTGGATTTTAAAGTAACTTTTTAAATTCATGTTAGCATTTCTAAGCTGAAAAAACCACCATCTTCAAGCAACTTTACTAGATGTTTGAAAAGTAATTTTTTTTCTAATGCTAAGTCATTACCATACTAGAGCCTTGTTCATAATCTCTGACACTAGCTTTCTACTCTGTCAATATCTCATACTGTATAATTTTTAAGAAAAATGTTGATTTGACATCAAAGACTCAAAAATAGTAATTTAAATTTCTAAAATGCTTAGTTTATACATACCAAGAGAAATTGCACAAGACGTGAACTTTCAAAACACTATACTAGGTTAATCTTTCTTGAGCACAAACACAAATTAGTATGTAGTTCACAAAATACCTGCTTTATTTTAAAAACTGCCTTTTTCCTCTTTATGTTTATTACCACATTACCAAATAGCCAACTATCTCTTTTTCATTTTCGCTTTAAATTATTGAATTACTCCTTGAAGGAATCATATTTCAAATGTTCTCACACTATTTCCCATGTATTTCTACATTTTGGTCTGAAATTACATATATTTGGTACAGGAAATGAACACAGATTACAGACAATACAAACAAAATTAAATGTTAAAAACGGTATGGCTACTTTTTAATGATATATCAAACTAACAACAGTTCAATAACTGGTATGTATTTATTCAAAAGCACAAACCTGTTTGTGTTTACTAAACTAGAAGACTGCAAAAGTAGAAATTAATAGCCTCATTACTTTTCATGACTTTATAGGATATTCTTTTTGCAGGTTAGTAGTGAAAAGTAGTCTAAACACCTCATAAAAATTACCTTCTAACTTAGCAAATAAAACTAATAATGATGTAGTATAGTATTTTATTAATGCAAACTCCTTCCTGAATGTTCTGCGGGAAAAAAAATTAACACTAGAAATTAGGATAAAGGCTTGATGTTAAATGCAGTCTGAAAAGTGGAAAAACACCACTAGTAAACTGTGTGCAACCTAACGGGTATAGCTGTAATTGGCAATTACTATAATTAATATTATGTTTGCATGAAAAAGGAAAAACAACTTGCCAGAAAATAGTCCGATATCAAAACTTGTTTGCCTATTTAGAGCATTTACAGGGGTCCTACACAGCATTGAACAGAAACCTGAATCTTCTGGTAATGACTCTCCACTTCAGCCAAAATAATTTTTATTTTGCTTTCTATTCATTTAAGAGTAGCATGAGTGAAGGCGTGTAGGGGTTGGTCCCAACCCTGTTCTAAAGAGAGTATTTATGTATTGGACATAATCCAAACTGATCCTCTTCCTAGAGCTTGATTTTACTCAAAACAATTTCAAAAAAGCATTTTCTGTCAGTTTGGCTGCCCTAAATTGTTCCCTACAGGAATTTTTCTGCAAAGCTGTCTCTTTTTTTTTTTTTTTTCCTTCAGCAAGAGATAGCAAAGCAAACTCTGAGTTTATGAGTAGAGTTCATAAACTCTACTCTGCCACTTGCTCAACAGTAATTACCATAGAACGGCATGTATGGTTTAAATGCTATCATCAATATCTCAGTAAAAGAGTCCCACATAAAGTATTCAAGTCTGCCACACCTTCAGAAACTGTAAGTTAACATGAAGGTAGAACTACTGTCATTCCCAAAATTAACATCAGCCTGAAGCGTTGTGGCAAAACACCTGTACAAGGGTGGTAACATCTGTATAACTCCTAGGCTGTTCTTAGGTGATTTTTCATATAAAAGCTTTAAGCTGCCAGTACTTCCAATTGAGTTCTTTCCAGTTTTGAAACACAGATCAACAGTTGATGAGATACGTCTTGATGATGAGACGTTGATGAGAGAGGACAAAATTCTCACTACTGCACTAAACTTCTTAATTCAAATCTATTATATTTTATGAGGAGAATTTGCAAAGCCAGGTGTTTATAGTAACAGATCGCTGGCACCTTAGAACCTGAGCACCTTGCAATAGCCAGACCTGTGAAAGTGTCTCCAAGTTTTTCCTCCCCTCGAATTCTAGATATCCCAAAGGGATCTTACATATATTCAAGACCAGATAACTTTAGCTACAGTGCTTAGTACCTGCCAGCAAACCAGATGAGCAGCATAATATTTTCTTCAAAAAACATATTAATTAATCATGACAGTGAAGGAGGAACAGCACCGATTAGGAACAAAATAGGGAAAGTAGCTAGCTGTCCTACAACATACTTCCAAAGCTTGCTTTGGTAAGCATTTCCAACCTGCAAGAAATCCCAGTTTTCCAGACCTAGATCATTTTGGGAAAAAGGTTTTTATTTATATCAAGCTCTATGGTCTCTATGGGATATCTTAGAGCATCTGAGCTGACAGAACTAGTTTTCACTCGCATGACTTGAACTGAAATGTAGGTCCCAGCTTACATCAAGTTTTCAAGCAAGCTCTCTGGATTTTGAAACAGCCTCAGAGATGTAATTCACTGAGCTTTTTTAACATATTTTTTAAAAAAATAACATTTCCCTAGGTTGTTTATTCTTTTTTCCACAAGTGCCTTCAAAGACTTCAATTTAGGTTTTTACATTAATAATTCTATATAGATATAAGAGCCAGAACTGATGTTTATTATAGTGAATTCCAGGTAACACTTTTGAGATTTTACGAGCCTTAAACAAAACCTTTCTCTCCTTGAAAAGAAAACCAGTCTTCTGTCTTACCGCGTACCAAGATAAACCACCATTTGCCCTCAATGTCTGTTTTTTATTATTCCCTGAAGAAAATCCTATACACTGAGACTACAGCAGCACAACTTTGCTTTTATTTTTCTCAAAATGTTCTAAGTGAAATAAGCAAACAGTAGTTTTTTATCATTCCTTGGATAGCACCATGAATACGTAGTAAACATTTATACAAATCAGAGGAAGGAGAATAGTTCGTTGTATTCCTACCTACTCTCCCCAGCTGTCTTGTTCCCTCTGACAAGAAAAGCTTTTGACCCTCTTCCATCCAGTCTCACCACCTTTCTTTCAAGCAGCAGCAGTCTACTACTGTACTTGCTCATGCACAGACCCACGCAGCTTCCCTTGATGATTTCATCCGTGGCCAAATTGTCTGGAACCATTATTTAACTAAAAAGCATTTCATTAACCTTTTTGTTTACACGAACTGGGCACTTGCATGGCAGAACATTTGCAAACCAATATTTATCATCTAGGCGTGCCATCCAAATCAGGTATTTTACACTATAAATTTAAATCTGACAAAAAGAATTCAAAGATATTTTTTCCTTTAAAACCTGTACAGTTTCCTTCTCTTAGGCTCCTAGACATAGTTAAATGGTTGCTGCCCCAGCAGTAAAAAGAAAATCTTTAGCAAAATAATTCAGATCAAATTAGAACACAAAAAAAAATAATTAAGCATAATTATTTTATATGTTCAACTGCTTTTGTTGTCTACTACTTCCCTCCCCCCCCCTTTTTTTTTGTAACTGAACCATTAAGTAATTTCCCCTCTCTTTGTTTTTGAGTGAAAGGGAAGAAGTTTGTGCATGTGCATGTACATATGAAAGATGCATGCTTCTTGTTCAGTGAGAAGTTTCATTCTCAGTATTAGTCTTGCAAGACATACAGCTTTCTCTTAGCTCATCTGTGAATCTGAAATTACATGACTGACAAAACCTTAAAGTCAGCTCACAGCTGCTGAGGCTAATGAGAATTTCTTGTAACAATCCTAAGGACCTACTGCCAAAGCCAAACGTTTCTGCTCCCCAAGGCCTCCACTAACTCTGGAGTCCCTACAGGCACCAAATTTATTGTTGCCAGAAGATAAAAATGCTTAAGGGCAAACGATACTTTAACATTTATATGTCATTTTAATGACTGCATTATGAATCATACACCTTCAGAAAGATAAAATAAAGAAGTAGGTTACCTGGGGTTAAAAGAATGACAGACATAGTGATGAGTGAACAAACAACTAGAATCACCAGCAGCGCAATAGCAATTCCCTTCCAGTTCCTCTGCGGAGGGCTGTTACTTCCAAGTTCCTACAGGAATGGAAAAAAATGAAATAAAAGGAAGAGACCATGTTTCATAATCATATACTTCTAGAACTATTAGCAATAGGAACATTGCTCTGTGAATACTCATAATCACAGCATGGGAGGTGATCATGATCCCTCCCCTCTCAATAGTACACACAGTCATCCAAAGGTGTGTAACTCTCAAGCTTTTTTAATAGATATCTTTCTTTTTTTAAATATATATATGTAATTTCATACCCCTAAGTGACAATCAAATGAGCTTATACAAGCTGTCCAAAATACAACTGGTGTTCAAATGTGCTGAACATAAACTCCAGGACAATATCAACTAGCAGTTTATAAGATAATTACGGAAATGAAATGTAGCAATTTACTGTAATTCCACCTAACCTGGTATGGACCATAAAGGTTTAAATACACATCCTTTTTAATGTACACTATTAAACTTATTTGTAATAGAAAACATTTACAAAACTGCCTGAGGCTCCAAGTATTCCATCCGAAACTACACAACTCTTCTCTATACAGTAGTTCCATTGTAAACTGCTCCCCTATTACTCATAAAAAAACAACAGTAGCTTACAACAAACGTTAAATGAATGCTTCTGTAACTACTAGTACACTTAAAACTACATTCTTTGTGGTTACATGTTTAACCCCTATTAACTCCAGCCAGATGCCCTTCAGGTTTGTCAGTTGTAGCAATGCATTACCTGTGTTCACGGTACAGTTTGAGTCCAAACAACATGTAAACATCTAACAATAGAATGACAATAATAGTATGACAATTGCTTCATACAATCCTAACCCTCTCTCACAGAAAACAATATTTTTTCTGTCTCTAGCAGGCATGCTTGAATGTTTCTTTGCCACAATTACCCATGCCTTTACTATCTCAAATTAAATTACTGTGGTAAGACTCTGTGAAAAGAAACCTGGGAAAAACTTCTGAGAAGATCTCCCTTCAGGCTGCTTACAAAGTTATGTTACATTACACATGTGTTTCATGGCCTGCACAAACTTCCACTAAGCTCCAACTAAATGCCAGGTGGGGTAAAAAATATGGGGTTTAGCCCACACTTGCCCTGGAAAACAATACCACGTAAAAGCCTCTCCTCAGGACCTGCTGCCAGCACAGCCCTGCAAGGCTGCCGCTCCGCTGAATGCACGGGGAGTGACTGCCACAAAACACGAGAGATTACTTGGAGTCTCTCCTATTTGATTTGCGATCCTGGGTTTCTTAATCTTGCAGGTGCACAGGAAGGATATTCTTTTATCTTTCACCTCTCAGCTGGACAAAAGGGCAGAGGGATGGGGGCAACTCAGCCATCTCATTCTGTGGGGAGGACTATGGCACAGGAAGGCACCTCCTGCTATATTTTATAAGCTTCCAAAGGCATATAAATACTTTTTCACATACATATTAATTCATTTTCATTTTCTGAATTATAAATGAGTGAGAAATAAGGATGTTTTCACAACAGAAACTGACAAGGTTCTTGTGCCTACTTGGTTGTTGTACCCACCTCACCGCCATACACCACCCACAACAGCACCTCTAATGACACTAACAGGGTCTAATTATTTTTTTTCATCTGTTCATTTCTACCTGTAAAAGAGAGTTTCTCTCCTGGGTCTCATTTCCAGGAGAGGAATTCCCCTACACAGTCTCTAAGCAATCTCACAGGGGAAGTCTCACGGGAGCCCTCAGCCCATCGCAGCTCCCAGCGAGGAGCCCCCTGCCACCCCGACATGGCTGCCACCCATGGGGCCCCATCCTCCTCACTGGCCTGGGCCTGGCTGAGCTTGCTCCTCTTAAGAGATTGGTAGCCTCACCAGAGAAAAAAAGCAGCCATTCTGTCTCCTCAGCGTAAACACTACACCACAGCTGGTCTTCACGGGATCAGCTCCCTCACCTGACAGGCATTCGCTGTCCCCTCCCCACAGCTGAAGCCAACTCAGGCCTAGTAGTAAATGGCTGCCAGACAGCCTGGGCTGCTCTCAGCTCTTCCCTCCTGGTGGCTGTAACAGTAATCATACTCCTTTATTATTACACAAATATCCTGTTTGGTGTTGATACATTATCTGCCTTGAATAGCAGATAATGGATGCTGTTCAATTATGGCACACTGAAGGAAATTATTGGGGACATTTGCAGCACAGTGTTAGCGGGTGTACCCCTCAGACTGTGCGGCTTTCCTGGGGATCGCCATGCAGGAGAAGGCTCATTACCATAACCAACAACACATCTTTGATGACTGCATTTTTTTTTTTAACTAAAGTTCAGTACTCCTGTCTTCCACAGGCAGGGGGTAAAAACAGTGTAAGTAGGAGCTCCTGGCATCCATCTCCTTTCCCCATTCCATTGCCTGTTTCCCAACCCTTGTAAACCTGCCTGCTCCTCTTGCTTTCTTTGGCTCCTTCCGATTCACTCCCACCTCATTAAATACTAATTACCACAGCAACTTCCTGACTAGCCTTAAAGTTGGTTGATCTTCCAGGCCTCCATGATGGCTTCACAAGCCCCTTTGGTGTTCCTAGGATATGAGGATTGCATTGTTCACTCCTTTCTGGACGGTCCTGGCCATGCTGATGTGGCAAAGATAGCCAGCCTTTTCACAGGAATACCGAACTTTTATGTCCTGCATGTAAACTCAGATCTAAGCTATTATTTTAATGTTAATAGCACAGCCTAGAAAATATGAATATATTCAAAACGTAACAGTATAAGCCTTATTCTTTACAAGAATTTTCCAATTGTAACAACAGAAGAACTAGTAGCTTATACCGACAAGCGGCGGTGAAAAAACAGTAGTTACCCTCAGAGAATCATGAAACCCTATTCCAAAGGATTCACTTAAAACGACTGAAGCTGGGCAACTTGATGAATATTTTCTGTACCAAAGCCTCTAAAAAAATGTACCAAGTCCCCATTATTCAGGAGGTTTTTCTCTGCAGACATGAGTATTGTTCAGTTTCTAAAAATAGAGCTCCATTTTAAATACTTATGCACGTTTTTGCAAGGAGAGTATCAAATGTATGAATCTAGTATTGAACATACAAAGCTTACTGATACCCACAGTAAGAAAGAAGGGGGCTTCCAGCTAGTTGAAAGTCTTGGGAGACTGGCATAAAAAGGACTTATTTCTGACTAAGAACAAAGTACTTGGTTTTAAAAATTTGGTAAAATTTATGAGTTGCTCCAAATCATTAGATTAGAAATCATTAAAAAGTCATGAGGATGTTTTGATATTGAGTGGCAACATTGTGGTAAGAAATTTGTGAAGTTAATGTACACTAACAGAAAAGATTTAATGATATATTAGAAAAAATACTATAATAAGGTTAATTCATAGTACAACTAGTATCATGCACATCTCAAATCAACTTTCTTGATGTTAACCCATGCAACTCTTGGACTATCATCTACAAAGTTTTAAAATAGAGTAAGCTGCTGTTCTTCAACAATAAAATATTTTTAGCCTTGCACTGCTTTTCAAAATGGTCATAAGCAAAAGGCAGTAAAACAGATTTTTAGACCATGTATCATTGGCAAGACAGAAGCTGTCACTTTTGAGTATGACAAGAACATAGAGGCATTCAAGAGGAAACATCAGAGAGCCACACAATGAAAAGCTTTTGACATCATATAGTTTCCCCATAACTAACTGCTAACTGGCACATAACAACAATGAACAGGCAAATGGAGATTTAAGGATCTAATCTTCTAAATAGGCTCTTCTGTTAAAGCAGTTTGAAAAAATATCAACTTTTGAAGATGGTGTTTTATATATAATACTATCTGTAATATTAATATAGATTTTACAATCTAACTCTAATGAATCAGAAAATGGCTGCTCAAAGCATAATACAATTGCAAGTATTCTCATTATTTAAAGTACCTTTTTCACAAACCGTTTAATTGTACTGTTGCCAAAAACAATCCTTAAGTAATATATATTTCTGAATGTAATTTATGATTGAGTAATATCTTACTAACACACAGCAACAAAGAGAAAAAGCCACATACCCATACATACCCAACAAACTGTACACCAGTGTTACACAATGTGATACTTTTGGCCTATTCCTGCCAAATGCTAAAGACCTCATTTTACCATGAGCTTTTAATCACTACCATCATACGTGAACTCAACGTACGCAACTGAAGGGAGGTTCTAGACTAAGAGCCTGACCTTTCTGCTCTGTGATTGTCTCCATTTAATCTCTGCTGAAAAGACCCCTAAAAAAAAAGCTGTAACTTGCTGTCAGACTGGTTTTACAAAAACAGGTATTACAGAGCTTGCAAATAGTGTAATTAAGTGATCACAGAAAAATTTTGCAATAGTAACCAAAAAAAAAGGCTAAAACAAAAATCTGCAGAGATGTGAGAGGGACGACAGGCTGAGGTTGTCGAAGGACAGCATGAGTCATTTCAACCCTTCAGCATCCCTCTATGCTAAATCCCACTCGCCACTGTAAAATGAGATATTTCAGAGGGAAATGCTGAAAAACTATATCCAGCAAATACACAAAGCAAATATAAATCAAATACACTGAAGCATTTTTCTCTCTCCTTTTCTAGGCTGATTTCTAAATATATACTCCCTCTCCAAACACAATTTACTGACTGATGATGAACTGATTCACTACAAGCATAAAAATCTTTTAAGTACTAGCAGGACATAGCTTTGAATTTCAAAATCTACAGCATGTAACCTCATCCAGCAGTTCTGAGTTGTTCTCTGTTTTTGGACGGAATACAGAGTCTGACATGGATGTTTCATATTGAAAAAAAAACCTACAAAATTACTTCCATAATGGCTGTGTTACACCTGAATGTAACAAGAAGATATAACCCAAGTTCCTATTACAATAGAAATAACAACATGAAACTAATTTACATTTGATTTATTTCATATAGAAATATTTTTTATGCCTTGACACAGAAATGCAAGTGCTTATAATTTAAGAGTGCTGTTTCTTTTTAAATAGTATTGGGAATATCGATTTGGGAAAAACAATCACTTAAATTAATAGATACGGTACCTTAAAAACAAATACCTCAAATATTTCTGTATTTTTACCTGAATAAACTTGCAATCTTTCTTGTAAGCACCATAACCAGAAAAAAAATCACAGCTTCCTTCCTAAAGCTTATTGAGTTGCACAGCTTTATTGTTAATCAATGAGGATAAAAAGCCTTTATGACATAATTTTTCTAGCAAGCATGTACAATTAAGGAGACAACAAAAGGTCAGCAAATATTTCCGTAAAATGCTACATTAATAAGTCAGGTTTTTGAATTATCTTAATAGCATTTTCCTGATTTCTTGGAAAACTATTTATGTAAACCACAGTACAATTTCTACAATGGAAATAATGACAGAAGCAGTAGGGAACTGCCAGGTACAAGCAGGCACACTGAAGGGCACTGGCTGAAGCCTCTGCCAGGCTTTTCCAGAAGGGGCAGGTTAGTTAAAATGCAGCATCCCCTTTGGGAGTAGAAACGAAAAACAAACTTAAGAGACACGTTAACCCTGAGAGCTGGAGTTTCGCTAAACTGCTTTTTCTCATAGAACTACCTGCCCGTGCTGCAATCGACCTTGCTGAGAAATGGTGCGATGACCCAAATATAGAAAATATGCATTTATCTACCAAAATTAAGAACAAGAATTCCACCAGTTTTAACAATTTCCACTGGGTGCGGCTGGATACTGCTCAAAGCTAAAGCGGAGATTCTGCCGTTATTTCTGCAGTCTGGAGTGAACTTTACCAGGTCGACATGCTCAATAGTACAAGCGTGCAGATGCACGTTGGTGTTTACCCCCAGCCTGTGGGTATTTGAAACAGGAAACCCAGCAGCACTGCGCTGCAGCAGCGGCTGGTGGTTGCCTGGTTTTGTGTTGGGGCACTAAGGGCAGACAAAGGATCTTTCTTAGAGGAGCCACAGGATGTAGCAGTTTCTGCCAGCAGAGCATCTTCTGAAGCCTTGAATGAATCGTCTTCTTTCTTTTGTCTTTGTTTATTATTATTATTTTTACTTAAACTCCTGTAGTGTCACCAGGACAAAGCCTACAGAGGAAAGCTCTAAGAAGAATCGCAATCTTCTCTTATTTTGGCAAGAATTTCAGGGGAAAAGCGCATTAGAGTAGGAAAAGTAAATGTAATTGCTTTGCAGTAGGAATGAGAATGAATCTTACTCTGTAGTTTAGATGTAATCACGACACTATCACTTATTGACTCCTCCAGAATCTACTTCATTAAACACTATGCATTTGCATTACCCAAACATGAAGAAAAGGTGATAAACGTAAAAAGACAAACAGCTTCAGGTTGTATCTCAGGTGTTTTAAAAGACGGACCCGGGATACTTATAATAAAAAGATTGCAGTCGTTCCAGAGTTCTTTATATAGCTCGTCCTGCAACTGATATTTAATATTACCTGCCTTGATTTTGCAGTGTACAATTTGCAGGAAAATTACCACAGGAAGTATTTAGAATTTGTGATGAAATGATTGCATCCATTCCTTCCCAGCTGTTTTTGAGTAATCCCATGGCCTGGATATCAAGAGAGACTAAAAGACAGATCCGCAAAGTAGCACAGGACAGTTATAATCCATTTGCATAAGTACCTATCGTTTTCATCCCTCATGCTCCCTTTACAATTTGCCGCATTATAAGATCCTATTGCACCAGTTCTTATCTGAATGATTATGGTCATACAATTACTTTCCCTGGTCAATATCTTTATTCATCAAAATGTTGGCGCTTCTTTTCAGAGTCATTGTAAAATGCCACTTTCACAGGAATGCACAACTCTCCGTCAGCTTTGTGGATAACGGGCATTTTAAAAAGAGAGCAGCTTGTTAGCAATTACCCTGCTTAGAACAGGTGCGGGATTTGGATATGGGAACCATCTGTCTTCATATTTTTATTTCTCTGGGCTGCACTGGTAAGAGAGACCCCTCCTTTTGCAGAGCCAAACTGAAAAAAAACCCCAGCCCAATCCAAAACAACTAAAACAAAACAAAACCCACCCTGTCTCAGTAAAAATGAACGAAAAGAATAAACATGCACACGTAAGTCATTCTGAAAAGTGTTAATCACCCACACTGGTTATGCATTTTCTTAACCTTGCAAAACATTTTTGCTTTTTTTCAGCATTGATCGTTTTTGTTCTAAGCAGAGATGTTTTTCTCCTGGACCTGCAAATGCCCATTCACAAACTGAATTTTGGTAAATTTTGGTATCTGGAAGAGCTTCATCAACATCCTCAGTTCTGACTGCTCAAAAAAAGGTCAGAAACATTTATGGAATCTATTTAATGCATTACGGCCAGCATTAAGAATACATTTCACATCTTCCATCTCATTTTGCGGTGTACTTTGTAACATTTGCTCAAACACAACGAGATAGCTATTACACTAGACAAACAAGTAAAAACTTAACTTCTAAAACATTCTACTGAAATCCCTGTTCAAGGTCTAATCACAGTAGATGAGTTTAAAGTTTTGGTCATTACTTATGCATGCAATAAATACAAATGCAGGGAGAAAAATGGGATCAGGACAACTGATCAAAACAGCATGGCACATGCACAAGTTAAAATTTGTGGCCATCCACTTTTTTTTATGAACACAAGAGTATTCACATTTGCAGCACAGAAAAGCAAGGGGGAAAAACCAAACTGTCATAGTGCACAATATTAAAAAAATAGGTAAAATGCAGGTGATGGAAAATACTGCCATAAGGACTGTTGAGTCGCTGGGGCAGAGGGAGATTTAGATAAAATAACAATGGATGACAAAACTGGTTCATATTTGAAATAAAAACCAGGCATGATGTAGAGACAAGCTACAGCAGGCCAGGGAATTCCTCTGGCTTTTGGGAGCTGAGTTGGATGTAACACACTTCTACCAAGTGGTGTAACGCCACGTAGAGTTGTTGCAGCATCAGAGGCAACTTCATTCAGACTCAGTATTTCGAAGTTGCTGTCCCTTTTCACCCTGCGTTCACAATCTTTTAGAGTTTGTTTCTAACAAAGTTGCAGGAGTAAAAATACCGTACTCTTTTTCCAGTCCAGCAGAAATACTTGGAGAATTAAGGAGAATAACGATGTTCTGGCCAGCTGTCAGTAAGTATCTTGAGACTCAAAAGTACTTATGTACATGGAGGCTACAGATAGCCACCTACAGGGGTTTCTGCAAGTTCCTAAGTAGAACAGCTACAGAACACCTGCTTTATTAAAGATGTCTATCTGCAACACTCACCCAATCTCCCCTGCAAACCTCACCTCTCAAAAGTCGGTTGTCAAGAGGTGTCACCCTTTTGAGGGTCTGAGGCTCGCTCCTAGCCCTGCTGTGACTCCAGATTACGTTCCCGGTGTCCTCATCAGACCAAAGCTCCAATATTCACACTGTGCTACATCTTCACTTCCTCACACAAGTCTCATCTTGAAGCTAATGAGATTTTTGCCTGAATATGAAAATCTATCTCTGTATCTTGAAGACTGCCTGCAAGATTACGCGGAAATCAAGCAAGCAGCTCATTTCCAGTGAGCCCATGCATCATTAGTATCTAGCGGAAATCAACAATTCATTTGCCATAATTGAAGATAATTCTTAATGTATTTTACTAAAACAAGTAATGCCAAGGACAGAAAAAGACGGCAAAGCAGCAGGCACAAACATGATTTTATCGCAGGTTACTATGATATAAAGGAAGGCGCCTATATGAATACTGGCAGAGTCATTTATGGCCAAAAAGGTATTTTTACAAATTCCTATTGATCCAAACTTTAATGAAACGTCACATATTTCTTCCATTCTTATTACATTGAAGAAAAATCACCCAATCAAGTAAAATAATTTATCTCAAAAAAAGGCATACAAAAATGGAGGAACACAGGCTATACATGATGCATACCTACAGATCTTTCTACAGATACAACAAAGTTGTTTGCTAGAATTTGTCCTTTTCATTACTCAGAAACTAAATTATACTTTGCCTGATTTTCTTTAAAAGAAAAAAGCTTTTAAATGTATTTTTATTTCTCAATATATTTACAAGGTCCTGTAACAGATGACTTTTAAACTGACATAGTCAATTTTGGCATTAATGAGTGGATTTTTTTGACAACATAACATTACACATCACTGAAGGTTAGAAAAACAGGAAAGGTTACCATACTGCAGTAACCTCACATAAGGCAAATTCAGGTTTATGCCACATAATTTTACAATTTAAATTGAATACAGTGCCCCTATATTTAGTGGAATAACACCAAGCATTGCACTGTAGCATAACTTTAAAGTAAGACAACTGTTAGATTAGAAGAACCAAAATCGCCTTTTGGAGTTTCTTATTGTTCAGGTACTTGTACACATGCTTCATTTTATGCCATTTAAGAGTCCTGGAGAATGGATTTGACACATTTTTATTTTTTTTTCTGGATCAGCATTATTAAATCAGGAGTTGTCAAAATATGGAACAAATTTGTAAAGGTTATTTTGCAAATTTACAGCAATATTTTTCTATTTGTTTTCAGATTTACACAGATTTACAGATTTACACAGTTACTTGCAAATAAAATAAGTAATTTAAATCCAAACGTGCCTTAATAAGCCTTTGTGTGCACATATATATGTACACATATACATGTATCACCGAATATATATACAGCTAAATATTATTCAGGGCAAAATTCCTATAAATAAATTAAAATGTAAATAAGCCAAAGAGTGTCAGTACCAGGAAAGGGAACACTGTAATCTCTCTGCGTTTGGGGGGATCTAAGGTAGCAGAAAGTCAGATGAGTTTCCCAAGGTCATATGAGAATGGTAAACCAGCATCTGTTTATGTAAATATTTGTGAACAAAACTGTAACAAACAAAATTATTTGGCCGTTATCACCTGGCTCTGATTAGGAATTTATCGTTTAGTTTTTCACAGTCCTCTTCATAATTAAGTTACCCGCTTGTCTGAAAAGTGGAATTTTATTTAAAGCAGAGGAATACTATAATTCATCAGAAATAAAGATATGGTTTTCTCCTACATTTTGTTAGGGGAAAAAGACCAGACAGATGATCAGGAAATTTGTAGATGGGACACTATATACTGTGTTATATAGAGATAATACATACAATAAACCAGTGTAATCAAGATCACAGTTCACTTAAAAACAATGCAAGTCCTCACAGCACTAACGACATTACATTTTTCACGCATACCTACACACACAGAGAGTTTATAAAAAAGCATTTCTAGAAAGACTATGGGTCAGCAAATCACCTCCTTACATATACTCCACTCAATTAAAAAGCAAATGCAGTAGGAGAAGAAAAAAATATCAGGAATTTCTTGGCTGTTTTACAGGATTCATTGATTTCAACAGTGTCCTTCAAGATAATGTAAAAATCCAGCTTTTTTTTTTCCTCTGCAAACTCTTCTTACCTTAATAGCTAACCCTACGTACATAAAACACTTCAAAGGCCCATTATCCATTATGTTTCATGGGGAAATGTGAGCCACCCAATAATTTAGTAGCTCTCAACTAATTTAAGGAAAATGGGAATGCCTCTTGGTAGGACAGAGCACTCTCTTCTCTAGATGTTAAGACAGTTCTGCCACGTGGGAATGCCCATCAGCACCTAGCCTAAGGCAAGCTTCATTAAAGGAAGTAGGAAAAAAACATTAAGATCTTTAAAACATTATTTTTGGCTCAACTAGAATAAGTTAAAATAGTCCATCACTTCAGGTTTTGAGATTTGTTTCATCAACACATTTTCCAACTACCCACGTGATTTTTCTCTCAGTATTGATTCAGATCTCATCTGCTTCAGTTGAAAGATTTCGAAGTGTTAAACGGTGATCCTGCGAGGTTCTCCTCTGCTGCCAGCTTGGTAATGCATGGAGGGGGATTTTCAGACCAGCATACTGTAGCGAGTCTGGCTGCGATGGAGTTAACTTTCTCCACAGAAGCCCATATGGTGCCGTGTGGCTACCATATGGATCTGCGGCTAAGCCGGTGTTGATAGCAAACCAACAGTTTGGATATTGCTGAACAGCACTTGCACGGTGTCAAGGCTTTCTCTCTGTTTTTTTTTTAACCCCACAACAGGTAGGCTGGGGTCGTGTAGGACAGAAGTTGGCTCAGGTGAAACAAACTGGCCAAAGAGATACTCCATACCATGTAATGCCATGCTCGGCAATCAAGCTGGGGGTAGAGGTTGACCAGGGGTTGTCTTCCAAGTGGCCACTGCTCAGAGACTGGCTGGGCCTGGGTCTGCTTGTGGGAGGTGGTGAATGATGGCCTTTGCATCACTTGTTTTGTTACTTCTTTCCTCCACTTATCAAACTGTCTTCATCTTGACCACTTTTGCTCTTCCTATCCACTCCCCAGTCTGACTGCGGGGGGAATGAGCAAGCCGCTGTGCGGTACCCGGCTGTTGGATGGGTCAACCCACAACAGGCTCATATGCCCTCTTCTCACAACGCTCTCTGCCATCTACATTTAATGATTGCCACATTATCTTTTATTTCCTTTCAATGAGATCACTTTGTACCACCCTCAGTATAGCAGGAAACTGCAGTCTCTCTGAAACAGAGTGGATTAAGAGTCAAGATGCTCCTGTTGGCAAGCTTTTCCGTGTGCTGTTTTTATTGAAAGCCAAAGAAATGAGTAGATACATTAAGGTCTGCTCTAGCAAAGCTTGGACAATCTGAGAAACAACTCAAATGAACCTTTTATATGGTATGGAAATATGGAAATATGGAAAGTAATATTCCGCTTGTGTTTTACCACATTTTTGGGGAGGAAAAAATGTAGATGATTAGAACAGGCAAGACAAACATGGCATTAGTAATTGCTGTGGCAATCACAGCTTTCTCTGAAGTGTACAGAGCTTTTTAAGCAAAGTTACCTATATTGTAGTACATTCATTTCTTACTGATCCATGCAGGTGCAATCACTGCCAGAACAAAACCATTTCTGAGACACGTTCCTGCATAGTGGTTACCGCATGGGCATGACAAACAGCAAACAACAGAAATCAGAGAAATCAGGTTTAGTGTATTTTTGGAAAGTCAATGTAACAGAAGAGCACCGTGAGTAAAAGGGATACTGGGCAGTACTAAACAAAGAATATTCTTAGGGGCTCTGTTCTACTCTTAACGTGAGAATAACAGTGCCCTGAAAAGCAACGATACTGTCATGCACTCCATGCATGCTTTAATATTTGTACTAACAAAAGCGAGAGCATATCATTGAATATCTTAGAAATTTTGGCAGAAATCCATCTAAATTAGGAGTTTTGGCTTCAAGCAAGAAATGAATGGCACCTTTCATCTTCTCCAGAGTAACGTCTTAGAATCTTAGAATCTCTTAGGTTGGAAGGGACCTTTAAAGGTCATCTAGTCCACCCCCCCTGCAGTAAGCAGGGACTTCTTCAACTAGATCAGATTGCTCAGAGCCTCATCAAGCCTGGCCTTGAATGTCTTCTTCCTAGCTGATTCTCATGACAAATAAGGCAAGAATGACTTTTTTTTTAAGAATACATATTATCTATTTCTTTTTGGTTTCTTGCCATTTTGAGTTATAATTAGAAGTCAGTTAAACAAAGCTAGAGAAAGTAGACAGCGATCTGACCGACGTAAAGGTGGGTACCAGGCCGTTGGCAGAGCTGTTACACTAAATTGGATGAAAAGTTCAAAACAGCCTTGTCATTGAATTTTTCCATTAATGCACTGAAGGTAATTTGCTGCCTACAGATACAGTACTCACAACAGATACTCAGTTCAAAATCTCTCCTTGGCTCTGAGCTTTAATATAAGAGCCAAATAATTCCTTCAGATCCATTTCAACAACTCCCACTGAAATGTCTGGAGGCAGTGGACAATATTTGACTCAAATGAAGGTGTTGGGCTACAAAACAGGCTATAATACCGCGGCTTTCTTATATATACTTACAGAGATGTACTGTAGGTTTACTGTAGATGTACTGTAACGGATTCTTGGAATACTCCATGATTCTCCAGATTAATAATTAAAGAAGCATCAGCCTTTATTTTCCTTTTTCCTAAATATTTGCTGGGAGTTGCTTATTTTTCAATGAGACTGAATGAACATATTCAGTCTGTCCTCAAAAACAAGGTAATAGAAGTTAGAATCCAGACCTATATAGACAACTAATCTAAATAACTTAATAAGCTACAAAAGGAGAGTTTTTCCAGATTCATGCCATGCAAAAATGGGTTCATAGCTGATCTTGAATGTTCATAAAATACAAACAACTTTCAGTGCAGAGACAGGAAAAAAAATGAACCAAAACAAACCAACCATCCACAGAACTAAGTGTGGATTTCTTCACAGATAAGTGGCAATGATTAACAAATGTCTTTTCAAATTTGTGGAAACTTGCCAAGAATTACTTTTTATCTGCTTCACGAAAAGGGAATGGTATCAAAGGTACTGGTGTAGTTAATATCCAACTTTTGCAGGAAAACGTCCTTCCTCACATTTTCTGTTGATTCTACACCTGTGGGCTTTCTTCCTGTTTTCAACAGCTCACAGTACCGCAAGCTCCTTATCCCCTCTTGAATAACTGAGTAATCCTTTATATCCTTGTCTCCTTTGCGTAAACAATTTATTAAATTTTCTGGGAGCAGCTACATTACAACTGATGAGGCTACAACTTTAGGCAGCTCTAGCTGGTCCCCTGGGATCAAAATTTTGAATAACATTAAAACTAGCCCAAAGATCCTTGAAGCTCACACCAAATGACAGAGCGAGCAGCGGGCTACACCCTGCACCCATGATTTCTGGCCGTAGGGGCCCTTGGTGGAAGCAACTCCTCAAGTGAAAGACTGTGGAGATGTGCAGCCAAATCCCAGTGCCTCTCTGCTGGGTACATCAGATTGAAAACACAAACCAACTACTGAAGCGGCTGTTGTGCAGCACATTGAGTGGGGAAACAAAGCCCAGAGACTGAACATCATCCTTTCTAACTTCCCCTCCGATGCAGCTGGAAGATAGAAAAAAAAAAAACAGGGAAAGGACAAAAAAAAAATAATGAAACTGGCTCTGACAAAACTGACTCTCACCCAAGTTGGTCTGATGGACCAGCTAGTTTGAAACTTGAAATTCCCCCTCCCTGGCTGTAGTGGTCACCGCAAGCCTTGCAAATAACCCCATCATACCTCTTAGCGACAGAACAGCCCAAGGCATTTTTCTGTGCATGGTCTTTTCCCCTAGACTTTCTTGGGGGTGAATGGGGATAATACACAGTGGACTTTTTTTCCATGAAAACTAGTGTCAGTAAAAAAGATCAGCTTCTAGAATTAAATCAGTCAGTAACCTGGAGTCCTATTTCCTTCAACGTTTCCTACAGAAGTCCTTCAGGGCAAAAAGCATGGCTTATCACACATTTGAAAGGGAAATAAATGTATTAATCCCATCGGTTCATAAAGACTACCTCTCTACAGGAGATTCATTTGCAAAACAACATGATATTTTAATCACATGATGTTTCAACATGATGCAGCAAAAGAAATTGAGGCAATACATCTTACAGGAGAAGTATTTGAAGTTTCTCATCCAGTATAATAACAACCACATATCTACATTGATGATGTTATTCTTAATTAAAATACATCAAAATGGCTGCATGTAACACAGTTGGAATGTAGGAAGCTGGGGCAATTTTATAACAGTCATTTTTTGACCGAGCAAAGCACTTGTTGGTAATTATTCCAACATTTCCACTAGGAGAGTGGAATATATACATTATTTTATTTAATACTTCATATGATTGAAATAATTTTGAATGCATACGGCAAGCAGGATTGTGCAACAAAATTGAACTGGGACCTTTGGACTTGGTAATTTTATCACCTGAGTATTTTTATCCTGTGCAGTTATGATGAGTATTAATATCTTACTACAAGCAGAAAGCGAGATTGTTTTTTAAGAAAGAATAGAGAAACGGAATTAAAAAACTAGACATCTGAAAAGATTCAAGAGAATAACGAACAAGTTTTGCAAAGTACGACTGCATCAACAGTAGTTGTATATGTAAGCTTCTGAAACATGAAGCTACTAGAAATATATACGTTATACATACATATATTCATTCTTCCAGAGGCAATCAAAAATTGCAGTCTGCCCAAAAGCTGTCTATATACCACTCAGCCTCTACCAAGAAATGTACCTCCTTCCCCTTGACCTCCTCTCTCTGAATTTAGCTGTGTCAGTAGTCAACACACTGCAACACATCGCAGTAAGAATGTTTTATTTTCCGTTTTCTATGCATTCCCTGAGCTTATTAGTTGCATATTTAGGTAACCCTGCAAGCAAGCAATGAAAGAAACCCTCGGTGCTTTTGTCAGGTAATTTATTTTAAGACTGCAACTTCAATATTTAAGCATACCAAGCAAGAAAAGGGCATAAATTCTAAAAAAAAAAAAGAGACCCGTTCTTGTTCTGTTATATGCCAGCCACCCAGTAATTACTGCGTTAATGCGAAGGTTACAAAGAAAAGAAAAACATATGATTCAGATTATAGGTCAAGCTATTGTTATAGGACAAAGGAGAAGAATCAAATCAATGCCTTAACTACAGCTGCTTTATCAGGAAGTGCCCACAAACAATACTCGGTGGTTTCCTTCATGACCAGGCATTACGGCTGCACATCTTCCCTGCTCCTCCACTTCTGCTCTAAATTGAAGGTGCAATTACTTGCGCTCTGACTGCAGCCAAGTTGATTTGCAGGCTCCATCAGGTAATTAGGCACATGAATGGAAGAAATCATCGGTACAGCTAATTGCGGCTCAAATGTAGAAGACAGCTTCTGAAAATCCCTGTCAGATAGGAGCCGAGAGGCACAAGGAAAAGCAAGTGGAAATTCACTCTGCTCAAACAGCACAAGCAACTGGGTACGGCTCTACCTCCCCAGCGACTCCTTGCTCTGTGACAGCATTTCCAAAAGACTCTTTCTTATGAGAAAAATAAATTATAATAAGGCCACTCTCATCTCAGAGGAAGGTATCTTCATGACCCACGTCTACCCTGATACCTGTACATGATCAGCTAGTTAATGACAGCTAAATTCAGGGCAGATCTAGATATTGCCAGATGGCACTAACTCATAAATGTGTATTTAAAGAAACAACGATCACATTTTCAATTATATATCTGATTTTCAATCATACATCTTCTATGGGTCACTGTTTTCTGAGATTACAACACTAATTTTTGTACCTAGTTTAGACTGATAATCACAGGACGGGTAAAACTTCATTAAGTACCGTAAATGGTGGCATATTCTAAAAGACACTAAAAAATGTTTTGCTTATGCTAACTCAAGCAGAAACACAGGCATCATCAGTAGCCAAAAAATCAGCTATGGTCTTTTCCCCCTCAGTTTATTTTGCCTTCTACCAAAATCACCCCACAAAAATTGCCAAAACTGAGGTATTTTATCACTTAGAAGGGGCTCTGAGCCTGACTGCAGTTTAATACGCCAGGTAATACAGATGATACAAGGTCAAAGGAAAATAAAACATTACTCAGAACGAGTATGGAAATTTTCCATTACAGAAACACCATGATTATCTATACCTGAAGAAGTGCCTAAAATGTGACTATGTAGTGCATTTTACACTTTTTTTTTTTTTCCTTTACTTACAAGTCTTCTATCTCAGTAGGCAGCTTTCCATCTAAGCCTATATTCAAGCCGGTATCATGGGTTTGTAACACTAAAGCAATGGAAAATTCTGTGGGGAAAAAAAACTTAGAAGACAAAACACAGAAATTCAGAAATTCAAAATTTTGTAACACTAGCAAATCTAGGTGCCTAAAGCTTCATGAAAGCATAGTATTTAGCACAGTTATATTAATGTAATTAGAAAATCTCAGTAAGCTTAGAAAGAGAAATAAAATTATACAGTATCTTAATATCAGTGAAGTTTTCGGGAGACTGAGAACAGCAACACCCTTGCAGTGTATTTCAGAGTACTGTGGGATTTTTATTTGAACACTGAGCGCTTGTCCGTTTCAGAAGAATAAAACCAATAGAATAAAATTAATCAGGCAGTATTTTAAGTCTTTTTTTGTCTCAATTCTTAAGTCCTCAGAAGGTTTTTCATTTTGTCATTGTGCTGCAGAAGAAATCATCCCGCTGAAGGAAAGAGGAAAATCACAACCCTGGTCTACTCAGTCATTCACAAATGAGACGATAAAAATGACCACCGGAGGTGCAGTTACTTCCAGTAGTTAATAATTCTGGGATTCACACCATCTGACTTGCTGCTCTACAATACATTACCCAAATTCAATCTTCAGGTGTATCTGCGCAAACCTTTTGAACTTTGCCACTACTGTTTTAAGACTTCTCTTCAAATTACTAAAATCCTCATTAACGTTCAATTCATTTGGAAAATCATTTTCCTTATCCTGTTTGGTAAAACTGGAAGTATAAGCAGTTGCTGTAGCAGGTGACTAAAAACTAATTCCCTTTCCAATTTACCCAGTTATTCTACACTTCCTCTTGTTTTTGTTACCCCTAACACTGATAAAAGAGAGTTTAAATTACCTCCATTTCTTTAAAAGCTCTCCTCTCCCTCTCATCTTTACCTTTCCACATTTTACAGATACCATATAACTCTGTCTTTTCCCTTCCACAATTCTCATTTTCTCTACATTACAGTTTTACTATCAAGAAGGATAAGTAGTCCTGTTATCTACAGTGACCGTTAAGAACATGAAAGGTAAAGGCAAATCACTCTGCTTTATCAAAAGTTCGTGGTCATAAGAATAACTTCTAACATCTTTTAACACATATAAACATATAGGGCTTTCTTTGAAAAATAACAATATTAAATCGGTTTTAAGTAAAAACTACATTTATGAGCAATGTTGTGTTGTGAAGTTAATTCATGGCCAAGTGTGTTTTTTTATCCAAAAAATCTTTAAAAGCAATACCTAGGCATCATTTTAATGATCTTCACAGTTATAATGCCTATGAATCTGGTAGGATCGTACCGACGACTCCGGCGGAGAGGCAGGGCTGACTTCTACCCCTGCAGTCCCTGTGCGCGTTCGCACACAGGCAAGGGCGCCCCGCCGTTAGCTCACCAGTGATGCGTCTGCAATGCTCACTGCGTGAATTAATCAGAGTCCTTACTGCCTCCAGTACCTCCTGTAGTCCTGCACTGCTTTGAGCACACAGTGCACAATGCGAAGACAATTTACATTCTCTCCAAACACCCGGTAATCTCCAGGATTTAATGCTGCGATATTTATTAGCTCACATCAAAAAGGATTTGTCAAAAATAAGTAGCGCTGCCAATCAAATAAAATCCACACAATTCTTTGCTGTTGTAGACCGAAACCTTTTCTGTCAATTCTTTCTTTTGAGCTAACGTTGTATCTTCGAATGAAGGTAGCGCATTACGCGTCTTTGCAGTATTTGCAAGGAAATACTACGTTATACTAAAACTTTACACATACACAATGAACATCTGCGTAACTAAATTACAGCACAAAAAACTTGGAGGTACAATGATACTCTTACGCCTTCCCATAGCAACCAGCAGAACTGCACAATGTTAGAAATGAAAATTAGGAACTTCAAAAAATGTAAATAGATAGTGGATCAACCTTAAGCAGATGCCATAGGTACAAATCAAAGGTATAAATCATACAAGTCATTAGTTTTTGAAATGAAGTGAATTTTGAATATCAGGTTTGGGTGTGGACTCTGCTCTAATCCACTAATGTTACCAAAAATTTTATAAATTTGAGTTTTATTTCTGAGAGGTAGTTGGAAGGAAGAATTATATTATCATGCGAGTTCTGAGGTAGAGTAAGAAAAATTATGCTTTTGTCTAAATGAGGATTTAAAATTTGAGGTTTAAGAATTCAAAAAAAATCTCCATAAAAACGAAGAGCTTCACAGTAACTTCAGAGGTGCTTCATTTTATAATCCTAAGGGAGGAGGCAAAACCATTCATGTTTCTAGGCAATCAGCTCTTTTTTTGTGTGTGAATTTCTAATTTTGAGTGTATACTCTGTATTTGGATTGTACATACATTGTAAGGGCTCATTCGTTATGAATAGATCATGCATAAGGATGGATGGACCTCAGATCTGATCTAAAGTCCTCAGCAGTCTCTCAGGATGAGGCTTTCAATAGCACCTAAATTAAGTTTTTTTATTTCAGTGGAGATTATTTACTTTACCTTAGTAGAAACAGTTCCACTAAAGTCCTAATCAAGTTAAACTACTATGAAAAGCACTGCATTTTAATTTCCCTGTACTGAAGTATTTACACATAGCAGCGTACAAACCTACCCTATAGGACCTGGACACTCTCCCTTCAAAAACAAAAAATAAGCATAAAAGCAGTCGTAAGCATCAGCTGAAAATTGATTTTGAGCTAACACACTAATTTCTGTTTTTATTATCCCAGTGTGTAATCAGAGGAAATCTGTCTACCTGGCCAGAATCATTCCTTATTTACAAAGCTTAGCTGAGACATTAAAGAGGATCAGCCATTCTGCATATCTGGGAATCAGTAATTAAATCACAGTCCAGAAAACTTAACTGATGCAGGGGTGGACGCAGCAGTGGGAGACAACCTCTTAACTGGGAAGCCCATGGGGCCCCAAAGCAGCCAGCAAGAGCTGTGTGCCTGAGGGATGAAGAAATGCTGATTTTTCCTGAAAATGGGCTCATATGAAGAACAGCAACCCACCTCAGGGGTGGAAAGTGCCTTCCCACAGTGGAAAGTTATCCAAATATGCAATTTCTTCCAACGGAGGAAGTATATTTCGTTATTTAATGAATCGGATTTAATAGACATAAATACCTTTTGTATGTCAAATATAAATACATCTCATAAGTTCTCAGAAAAAAAGCCCTTATAACTGGGTGTAAAGGCATGGAAACAAAATGAGTTTAGCAAGGGTGCCATTTTGCCAGGAGGCTTAAGTCCAGAGTTTTAACGTAGATAACAGGTTTTCTTAGTAAACATTTTTCCAAGGCAAAATCAATTCTAGAGTCTATGTCTTCAGAATGACGCTTTTACTCCTCGCACATGAACTTCCAGCTTACAGGCATCCTGGGTTTGGGTATGATGATTTTATTTTAGCAGGGCGGTTGGAGGCACTCTGAGCCTACTCAGCCAGGAACTCTCTAACTCCAGAAAGGAAGAAGTACCAGAGTTGCTTCCATCAATGCATGTACTCTAGCAAGGCCATTTTGAGGACAAAACCTAATTATCATTTTGACATAGTTTTACCTTCAAAACTAAACATGAAAGTAATAGTATAATATGCCTCACTTCCCTTGCCTGTTTTTTCTATTTTAATTTTCTAATTTTAATGAACAAAGGCATTCCAGAAGCAGATCCATTACACATAAAAATAGACTTCGATCTTCAAATGTGACCTTTTAATTAAAATATAACAGATCATTAAAAAAATTATTTCAACAGTTGAGAACGTTGAAAATACAATTCTCTTAAAACTCTATAAGAGGGAGAAATAGGGGCTAAAGTTACAGACATTTTCACTCTCAAGAGAAAATTAATATGATTTGCAAAGCGAGTGGAGGACACGGTGTATCACAATTACACCGATTCATTTTATGCCGACCTTGGGCACAGAGGTAGAAGCGTAACTGGTAGACAGCAAAACCGTCAGTTTCCATCAGCACAAACGCACACACCTACGCAGGTTGCATTCATGAAATGGGTATTAATGACTTTTGGAAGCAGGAGGACTACAGTCAGAAAACAGAGTGGTGGTGGTGTCATCGTTACAACTGGAGCATCATCCCAACCACAGGACCACGGAGCATTCCCCATTCCTGAAACATGGCTCAGAAAATTTTAAGTGAGAAATCAAAGCTGCTTGAAGAGTAAGGTAGACAGAGGTTCAGCTAATGCAGACCAGCCAGGAGGCTGCTAAGGCTCTGCATGTTGACTCAAAGTAAAAACTGTCACAGCAACCTTTCTCAAAAGACAGATGAGTTTGTGGTGCTGGGAAGAAACGTTAGTTGATAAGCAACAGGTGGTGACAGGAATGCAGACAGTTTTGGAGAACCACTGAAATGACAGAAAGAACAAGTGGGGAAAAAAAAGATACATAACAGGTCAACGTCTGGCTTGAGAGAAGACCCAACTAGGTTACCATCAAAATTTGTTCATGGGGAAAGCCTCTGAAGAGAGGCTGCAACCGCAGGGAGGAGATTGAAGACTCGTCCCTCACCCGCGAAGCTGCCTGGCTCCTGCACAAACAGAGGCCGTGCAGTCTTGGACGAAACAAGAACATGTGCCTCTTCACCGATGCTGGACACTTTGCAAATAAGTTTCCTCCAGGAAACTTCATTATTTCTGGACTCCTCCTGATAGAAAGCACTAACAGGAACAAACAAAACGGCAGCAACTACAGACGTGTGAGATGAGCTCTGCTCCCTCACAGCCATTGAACTCAACAGACAACTGGATGGGAAGGGGAAAACTGCTTTTCTAGCAGATGCTGAGGTACGCACACACTGTGTCTCCTAAATCGGTTTGTGGAAAACCAGCACGCTAGCAGCTCACTTTCTTTTGATGTTCACCCAGAAACGGGGCAATTTCCATCATCTCTACACAGACAGTGAGGCTACTTCCAGTCTGAAACCTTTGTACATACCAAGCAGTCTACCAGGAGGAATGATCCTTCATTTTCCCTAGAAGTTCCTACTGGGGGAAATCTCATTTTTTAATTCTGCTTTCGTTGGCAGCAGTGGAAGAGACAACTCGTAACTACAAATGCTCTTCTACAGCTAAGTCAGTAAAATTAGCTACCTCATCCCTCACTCGTGTGCACATCACTGACGACAGTGTAATAAAACTCATCCCTCTCAAACCTTTCTCCCACTAAGAAAGCTCTTTTTATAAATATTTCTTTAAATTCAGTTTAAGAAGAGATACTATTGCTCATCCACTACGCGTCCATCATGACATATCTATCCTGAACAGATATTTTTATTAATGTTTTTCTCTATTAGTTCTTCTCTAAAAGATACATTTTTCTTGGACTGTTGGTGACAGAGATAAGATAACATTAGGAGAATGGTCACATATTGCTTTCCAAACAATCTGAACTGGCGAGTTTCAAGAAAACTTTCTGGGTGCTCCCCATGACCATGGTTTCCAGCGCGAGCAGGCGCCTGAGAGCACAGCGCGTTTTAGAATGAAATATTTTTCAGTGGCTGCACACTCTCTCTTCAGCCTGCCAAATCCGTGGGTTTTATTATTAGGCAGAAGGTAACAATTCACACGGCATTTCAAGTTTTAGTATTTGTTTGGTGCCTCACTCTATTACTCAGAAGAGTTCTGATCTCTGTACTTCAGATGGCAAGGTGGATCAGAGCCAGCCTAAAAAGTATGTAAATTTGAACTGCCAGAGAAGTAATGATTAATTAAAGACACAGGAAGTTGATTCAAAAAATGTTTGACTTTTTAAAATTAATTAATTTTAATTTTAAAACTGTCTCTATTAGTATTCCACACACATGCCTAAGATTTGATATATTGCCAAACATTAAGAAGACGACTTTTGAGAAATATTATGAACGGTATGAGTTTTCACAACAGTCTCTTTCATTTCCTGACTGCAGAAAAATGAGATATGCAAGGCTTTTTTTTTTTTTTTTTGCCTTTTTTTTTTTAACATTTCAGCATCTGCAAATGTTCTTGTAATTTCCTGGAAATAATTCTCTTTTTTGCAGGTTACCATAAATCAGCCCCCTATTTCAGGGTTAACAAATACTTCTTAACAGAAAATAAAGACAAAAAGACAGAGCTGAATATTAGGGTTTATCAGATCTTAAATCAGATTCTGATTTCAACTACAACTCCAGAGCAGCAATACCAAAATCGCAGGAGATGATTCCAGCATAGATGAAACCCAGACTGAGCCCATTGGTTTCTTAGGCAGAGCACAGTGGTGCCCCATGTCTCTCACCAGTTTAAGGTATGGGAGTCACCCAAATATAAATTTCCAAGATAATGACAAATTCCCCTTCGGCAGCACGCCTCATAAACCATATCAAGGATTTGCAGACTGAAACTAGCACGTTTTAAAGAAAAGGTAGAATGGGCCCTGAAGAGATCGTTACAAAAGGCTCCCCTCCTCAACGAGGGCTTTGCGGATGGTGAGGCACGCCAACTACCTCAGGCAGAGAAGATGGGGACTGAATCCGAAGGTAGGACTCTATATAAGTCATCGTTTGAAGCTGTGCCCTTGATGATCCCTCAAAGCTGCTATTGCTTTGGTTGAGTAAGCCCTGAAACCTTCTAGGACTGAAGACCTTTACTTCCATAAGCTCTTTTCATACAGTACTTGAACAAAGAAAGTTTTTGAAGCAGACAATTCTGTATCGACTTCTCCACACATCCTGAAATGCTCACTTGAATTTTGTGGATCTCTCAAGAGAAATGAACCATCCTTACAATTTCTTTGATCCTTCTGAGAATTGATGCATCCTTATTTCAGCAAATCGCTGTTATTGTGTGGTAAACGTCGATCTGGACTACTAGGTGTCCATCACAATAATGAACAGAGCATTATTCCATACCAATAATCTATTTTCAAAATGTGGGGGTTTTTTTTCTAATAAAGTTTGGTTAAGCTTCAGTGCTTCATCTGAATCCTTCTGCATCCAAACTTTGCTTAGGGCATGAATGCCGCTTCAAAGCCTCTTGTTAAATGCTCACTCAATGCTGCTTTCCGTGCATGTTCCACAAAGCTAAACTATTACTTGCAATGTTTACACTCACCGCATTTCAGTAATTTTAAATGATAATCTATCTGTTACACAGCACCCTACAAAGTTGCCTTGGTAATCACCGCTGATGGTTTCTATGGCTATTGTTTGGACCACAAAGAACTCTCCTTTCCAAAAAGAACTGTCTGCAGACATCATGCAGAGAAAGTCCTCCAGCAGGAGCGTCTGCCTGCACTCTGTACGTGTTTTCTTATTCCTGCACTTTCCATATCCTTTACTTTACTAACTTTCTACTTTTTCCTGTATCTTAATACACTTTTGTGGCAAATTGTTGCTGCTCTTGTCCACCAAATATCCCTAAACCTGTCTTTAAAAACTGCCTAATCAAGTTATTTTTCCTATGAACATGCCATATTTGCCCAAACTCTTGACCGTACTCCAGTTTCCTATTCAGGCTTTACCTTTCCTACCTACTTGCAGAATTTTCTAATGACCCTGCTACCAGTGTTTATAAATCGTAACAAACTTCTCCAGATGTTCATGAATTGCTGCTCATCTGCTAAGGACCCTGCAGAGCAAAACACGTGTCACAGAAGTAAAATGCAACTAAAAATTGTTAATGTTCTCCACTTTACAGTCCAAGAAAATGAGCACAACCAGCCACCAGCCTGCGCCTGTTCCAATCCAGCCTCCACAGCACACTGACTATAGGAAACCAAAAGCTTTGCCTTACTCCACTGTAGACATACAACACTTCATAGCCAAAGTAAGTGACGAAGATGGCTCTTGAACTCTGTTCTTCAGCTGTATTATTTGTCTGTGATTTCTGTAGTGAGTATTTATCCTTTCCCTCCTCATTACCTACCGGAAAATGTGTTTTCTATGCCATTCTCAGCCTTCAAACTAACAGAGAATACATGTTTTTCTTGCCCCAAATGAAGACCCTTTGAGTTTCCTTCATCCGTGCTTCAGTGTCTGTACTGGGCACGCTTGTTATGGAAGGCTCTGTTGAAGTTTGAATGCTCAGCCAAAATTTTACCTGCCAGTTTTATGAAGAATTATAGCTTCCTAATAAGAAACACAGAAACACGAGAACAGGAAGGGGGGAGGGAAGAAAAAAATTCCAAACCACAAAAAAAAACCCAACAGTATAATCCTGTTCTTTTAAAATGGATTAAAACAAAACACAGTAAAAGTTAAGAGCAGCAACAGAGCAGCACCAACTGTGAAGTTAATAGAACTCCTTTTATCATCATGAACAATGAACTGGAAAAAACAGATACAGGTTTTTCCCCTCCCACTTATGTAATACACTAAATGATTCTAAGTAAGTGTTTAAAATGCATATTAAATTATTGACCATACCTATCTCTCTGGTCCATAAACACCTTGCAGAGAAAGGCTTTGCCTGTGCCGCTCAGAGCCGCACCAGCAGCATCCGTGCTGCGCCGCACTTCATCTGGGTCTCCTTTGGGTCCCCTGAGGCACCTTTCTTGCCTTGAGACATAGTTAGTTATTTGTGGGGGACTTCTCTGGTTCAAAATGCCCAAAATAAAACAGGGCTTGTGATGCGTTATTAAAAGCCTGCTTTAACAGCACACGGCACCGAGGAGATACACGGCAAGTCCTGAGAGCCTGTTCCCACGGTGTGCGCCAGGCTTTCTGGAGCCGTATTGGAGAAATACATGGAGGCTGGGGCAGGGATGGGAAGGGAAGGAAACTTGATGCAGTCTCAACTGTAGCGCCTACAATGAGCAACCCCTGAACAGAACTAAACCCAGAAACACACCTGGGCTTTGCTTTTGAAAGAAAGAGTTGGGTCTCTCCAAAGAGAAGCCAGGAATGACCAAAAATGAAGGCAGTCTGGGTGACTGGGAACCAGGACCTGAGGGTGAAGCAAGGAGTGAAGTATTTTTGCAGTGTACTCCATGCCCAGAGTACTCATGGTGAAATAACACATACTCACCACATATATATTATTGCAAGCCTCATATTTCATTGTTAAATATCTGTGTTGATCTATAAAAAAATATTTACATGCATTTTAAATACCAACAATTTACCTATATTTGCAGTTCCATTTAAGTATCTTGAAAAAAAAATTATCCAGAATATATAACCATAGATATTAAGAACATTGTTTATAAAAATTATATTGTGTTGACTATGGGCAAACAGCAGCTAAAATTACAAAATAATGACAGGTTTTTTTCATAGGAATATAACACAGGATATAATTTATATGTCAAAGATGCAAGTACCATTTCCTGAGGCAGATGACAAAAAAACCCACATCAAAATAGCTTCAATTATATGAAAGTACTGTTTGGGTTTTTTTTAATTTGAGGACAGCAAAGCAAATTATTTTATAAGTCCAGCACAATGACAGTATGGAAACTTTATGCTGTCACCATCTTGGACATAAGAACGGTACCAAGCAGCTTTGTTAAGGATTAAACACTGGTACAGTGCTATGGACAGCAGATACTGAATAAATGAGTATTCAGTATGAATTCACGATGCTTCCACAGCAAACCAGCTAGTCTTGCCTTTGGGATGGGTGTATTTTCTCTCAATTGCACGCTGTAGAGCAAATATCAGAGTTCAGCCTATTCCGGAAGAATCTGAAGTCAGGAACAGTAATCTGAATAGCAGCAATACTGAAAGTATTTACTGTTAATTAATTACATGATTAAGAGAAGTCTTGCTAGTAAACTCAATGAGATTCCAGTTACTCAAAAAACCCACTAATAGTCTCCCTTTCTTTAACCTTAAAGGCTGTAAAAATCCACCCAAATCTGCCAAAGAAGCAACGTGAGCCTACTAATTCATCTATCCTATACATTTTCAATTATTTATTTTGTGCAGTGCATCCACTGCGTTGTTTCTCAGCTAAACTAGAGACGTTCCTGGCAGATGCCTAGACAGTTTTCAAAGACAAAACCTGGTACTAGAAAACAGATGACATCTCTATGACACAGTAAGATACGTGCTGTAGACACTGGACAAAAGCTGTTATAATTTTTGGGGGGTGTCATCCTCCCACATGCTGTTACGGCAAGAGAGCAGCCCTGGGAAGGTCCCTTCTGGTGCTCTGCTTCCTCTCCCACCTGTGTCAGGGAGACACAGGGCACATTCAGCACTTTAACCACCACGTTTCTGCTTTCATCCCTGCTGCACGCCCCAGCACGGCACCTGAGCAGCAGTTCGGCCCCCCAGCACAGGCTCTAGCAGAAGGCTTGGCACCTGGTGATCCATCAGTTCTTGGCTCTTGCATTCAGTTTACTCTTGCTTTTTCTCTTTCGCAGATGATCCACCAGTGAAACACCTCCAAAGATGCCTTGCCTATTCATCAAGCAGCTTTGGCATCATACAACTGGAAGAATATTCCTTTTCTTTCCTCCACTCTCAAGATCAAAGCTCCCTCTAAGCATTTGAGCACGCAGGCAGACTGCCTGGCTTCTCCTTCTGGGAACCAGCTTCTTTCTCGAGAATCACAGAAGAAAAGACAAATCAAGCCATTCCATCTTTAAAAAGCCAATAGAAAAGAAAAATGTTTTCATGAGTGATGTATCCAACATGTTCCAATATGAATGGATACATGCTGAATATTATACCCAGCACCTTTCTACAAAAAAGACCCAAAAGTATCCCTTCTTATGGAGGAGTTGTCCAAAAAGCATCTTCAGTTTGTCAATAACCCAAAACAAGCTGCAGGTGCCCCAGTCAGCTCTGAACCACCAAATCTGCCTGTATACATCCTGCTGGAACTTAGTTCAAAATGGGGCGGAAAACGCACTATTTTAATTATGACTTTTAAAAGTCTGAAAACTTGATGAAGTTATTGATAATAACCATTATTTATGATTATTTATGGGCATTCGTTTGTTTAAACTAAACAGTATTAAGTAAATATTATTGATAAGGACTCCTACAGCACCAATTAATTCTTCAAAATGTCCTGAGAAGTTCCATTAAATGAGATACGCATCAAAATCACTGCCCGGACGTGTACAAAAGAAACCTGCCAATCTGCGATCAACAAGCCTGCGTTTGCCAGCTTGCAGCAAGGACACTTTTGTCCTTCGCTACCCCAACAAACACTGTGGAGATTATGTATGCATTGCTACCAGGTAACAACACGGAAAGAAATACTTGAATATGTGCTCTCCAGCATAACACTGAGTTAGGCTGCTTTGTACTTTGCGCTTTACCCAATTCGTGTATCGTACAAGAAGTCTAAGAAGCGTGATTCTACAAAATGCAAACAACCGATCTGAAGTGGGTGATCTTCAGGTAACTCTCCTCAGTTTCCACTGTTTCCAGGAAAGCAGGAATATTTTTTTTGTCTTTGATAAATTTCATTTCACTATTGGTTCACTACTGACCCTTAATTTTGCAAAACATTCTTGTGAGTTCGATGCTAAAAGTTAAAAATAGCTATGAAAATGATGAATCTGCAGTAGGTTCAGTAACTCCTTTCCTAAAAATCAAGGCAATAATATTACATATGTGCAGATATTCCTCCACCTTTTATTAAAGGGGAAGAGCATCAGTTTCACCAAACCAGTATGCTGCATTATATTTGCAAATGGTTCCCAGGTAGCGAGGGTCAGTTACATACAGCCTTATATACAGCCGTACAGCACATGTTGTATAAACCTCTGATAAAATAAACCACTGAACTAACCTGTTCCAGTCACTGTGAGCCTGCTTCTGCTCCGGTCTCAACAACATTTGGTACCCTGTAAGATGACTGTAACACCATTTAAGCTGACACAACGTTCACAATATTCACTGAGTTTGCCGAGATAAAATAAGCGCAAGTTTTGCTGGCAGCAGTTGAACAGTAAACGTCTTCCCACTGGCTGATGAAACCGTCAAGAAGAGTGAGCTCTAGTAGGATAAATGAGGTCACTGTTGGCAATTCCCCGCCAGCTTGCTGGTTGAAGAAAACACCATTCGTCAGTAAACCCACAGCAAAGCACACTATACCACAAAGCTGTTTGTAAGTTATCACTCATCCCCTCCAAAAACAACAACAAAAAAATTGCTTTTAATCTTGAAACACATCCTGTACGCTCCTTATTATTATACATGATACTCATTTAACCACTGAATAAAATGCAAAATTCAACAGAACTTCAAAGTAATCATGATCAACTGGGGGAAAAAAAAAAGCCCTAAAACAAACGCAAAGCAGTGGCTGTAGCACTGCTTCCTAACCAGCTCCTCCAGAGACATGCTACAAACTCTTGGAGGCCCAATATTTACAGGGGGCCATTAATTCATATGCAGCGCGTTCATCGCGTTAATCAGCCTTAATAAATAGGTCTATCCCAGGGCTTTGGGCAATCCTTTGATGCTCAATCTGGCTGCACTGAGGAACTGCTCCAGGAAATTAATTTAAGACTTTTAAATAGAATACATACAGAGAAGGCAGCTGCGCTGAAGGGCTTAGCGGTGTTGCTCGTGGAAATGGCGTGTTCCAGCCCACGGTTTTTCTGAGGCCCCAGAGACCACAGACACCGGCATCAAAGCCTTCTACCAACTCGGCGTTTAAGTTCCCTTGTGTTACCACAAAAAGAATAGCCGCACGAGGTAGTTCATGCCAGGACATTTGACTAATACCAAAAAACAAATCTTTAACTTTATCCATTTTTAATTAGGCTTTGCCAAAAAGAAACCCTGGCTGAGCTTCACACAGGTCCCCACTCTTGCCCTATGTCATGTTGGCACTGTTTATCCTCAGCAATTCTAATCCCACTTTGAAAAACAAAGTGTCAGCATCAGGAATTAAATGCACAAAAAAATGAACGCAGGAAGGATCACGCAGGCCATTTGTTCCCTTGAAATAGTGCTTATATATAAATAGATACCGGAAGCATTGCAGGGAGAAGTGAGGGCACTTTGACAAGCCTGTGGGGAAAAGAGCCTGCTACTGGCAACAGGGCGCAGGAGCACACCCCTTTCGGCAATGGTAACAAGAGGAGGGCACGGCACAAGGAGAACCCCTCGTCCCTCCACAGACCCGGGGCTGGGGTAGGAAGGAAGCGGAGGAACAGATCCACCCTACGGCTTTGAAGCAGACACCTCCAAAGAGACAGGCAGGGACAGAGCCCTGCTCCTCCATTCCCACCTTAGATCAGGACCAACTGCCTTATTACTGGAGATAATTAACATCTTCCTCCCTTGGAAAATCCCATGGATACAATACGCAGCCCAGGGCTCCTCGCTGGGGGTCGCAGCTCTGCATAGCCCCCGACATGGGCACTGCTGGGACCTGAGAGGTGAAGGACGTTCTGGCAGGGTACGGGATTGACTGTAGAAATGAACCTCATGACTTAGACCACGCGCCTCTACTACCTGTGAGATAATGCTCTCTACTGTCAATACATAGTTTTTCCAATAAACTAAACAACATAATTAATTCTTTAATATACAGTAATGATCCTATTTCCTCTGTGGTTTCATGATGGCAGCGCAGCATGTGAATGCCGATTGCTGTGTTGTGGCACAGGGACCTTCAGGCAGCAGCACCCTGGGTGCAGAAACACCCTGCCCGAGGCTTCTGCAGGCAGGAGAGCTCTCAGGGCTTTTTTCTTCTTTTAATAACAGAACAGCTGAAATCCAGGAGGCTTTGACAAAAGTAATACATAAGATACAATGCCATTATCTCCAACTGTTAATTTAACAGTTTCTTAAAATGCTGTTTCCCAAGGGGGGCTGTGCTTAGCCAGGGGAGGGTCTGCATTTCTGGGGTGTCTGTCCTTGCACACGATCACAGGCTCCTCTTCAGAAACCCAGCTCCATCCTCAACCTGCAAATACAGCCCACAGCACGCCCCGGAGCCGAGTGCCTGGGCTTGCCTGGGGCCCCAGGCTCCCGCCCCATGGCTTGCCCACACCTCTGGGACTGCTGCGGCATAAAGCCAGCGGGTTTTCCCGAGCAGCAGGTCCGGCTGTTCACCCTCTGCACACCGGTGAGTCAGGCACAGTCACTCCCAGGCAGTTTAGTTCCACTGCACAAATACGTCTTCCCATAGCGTGCCCTTCTACCCTCCTTCTCATTTACCTCTTGACAGAGAATTATATAGACACATACAAATGGGCACATATAGGACCCCTGTCTGCCTTGAGTCCTTCATTTGAATTTTGGGACATTGCAGGAACACGCTGCAGTTTGTGGGATCCCTGGGGCTCTCGGTCATGCAGAAGGTGCCACAGCTGCCACGACTGCATCCCGACAAGAGGCAGATGTGCAGAGCATGGAAAGGCACGTGGTCTGCACCACATCCAAACCACATCCAACAGGCCAGAGCTTCCCGTCCGCTTTACAGGACACCTCCCAACCCCCTAACGCACATGGGAAGAGACCATGGCACCAGCACCCGCCCCGACAGAGCTGGGCTCCATCAGCAAAGAGGAGCCTGCCCAAGTGAGGGTAAGAAGCCAGGGACCATGAATGCGAATAGTCCTCTTCACTGGTGAGAGCAAAGACTAACCCAGCCATGCACTGCCAATCATTCCGAAAATGTCCTGATTTTCAGTGGGTATTATCTGCATCTTAGGGCTCTTGCTTTTATGAAGATGGCTACTATAGCCTGAAGGCACACTAGCCAAGCCTGCCCGACGGTCCCTGTAACTCCTGAGAGCTGGTTATGAGTGAAGGAGCTGCTGCTCTCTACTTTCAAGAAGAAGAAAAGAAGAAAAAAAACCCATAAACAATGGGGAAACCAAAAGTCGTACATGAAGATGGAATTTTTTTCTAGAGTCAAGCTAAAAATAGCTAAAACATAAGATGCTTGAGAACTTTTTATTTCCAAAACATAGTATATGGAGCCTTTCATCTTCTTAACACACTAATCCAGAAGAAAGGCAGGTGGGAGCAGTACGTAACTAAGACCTTAGAAAGCGTGGTTGGTGAAACAAGATCAACTTGAACATAGCTTTGGTCTGAAGCTCGACAACACGCTGCACCAGCTGAGAGTATCCTGCAGGCTCCACTCTTGAGAAAGGTTTTAGAAACATACCTTTTCCAGCTATCTTCCATCAGAATCTCCTTTATTTCACATAACGATAAAAGTGCTGTTGCGGTGAAGTGACTTTTGGTTTGACTAGCTGACATTTAGAGCTCCCTGTGTGACATTTTTCAAAAAAAGTCCCAACAACATTATTATAAAGTAACACTGTGCATGATTATTACTGCTATTTATTAGGGAATCTTGTATGATGAAAAGGGTGATGAGATTATAAATCCTGAAAAGTAATCAAGCAATTATCTGACATAAATCCTTTTTTCTTTTGTGGGAAAAATATAGCGAGATTACGCCTGGAAGATGTAGTCACGCCACAGCTGAACAATGATAAAACCCCACATTTCTGGGAAGAAGAAATGGCTATCACCTTCTTCCTGCTGTCAACAGTATCTGAGCTACGTTCTCTGCCAGGTTATATCCCATGATGTCCCTGCACAGTCTGTGGACCTTCATGTAGCAGATACCTTTACATTCCCTGTATTTCTTCAAACAAATTTTGATCATGTGCTTGTACACGGAGGTGGGGCAGCCCCCAGCGAGGCTGTCGGGCAGCAGCCTGCCTGTGCTGGAGCAGCGGGGGAGCACGGCACGAGCTCTTTTCCAGCACAGCAAAACACAGGGAGACACGGTGTGGAAGGAAAGGGCAAATCAGGAGGACTCTGCAATAGAGCCTGGCCTCTTTGCTCTTCTTTTCCATTGAAAACACTGTCTATTTGATGACAGGTCAGAAATGATTCACCTCTGTCACCTCCTTCCTTTAAGGGCCGGAGCACATTTCCTGGGCTGCAAAGCAAATCCAGAGGCAGCTCAGCAAAACAAAGCCTGCAACAGCCTGAACTGCTTCAGCCAAGCACAGAGCACCCTGATGCCAACCAGTGAAACCACGCAGTGTAAGACCTCAGGGCAGCGGGGTCAGATATCTTTATTTATAAACACTGTTTTAATCCTCTCTCCTTCCTTGCTGTAGTTAAGTTTTGCCATGGTCTATACAGACCAGCGTTCCTGACTTCAGCCACCTAAAGGGTGGACCTGGCTTTGAACCCCAACAGAAAGCACACGAACGTAACGGAGAAGAGCATTCGACTACAAGTTGATGAAAACACTTGGAAAAAAACACCTGTCCTGTAGCTGATGCTTCGAGGAGAACGGTAACACTTTTGTCTTTCCCTTCTAAAGCCAGAGAGTTGCTACGATGATGATTTCCACTCTCTTCATGTGACAGCGAGAACATAAAACAAGACTGTCAACAGCTTGGGCAATGTTGCATAAGGCACAAATTATTCCTTTAAATTTCAGGGGAAAAAACATCTCAGTAGTGAAAAATGTAATATTTGTACTACAAAATTTTTCTGTGGATCTCAAAGCATATTCAGGGATTTGGCGTAAGCCTTAAAGATGACAGGGGGCTGTATGTTCCCCGCACGCGCAATGGCAAAACGCTCTCATGAACAAGGCCGGTAAACAACTCAAAGCAAAGCGGCATCTTTACTAACGCTCCCGTTACACAGAAAAGTGAATGTTTATGCTGATCCACACATACACTTTTCTGAACAGCTTCCTGGTTTAGGTGTTGGGGTTTTTTTTAAAAAACACAGTACAAAGGTCTTTAGCTTCCTCTTCTTGTGTCACAATTATAAAACATTAATCTTTGTCAATCTCCTTTATGTAAGGTTTACATTTTGTGACACCAGAACACACTGTCACAATGCCACTTTCTCTCTTGGGAACCGGCAGCTTGAGCCGACTCTGAAATCATGACATAACTCTAATAAATCCCTACAATTACGACAACACTTTTTGGGTATAAATGAGCCCTGAAGTAGATCCTGTGGTTTTTAGTCAGCAATCTTGCACCGTCACAGCAGCGGTTCAAAGGTACTGCAGACCGAGCTCCCTTTCTCCGCCAGCTGTGACTGTCTTGCCTAGTTCCTCCTTGAACTGGTTTCTTCTGCTTGCTCTCTGTTCAAAAGGGAACGCAGGGAAACATCTCAAGAAAATCCAGCTCACGCATTGCTAGGTTTCATACATAGGAAATGTTTATAAAAATTGACTCAGAGAATACATTTTTAATATCACCAAGCAAAACAACAACAACAAAAAAAAAGAGTTCTTGTATTTCAGATTTAACCTGCCTATACTGGGATCTGAAATCATTTCACCATGCTAAGATCCAGACTCATTTCACCATCGCTGTAGACATCTAATTTAAGAGCAAAGTCACCCAGGCTTCCCTCTCTAATTAACAGCAAAAGACTGATGACCTGAATTGTTCTGTTGAAATACCTAAAATTTGTCTCATCCTCCCGGCTGATTTAAGAACTTCATCTAAAGGCTTAAAGTCAGGTAAGACGACTTTCAAATTAAAACGAAATTAAAATAAACCCCAAAGAACAAAAAACCAACCCAGAAACCTAGGAGATTAAGTCTGCTTTAAAAATACAAAAGCCAGATGGCTACTCAAGGTCCACAAAATATTTAATACCAATGCATTAAAATATGTTAAAAAATTGAATCGGTTTTACAGTTTAATGAAGCAGATGGGAGAGTGTGGGCTGTTTTCTATGCACAAGAGCCCAATCAAAGCAAAACAACATCCCTTCTGATGTCCACATGTTGGTAAACTCAAGGGATTAATAACGGTAGAGTCAGAGTGGTAGTGCTTTGCTTCAAAGAAATTTGTAAATGAAGATTAATTTTACCAACTTGATGCTTAGCTGATAAATAGCACTAGAAACACAGAAAATACATGTTGCGAAGTTGTATTTTCAAGCAATTATTTGAAAAGGCTTTGTCACAGTGGCGTGAAAATTGGTTACCGTCTACTGGTTTATAATTGTTTCTGCCTTAGAGTGGTTTTCAGGAGCCCAGGCGCTCCAGGCTGGATGGTGTGAGCATTTGGCATTTCTGAATATTGATCAGTCACGTTCCACTCCAGAGAAATGAGTTTGCAAAAATCAGTCTGTGACTTTCTTCTCAGGTCTGCCAATGGCCGGGAGAGGTGAAACCACGCTCGAGCATCTGCAGCTCTGAACAGTGGCAAATCATCCCATTCGTACCTAGGAAAAGGCAGAGTGAGAAATCGCTGTGCCAGCAATATGCTGGTGGCAGGTACCGTGTTGACACTGCCACAGCATCCCGACTGCACGCTCTACCAGATGACGCCGAACTTGCCAGGTGCTGATGCTGCAGCATCCGTGACGCTTGTGCTGCACTCCCCCAGTTGCACGTGCTGTTGCCACACATCCGTCTCCTTCCCCAGCATTTTCCACCACGATGGTTCAAGACGCACGTGGTCCAAAGGACAGCAGCACCACTGGGTGCTGGTACAACCCGGATCTGAGACACTTTCTGTGTGCACCGGTCTGCACCGCGGTGCACAGTGGGTGGCCAACTCACATCGCACCCCTCTTCCAGCATTTAAATTATCAACAGCTTGTCTGAAATCTGCGATTGTAATAATATAAAAATACCACCAACGGTTACAGTATCTTTTTTTGATGTCACAGTCGTATCATGCCCCGCTCCCGTACGCTACAGGCCAGCAGCAGGGGAGCAAGAGGCAGATTACATCCGGATAACTAGTGGTTTTATTATGTAAGATTTCTGAACACGAAAATGGGATTTGGAGCTTTAGCTTAATGTTCAGGGATTGGATGACTGGATTAAAGCTTTTTACTCACTGTTTTGTTACTCTTTGCAAGATCGGTTTATACTGCGGAGGAGAAGGGGTGTTCCTTAGAGCAAAGAGTTATTTGCTCTAAGCTATATGGCTCAGAGTCAAGGGTTAACATGGATCAGATCCAGCTTTACCAGTTCAATATCACAGAATCACAGAACGGTTTGGGTTGGAAGGGACCTTAAAGATCATCCAGTTCCAACCCCCCTGCCCTGGGCAGGGACACCTCCCACTAGACCAGGCTGCTCAAAGCCCCATCCAGCCTGGCCTTGAACACCTCCAGGGATGGGGCAGCCACACCTCGCTCCTGGGCAACCTGTTCCAGTGTCTCACCACCCTCAGAGTAAAGAATTTCTTCCTAATAACTAACCTAAATCTACCCTCTTTCAGTTTAAAACCATTACCCCTTGTCCTATAGCTACACTCCCCATCTGATAAAGAGTCCCTGCCCACCTTTCCTGTAGGCCCCCATTAAGTACTGAAAGGTGGCTCTACGGTCTGCCTGGAGCCTTCTCTTCTCCAGGCTGAACAACCCCAACTCTCTCAGCCTGTCCTCACAGCAGAGGTGCTCCAGCCCTCTGACCATCTTTGTGGCCCTCCGACCATCTTTGTGGCCCTCCGCTGGACTCGCTCCAACAGGGCTTTCCTGTGCTGAGGGCTCCAGAGCTGGACGCAGTACTCCAGGTGGGGTCTCACCAGAGCAGAGTAGAGAGGGAGAGTCACCTCCCTCGCCCTGCTGGCCATGCTTCTTTTGATGCAGCCCAGGATGTGGGTGGCCTTCTGGGCTGCAAGCGCACATAGCCGGCTCACATTGAGCTTGTCATCAAGCAACACCCCCAACTCCTTCTCCTCAGGGCTGCTCTCAATCCATTCTCCACCCAACCTGTATTTGTGCTTGGGATTGCCCTGACCCGTGTGCAGGATATGCTACATTTCCCCTTTTCCAGTCAGTGGGAACTTCACCAGACTGCCGCAACTTCTCAAATATGATGGATAGCTGCTTAGCAACTTCATCCGCCAGTTCCCTCAGGACCCACAGATGCATCTTATCAGGTTCCATGGATTTGTGCACCTTCATGTTCCTTAGATGGTCCTGAACCTGATCTTCTCCTGTATCTTGTAAGAATGGAGAAACTTCTGTAAGGCCGGTTTCTTCAAAGCCATAGCACAGTGAATTAGAATACAGTTATTCTCTGAGCAGCAGGGCTACTTGTGGCTTCATTAATTTCTAAGAAAAATATCAATAAAATCTCCAACTGAATTTACACAGCACATATCCCAAGATGAAGACTTAAGTAAATCTCAGCAGTAATTGCTACATGTTTATGAGCACTTCTGGTGGGAAGCCCTGTATTTTGGGGAATAATAACAACATTTTGCATTTTCAAAGCACCTGTCATTGTAGGATTTCAAACTGCTTCACAAATGTTAACTACCCAAAATGTATACCGTGCTGGGACGCAGGTATCATTACATCCAATTACAGCTCGGTTTAGTATCACAAATTATTTGGTGCCTCCAAACTTCCAAACTCAACTACAAGCGCTAGGACATCTTCCAGGGACATGAGTGTATTTTGAAAGAAAAAGGATAATAATCAGGAGGGGAAGAGCAGACAATAGCTTTTATACATGCTAGGTATCATAAATCCAGGCGCTAAAAGGCTAGTCCTGGTCAGTGGCAAACAATAAAACTCAGAATAAACCATACAGTTTCTTCCAGAAATGACATTTAGACTCTTTGAAAGGACTGATGAGGGGCATGCGCCCAGAAAGGAGGAGAGAAAAAGGAGCTGTGAAATGGGATGAATCCACTCACGATCCTTTTTAAGAAGTGATAGCCGATTTATCTTCCAATGACTGTTTCCAGAGGCTTTTTGCAGCCTCCAGCTTCAGTGGTTTATGCTCAGGCACCTGACTCCCAAGGCTTTTGGGGCACTACAGCAAAGCAGGACCACAACTGCTCAACACCCGGCATGGCCCAAACAGCAGGAACGTATCCCAGAGTTCACGATACCAACGGTGGGTAGAGAGTGAACTCTCCAAGTCAGTAGATATAAATAATTATAACACAGAATGCAGTAGATGTAAGTTATCACTATATGGTATGCTAAAGATATTAATTTAAATTCATTCCTTACATGCATAAAATTATTAACATTCACCAAAATTCCTTGAGCAAGAAAGGTCACCATGAAAATGATCCGAGCGTTCTAGTTAAAGGTCTCCAACTAAGCCACGCTGATACTCTGCATCTACTTCTTTTCCCAATATACAAACTGACTGCCTCTTTTCCCAGTTTGATGGGATTGGTTGCCAATGCTCTGTTTATGCAGTGATTTTTTTAAAATCTAAACACTTCAAGAGAATGAAATACTCTTCCCT
This sequence comes from Larus michahellis, assembly GCF_964199755.1. Lineage (NCBI taxonomy): Eukaryota > Metazoa > Chordata > Aves > Charadriiformes > Laridae > Larus > Larus michahellis. The sequence continues at coordinate 51,606,398 of NC_133902.1, forward strand.
CCGCACTCTCCCCCTATATGGAAAGACACTGTCCCATTTCAGAGACAGCCAATGCGAGCTGCTGGTAGGTTTGTCAGACGACAGCAATTCACCAACGTTTTAGAAAAACTGAAATAGAGAAATGGAAAATGTGGATAACAGCATTATCTTTCATCCGCCTGATACTTATCCTATCTATTTAGATTTCAGAAAAATGCTTTTGTTTCCCTTGATGTTCAAATAGCAATCCAATCTTGGATCTTGATTGAAGCCTTGTCACAATATAAATAAAACTTTCACAAACACTGATCAACCATCTGCTCTCTCAGAATTAAACTGGAACTGTTGAAGTACAAAACCAGAGAAACAAAGTCTTTGGTGCCACGTAGCTGAAGAACAGAGCCCTCAAAAAAACAGCGGTTGCTTTGAAAAGAAATAATGAAAGGTCCTACAACCTTGCCCCAAAATCTTTCATTGCTCACTAAAAAAGATGGGATATTTCAGCAACTTTGACAGATTCAGAGCTATGTGCCGCTGTACCAAAAGCCCTGGTTCAGAGATCCATAAAGGAACGGGCTTTTCTTGGTGCAAACAACTCACCCTCACCCAGATTAACCTCCTGGCAGCCTCCAAATCCTGTTTTTACTTAGAAGTTTTATATTCGAGGTGAACTTCTGGAGAGTCTTAAATTTCATGCTTCACCAACATCAGAGAATGCTGCACCCTGAATGCATTGCCTTTGGGCAATATCTTAAAAGCCGACTAACTTCTGATTTTTCCCAAGTGATGTTAAATCTGGTAACAGAGAGTTGTTTTCAAACACTTCAAGGTGAGGTACAGGCACCTCTAAATCTCAGAAGAGGACTGTAACATGATCAGAAAGTAGATTTATTTTTCATAAGTATTACTTAAAAACTCAATCCGTAAATGCATGAAGGGGTCAGATGATAACAGGTAAGGAATTTTTTAGTAGCAAAAAGAGTCACAGGGAGAGGCATAGCCATGGAATATAGCACACGACAAAAAGGAAAAAAAAAAAAAAAACAACCAAGAAAATTAATACTGAAAACACCTTCATAACATGAAAAGATTATTTCCATCAGGATGTTCCCTTTCTCTAACGTAACCTGATTTAAAAAAAAAAAAAAACAAAAAAACCCTACTTTCTGCAAGGTAAAACCATTCAAAAGGCAAAATCTTTTCCCATGCAGAAAAAACTGTTAACATCATCTGAAAGCTTCCATCCCAGTGGAACAAAAATGCGAAACCTTTGCTGGTTAAGAAAGAGTTATTCTGTGTTTTCTACAGGACTGGTGGAAACTGATGAAGGGTCCCTCAAGATACTTAAGAGAGCTCACTAGTTTATGTGATGGGGTTTGCAAATCCTTCAAACGCCCATGAAATTTTAGGGATATACGCTCTTCACATGTCTCTCGCCAACAATTAGGGCTCTTACTTCTTGCTTGAAATGATACATCATATATTTCAGGCTTTCCACAGATCTTCACCATGACCAAGGAACACTCTCAGAAGAGTATAAACCCCCAGTATTGCTATGGCAGTAGCCCTTACAAAAGCACTCAAGAAAGCAGACTTAGAATAATTAAGAAATATTTGGACAGGTAAGTTATCTCACACAGCGTGTGGTGGATATTCTAAATTCGTGTTCTGGGTGTTTCTCTGTTGTTTTTCTTTTACCTGACTGGAAAGAGCATGAGGAGAGGAAATGGGAAATTGAGAAGTTTCCAGAGCAGCACTGATAAATCCCACCATGATCTGCATGTGTGCACATGGATATACATACAAGACTTTCGAGACGCTGCAGGCATTCAGTAGAAATACAGCTATCGTAACAGAAGAAAGGGAAGGGAAAAAAAGTTATTAGTGTTGGAGGAACCCCAAATGAATGGGAGATAAAGCTCAAGCTGGCACCCAAGGCTATAGAGAGCTCTACAAAGCCATCTGGCTCCCTCTCTGCAAAGGCTTCTCAGTCCAGCACAGTCTCTTCACGTGATCTTCCAGCTGGAAAACCAAGCCGTCTTGGCTTGTTGTCCTGTCGCAGAAGTTCACAACGCAGTTGGTGTGATGCCTCTCCCGGCCAGACCTCGTTTTCTGCCCACTCCTCATCCCAGCCAGTCTTTCCTGTCCTCTCTGATCCGACTTCAGAATAACTATGAAGTGCCCAAATGTGCTGAAGAACATTCCCCCTCTGCTTTTGCTCCTCCGCAACTTGATTTCAATTTTATCATAGAATCATAGAATCTTCATGCTTGGAAAGGACCTTTGAGATCATCGAGGCCAACCATACACACACCAAAAATAACCCAAACCTACAATCTCTGCCACTAGAGCATGCCCTGAAGTGCCAAATCTATACGTTCCTTAAATACCTCTAGGGATGGTGACTCGACCACCTCCCTGGGCAGGCTGTTCCAGTGCCTGACCACTCTTGCAGTAAAGTAATTCTTCCTAGTATCTAATCTAAACCTCCCCTGCCACAACTTCAGACCATTTCCTCTGGTCCTGTCATTATTCCCTTGGGAGAAGAGGCCAACACCCACCTCTCTACACCCTCCTTTCAGGTAGTTGTAGAGGGTGATAAGGTCTCCCCTCAGCCTCCTCTTCTCCAAGCTAAACATGCCCAGCTCCCTCAGCCTCTCCTCACATGACCTGGTCTCCAGACCCCTCACCAGCCTGGTAGCTCTCCTCTGGACACGCTCCAGCACTTCCATGTCCCACTTGTACAGAGGGGCCCAGAACTGAACACAGCACTCGAGGTGGGGCCTCACCAGTGCCAAGTACAGAGGCACGGTCACTTCCCTACTCCTGCTGGCCACCCTATTCCTGATACAAGCCAGGATGCTGTTGGCCTTCTTGCCCACCTGGGCACACTGCTGGCTCATGTTAAGCTGTCCGTCCACCAGCACCCCCAGGTCCTTTTCTGCCGGGCAGCTTTCCAGCCACTCTTCCCCAAGCCTGTAGTGTTGCTTGGGGTTGTTGTGACCAAAATGCAGGACCTGGCACTTGGCCTTATCAAACCTCATACAATTGGCCTTGGCCCATCGATCCAGCCTGTCCAGGTCCCTCTGTAGAGCCTTCCTACCCTCAAGCAGATCAACACTCCCACCTAGCTTGGTGTCATCTGCAAACTTATTGAGGGTGCACTCAATCCCCTCATCCAGATCATCAATAAAGATACTAAACAAAACTGGCCCCAACACTGAGCCCTGAGGGACACCACTGGTGACCGGCCACCAAGAGGGTTTCACCCCATTAATCACAACTCTCTGGGCACGGCCATCCACACAGTTTTTTACCCAGTGAAGAGTATACATGTCTATGCCATGATTCGCCAGCTTCTCCAGGAGAATGCTGTGGGGGACGGTGTCAAAGGCCTGGCCCAAGTCCAGATAGACAATGTCCACAGCCTTCCCCGCATCCAGAAGGCGGGTCACATGGTCATAAGGCAGGTGACATGGTCATAGACATGGTCGTATCATTTGGAGCTGAGATTTTAAGAACTTACTTTCACCGTCCCCAAGGAATTTTTGTATTGTATGGCCTGCAGACCAACCAATCTCTGTGCTAAAACTAAGAATTCAGGTTATTTTTAACTGCAGCATGTGTGGAACAAGGCTGTCTTTTAAAGGCTAGTCATTTGATCCTGGATTTAATTTGATCAGCCACCTAGAACTAAGTTATCTCTTTTGAAAAATAAAAATAACTTTCATTTTTTTGTTTTGATGAACTCTCGGTGCTGTAAGCAAGTATTATTGAAAAATTTAATTATAATCCACAGAAAGTTCCAGTTACTGAACAGAAGCCTTATGTCCTTAATGAGACTGTAGAAAAGAAATAAATCCCACTAAAGATGTATTAGAAATATTGCATGATACTCGAGACATAGCTGTGGATATAGTGGGCATGAAGAGCCTCTTCTCTAAACAACCCCTGCCAAGCACACCCTGGAGGAGGCTGGTAATTCAGGCGGTGCTTATTCCTGCCGTGAGGATGGGAACAGACTTAGCTGACCTAAGTTAAGGGTATATGGTCTCGATCGGACGAAGGCATTTATGATCTCCAGAAGAAACAGCACCAAGCAGTCCTGGGCAGCCCACCCAGCCCCACAGGAAGGTGGGATCTCTCGCTTTTTGGATAAAGGACAAAGCCTCATCCCTACGTTATATCAGAAGGCGCACCTACTGGATAGCAGAAAGATCCTACCAGGGAAATCACTGGGAAATCCACAGAGTCACAAACCTACTGTACAACAAATATTTTCATTTGATGTGATGGTTTTCATGACTACTTGCATTTTCACGTGATCACACGTGCCCTGTTTCCTTAGGAGGATGAAACGTGTTTTGTGTAGAAACTTTGGGAACAATTTTCACCCACTATGAAAATAGGCCAGTCCTGAGTGAGTCAATACATCTCTCGGTGTGCATGCAAGCGCGCACGTCATCCACACAGGCACCTGCACCAGTGAGACTTGATGTGCTGTTACATTTCAAAGACGGCCATTCGCTCACTCCATTCGCTCACTCCTGAGCAGCAAATATACGTATCCAAAGGATGAGGTACTCAACCCAGAGGAGACAGCCAAGTAAGGTTTTTAAAGGGCTGAAGGGAGTTCGTGCATTGAAACTCTAAGTGACTGGGGAAAAAAAAGAAGAAAAAAAAAGAAAGCACAAATGAGTTACTGTAGCCCAGAACTCGGCAGAAGCTTATGCACAGATAATTTATGTAACGCATGTGTTTCACATTCCTACTGTTCTGCACCACGCTGTAAAACCTGCTGTTATTACATGCTATACTGGCACGTCTATTACTTTTCAACAAGAAAATCATTACTTTGGCCTGCTTCTTGATCTTGTTGAGTTTTGTATAGCTCACCTGGCCACTTCAAAAACACAAGCTGAAAAACTGTCTGTAAATCAGATATGTGACAGAAAACAAAGTACTCTGCACTATTTAGCAAAGTCAGGGCTGTACTGCATCAAATTCTACTGCCCACTTTTTAACTGTCCCATCACTCAGAAAAAATTGCACTGATTTTCAGCAATAACGGTTCAATATCCGATATAATGAAGTGGGCTCAACAGTGCTCCACCAGTCACAAAAGAGACATTACCGTCTGCTGGTTGTGAATAAACTTCCCTTTGTCGTGATTTAATCAACCTTGCTTTTTAATCCGCATACATAAAACATTAAATGCTAGAAGCTTTAATTACTTTGAAAAACACTTGCTGAATAATTTAATCTCAAAGCGCCGTTTTCTCCATACCGAGAACCTCAAGAAAGCCCTTAAGGGCAAAATCCTCCCAGGCTCTAAATCTGAGAGCCTTCATAGAAACAGTTAACTCATTTTCAATGACTAAACGCTGCTTCTACAAATCCTTTTAAATACAGGCTTCATCTACATATCATCTGCAATGTCAGGAACATGGCGTAACCATACGATATGGCAAAACAACATTTTAGGTTTGACCCAGTCTCAAAGTCCCAATATACCAGATGTAAAACAAGACTTTTCTTGTTGGGAGGAAAATACCTCCCAGAGGTATAGAACAACTGATACACCAAACAGATGGAGTCACTCCACTTGAGCTAGGTGGACATTACTCATCTGCACGGCCAAAAATGTACCTGCTAAAGCCACGAAACAAGTGTTAACGTATTTCTGGGCCTTCTTTAACTGACTCAACATGGTTGCAATTTACAAGGAAGACGCACGTTAAGTCTCTTTCACTGCAACAGTCCACACGGCAAAAAGCAGAAAAGAAAGAAGCATTTTCTTTAAATTTATACAGGAAGTAAGACAGAGGATAATTAAAATTCTTGAGGTGTCAGGGAGAAAAAAGAAAAAAGGAAAAAAAGTAAGAAGTTTGCTTAGTACTGACAGCCAGATCAGGATCCTAGTGCCAGAGTTAACACCAGGTCATGGTTGAATACTGACCACATACAGTAAAAGTGCAGACTTGTAAATCCTTTTTATAGTCACAGCTGCAGCTTTCAGACCCCAGAGTAAATACATATTAACTTTTTTCAAGTGCTCCATGGAAACTTTCCTAACAGTAGGATTTCATATTTCAGACTGCAGCTCTTCAGGAACAGTTCTCTTTAGCTCACGTATAAGATAACCTATCATTCCTTTGCTATTACGACAAAGATTTACAATTGCATATGAAAAGGGAAGGAGGAACTTTCCATCATTGTCAAGCAGCAGAAGGCGGGGGAGGGGGGGAAGAGAGATGACTGGTAAAAAAGGTGGTTTTTTTTTCTCGTAGGAGTTCATTTATATCATCAACAATGGTAAGAACACTAATAATACAGCGATTCACCGAGGCATCAAAAGGGATCCCCATCATTTCACCTTGTGTTGGCTACAACCTACTACAGTTCACTCTGATACCTCTGTCTGAGGGCCAAGAATTTTTGCTTGGGCATCTTTCTGGAAACCATTTTTAGTTCAAATACATCAAAAGGTGGAGAGTTCAAAACTTACCTCAGCATTTCTATTCCAAGGGTTAAATGGCCTCACTTAAAAAAATACGCTCCTTATTTCACTTTCTTTTTTTTTTTCTTTTATGTACCAACTGGTTCTTGTTATGATTTCTGCAAGATGGGGCACCTTAACGTAAGACAGGCCAGCACCTGGAGGCACTTCTTACCGTGTAACCGTTTCCTCCCTTAACTGGTCAAAGGCCAGGATTTCGGTCCCATCCATCCCTCCTATTTATGCATCTTGTTTCCACCAAGCTCAGCCCTGCACATATTTTAGATGGTGGATGTGCTGGACTCCCTGCTTTTGGTGGAAATCCACTCCAGTGAAGCAGGCGACGCCATTCTCCTCATTAAGGGAAACGGTTTCCATGTAAATGTGACTATGGCTCATTACTTTATACTGTACTTGAGCACACTGTCCAAGTGCAACACAGACAGACAGACACGAAAAAGAACCGCTTTACTCAGCTATTTTGCAATTTGCGAACAATTTGGCACGATGCTCTCTTGTCCTTATTACCAGCGCAAGTTCCTACAAATGATGGAAAGATTCAAACTGATAGGAAAGCAACACTTAATACTGGCTCCTCGGTGGCTACAGATCACTGAAAAATAGGCGAGTGGTTAAGACTCCATCCTGCCCAGCTGAGGCACACGGGATTGTGCTGACAGCCAGGACAGACCAGGAACTTATAGACCTTATCTGCTGGGGTTAGACAAACAAAGAATACTAATTCTACCCAAAACCATAGCATTATTCACATAAAATGCTGCCTTTAAAGTTTTCCCTATTAACCACTTTATTGCCAATCATTGAAAGATATACTGGATCATACCCAACATAGAATCACAGAATGGTTTGTGTTGGAAGGGACCTTAAAGATCATCCAGTTCCAACCCCCTGCCCTGGGCAGCGACACCTCCCACTGGACCAGGCTGCTCTAAGCCCTGTCCAACCCGGCCTTGAACGTTCAAAAGTGGTCTCGTTATTTACAATTTAAGAGTATTTTCCTAGAATAATAGATGGAGAATGGATAGTACAAGAAAACCAGATTAAACTAATTTTCCTTCCCATCAGTGTGTTCTTAATGTAGTCTTTTTTCAAGACTTCACAAATTTTCTCATGAGAAACTCCATGCACAGAAGCAACCCATACTGAAATGAATGGAAAATCCTGCACATGGCATTTCCGAATCAGCCTGCATTGATGGTTTCAAGGACGGTTATTAACAAACTCTGCTGTAATTCCTCAGCAGGAGCAACACATGCTTTATCACAGCTGCCCATGGACATCACACAGTATCACCACAAAGGCAGCCTTACGGAAGTGCGACACTTTAGTAGTAGTAACTGCAACCGCTGTGATCACTACTTTCAGTATTGTCTTAAGTTCCTGTTTTCAGGGCAGAAATCCAGAGCCTTAGCCAACTACCAGTAATGCTACCTTCCTGCAACTCGTCTGGATTGTGAGCGCGCTCCTAAGTGTAAATAGGTGTGTTGTTCTCATGTAAGTACAGAAATACCAGCCAGTTTAGACTCACATGAACTACTAACCACTGTCTTACCAACAGACCACTCCCCATTTGCAAGATACCTCTCTATTTTATTGCTTGATAACACTTTAAAAAGGCAATCCAGTTTTCCAAGATGTCAAGTAATCTTGAAAGCACTGGAGGTCGTCTTGTCCATCACAGGCAACTCTGAGATTTCAAATTCCCAGAACAACACCACCCCTCAAACTCTGCAGACACTTCTGAAATTGCAGCCTTCAAGGACCTACCCAAGTCATACAGAAATCCTGCAACCAGCCAAGAAGAGAACAAGGGCTTTTAATCTCCGATTTCCTAATCTCCATCCTCTTTCACGTTAGCGGTACTCTTTCAGATACATCCACCTACATAGCACTATGGAAAAGTCTCGGTTACAAAAGATCCTAAGATCTATAAACCTCCAGCAAGACTCATATTCATTTTCTTTCTTTGTGTCTATTCTGTCTCCTACGCTCAGAATCTAGGTGCTCCTCACATCTCTCTAGTGAAACTGAGACCTCCTCACCACCTACAACCCATTCGTTTTTGCCAGTGTATTTCCATCTTACCTGAGGAGGCAAACACTGGTATGTTTGGAAAATCGCAATGAAATACCTCCAAACATGTAAGAAAAAAAAAATAAATCCAGCGTTGTAAGAAAAAAAAAAAAGCCTTAGAAGCAGTTGCATCGGGCCTACAACCAAATGAAAAACAAAACAAAACAAAAGCACACAATTGCTTTTAAATATATGCACTTATGCATCCCCACCTGTGTGTGTTAAAGCTATGTGTGTATTAGCAAGGAGAGGGGAGCAGAACTGCAGAGAGAAATCATTCGTGTTAAGGACCTGATGTCCACAACCTGCGTGTTCTGGGGGTTACGTGGACCAGCTCCAGTCTGAGCCTGGGGACCAAACGCCCATTAGCAGCTGGAGCACCCCAAGCCTGCTCCTGCAGCACATCAGTTTGCTTAATTTCATCCTAAAGGAATCCAGCTCACGCTCTGAAACTGCTCTGGGGTGCAAGCCGAAGCGCAGTAAGTACGATCAGGATTTGTTTCACTGGTACATTTTTGATCCAAACTAAAATGCTCCCACGGGTTTACCCAAGAGTTATTGCACTGCAATACCGAAATTTACTGCAGACCAAAGGAACGCCGAAGGGCAAACTCACATGTGAACGCTCAGAGAATATTACTTCAGTGGAAGTAATTCCTTGCCTAGAGATAAGCAAACCCATTCAGCATCTCCCCCACCCCACTGCAGGGGAGATGGAAGAAGGAAGCCTTACAAAAAGAAAAGGAATAGGTAATTAAGAGAAAAGAGAATTACAACTTTGTAAGTTATAGTAGTTTAAAAGATATTAACAACAGCAGGTAAGGACATTTATTTTCTTTACACTTTCAATGCGTTACTCTGGCAGAAACTGTTCTTCCTTTTTAGAGGGAAGAGGAAAAAGTCCTTTGCTGAAGCACCATTTCATCCCAGGAAAGAAGTGCTGTTAAGTCCTCTTAGGCTGGCAACTGTGAGATGAACCAAAGCAAAAGCTGGCATCACATCGCATCGCGCTTGCCTAGCTCACGTTTTAGAAAGGAATCTTTGCCCGCTCAGAAATAAGGCAAGACTTATGAAGAATAGAACTGACAGTTTCCTAGATACAAATAACACATTTAATAAAGTATAACCTGAAAGAAGCAAAGGATAAGGGGAAAAGTCTCAAAGCTGGTTTTGAGGGGGAGAGTTGTTCTGGGTTGGGTTTTTTTGTTGTTATTGTTCTCGGTTTGGTTGGTTGGTTTTTAGAATAAAAAGCCCAATTTGGATCCCCAGCTGGGCTGGGTATTGTAGGCCTAAGTAAAAATAATGCAAGGAGGTGGCCAGAATGAGGGATGTAAACAGACCTCAGGAAAAGGACATTTTCAGTGAAAAAGCTTACTTTTTTGTTACACACTGAATATATTCCCCTGCTGACATGATATATGGCCCTGCACGTGCTTCTTCCAGAAATTATCTATCATCTCTCCATATGGGTTGTATGGAGCGAGACAGCTATAGCAGATTCTTGGTGTACAGGATGTAAATAAGAGTAAAAAGATATCCCCTGATACATAAGGCCATGCTGCCCGCAGAATTAGTACGCTAAAGCCTTTCCTCCTCACGTTTTTCTTTGTCTTGAATAAGCAGGGGCTTTCTGTGTTACAGTTAATTGTACGAGGAAGAAGAGAAGGAACCTCCTTTTCCTAAATTCTTGTATGAAGATGATACCACCTACCACGAAAGTCAGAACATTCTGCTCGTATGTGGTTATGTTTATGTGTGTAAATACAGCAGAGATCAGAAATACGAATGCAGATTTTCTCTGACATATCCGTATATATTTTCATGAGGATTACTCCATTTTCATGTGCTGACCAGTGCATTCTTTAAACTACAAGCTTACTGTATATTAATGTCATTAATGTTATGGGATAGGAAACTAGAGCATGGAGTTATTCTAATAGAATAAGATTCTATCAAATGTCTGTCTGTCTTCTATTGCTGCCACTAAAGACACCATTTGGGCAGCTGAGACAGGTTACCACAACGAAACTCTTGTTTACCAAGAGTCTATTCCCTTCCATGGCATGAAAACTAATAGTTTCCCAATACATAACGAAACCACTGGATCACAAGGGAAGTATCGGTCTTCAAATGATTAGTAACGGGGGAGTAAGAGTAAGGCGACAAAGACATTGCTTGGCTTACAAAGAGAAACACCACATTGGCAGAGGCAGGCAGAAGGGCCGTTGGAAGAAAAGCGTTAGGAAAACTCCTATGCATAGAAGATTAGAGATGGGAAGCTGGGGGGAAAAAAGGTATGATACAGGAGAGAATCACCTGGAGATGTAACAAAACTGAAGGGAGAAAGTAGTGAGAGAGTGTTGAGAACTGCTCGTGCAGAACACGGCATTTTACAGAATCAGAAACGAGTCTAAAAAGGGAGCGCAGAGGGACAAAAGAGAATAGCTAAGGACATAATCCAAATAGTCACCACCAAAAAAAAAGACTTCACTAGAGTCTTCACAGACCCATCCAGATGAGCTTTCATCCTCCTTCCTTCAGTTGTCACGAGTTATGCCAAAATGAAATGAGCAATGTAGGGTCTTAACACTGCTACTTAGCACTCTAACATCCAGTTCATTTCTACCTACAGTAACAGGACCCAAAAGGGGGCAAATCCCCTTTTCAGCACAGAATTGCATGTAGAGAACCTGCACATCATACAAGAAAATTTATATACTATATATAGGTATAAACCCTGTCTTTCTCGTATCAGGCGAGCAAACGACTTGCATAAACTGACGGCTGCCCTCAGGAACCTTTTCAGAGCCTGGCACAAAATACTAGAAATGTAGTTCTGTCCTTTTGAATTCGAAAACATGCCACAACACCGAACACTGTTACCAAAAACCTTGGAGAATGCCAGTGACAACATTTTGGTAACTACCTTTCATGCAGCTTGAGTACTGAAGCTCCATCCAACTTCCTGTGTGCCCAAGGACTTTTTTTTTTCCCCGAGACGTAACGAAAATTATTACAGTGCAAATTATACAGTTAGTCCTACAGACATTATTCACACAAGTTGTGCCACTGACTTCAGTGGGGAAATCCATGTAAATAAGCACTTTAGGAATGGGGCAGGATATAGAATTATTTTCAGCCATCTCAGGGACCAAAATGTAACATATATTCAATTGCATTGCATTGCATTCAATACAATGAACCTTTGAATTAAAAATAAAAAAGAAACTTTTGCAACTAATTTCCTGGAGTTGCAGCTACCCGCTCATTTCAAAGTCTTCTGACTTTGTGGGCTTACTACCTCAGGAAGATTTAAAGTTATATTTATGCTTGATGACATCTCATTACCCGATACAATCATTTGCACCCTGGAACAAGAAGGCCCTTGACTAAACTTTTCGGTAGGATCTTTCTTGTGTTGCTGTTCACACTAAGATATTGCAGAAATCTTCACAAATCGGGTAGGAATTGATAAAAGCAGTTTTCCAGCAGGGACTACTGAGAAGATCTTCTTGAACTGCACTTTTTCTGACTCAAGCCACCCAATTTTTATAGCCATTTTGTGCTTGTTCAGAACCGTCATTAGGCCATCTGATTTAAACTGTTCTTCCATGTGATTCAAAATCACAGCACATCATTACTCCTAATTAAGTGTACTTAAGCTCGAATTCTTACTCTGAAAGACTCCCCTAATATATATTACATCTAATACATATAAAATGTTTTGATTTAACCAGTCTCTGAAGCCTTGGGGTGGGAAAGGGGGAAAGGAAGGCAGCAGCCTCTGCGCCATGAGGAGCAGAAAGAACAAACACAGAGGATGAATGATCAGTCGCACTGGCAGTGTTTGATTTAGTTTCTTGCACTCGGCCAGCATTTCAAACAAGTTTAATGGTTCTCCCACTAGCATTTGGAATTCTCTCCTTATTTCCAAAAAGAAAACTCTGACGTTTGCCCAGTTTGTTTTCTGGAAAGCTACGAAATGCTTCTTTTTTTCCTCCCCAAAGGAATGTAAATCGCAAACATTGCCGCAGGCAGCCTAAAATAACCCCCAAAAGCCTTTAAAGAATCTTTATTTTCCTTAAATTATAACATTGTTTAATACTTCCTAATTGATCTTCTTAGACAACATCCTCCAAACGTCAGAGCGCTTTTATCTTCGTTTAGAAACGTTCAAAACTATTTACAGATTCTCTGAATAAATAACCCATAATAAGTTATGTGGCTGTTGCCAGCAGTGTTAAGAACGATTAGGAAAGGTCTTTTAGCTTCAGCCTCAGATCTGTAGGTCATCCAATGTCCTTCCTAATGGATAAATACAGTAATTTATCATCATCAGTCACCATCAGCATTGTTCTTTTTACTATCATATATTCATGAACGTTATTCGATGCAGCTGAGTGGAGCATAAAAGAAGCGTATGATTAAAGTGGAAAGGGACAAAGTTTGAGACAGTCGAGATTTCGTGGCTAATGCATGGACTTGAAATATGACACAGGTCTTACAAGAGTTACAAAGACGGTGTCAACAAATTACAGCTACCTGCTGGCAGGACACAGGCATTTGTAGCAGCGGATGAATCTGCCTATGTTTTCCAGTTAAAGAAAGTGTAACATGTGAAGTACAGTCCCGTAAACCTAAATGTTTTTCCATAGGTCAGGCATATTTCAAAGCTCTATTAGTTTAAAGAAAAGAAAAGAAAAGAAAAGAAAAGAAAAGAAAAGAAAAGAAAAGAAAAGAAAAGAAAAGAAAAGAAAAGAAAAGAAAAGAAAAGAAAAGAAAAGAAAAGAAAAGAAAAGAAAAGAAAAGAAAAGAAAAGAAAAGAAAAGAAAAGAAAAGAAACCCAACAACAACAACAAAACCTAAGATACTTTTCTAGGGATCACATATTACATTCATCTTTATTACCACTACAGGAAGAAAGGCTGTCCATATTTGCGAGCCAGTTATTAAAAAACGCTAAAATGATGGCTTTCAAATTCTAGAATAACATCAAACATCATCTCTGTTTGCTTAAAGAGTTCCTCCCTGTTGTTACTTATCAAAATAGCTTGCCTGAAGCAATACCTTCCATTGGAAGATACTGGAAAGAAATATAGAAAGTATGTTTTAAAATAGCTAATACAACATGTATGTTCAAATATCTGGGGCTACTATGTAACCTACAGCATGCCTGCAATCCACGTTGACGCAGAAGAGCCCAAAAGATTGCCCTGTTTCACAGTTTTTGATTTACTGCATTAAGTAATCCCTCTAATCCACCTGCAAAGTGGAGAGCTCTAAACACTGAAAAATCAGGTGCTGTGTTACGCTGCAGAGATTCCCATCCGCTGTTCTGAAAGCAAGACGCAGAGAACCTGCCAAAAGGCATGGGAACCCTGAGGGGAGGGTACAAGGAGTGAGAGAGCATCGGCATGATTGCCTTGCCCTGTGTCCCCCGATGGAGACGTCGTCACAGTTGTGCTCCTGGCAGATTCCCCGGGCAGGGGGTGGATCGAGCACTGGAAAGTTCTTTGTAAAGTTCTCTGCATTAGAAAAAGTGAGTTTCTCTTCAGAAATCGCTTCTGAATTTGGGATGTAGAGAGAAACACGCTTATGTGCTATACAAACATTAAAAAAACCCCAAAAACCAATATATGACTGCCCTCTCAACTACCTGAGATCCTATACTACCGACTGTTTACAAGATGTCCTATAAAATGACGCTTCTTAATTAACATAAGAAGCACTTCGCCAAAAGTGAGATCCTACTCGCCCCTGCTCCACGGAGCTCAGACCAGAAGATTAGAAACGCAACAAAGATGGAAGATGAGCTTCAGGTTTTTTGTACTGATCACCATCAGGTACGTGACTGAATTACATCGGAACAGCCACACGGCAAAGAGAAAGTGAATCAAGGCCGCATGTAGTATTTGAAAGATGATACGTCCCGTGTCTTCCCCTGAACCCGAACCCTGAATGATATTCCAAACCACCAGTTAGTAACACTTTCACATAAGCTTCTTGTGCTGCTGGTCGTATATTCAACAGATACAACAGATATTGCAAGCCTCTAATACTTCTTTCTGGACCCAGCATGGATATAGCGTGGCATATATATAGTGTACAAATTAGAATTTAAAAGTTAAGGCTAAGATTCAGATATTAACTCTTTACGAAATGCTCCGGGCATAATAATATAACCTTATTTCTCCACTTTTATTGGCTTTTTTTTTACCTGATGTTTCTGGCGTTATATCAAACCTTGCAAACCAGTACGTTGGATCTATTGCTGCAATAAAACAAGTACAAAGTTCCGCTAGGTTGCTAAGAAGGAAAAACGCAAAGTCACTTCGGATCACGTACTAGAACAGAATTTCTTTTTTCAGCCCGAATCCAACTCTGAACACAACCAAGAGCAGGGGACAGGGACTTGACTACCTAACCTAATCTTTCACATTACTGGAACTGTGGTACGTATACGATTAAGAGTTCAAGTTTCTCCCTGACCCACCAAGCTCAAGATGACCTGAGTGGGGCAGGGGAGAGCCCTTTTACCTTGATAAAACCCCATTACGATGAACACTGCTCTGGACAGACACAGCTATCCATCAACATTTTTCCCACTGCAAGATCAGAGTCTATCTTTGGGAAAAAGAAGTAAGGCAACAAAGGAAGACATGAGAATATAAACCATTTTGGCGTTAGTCACTGAAAAATAAACCACAGATTGTTCTCTTTTGTTCAGATGTGCTTTTAGAATACAGCCCTTGTTTGGTGACCACAGAAACTGGTCCTGAGACAGAGAAAATTCAACTCTTTAAATCAAGGCAGTGAAGCAAACAGTAGTCAGTTGTGCTTGTATGTATACTAAACATGTAATTTAAATGCTTACCAAATAATCTCCCTACTTATCACAACACAATGCAGACTGATTTCATATTCCCTTACCTGTTTTTAAGCACAATAACATAGTAGATTCTAAAATGAATAGATTGTAAAGAAAAAAAAAATCTGTGGGGTTTTTTCTGGTTTAAAATCAATTTTAAAAAGACCTTAAGTTGGAAGAGTGAGAGAGGCTCAGGAGAGAATGATTATAAATTTCAAAGGTCTGTCTTCCATGTACCCAAAGAACAGCAAGTAGCACCAGGTGGTGTAGATCATCTGGTTTTTTGTAAACAGACTGAAGGCTCACAAAGGTAATACCTAGAGGAATTATCTTAGTTCTTCATCTGCAAAGACAGCAACATTCATCAACCAGCAAGTCATACAGGTACATTATATTTTTCAAATAAGTTGTGTCCACTGACTACCGAATGGTTGTGCCTTCTAAAAATGATCACTAAACATCATTGTCCAAGACCCCGGGAGACGGTTCTTAAAAGCTACAAGATGAAAAACGCTATTTTTTGAACTCTCTAAGAGGAACTGAGGGAGCCACATTCACTCCCAACACAAACGCTCAAACGACCTAAGTCTGAGTGCTTTGATAGAGCTTTCCAGAAATGAGCAGAAATACAAGTAATTTACAGCTATTTTCTTTTCTACAGATATATCATCTGAACATAAAACTGTAATTTTGGCAATAAATATCAGTCATCATTTAGCAAAGAGTTGAGAATAAATCTGTGTAATTTATCAAACCGATTGCCGAAACATCAATAGCACTGTTAATGGAAGTTGTTATTAGATGCCTTGGCCCAGGGGAGGCTTGGTTTAAAAATACCATCAGGGGAAGCGTTGGATGTGAAGTTGTATCCAATTTATTTATAAGCTGATGGCTATGGATGCTTCAGTCAGTCCATCCAAGCTTTTATTTAAGTGGAGAGTCCCAACATTAGCCTGCTGTAACTTGAAATTACACCTCAGATACCAAGTCTATAAATTTACCACAGATAACATCAACTTCAGTATGACCATTCTCAGGAGTATCTGTAAAACCAGACTTTGAAATCAGAAGAGATCTACACTTAGAAAATCTTGTTGTAATTCCTTGCTCCTTTTTGGACTTCCCACAGGTCCAACCACTTCTTACCAGCTGTTCCTGCTATCTCAGGAAACCCTCTCAATGCAGACGCAGCTCCTCATTAAAAATAAATAAATAAACTACAGGCATCACCTGAAGTGACACTACAACTTTATACATGCTCACCAAGCAAAATGCAACGTTAAACGAGAGTACCCAGACAGAGATGGATTTCTTGAGGGCCCTTAAGAATGCTGCATTTTCCACATGGACCAAGCAGCGACGCTGCTATGGGATATGGAAAACCACGGTGAACATATGAGCCACTGTTTGCTCTTCTCCCCATGCCCACCACAGCATACGTCATGGCTGCAGCATGTAACGTGCATGTTAACCGTAACCACAAAAAGCCAACAAAAAGCTTCTAACCCATAATATTCCTCTATTAAGGTCACAGCCACTTCCCACTGCTGCACTAAGGATGGTTTCCAGCACAAACCTAGAGTCAGACACAGCCTGTGTCCAAGCGCCGGCCAGGGCTGAGCGTACATCTCAGCTGCTGTGAGGGCGCGTGCGTGGCCTTGGTGTTCATAGAGATCCACCAAGCCCAGCCCCACTGTACAGAGCTCGCTACAGGACTCAGGCCTGCATCCTTACTATGAGCATTTAAAGCCATAGAAAGACTTGCCATCCATTAAAAGCAACCTTTTGGATATGATGCCATTATATACCGCATGACATCCCTAGCACCTAAAGCAACAGGTAAAAGCTGTTTAGCTGTTTAAGTATCAATTTTTACCAAGAAAACCAAACTTGGTCTGGAAAAAAACTGATGCAAATATACAGGATATCACATTTACGCTTCATGCAGCCGGGCACAGCAGGTAGACCAGTGGTGTCCCCATCCACCCCTGAGAGAGGCTGAGAACTCCAGAGGACTCGGGTAATAATATTTTTGTATTTGGGATAAATTCCTAATATTTAGCGTGTTTTAAATTGAGAACTTAGTGCTGTTCCTCGTTACAACCTAAAAGAGCAATGAAACCGGTAATTTCTGGCATATAGTATTAAGCCTGCTTTAAAAAGATTTCCGCCTCCAAAACCAAAAAGCCATTCTGGCAATTCAACATGTCTGGATTCAACATAAAGAAATAAAGATTGGTTAAGTTCAAGTACTTTTTATTACATCTAAAAGCAGTATCCCTCTAAAGCAAAACAATGTCCCTGAAATTTACGAGCTCTGTGAACCTCTGAGACTATTTAAAATGATCTTGACTTTTCCATAAATTCTGCTATTTACATGAAATTTAACTACAGATGGAAGTTACCCATCTCTTTCAGGTAATGTAACTTATGCAATTAATTTATTCAACAAGGCTCCTCAAACTCTAATGTATTATTTTATCGGTATTACATGAAAACGTACCATAATGCAGACACTTTTCAGCAAAAAGCACGTATCTTTAAATTTATTTAAATGAATGGGTTCAGTGATACTGGAAGGATGACCCAGAAGCTTAACGCACAGCCTGGGTGTGCATGGAGGACTGGATACTCGGATACAGGCTTTCTAAAACATGACTCTGGATAGCAGCTTCCACTGTTGGCGTCTTCCACCCGATGTCAGCGTTCCAGAGAAAATTAAGCTCTGGAAATGCACCTAACAGAGACTGAAAATGTGAAACGCGGCTCCCCACCTCCTGCAAGCCCCCTTGGGCACCCCGGA
Source organism: Larus michahellis (assembly GCF_964199755.1). Taxonomy (NCBI): domain Eukaryota; kingdom Metazoa; phylum Chordata; class Aves; order Charadriiformes; family Laridae; genus Larus; species Larus michahellis. The sequence continues at coordinate 51,624,641 of NC_133902.1, forward strand.
GTTCGAAACAGAAAGCGGCGAGTCCTGACAATGTGTAAAAAAAAACCCCTCAATCTCGGAATACCGTTGGAATTAGCACATTTTTAGGTGTTTGCGGGCGAGCTGCGCGGGGGGCGGGGGGGGGCGGCTCACCCTCGGTCGGGGAGGGCAGGTGAGAGGCTCCGGCTCGGCCCCGCCGCAGCACCGGGGGGTGCCCACCGGGCGGTTGGGTGGGGGCGCGCACAGCCCCATCCCTCCCGATGCGCTATCGCCATCGCCCCGGAGCGATAGATAACGGTCTGGTAATGAAAACTTCGATTTTGTGATGGTGGCAGCCGAGTTCAGCCGCTCCCCCGGTACCCAGCCCTCACACGGGGAAGCCGCCCGCGACTCGCCCGCTTCGACAGCGAGCCGGTACCGAGAGACACGGGTACCCCGGCCGGCCTCAGCCCCGCCAGCCCGCGGGGAGGCACCCGTCGGGCCGAGGGACGCGACCGCCGCCCGGCCGCTGCCAAAACCCCCCGGGACCCCTCCCCGACCCCCCCGGCGGACCAGGCGTCGATGCGGAGCGCGGCCCCGCGGCCCCCGGGCAGCCCCGCCGCGGGCACAGGGCGTCCCCCGCGCCCCGCTCCCGGCCGCCCCGCACCGCCAGCCCCGGCCCGCTCCCCCGGTGCCACCGCTCTCTCTCCCGGTCCCCGCGGCCGGCAGGGCAGGATCCCCCCGCCCGCGTATCTCACCCCGGCGCAACTGGCGGGGAAGCGGAGCGTAAACTCCTGCGGGACCGCTGCCGCCGGGCTCGGGGCTGACCGACACCCCAGCCCCGAGGAGCGGCCGGACAAGGCTGGGTCCCCTCCGGGCGGCCCCGCCGCTCCCTCCGCATCCCCCGAGGTGGCTCAGCGGGGCTCCCGCTTCCCCCGGCCGAGCTGCCCCGCGGGCGTCCGCCCCCCTCTCCCCCCTTCGGACTTGTACCCTGCTCCGCACAACTTCCCCGGGACGCCGGCGCGTACCTTCCCCCCCACCCCCAATCCCCCCTCCATCCCCCGGCGCCTCCCGCCGCGGGTCCCACCTGGTCGGGCTGCGGCGGCGGCGGGTTCCCCCTGCCGCCCGGGTGCGCCGGCTGCTCCTTCATGGCTGTCATCGCAGGGGGCTCGGCTCGGCGCCTCTCACTGCCGCTGCGGCCCCGGGCACCCCTCCCTCGGCGCCAGCCGCATGACACCAGCCTCCCCTGGAAGTGGCGCGGCGGAGGAGGAGGAGGAGGAGGAGAAAGGGGAGGACGGGCGGGGGGCGCGGAGCCGCCGCCGCGGCAGCGCCGCTACCGCAGTGCCCCGCCGAAGCTCAGGGGACGCCCGGCCCCGCCGTGCCCCGCACCGGGGGGCGGCCGCGCATCACCGCGGAGCGCCCCGCGGCGGGCACGGTCTCTCCGCTCCGCTCCCCTCCGCTGCGCTCCGCCCGCCGTGAGCCGGCCCGCCTCGTCCCGCCGCCGCCAGCAGGTGTCACAGCGGTTCCCGCCGACCCGGGAGAGACCATCCGCGCCCCCGCCACGGGGGCGTCGCTGCCGGTTGCGGCGGGGACGGCGCTGCCCCGCTCCCGCCCCGCGGGGACCGGCCCCGGACCGGCGGGGGCTTCCCCCTACCCCTCCCGACCCCCGGCCGCTGCTGCCCGGCCGCCGGCAGAGAGAACCACGGGGCGGGGGGATGAAGGGATAAACGGGGTGAGGGATGCGCTGCTGTGCTGTTTGCCCCCTGCTCCCCAGCCCCGCCGCGGCGTTTCAGCAGCCAGCGACCGAGGTGGGTCTCCCGAGCTGTGCGGGAATGTCCCCCCGCATGAGGAGCTCAGCACGGGGCACCACAACGCTTGTTCTCACGCAGGTCCTTATTGTAGGAAGCCCGTGGCTGTAAAAGGGTCCTCAAGTGCCCATTTTCCCTGCGCTCGGCACAGGCGGCCCTTATATGGTGCTAGAAAAAAGGAGAACTTAGGGAAGACCTTAGGGACACACTTTACCACGTGTCCTAAAGCCGTATCATCAGTTGATGACAAGGGGGTTTTATAAGATGAAGAAAGGAGACCACCTGAAATTTGTTTCTAACCAGCAAGAAGGAAACAGCTGAAAACGCGAGGGGAGATGCCAACTCTAGAAACAGTGAACATGAGCCTTTTTAAGGAGGGAAAACCTCAAACACAAGCAAGTGAAACACTTCGGCTTGGGGCAGGCTGTTTGTTAATCGAGATCAGTTTCACAATCCGGCTCACAGTAAGATCACAGACCACAGGACTGTCACCATGGAGGAGGCGGTGTGCTGGGACAGGGATGGATGGCTGACAGGAGCAGCCCCAGCGCTCTCTTAGCCAGCCTGGGTCTCAAGAGACTGCAAGGTAGAAAGAAAGCTGTCAGCACGCGAGAGAAGTGTTTGATCTTTTTTTAGTATCTTTTGAATCAAACCTCACCAGGAAGGTCCATCTGACGGGATGGTGAGCGTAATTAATAGCAGTGACAAAGATTTCAGCCTAAGGTGGGAACAGGTTAGAAAGGAACAGGGAGATGAGAAGGGACTGAGGAATTACAGACGAGCCAGCCACAGAATACAGAGTATTGAGTACTTCTGTCTTCCTGTACCACCCATCGCTGTGTTGACTCCTCCACCAATCAACAGACACAATTTCTCTTGAAGTCCCAATAAAAGTTCTGGAAAAAGTAATCAAATGAGCTTTGCAAGCACCTAGACAAAAACTAAATGACCACTAATAGCCACCATTAATTTATCAAGAGCAGATCACATCAAACAAATCTAATTTCTTTCCTTAATAGGGTAACAAGCCTGTGGATAGGAGAGCAGTAAATGTCATCTATCTTGATTCAGAAGGGCTTCCAGCATGGTCTGGAACCGTCCAGGACAGTTTCGTGAGGAAGAGAGAAACATCATCTGAATAGAACTAGAACAAGTATCTACAAAACTGTTTCCACCACATTATTTCCAGTGGCTCCCAGCCACAGCGAAAGGCTACAGTGTGGTGGTCCGTCAGTGGTCCATCTTGGTAGGGTTAGCCCATGTTTCCATCAGCACCAGGGTGGTTGAGCACACTACGCTCACCAGATTCACAAACAATGTGAAGCTGGGGAGGATGCCAAGAATGTTGCAGGATGCCATCAGAGTTAACTTGACAGACTGAGACCTTAAAGACTTGTGAGCAGTTCAGTAAGAACATGTGAGAGGGACTCTGTGAGGGATGGAGAACAACAGGTTAGATCACATTTTCAAGTGAGGAACGGGACACTACGTCTCAAAACTGCACCTAAGGCAGTGTCCTGCTATGGCAAACCAGACAAACTGTGACAGACGAGCAGGGCTACAGCTGTCACAACGTATGGAGAAATCCTGCCCTTGTCAGTGCTGGCAGGGCATCCACTGAATACAGGGGCCAAGGTCAGGGAATGCACAGCGACACAGACATGTAACAAGGAGAACGAGAGGTCTGGCAAGCACGCGCTGCAAAGAAAAACTGAAAAACGTTGGGATCAGTTAGTCTAAAGGAGAGAAAACCAGGGGCAGTTATGGAAACAATGTTCAAATGATTAAAAGGCGCTACAAAAGAAGGAAACTAATCTCTTGCGTACACGGTGGATCAAATAAACAGTAATAGGTTTAGAGAAGGAAGAAAGATTCAGGTTAAAGATTCAGGGAAAGACTGTATTTATTTCCAAAAAGTGTGGGGAGAGGGGGCAGTGGACTGGGTTGCCTTAGGAGGTTTGGGGGCCTGCAGCCATGGAAGCCAGATAAATGGCTGTCTGGAGCAATGCGAGTACAGTTGCTGCCTAGGGTAGAAGAATTGTGTAAAGTAACTGACTCAATCTCTTTTTGTTGCTGACTTTATGATTCCAGTATGCCACGGAGCACCACCCGCAGCCCCCTGCATGAGACCCGGCGGCAAGAGCCTGCGGTGAGGACCCGCATTGCTCACCCCGCTGTCAGTCCACACAGCGGTTTTCTCTCAGCTCACAAATCAGCCCTTTCTGCGCTTCTCTTCGCACCATCACTGCCCTTCCCTCTCCATTTCATATCCCTATTTTCTCTCTTAAAATTCATTATTTCCCTAACTTCTGTACCCTTGCTGCTGTCAGCCCTGTCCCTTTACCTTCTTGCCCTCTGACGCTGTTTCTTTTCATATAACAATTGCACTATATGAAGAGAAAGCAAAAAGAGCACCTAAGATGGCATCTTTTGTACCCCAATACCTATTGCTTTGTGTCACTTCTGCAAGCAGCCTTTACTGACAGTCCTTCCTTGGTGTTGGCTGCGTTCTGTAGGACTCACGATCTCATTTTTTTCTGAGCAACGCATAAAATGGGGAGACTTAGATTTTGCCTGTGGCCTCTAGGTGCTACAGTAATACAAATAATAAGTCTTAGAAACAGACGTGTTCTGATTCACGCTGTTTATGGCACACGTCTATTCCAACTCGACTAATTACTGAGCCCCCATCACAGCTGAAGAATTCTAATGATTTAGGGTTTGAACGGGCATGTTTCAAATAGAGATTACTCTCAGCTTGTTTTTGATGAGATACATTGTGATGGAGTTCCACTATTAATCATGAAGGAAAAAGACATTAGCAGTCAATTAAGCTGAAGCTTAGTTATTCACAATATATTCACTGTGAGGTTTTATCGCTATAATGGACTAAGATATGGAGCGTAAGTTTCATAAAGGTCATGCATGCTGGTTGCTGGGTATTCATAAATCAATTAAAATTATTGGAAACGTGAGTATTTTGGGGGTAGGAGTTTGGGGACTGGCTCTATACACACTGAGTCTTATCTAAAGCTGCTTAAAATCAAGACCAAAACTCTCATTAATAGCACTTGGCCATTCCTTTTATCATCATTTTGAATGCTGCTTTGTCGGTCCATAGTATTGGCTGCTTTGGGGATACTAAGTTAATTCACCACTTCTCCCTACTGCCCACGCCAACTTTTATTTGGGTCTTTTTTAGCAAATTACTGTTCAAAAGTAATTTGACTGGGTTGTTTAAGTAACAGCTGTTTTATAGCCATTAATAGGACACGTCTTTGCAATGGGAGCCTGGTACTAAAACTGATGCCAAATGGGTAAAAGCGATTACGATGTACAGTATTTATGGTAGTTCCTTGTACCATTTTCACCAAAATACCTCATAGTATCAGCAGGGAAAGCACTTAAGGCTTGGGTGAAATAGCTGCAGAAAGAAATGGAATTATGCTCTTGATCAGTTATTTACAGAGTCATTACATTAATTCATCTATCTTTCAACTGAAATATTATGTTACAGACTCCTTGGAATTTCCTCCGTCTTCCTCATCACACACAGGATCTGGGTGCATAAACCAAGACATAACATGATCATTTTGTCTTCCACATACACCGAGTATCAACTCCGTCAGTGTATTATTCAACAGTTACAGTTTTTACCGCACGCTGACTTACATCTGTGTTTAGTTGATATAGCAGACTAACACGCGGTGCCGATTGCGGACAGCCAGCAAGTAAGCCGGCAACCTGCTGGGGCGTAAAAGGGCCGAACATACGTGCAAAAAGAATAGAGCAGAGGATGCTACAAGTGAGGGGACTTCTCCCTTTTCTCTCTTAAGAAACCCTGGCAGTTCACTACTCTCCTGGGCAGCTCCCACGTGAGGCTGGGGCAGTTACTGAGAGCACCCCGACGTGCCAAACGCTGCGTATGTGCCCCGCGTTAATCACCCCAGTGCCTGTGGGAGGTGGGCTGGGAGGTGCCGTGTCTGAGCTGAAGTAAAGATAGAAAACTCACTGTTAAATAAAGTCCTGGTTATCAAGCGATTTAACTGCCTTATGTCAGTTCAACAGGTGACAGATACTGCCGCCGCACAGATCACCGCGAGGAGGCACAGCCGTTACTAGCACGGTGAAGATCTCACCCCTGCCTTTGGGAGTGAGTTTTGCGCTTGGTAAGTCTGCTGCTGCCCCAGGGGTGGAGTTTCAAGGAGCAAAACTGGAACGGGTGGAACAGGTAGTTTTGTTTTCTGTATATTTTATATGGCCCTCATCCCTGCGTAATTAATAACTGTACAGCCTAGTGAAGATGTAAACACTACTTGATCACTAATTGCAAGCAGTGCCATAAAAATAAGAAGCCCATTAAATCTTTTACGTCCAGTTGCCGCGTTCCTACAAACAGCATCTGTTGTTTTGCCATGAAGTCAATTGAGATCAAAAGATTCTCAATCAGCTCTAGCCTAGACCTTTGGGTTTGTACCTCTCTTGATAGCAACCTTGCCGCTCCGACTTTTATAACCTGAGGAAAAAAGTCTCCTGGCTTATTACCTACAGCCTCTCTGAAGCCCAACGCTGATGAGTGCATGAAAGCCGCAAGGTCATGGCTTGAGAGCTTATCGGTGGCTTTTTAAAATCAGATCTTATGAATATACTCTGATGATGGATTTCTGGTTCCTTTTAAAGCTCTAGCAGCTGGGCTAAAAAAATCCTTGAAATTATAAAGGTGAATTTAAAAATCACCAAAACCCAAGAAAAGTTGATTGTTCTTCACTGGTGTTTTAAGTGGATCTATGGGCTTGCAGAAACTAAAAATAGTTGTCCAGAGGAGAACCACTCTGAGTTACATCAATCTGAAAAAAAGACAGAATGTGGTTTTGTACAGAGTGCTTTTTAAATTATGGCTTTAAATGACAGAATATTTGAACTTTGCTTCTTAAGAAATTATTTGATAGAGGGAAAATTCCAGTCACCTTCTGCATTCAGAAACACATTATATTCTAATACCTGCTTCAGTGAAAGGCTATTTTCTTTGTGAATAAATTGTACTCATGTTTTTCTCTCCTTGACTTGTTTTAGAAAAACAATCAATGCAAACACTGAGTTAATACAAATAAATGCAAATATATTCCAGCAGGAAAGTTACAGGACTTATTAAAATACACGTGCAAATATTTCAGCGAAAGTATACAGAACAGGACTGCATTTCCAAAAATACCTCTCATTAACCAACAAAACGCACAGCCAGCATTCAAGAGTGTGTTTGAAGGAATAGTTCATAACAGAAGAACACAGGAGCTGTGATTTCAGATCTATGGCATCCCCTCCTGATTACCTAACATAAATCACATCATAAATCACAGCAGTTTCCAAGAGAAACAGAGATAGACAAATGTTTGTGTCCGATACCACAGCCTGAACCTGGGACTCAGGTGGCTACTACAGTCGCCAGGTGCCACTGTAGATGTCCTGAGGTACCCAAACCACCTGCATTGACCTGGCAGAGGCTTCTGCAGGACATTCCTCCCCCACCTCTTCGTGAGCAGTAGTCAGAAGCCAGGCATGGTTTTACATGACATCTGTACGGCTACAGGGAGGAATTTCACACATTCAGAGGAAAGCTTCTGAGTGGCTGCGGTTCTGACCAGCTTGATTATAAAATATTTCTTCTTACTAATGTTGCAAGGAGAAAATTTGCAAAACGTAACTATGAAGTGAAAAACAAAGTAAGAGGTATATTCTGACAACAGCATTTGTTCAAAGTTCAAAGGGACGGCACGCTCTACTCCAGAAGTCCCTGCGAAGTAACTCTATACAAATGTATTAGTGGCTTTTAAATCCTAATGGTAGCTCACAGCAATTACGATCCTGATTCGTATTTGTCATGTTTTGGCTGGGATAGAGTTGACCTTCTTACTAGCAGCTGTTATATAATGGTAAATAATTGATAAAGAGTTCAGACTAATATTCAAACCCATTTTATAACCTAGACTACAGTTTACAAAAAAGAAATTGGCATATTTAGGAATCTAGTATCTACGTGCTACTCTTGGAAGACACGTCAGATTCATAGATATTTAACCATGAGGGATGCAACTAGGAAGTAAATGAGATATTAAAAAGAGCCTCAACAGAGTAGGTGCTTATTTATTACTAAAAATTACCCAGATTGTATGCTTGACTTAATTAAGCAATTTTGAAAATGTTGCCCTTATACATTACATGAATCTCTAGAGATGGAATAGGAAGCCCGAATTTCATTTGCTAATTTGGGGGCTGGGCAGGAGGAAAAATAGGATAAAAAAGAAAGAAAGAGAGAATGAAGGAGCTAAAAATCAGAATAAAATCACAATAAAATACCATTATCTACAATAAAATAAAATTTGGGAAAAAAAAACAAGCGAAATATTTTAACAGCATTAAAATATTTCCTTATTACTGAAACAAAATGATTCATTTTCTCTATTATGTTATTTAATACAGTGTCATTATTTCTGTTACATAGAAATAATATTATGTTAATTTTACTACATTGCAAAAGTCAAAATTAATTTAAGCCAGAAAGTTAAAGAAAAAATTTCAATACCAATACCCTTTTCCAAACTTTTGCAAACATCTGCATAATCCCCCAGACTCTTTTGATCAGACTTCATTCTTGCAGTACGGTTGCCCTGTGAAATATTTTCCATCCGGCTTTAATTCACTCTCCGACTAAATCAACAAGCCTCATGATGCTAGCTGTGATTAAAAACCAATTTTCTGCTGAGAATTATATTTGCCTTTGAAACAGAGATATGACTATGTGTACTTACTTTGTGCTGAAAATTATAAAAATCACCTAAGACCGCACAGTTTGTTTTTAAAAACAGTAACTCTATTGGCCACCATAATTCTGAGATGCCTTAAAACGTTGGGGGAAACAAGGAGATAACAGTGGGGCCTGTTCTCTGTTCAGTACCCTGAACTCCGATTAGCAGCCACCGGGTAGAGCAGGTCTTAGCATCCCCAAAGACTTATTCCTACATCAAAGGGAAGGAGAAAAGATTTTGTATAAAATTACACCACCGAGCTTTTTTCCATTATGTTATTACAACATGAAATGGAGCTGTCACAGAACTATATGATAAGAGCCTCTTCGTCCATTGCAGATGTTCTATAATGAAAGGTATCAAACAAGTGTATAATAATACACACATAAATTATCCAAGATTTGGGTAATACCTTTTCTTTCCCAAAGGATCTGAAAATGTTTTACAAACTGATATACAAATTATCCACGGAGAAAGCTATTCATCCATCAAGGAAACACAACTACAGCCCAAGGCAAAGCAGAACAACTATATCAATACACACAAAAATGCAGTAAATGAAGGAAGTATTCTCCAGTCAAGACCATGAGGAAGATGCTAAGTATACAGTCCGTAAGCATACAGGATTTAGGAAGAACCTTGCTTTTAGAATACAGTAGAATGTCTCCTGAACATTGGCAATTACAACATTAACTAAAAGAAGCAAACACTTAAGAATATTAAGTATAGCGATAAGAACGTTAGGTATAATCTTAAGTATATATACTAGTAAATATTAAGAATTAGTAAGAATTGTATTAAAACACAGCAGCGCAATATATGCAGCCTGATACTAGAGGATTAGCTCTGAAAGAAGCATGCCAGTGCCTCCTGACAGAATAGGAAACGGACCACATTCTGGGATCAAAAGCAAGTAAAGTCAACAGGATGACTAAGAAGTCAAATACTGATTAAGGACTTGGAGAAGCTACACATACTAGAGGGCTTATCCAAGCATAATTTCACTTTCTAGTATGTACTTTTTTCAGTGCTGAGACTAGCTTACTGTATGTCTCTGTTCATGTTTCACAATACTGCTGTCATACTTAGAAAAAAACAAAGTTATGTTGATGCAGTCTGCCCCAGAAACAGAAGCATCTAGAAAAGCTAGAAAGGAATAATTAAATTAACACAGCACTTCACTCAGCAATAGTCTACTCGATTTCTACAGGCACAAGTTTATGCAGCCAAATGTTTGCAAAATAACAAGTATCACCCCAATTCAACGCGGCCATTTGCACTGCATATGGCTGAACTCTCTTTTTGGTCTTAGTTCTGATTATGGTGACAAGACATTTCATTTAGACAATACTCTGATTTTTCCCAGCGTTTTCAGCTTGGCAGCCATTTCAGTACTTCTGCTCAATAAAGAAGGTGGCAGAGATACTTAAGGGCACTTGCAGAAGTCATAGAGTGTGATCTGAGGCAGAAAAGAGCTCTTTGCCTTTCAATATAATCATCAAGAATCTCTAATTAGAAGCAAACTGTGCGAGAAACATACAGACAGTGGGAAAGTTAATACAGCTGCAGACTTAGGAGGATGCATTAAGAAGTGTTACGGAAACTTTGGGACTATTTTTAACCTTGAGAATTGGACACAAACCTCAGACTTCCCAGCTGTGTTGATAGTGTCCTCTCAGGAGACTGACAGAGGGCCACATATTGGCACACCGGTACTTGGATTCTAAATAACTATCTAAAACCCGGCCGCAGCATCATTACTCATCTGGGAGCTACATTCGGAAACCCTCTTGAGGATTTCGACAGGCTATCGGGCAGGAGAGGCAAATAAAGAATTACTGATGCTTCTAACCCTGGAGAATCCAGTAGGTTTGAGGAAAAAATGCTATTAAGGAGAAGAGCTATCCTTCACATCACTCCCCTAAGCTGGGCTGATACAGTGAAAAAAAAAATCACACAGATGAGAAAAAAAGTGGATATTATGAAAGTCTAAAACTCTCAGGCCAGCTATTTGATTGGGAAATTGAAACAGAATTATAGGAAAGAAAATAACAGAGCCCCCAATTAAGTATCTAAGGTAGCGATACGTAAATGCCATGAAAATGAAAAACAGCTGCAAGAAGCTGAAGTTTTAGCACACAGCCACCAACATAAGCAGCACTATAGCACTAATGGGGTGCACTGCGGAATTGGGATTTTGCTGTAAAAGGCTAATAAATTGCTCAAGAAGAGAAGGAAGGGAGAAAAAAGGCAGGCCTGTCTTTATATCAATAACATGTATCCTGGTTCTGAAGTCTGCAGCTCAAGTCGGAAGGAATTACTGTCTTCTTGAATGACTCTGCATAAAGATAAAAGGGACTATGAATAAGGGTGTTATACTGTAGGAAGTCGTTCTTTCCTTATTTAACCTCGAAAATCAAGCACAAACCTGAGTCTTCACAAGTATCCTGAGCTTCATGTCTTTGTATGGAAGGGAGTAACATGCAGAAACATCCCAGGGAAGCATCAGGCTGCAAGGAGGATTTTTATTATACAAATGTCTGATGGACAAACAATACAGGCTGACAAAGATGATATGACAACTTTCTGAACCGGGGACGGTATTTTATTTTCCAAAAGAATGGAGAAACCACCAGGGTAATAGAAGGAATGTAAAAAACTGGTTAAGAATCTAAAGTTGAAAAGCCATTCTGCTAAGATGATCAGGAAAAATGACAAAAAGGTAAAAGAATATAAAAGTCTTAAGCAAAGGCAGACTTCAAAAGAGTAAAGAAAAAAGGAATAAGGCTGATGTTTCTAATACTTTTGTGACACACAAAAAATTGAGACCAGATCCTTAGTTAACTATGTGCTCACTAATTATGAAGGCCAGAACGTGAAAATAAATAAATAATGTTAATAAATAATTAGACAAATCAACATTCAAACCAACAAACCGATCTTACTCAAAAGTATTTGTAGCTTCAAACCCTCAGTTTCCCTGATTGCCGGCATCCCCTTTCCCTTCCCTCCCGCACTCCGCTCTGCATGGCGGCTGAATACGGTCCTGAATTAACTTTTCATCCACCCTTAGATTGCTGTATAAATAAACCCAACGACACTTTACCACATACCTGAAATTAAGCACATGCTTAAGTGCTTTGCTCAACAGCAATATACTTTAAGCACATACTTTAAAACTCTGCAAACTGTGTCTTTATAGCTTTCCAAAGCCATTACAACGGTGACACGGGTCTAAATTATCGCTACACAGGAACATAATTGACTGTTATAAGAAAGAGACCTAGAAAAGGGAAGAAGAATGCAAAAGACAACTGCTAATCTTCATTTTGTATGTTCACGGGTTTTTTTCAAAGAAAACTGATGAAAATTATAGTCTTCTGCATAGTCCTGTTCTTAGAGAGGCATTTTCTGAAATCAACTGCCATGCAAATTTGAGGTTCAATGACGTTCACCTCACACATAGGTGACTGCAGGTCGTAGCACTCCAGTCCACATACGTGAATTTAAGAACAAGCTATGTGCACCTGATCAAAGCAGTTTAACGCAATAAACTCAAATCTAATTTTAAAGCAGAAGGGAAGTGGGGAACATCTGAATATTTAAGGGTTTTCAATATAAAAAAGAAAAAAAAAAATAGATGGCTGCCAATGCTCCAAACATGACTGGTCTCATAATGACTTTTTTGAGAGAAAAAAATCTATGACAATCCATATGCTTTTCATCTCTTTTTCCTTCTTTTTTTTTTTTTTTCCTGGCTCCCTCTTTCACTGCTACCAAACATATACTTATTTTGACCCTTGGGTTTGAACACTGACAGTTACTTCGGTTTAGTCAATATTTAGCTGTCTGATCAAAGACCTTCAACAAAAGTCAATATCTGTGTTTTCTTATACGGTAGCAAGTAAAAGAAACTGCAGGATTGCAATTTACTATATTACCTGTCAGAGTTCACAATCTTTTTTTTTTTTAATTGCGTATTTTATGGTATGCTTAAACTGTACTTAATTACTTGCTGCAGAATGAAATCTTTACAAGGGTATTCTGTATCCCATCTTTCAACTTGACTTTATTCAAAGAACGAGATGTCTTAGTATCTTCCTAATCTTGAAGCGCAGTCTACCATGTAAAGAAAATCATATTTAAACACAAAGATTTAAACACAAATTCTCAGAAAATCTGTCACCATTGGGGTTTCATGGAAAAAAGACAGAAAAGAGAAAGGAGGACAGGAAACTCTTTATCTAAAACACAGACCGCCAGAAAATTATTAGTAATTCTTAGTGTTCATACAGTCACTGTTGAAAGTGGCATTATCAGTGACGTGTCATCAAGAAGAAGAATTGCAAAGCCACAAAGAAGACAAAGTAATTTGCAAAAGTACAGTAGGCCATCCCAGTGATGCCAAGATAGCTTTAAGTGACAGAAATTCTATATATGTTCATGTATTAAACGCTCTAAAATGGCCCTTAACCACTGGGGTCAGGTGATAATTTGACATCTTTTTTAATACATTAATGACATTTAGTGACCAAAAATAAGTGTTTGACAACACATCCAAAATGTGACTTATTTCCCACAGAGGACTTGTTCTTGTTTGTCATTCCCTGCCCTTTAATTTAAAAAAAAACCAACCAAACACAGCTCTAACGGAACAAAACCAAAGTAACTATCCACTGCTTCATTAAAAAATAACAGCTTGAATGCACATTTTGGAGGTGGCTAATGAAACAGTTTCATTAGGGTGTACGCTATCTCATGCACTACCCACAGTCGATGTTCTGTAACGTTTACCCCTTCACATAAGAAAGAAAACTGTGAATATTTGGACTTTCAGGAACGTCTGCTCTGGACAATATTCACCAAAATTAAAGCTTTTTCCAGATTCATGCATTTCTTCAGAGTAACTCGGTTAGTTCCAGCCTCAGCCAGCACGACTCTGGAAGCAACAGGTAAATATTCAGACACTGACACGCAAATTGAATCTCCAAATCCCCCCAGCAATGGGTGTTTTGCTGTATTTTGCTGTTCTTAGCCTCCAAATGCAGAATTGGGAACCTCATTCCTACAGAAATTGCAAGGCTATGAATGTTAATTGACTGAAACTATTCAGATTAAAGGGGCCTCCAGCTCTCCACAGGTTTGGTTAAACAATCCAGTATGTCAACGTACGTGACTAAAGCATTAATTTATAGTGCTTAATCTGAAACCATTTGACATGAAATACGTGGCAAATGTGCAATATGTGGATTGTTTAAAGCAGAAAATAAGACCTCAGGCTCAGCTCTCAAGTGAAACTCGGCAGTCATTAACCACTGGAGACAGAACTGGCCTCGTGCCCTCTCACAGCACTGGCATCTCTGGGACACGGGTAGCATCTCACAGCCTTAACATGCTGTTACCCTTATAAAACTTTTGCATGAGTAACTTTTACCAGCCATCTCTTTGCACCAAATCTTTGACTTTTATACCTAAGGACAGAATAAGCGTGAAGCTGTTTTGTCTTCTAAATCTTAACATAAGCCCATCCATCCTTCATAATGAGGAGAAAAAAGAGCGGGAAAAAAACCCCAAACCTGAATTTTCATCCTTTCCTCCTGTTAGTGCTCCTGAAAGAGCACTAACGTTTCAAACCCTTCTTAAGAGCTTGTCAACTAGAGCAATAACCAAATTAGAAAATGAGGCTGCACATTTCAGGAACAACTGTTGCAGTTTTGTTCTGGTCTAACGTGACAAGTTGTCTGGGTTTGCCTCTGTGGCAGCAGAAGGTAGCCCACTTCTGCTAAAACTCAATTATTTCTCATTTCCAGCAAATAAAGAAAACAAGTTATGTTAAACTCTTCAAGCTATCTTTCTAGTAAATATTCCAGTGAATGAATACTTCTATTCATTCTGTAGTGTTACAAATGCCAAATATTGAGCCTACTTTGCTGTTCTTTTATATTTTTTGAAATCATTTACAGCTCTGCAAACCAAGCAACATATACCTTTATGCTAACTCATTCCGCGAATTACAAAAGGTGAAAACCAGTGGATAATCATCCCCAGATTGTGTGGTTATTATTCTTTCCAAAATTGCTCTGTTAACTCCTAGCTTTTTTCTATCCTTGAAAATTATTGGTTGCTGGTAGAGAATGTCATTTCCAAATGGAAAAAGGAGAACAGAAGAGAAGCAAGCCATTCTTTCGGTAGCACGTCAAAAAAAGGTCAATTATTTTATATTTCCATATAAAGAACTGATTAACATAGATCAAGCTTTATGAAAGCATGCTTGCCTTGGAGAAACCAGTAGCTACCACAAGAAGAATAACAAATCCTAATGTTGAGTGCAGCTAATAACTTGAATACAGGTCATATTATAGGGTGTACGAAAAGAAACATTTATTTTCTAAGCAATCGTCAAGCCAAAAGGCAACAAAAAAAGCAGCATCAGGTGGATGAAGCCCTTCCACATCATTTTAAAAAATATCTTTTATCTGCTGATTGACGGCAGCTCCAGTATATGGCCATATAGCTGTAAGGATATGGTCTAGGTAAATTTGGAAGGGTTGTCCAATGACATATGCATGATTTGGTATCAAATGATACCAAAAGCAACATGACAAACCTCCTTCAGTCATCTGAGTTCCCTGAAAAAAAATCACTGTTCCCTCTCCCTAGTCTCAGGGTTGATGCACCAAAATACACAAATACAGTGTGTATTTTGCCTTGAGAGTATTTCTGCCCTGAGGGAATTTCTAAATTAATTTTCCTACATATCCTCTAATAAGAAAAGTCCCTCTCAAATTGCAACTCTAATACTGGAAACAAAGTTCACCCTCTAAAAAGAAAAGAGCCTGTATATTTCAGTGAGTGCTAATAATATCTTGTAACAGCAATGACCATCACCCAGTAACTGACCACATAAACCAGGTGAAACTAAACAGACTATGGCATAAAAACTTCAAGTCTTTATGTTAAAAAAAAAAATCCACACTAAAATTGTTGAGTCTTAAAAGATCATGAATTTTATGTATAAACATTGACCACCATAGTTTTAAACACCTATCGGCTTTGGATGTTAGACACACCTGCTTTCAAAAGAGAAATCAGAAAACTGTCACATGTGTATTTACTCCTGTACACGAAGCTCTGTTCAACAAAACAGTAAATAATTTCATTTCATTTTTAGAAAAACTGAGGATATTCTAGAACCAGCAGTAGGTGCAGAAGCTGTTCTGAAGGACTGGCCTAAAAGCAAGTTCTCTCCCTAACAATTCTAACAATAATAAATGCTTGCCGTGTTACTAGAGAAAACCCTCCTCTGAAGGAAAATATGGTGCTCGTTAGTACCAATAAACAAGCCTTCAAAAATTTTATTATACTGCAATATCCCATTTTACTGCTTTTAATTAATTCAATTATCTGCTTCATTTTTTATCATTAATAACCTAGTCCACATTTTTTCTCATCTTTTACACTTATTTTATAGATTTTTTCCATTGCTCAAAAGCCTGCTGGAAGTTTGTGCGCCTCTGACTTCAGCCTGGGGCTTTGCAGAGTAGGTGTGTTTGCAGTGAGGAGCAGCATCCGTGCTGACATGCTATCCGAGGAAAGACAGGAGAGCTGGAGTAAGCTGGCATTGCTGCGTTTGCCTGCTTAACTATTTTAATAATGTCAAGTCTCACCTTTAATGGGTGAGTCTCACACATCTGCTCCCCAGCCACGATAGCCCACCCCAGCGCCCACAGCCAACACAACTCAAGGGTTTTTTTCTGTCTCCAGGACAGATGCGGGTGTCTGCCACCTGCGGCCCCACGCGGGATGCTGAAGCACAAGAAAAGCTGCTCTGGAGAGCTGCCAAAAAGCGGGTGTGAGCCTCCTTAGGGGCTCAAAGCTGTGCTGCGATGGATCCCTGGCATTGCATTTGGTTCCTCCCTCCCGGCAACGTAGGGTTTGCCCCGAGCGGTTGTTATGACTCCTTACACTGAGCCTTAAATACTGAGGTCTCCAGGGAGCCCTTATTGTGGCCTTTCGGTACTTGAAAAGGGCACCTAGAGGAAAGACGGGGACAGGCTTTTTAGCAGGGCCTGTTGAGATAGGACAAGGGGTAATGGCTTTAAACTAAAAGAGGGAAGATCTAGACTAGATAGAAGGAAGAATTTTTTTTACCATGAGGGTGGTGAAACACTGGACCAGGTTGCCCAGAGAGGTGGTAGATGCCCCATCCCTGGAGACATTTGAGGTCAGGTCGGACGGGGGTCTGAGCAACCTGATGTAGTTGAAGATGTCCCTGCTCATTGCAGGGGGTTGCACTAGATGGCCTTTAAAGGTCCCTTCCAACCCAAACTATTCTATGACTCTGAAACAGCACACAGCTCTGAAGCAGCACTTCGTAACCTGTGCTGCCATTGCTCCCTGCTCACACTTTATGATTCGTAGCAGAGCGTGTGTTTTCCAAAGGTTTCTGCTCCTGGCTTTTGGCTTTACCAGCTAATTTGACCAATAATTAGTCCCTAAAATCATAGTAGCACAGGAACTGAATCCTCCAGGACTGGATACAACCAAATTGAATGCATAAATCTCTGAAGACCCTGAAAATTTGCAAAGCATCAGCAGAGGTACTGTGTAGAAACAATGAAACGATGAGTCAATATGAGTCACTCATTACAACAGAACATTACAACGCCATTAAATCCTAAAGAAGAATGACAGTGCCTAAATACTTCATTTGAAAGCAATTCTAAATTCCTAGAGAAAATTTAATAAATGGGCATTTGACAGTAAGATGAAATGAGTACTATGTACCGCAACCTTTAAATAAACCTGCCAGACAGCCACAATGTTCTAGTATTATTGTACGAAGAAATGCCTTTAGGGATGTATATGGTGAGCAATGTTTTTTCCTTGATTTTAATGGAAACAGCACTCTCTGTGGACATCATTATGGACAAAGATGTGTTACGCATCAGGCCCCGAAACAGTGTGGGTTTTAACCTTCCTTTCAGTTCTGCAAAAAAGGTTAATATTCTCACATTTTCATGCCAAGTCTCAACAGACTAGGCTAAAAAAGAGAAAACAGAAATTAAAGCTAGAACACTAAATAAAACAATACAACTGATGAGCCATTATTTCTTTTCAAAATACTGACAATACTGGACTCCTGGATCAATTAAGCTATTTGCAGGAAATCAGCCTATAACTACCACAGTTGGCAAAAAAAAAGCTAACAGAGCTTGTCTATGGCCAAAATAAAGGAATTCTGCATTTATTGATAGCGACTCTTTAACTGGTTACTGAATGCTCTAATCATGGGGGAAAAAAAAAAACTTGTGTTTGGTTTCCTTGCGCTAAGCCCTGGAGATACAGCATATCACGTTGCATATATATGATGTCCATCATATAGACATGTAAGTAGATTTTCCTTTTATGAAAGAAAATACTGTTTTATCTGGCTAAACAAACAGATACATTCCAAGGTTTTACAGCAATTGGCAAAAATCACCACTAATAGAACTGCTGATAGCAGGAATAATTTCTGAGCATTTTTTAGACTAGGGGTGAAGAAAATCACAATGCATTGCATTTCTTTAGACAAAACCAAAAATATTTGTGAAATGGCACGTTCATATGTAAGACTGATCACAGATGGCAAACTTTGTTCTCCTCAGAAGAAATCCCAGCTAATCATACCAAAATCAAGCAGAAAAAGCCCACGCCTTGAACACTGCAGATCTGTGAACGATGCAAGCAATGGAAGAGCCTGAGCTAAGTACTGTGATCTTTTGTGCATGAACATGAAGTGACAACTCCATAGACCTTTGCTTTCTCTTTTACTCATGGCACTGGCTACTATTACATGTAGGGTCCATTTATTAAAGAGAAAAGGAAAGTAACCATCACTATATAGGTTGGTCATGAGCACACTGCAATTTTTCTTCAGTATAATTTAATGTATTTTTATTAAAGTTACAGGAAGCGGCTAATTGTGTGCGTAATGTTTTTAGGTTTGTTTCCTTAAATAATGTTCAGTATTTATCTCCAGATAGATTAAGTAAGCCTACAAATAAACCACAATAATTTATATTATCCCAATGTGAAAATAAAGACGACATCAGAGATCATTTAGTAAGCGGTTAAACAGAACATCCCCATAAACCCAGCATCAGAAATAAAACTACTTTCACATTGTATTTACATCAGATACAGCTCTGATATCAGATGGTGAAGACAAAGACTCAAAAAGAAGCCTGAAACACTCTATTCACAAAATCATTTTGAAGTAGCCATTAATGCTATAAAGCATTTATTCCCTTTTCAGGTGTAATAATCTCGATCAGCTGATTAAGGTTTCTCAGTTCAGAACAGGACGGTTCATCCAAGGTGATGCTATAAAAATGACCAACCATCTCGCAAATTTTACTTTTCAAGGAAAACATTTAGAGCAAAAGTGAGCGTAACAAATTTAAACTAGCCAAAATCTAGTTTTTCAAAACCAGCTGTGGCATCAAAACAAATGTCACGGCCCTGAAACCACGCAGACAGCTTTTAGAAACCAAATCCTGATTTGTACTTGTTTCTTTCCGGTTCCTCTTGTCTTTTTTCTCTCTCACGTGATACAGCACACGCCCTCAATCTAACACACTTTGCTTTGGGGGGAGGAGGATTTTCAAAACCAAAGTTTTAATACCTATTATAACATGAAAATTAAGATCCAACATTTTAAGAAACAGGATGACATGAGGTAACAGAGACGTCCGTAAAGCTCATTCTCCTATCTGCATCTTCCGTGTTTGTAGTCTTTCAGTTATATTTGCTGTAATGGGTTTCAAAATTCATGAAAAGATTCGCCAAAGGCTCTTTTAGTTTTTGAACTAAATTTACCACTATTGTCTCTTCCTAGAAACATGTTGATCCTTGCTAATTTTTTGTTAGACAAATAGGAAAAGGTACTAAATTGAGTGATAGTGTTCTCTCACTAAAAATAATTTAAAAGAACAACAAAATGCTATCTTACTATGAGTTTTTAAAGTAAGAAAAATAACTGGATTCCGTAAACTTAAAACCAAAAGAGAACAAGCTAAAAAGTCAAAATAAAAAACATTATCTGTAGGATTTTTTTTACTTAACTGAAATAAATAATTAAGTTTGGGGGGAAAAATTACCATTTCCTCTAGAATTGTCATTGAAATGGACACATTCCTATTGAAATGATTCAGTTCCAACAAAACTTCATTTTCTGATTAAAAACTGTCATTTGGAAACATTTCAATCAATCATCCCTAGTTCAAAAAGAGTACCTTCCACTTCACTATCTTCTAAATGTTTAGTCTACTTATTGAATTAAAGCACTATTTTATCAAGCAAAGTTTACCTGGGAATATTCCAAAGCAACAAATGGGTAATTAATTTATCATGCCTATTATAATGACAAAGTGTTTGTATTCATGCCAATATCACCCATATATTTCTAATTCTAGCAGCTTAGCAGTAGCTAATAGATATTGAAAATATGCCATTGGTCAATCTTGGACATCTTCCATTAGTATATACTTTTTATTCTCTGACTTAAAATAACATGTGTTAAAGCATTATATTTGCCAAAAGCAACTGCCTAAAACTATTTCTCAAAGTTATTTAATATCTCTTATTATTAGGAACTCGTTATGGAAACTATTCAACAAAGTTTAAAACTTCTTTAATGTTTAATTGCATCTTTGATCATTAATTACATCTGCAGATAGACATAACTTTTTAAATCTTAATTTTCTCATTTAGGTTTGAAATAGAGTTCGTTGCCCAATAAATTTTATTTTAGTGCAAAGAGAAGGCCCATGTATTGATGAAGCTTTTAAAAGAAACCTACAGCTCTGTCAGAATAAAATTCTATTTATCTACCATGTCATAACACGAGAATGAAAAAGTCAACTTAGCAGATGAAATCTTGAGTTCCACGGAAACAGTCCTTAACATCTATTATTTATACGTTTTATAATACAAGCTTAGACATGAAGACTTTTTATTTATAACTATCTACTACAAAAGTAAAGTTCCCGAAGAGAAATGAGAGAAGTACTTGTTCTCCTTGTCCACTGCAGAAAACAGTGAGGAGCCCGAAGCAAACCTCTACATATCTAAGAGTTGATCTGAGTCGGGAGCGCCTGGTGCAAAGCCCTTCCCACACCTCAGCTTCCGCGAGACAAGTGCTCCGTCCCAGCTCCGGAGTACGTGAAGATTTATACAGTGCATTATCTAACGGTAAAACAGTGGCGTTTGCCGTCTCCTACATGGAAATAAACACACTTCTCTTCTGGCTTAAATTATATCCGCCGTGCCTTCACAGACACACTGCGACTGAAGAAAAATGATCCTGACGTTATTAGGTCTTGGAAGGGTGAAAAACTGACTGATCTGACTGAGCGGCAGAACAAACTCATGAACTCTCTCCTTATGAACATATAACTCATTCTGCAATGGATTTTTAAACCACAATGTGGGAATGTTTCCGAGATAACAAACAGTATTCTTTTCAATTCAGTAACATGAGGAACAAACAAAAAATACTTTTTTTTCTCTTTGCAAATAACATTTACCATAGTCTTTTTTTTTACCAGTATCACTTGTAAGAAACTTTCCTGCTTCGCTTTCTTTCCCTTCCTTACCTCTGTCTTTTCCAACATAAGTAATTTGAGTTGTTCTATCTGCCCCTTGATTATTTTTAGTTCCTTTACTTCCAGAACTGCATTATTTTCTAGTGTGGTTTATTTAGGAAATTCAGGTTTATAAGTAACAGCTATGAAAATATTAGAAATCACATGGCTGTACTTATTACCTTTTTAAAACAATAATTAGCAAATGCTATTTATGACAGACACCATTCTGTCTATTAAACTTAGCTGTACGTATGAAAAGTTCAGATGCAAGTTGTTCAGCTGGAAGGAGACAGAGAAAACGGAGACCAAGGTGCCTGTGACATTCCTAGAGATGGAGATGAACAGGCAGCCGGTTGTATATGTCCCACTGCTGTCTAGTCTTCGAAACTTCTGGTTACGACAGAAGCGTTTTGGTTAAAGACTTAACTATTTGCATTGTGCATCCCCAAGGAAGGATAGCACTGGGTGACGCATTAACATCACGTACCACGACATAACAATAACGAGGGGGGCTCAATATTGGGCAGGCCCCGCTGTGTGTGCTTGGCGTTCTGTGCCTGTTTAGGTGGCACAAGATGATGCAATGTTTAAAGACGGACATTACATTTACATTTGCACTTTGGAGATTTTTTATTATTCTTATTGCTACCAAGTTCTAGCAATATTTTCAGTATTCCTACTCCACCTACAACAGTTAGGTTGAGTAGACAGCAGGAAGACTTTGGAATAATAAAAACATCCTTCACTAAATATTCCTCTGGCTGTAACCTTTTTTCTTTTTTTATTTTCATAATGAAGCTGCATAGCCAAATCCAAGGGACTCCAATTCCTTTTCATTTATAAATATAAAAATATTCTGTTCATTTTCACCAAAGCATATTTAGGAAAACAGCTTCTTCAAGTCAGGCAAACGCAGAGCTAACGCTTCAGTTTTGACATGAATTAGTCTGAAGACAGACACTTTTTTTAGATAACAACTTTAAAAAATTGTTCAGGGTTAGATAAAAAAAAGATAAATGTAACAGACTCTTTTTGATGCGTTCCTTCAAGTTTATTTCTGTGTCAGATTTATTATTCTTTATTCTCTGTGCAAAGGGCTCCATGGCTGATAAGGAAAATGAAGGAGACCATGGACATCTCAGTCACAAGCTTTTTTCTGCTGCTAGGAGTACCTCTAAGAATTTTTCCTATTACTTATCAAAAAGTTTTTAGGCAATTTCATATATTTTGACAAGTCTGCTACTTACAGATATTTTTTGTAAGTTCAGAGCTCAGACAGCTCAAGCTTACTACATTTTAAAAGAAACAGCAAATGGTTTGCTGAAAAACACAAAAATCTTTGCTGATTTGTTTTTAATTGCTAAATCCCTGTTGCTCTTGAAGATCTTATTGCTTTTGAGTCAAAGCTCATCACCTGAGGACTCCGCAGCACGGAAGCTGTGATTTATGCACGCGGTCCTCCTCCTGTACTCTAATTTCACTGCTTTTATGAATCCCGTGTGTTGTTTTTTCCTTGACCTCACTTTTCGGATGAGGGAGACCGCTTATCAACAGCTTCCAAACTGCTGATTTACCTGTCTCCGATAGACAGCCTTATACCACTCGTATCATTTATCTGCAGGCATTAAACCATATAGTTCCCAGCTGGTGCAGCAGCGCTTTGTCCTGGAGAAATAAACAATCTGCTTTCCAACCCAGCAATGACTGGGACCTGCCCTGACTAACAAATAGCATTTCCTTCAAGGTGGCATCTAACAATTAAACAGCGCTAATTTCTGAAGATCTTTCTTGCTTCATTAAGGATTATTAAGAGATTAACATTTAATCCATTCTAGTACACAAATGATGAGGGTGTGGATAAAATATTGAATCTCATTCCTCTGGGTACAATTCTCTTTCAGTACTTGGGGAGAATAAATTGCTGGTAAAAGACATAGGCTAATGGTGCACCTGTTTGCTTATTTGTTTGCCTTTAAAGATAAAAAAAAAAATCAGACTCACCTGAGTAAAGAGTCTGGAGTCTATGAACAGATAAAATCTTCCGACAGGTTCCCGATCTTTCTCACACTGCAATGTCTATGGAGGTTTTGAATCTACAGATCTTTTTGCTTTTACTTGGGAACGTATCATACACCTAATATAATTAATACTTGACTTTTCAAAACCATCTTTCCTTGTCTTTGAGTTTTACAATGAGGCGTTAGGCATTGGAAAACACTGCGTTCAATCCATTTTGCTCTTTGCCTTGTGAAAGTAAAAAGAAATACTGAAGTAATGCTTAAGCCCTTGATTCCTCCTGCTTTTCAAAATGCGATTTTAAGGGAAGAATAATATGAGTTGGATTCTTTACGGTGGTCTTGTTCAGCCTTTTGTCACACAGAGATAATACTTTAAAGAGAATAGAAAATGGCAATGACTTAGTTTGTTGAGGAATCGTAATGTTATTTGAAAGCATGACTCCTGTGTTTATAAATACAGTCTGATCACGATTCTTTGCTCACACCCAGCACTTCTGCAGTTATGTTCTGCTTTAATACTCCTTTCCATGTCCTCTCCTTCTTATCAATTCCCCTTATTGTAAATAACCCACAGTACTAGATTCATCTAACTCCAAATGACTACAAGAAACCCTGGTGTATGCCGAGTAAACAACGACCCCTTTAATATAGAAACGTAGGTGCGCTTGTAGCAAGTGCACTTGCAGGTGCATTTGTATCATGACACAGTTTTGATGTAGATGGTGCAAGAACCAACGACTGTTGGCGTAGATTGGTAGCCAAAAGCTCCAGCCACCTGCACAGACAGAGCTAAAACCTGCATATGTTCATTACCAAGACCCTCCTGAACGGGTTAAACCCCCCAGTACCGGCGTGCCTTTCACTGCTACCGCTGCGTAATGCGCATTGGTGTGAGCGAGCACACTCTGGGACTGCTTCTCGTGGGAAGGGCACTCAGCAGTTAAGCAATCCCAACTCTTCTCAGTGGGAATAAAGTAGCATTTGGTCCTCCCTGATGGATAAGAATAATTTACAGAGTCCCTAGGGAACATTCACCATTTTTGTTCCTTTCTCCAGTATCTTCCATCTTTTATCCACCTACCTTGAACTCTCTATCCTTTATTCTCAATTTAAAAAACTTGGTAAAAACATGTATTAGAATTGTACCTGTTTCTAGTGAAAAGAGCTTGATGTTTCTGTTCATTGTTCTAGTGTTTTTTATCTTTTATTTGTTTCTTCTGGACTAGTTTCTAGTTGATTTGTTCCATCTTAAAATTCAATAACTTTCGCATATAATAATTTAATATACTTATGCTGTTTAAAACAATCTATAGCTGTAAAAAGCTCAGAATACTTGATTTTCCCTCTGAAAAAAAAAAGATTAGTCATAATTTGGATAAATTAAATCATAATTGGAATCACTCTTTTTTAATTCACCCAAAATAGTTCAGCGTGAGTGAGTTCAATTAAATATTGAAGTTACATTGCCATGAAATGATGGGATCATACCTAGAATTATATCTTCAGTCAAGAACTACTCGCTTTGTTGTATTTGCTAACAGGACAGTGTTAACTGAAAATTACAATAAGGCTTGTTATTGGAATTAAAACTCAAAAGAAAAAAAAAAATCTATACTTCGTGGGTGATTTCACTATTCAAGATCTCCATTACAGTCAATTTCTCTCAGCTCCATTACCTTAACAGCATTATTTGGTTATAATCTGGACTTGTGTTTTCACAGGTCCAATATACAAGTAACACAATGCAGATCTTGGCAGTAATGGAGTTTTTTCAAATATTTATATAGACGCATTTATATAGACACATCCTTCATTTAGTATAATGTTTGCCAGCCCTATTACTTTATACTCATACATGCATTTGGGAAATCTCTTAGATATGCGCAGATTTTGTAAAATAGTACTCTGCTGGGTGCTCACAGAAGTTTTGTAACATTCTAGGATACTACAGAGAGGAGAATTTTTAATTTTTTTTTTAAAAAGGTAAAGATGGATCTCACAGTGACCGTATAGCTTTAGCGTTTGCATAGTTGTGCAGCCAGAGAGTCTTATATGTAGAAAGACATTCACCCTATCAGGAAGAATTGTTAAGCCCAGAATGGGTACACTCACAGTCCAATTCCAATTTCCTTTTCTGTAGGGATTGTTTTGCATTTTTATTAAAATAATTCTCTTTTGCTCAGGTCCTGGCAACCAGTAAATATTAGTTTCTCACTAGAGATGGGTTCCAACCACAAGCTTGCACTGGCTAATGGGTCGACTCCTGAAAATTGGTAACCCATTTAAAACTCAAAGTCAAATGTAGGCATGCAGCAAGTGGGGAATTGCCATCAGCTGATAACAAAGTACTTCGGACACAAAAGAATTCAATACACTGTTATGTTACTTAGTCTAGAGCATTCAGATTTAGAAAGATTTTTAGTATCCTCTTAATGTTTTTAACGCATACATTTTTTATTCACAACAGGAAACTCAGTGGAAAAGATAGATCAGCAGAAATCTAAGACAGAGGGAGGGAAAGCTTCCTTTCAAATTTAGAATCGTAGAATTGTTAGGGTTGGAAGGGACCTTAAAGATCACCTAGTTCCAACCCCCTGCCATGGACAGGGACACCTCCCACTGGAGAAGCAGAGTAGCTAACTCCTGCTCTTCTCCTTTACTGAAATCCCCTAATACCACTTTCCCAATCTCCTGTCCCCTGACAGAAAGCACACAGATGTCTCAACTTTTCGAGGTCTAACAGTTGCACACAAATGTACTGCAAAATGACAGAAAAATTATTTATGCATCAAACCTAATGTCAAATTCCTTTTTTCAATATAATTTGCATTCTAAGTGAGCCAATCAGGTAATTTCCATTATCTGATATAAATAACATCGGATAATAAAAATGCTCGGTTACTCAATTTCAGCCAGAAATACGAGGCGGCATTTGAAAGACAGAGTCACAAGAATACTGAGGAGAATATCTTCATACAAACACACCATTTGAGCTGCTGTATTTCAATGGGTACGGAATATTATCCTTCTTCCAGTATTAGATAAGGTGTAGGAGTAAAAGGAAAGAGACCTTTCAAATGAGAACACCCTTGGTGAGTCACTGCTATCATAAGAGGTAGAGTAAATCCTACTCCTTTTCAAAGACTTCAGAAAGGCATTTGGGTGTTCTGGGTCCATTTATCCACTTGTAGGATCCAGAGAGAGGTGAGAAGTGGTGGGGAAAGAAAAATTGATGGACTTCCAGGGCATTTTCCTACCACCCACTCTTGCACAGCTCACAATATTACAACATTCTTTACTGCATGCTCTTCCTATTTATTTTGCTGGTGCCAGCTAATAAACTTCAGTCATCTCCTTAGCTGACTACCTAGCAAGACAGAGAACAGTAAAAGCCTACACAGGCACTGACAGATTCTGACTGAAGAGGTGGAAAAATGGTAATGTTTTTAACAGGGTTGAATTTAAGCTTCCAGCAAATGTGAAACCTCAGGTGAAAAGTTGGGATCATTTCCTGGAGTCCTTTTTCTCCTACACCCACAGCCCGATCAGCTGTGCTGAGCAGATAATAATTCCCCCCAGCCCCTGTAGCACTGCAGCAGTTTTGCATATCCACACATAACTCTCTCGTGCAAGACTAGACAGGAAAATAATTTGGTAGTCCCACGCTTTCCTAGGCCTGTTAATTACCTGATTTCTCTCCTGGTTTGCTCTCCCCAGCTGAGAACTGCATCTTCCTCAAATAACCTATCTGGCATTTTTTAAGACTTTTAAGTGACCAAATCAGGTTGGGGACATGCAAATTAGGTATGGGAAAATAAACAATTAAACTCCATCTAGTTGAAAGAGATTTGTCTTGAATTTAGAGTTCAAGTTGAGCTCAGAGTTACTCACACCCTGAGTAAGCCCAAATTCACCCTCTAGCCTGGAATTTGTTATGTTTGTTACTAATGCGAACCCTATATAGGCCATAATTCAACTTTGGACAGCCACTGAAGTTTTTCTCTGAGACTTTCTGAAGCTCTTTTTAGCTCAGACACCAACGTCCTTTATATTTTAGACACATATATTAGGTATCCTAAATCCTCCCACAGGAAGAGGGAGTTTGCCCCAAAAAATAGTGGTTGGTGCAAAGGCCAAGGCACACAAATCGCACAAACTCCTGAGCAGAACATAATAGCAACTCTTACCAACAAAAAAAGCAGACAATGAAGAAATTGTCTCATCTACAAGCAGTGTACAGGTAAAATAATATGTTTTAAGAGACAGATTGCTTTAAATCATGAAATGCTACCAACAGAGTTGTGCTTTATTAAGATACGTAATTACAGCTCCATTTTAGCTGTCCCTCGTGACACAGATTACAGCAAGGTGTTAGCAAAGAAGGACTACTATCTTATAATGATACACGAGCAGCATATTGCCGTTGTAGAATGCTTCCTGAACAAAACAGAGTGTTAACTGAACGTTAAATTTCTGAATTCGGCACTTGCAGGCTTTGACAGGATTGGAATGAATGGTAGCCCACTGGGAAGCGGGAAAATAATAGCTATCGTAATGCTGCTAAGTGCACTGCAGACTGCTGATTCAAGGACATATGCAGCAGTCAGGTGAATTTAAAGCCACTATATTCACATCTGTACGCAGCAGGAATCATGCAAGGCAATGGCGTAGGGAACGTCTCTATGAATAAAATATAATACAAGGCTGTTTCTTAAAGAAAGGGAACCGTCTGTATTACGGTCTGAAATACCCGGTGATTGGGCACAGCCTATGCTCTGTGCTAGTTAACACATTTGCTTTTCTTTCAATTTCTTGGCTCTAGCTCGGTACAGCTACTGCGCAGATTAGGGATGTTTGAAGTATACTGCCTGGGTGAAGCGTAGCTGGAACTGCAGGATCACTGGATTTACAAAACCCTGCCTCAAGCAGCAGCAGCCCCCCTGGAAGCAGGTTGGCAAAGTATGCACAAGAAGGACAGGCCCCAGCCCAAACTCACACACAGATTTCCAGCGCTCCATAACTTCACCAAAGCCAGTCACACTGTCCCGTACTACCCCAGCCCACTAACGTACCCCAAGAGTATGTGTCAGTGTTTGCAGTGTTCTTTTATTTGGGGAGGAACAGACTGGGAGCGCTCTGATCTGGAGTTTCTCCATGCTCCGGCACAAACACAAAACAACACACATGTTAAAATTGGCTTTCCACGGCGCAGCGGAGTTGCTGAAGGGCGGCTGCGTACGGCAGAGCCCTGGGCATCTCCGTACAGCGAAGGCAGCAGGAGCACAGGCAGGAAAGTCCTCATGGAGTCTGCTGACGACACAAATTTTGCAATGCTCTCAATACATAAGCAAATTGGGCTATCCCACAAGAAGAACAGCATGACTGAAAACAGAAGCGATAGGTACTTGCAGTAATTTAATACTACTGGGTACGAGGCCACGCATGTAGTGACTAGCAAGAATTGCAGTTACAGTCTGAGCATCCTAAAGGTAGAAGCTGCACAGGAGGCAAGGGATCAAAATGCACTTGTCAGCTGTGGAGGAAGTGAGGAAAAGAAGTAATTTCTTGTGTGGGCAGAGAGATACTGACGAGAAGATATGGCAAGTACTAACCAGCATTGTACAAGGCACTAGTCCTTGTCTTGAGGAGCCTGAACAATTCTGTTTATCCGTGGTAAAATATAAAGAACTAAAACCTGAAGTGAGCAGAGAGGCATCACAACCAGGGGAAAGTTTTCAATCCTATGAGAAAAGGCTAAAACAGCCTGGCTGGTTTAGCCTAACTAAACAAGGGCTGGGAAGAAGTACGGTTGCTCTCAGAAAACACTTCAGGGACACACCAGGAAGGGAAAAGACATTTTTTAAGCTAAATGATAGTACTGGCACAGGAACAAATGGGTATAAATTGTCTTGAATATATTTAGGTAGGACATTAGAGGATGATTTCGATCAGAAGAGACAGGTCCTAGAACAGCTTCGCAGGGGCAAAAAAATCATAAGTTTGTAGATGGGATTTATTTAGATTATTATAAGGATTACATGATATATGTGCACGCCACAGCAGAAGACTGCTTTTGATGACCCAGAAGCTCTGTGAATCCTTCCTCCCCTGTACACTGGCAACTGCATTTGAAATCAGGACTTAAATTTAAGCAACGTCTATTCAGTCTTAAGAAAATTCCTGTCTGATTCTCTTCCAGCCCACACGATCTAGCCATGGCAATCTTCACGTAGAAAGAATGGGACACAGCATATCTACCACAGCTGAAAACTACTATTGCAAGCTACCCTGAAACACATCGTCATATTGAATCTCACCAAATTAAAGATGTCAATGTCAGGTCTTCTTCATGCCAATCTACAGGTACTCTAAGTCTCAGAAATATTTATGCTATTAATATGATAAAAATGAATAAAAAAAATTTTAGAAATTGTGAAGCAACCCTATCATGTAATTTTATTACAATTTAAAGCATTTTATGTAGTTTAGTAAGCATCAAACAACCAATTGCCACCTTAAAGAAGTACACTGGAAATAAGGACTAATATTTTCCTTTTATTCTAAGCATACATCAAAGACGAGTGTAGTCTAGCTCTTTAATATTTTCACTGAAAAATGCTAAAGTAGCACTGAAGCTCGTTTCCTTATGCTGACTGAAGAGCAGTCAACATTTACAAAAAGTGAATAATATTTGCATAGCCAATGAACATCTAATAACATGCAGTAAGACATGTAATGTCAAATTTGCATGAGATATTATCTTTTATAAACAGCTAATGTCTCTCTCATTATCCCCTTTATGAGTCGGTTGTTGAGGGTTTTTTTAAGAGCCTCATAAATTTCATTTGATAGGTTATAAAAATAACAACTTGATTTGGATATTAGCTTAAAATGTTAATCACATTTCAGATTGCATATGATATAAATCAGTGCTATCAGCATTTATACACACTCCAATAAGGTGTCTCCCATTCTAAAACATTCATGATATCAACTTTGTATTGTATGAAAAAGTTTGATCTGAAATTGTAACTGCTGGGATGAGTAGATGCTACTAAGTCTACTTAATCCACACAGGGCAATTTTTGCGTACCTACCCATAGCTAGGAGAACTAGCACGTGTCTAACCCTGCATCACCTTTACTTATATACTGCAAAGTATCGTTAAAAAAACACTAAGAAAAGATTTCACTTTTAATGAGAGCTTCTGGTATTTGCTATGTACTACTCACATTTGTATCAAATAGAACAATTTGTCTGTGATTAATGCTAATTAACGTTATGCTATGTCTTAGTTTTTCCTATATAGCAATGAGCAGTCACGTTATTACTTGAATTCTCAGGCTTACGTTTATTGGAGTTTTATCTCATCTGCTACTGCGAACAGGAACTGGCAGCTTTCACTTCATAGGGTTTTGCAGATTCACAGCGAACAGTACATTTTTCTTTTCTCTGTTTGAAAACAGAGCAAGATACTCGCTCACATTCATAAAGCACGAGTGAACAGAGAGGGCTCTATTCTGTCCACCCTCACCAGGTTCAGGCTGGTGTAACTTGGCACTAGTACAGTAACTTCTAACTTACCCTTTTGTACTGGAAGTCGGGTACCAAGTTCTGGGGTTTTTTTTCTCAGCTGAAGCTGGATGAAGTATACACAAAACAGTTTGCAATATAATGAATGGTTTCAGCAGCCAGCCTTCACTATTGCCTGGAAGACTAAATGAGGCCACTACAGTTGTTTACTGTATTTCAGATATTTCCTATAGCAAGTACAGAAGTTCAGATAGCATTTGTAGTGATTTAACCTTGCTTATTTATATACGGTAATCTTAGCAGCTGCTAAAAGCATGCATTAAACTCATGCATGGTTCGAGTAACAAGATGCAATAAAAGATGGATTGTGTATCACTATGTATTAGTGTTAACTTTTAATTGATTTAAAGCTAAAACAATGCTTTCTTTGTAAGAATCCCGCTCCTGTTCTCACACTAAGTACACACTGATTTAATTAAAATGATTTTGGTACAGTCTTCCCTAGAATAACTATGAGACAGCAGATTCAAGTCTGATGCAGAAGAAGAACACGCAAAATTCAAAAGGTTAAATTTTTTTAGGCTTTCCAGCTGAATCTCCAGCATCACAGGCTCCACAAGGCAAGTTTGCTGTTTTAGCAGCGACCCGTCAGCTTTGGGGTGTTTAGAAATGTGACTGCTCATGTGCAAATTGACTCGACGCTGAGTTTATGCCAGTCTGTCACACCTTGAACACTTCAGACACAGCACTTGTACAGCGCAGCTGCACCGTGCCGGCAGAGCAAGCTCCGTACTTCCCAGGCACAGTGGTTATGGCTGATGGAAGTTCACACGGAGGCATGGGCATCATTTTATGCCTCAGTTTTACCATTCATAAAACAGATTTCCCTTAGTGCAAACTCCCGTTTAGAGATTAGTGCTGCTGCTTTATTTATGCTTTACCTCTGAAGTAAGAAACTTCTTGACTGAACCACATAAATACCCATTTGTGCATTACTTCGATAGATGGTTATTTCTTAGAACTATTAAAAATTAGGAATTCAGTAAATTAGTTTTATCCCTTCATTTTCAAACTCCAGTCAAACCAGTTGGAAAGGAGAGACTGGTACTGGTCTTTTAAGCTGGTGCAGGTATTTTGCCCGTGGTTTCCATTTCAGTCATTTTACCTGACCATTGCTGCCTGAGGTGCACAGATCATTCAGGTACCAAATCATCTTAACAGAGACCCAAACGCATTTTATGAAGCTAGGAAGCCCTGAAGGACAGCACAGGGGTTAAATGACTGCTTTTGTTCAACTTGTTGCTTTGATTTGCCGGGGATCTTCCCAGGGGCTCTGGCAGCAGGTTGATGCGTGTGTCTCGTCAAGTGGCTTACCTACTGCTTGGAAGAAAGCACCAACATTTCAGCCCGCCCGGTGAAGTTTAACTTAGAAGGATAGACAGAAACCAAATACTAATCGTGGCAGAAGAGGAGAATAACTCCCCTTCCCCATCAGCTGAGCCTTTCTAATTGCTGACCCCAAATTCGGGAGTTAGAGCAGAGCCAAGTTTTGTGAGCTGCTGTGACTGCTGCACCAGAAGGAATCCTTTCTCCCTCGTTTCTCCCCTGCCCAGAGCAAGTAACATATGGCTTACTAGACAAGGAGGATTAAAAAAAATATTTTAGAATTTAGCAGTCAGGGCAAGTATTTCTTGTGCAAAGAGGCCTGCTGGAGTTGGAGGCAGCTTAAAGAAAGACTTCTCTGAAGCTAGAAGTAACCGACAGAGGCTTTTGACATCTGGTGCACCAGGAGCAGTGACACCTTTTCACGACCGCCCTCCCCTACACATCCCCAGCGACCTCTCCGCCGAGCACTGGATGTGAGGTGTCGTACACATCCTCGCAATGGAAACAGGTGACACCAGAGAAAAAAGTAGATGTAAAACCACAGCGAAAGGCAGAATGATCAGGAAAAGATTGTTGACTCAGGCCACGCAATTTACCACCAAATAATATTTCTAGGTAAACTGATAAACTTGCCCCATTCCTAGCTATTCCTACCTAATTCCTACCTTCTCTGCTCACGGGAAAATTGGCATGAACCACAGTCAGCCTGATTGCGTGAGGCTGGAGGGCACAGCACCCTCTTTGCTTGTGGCCTTCTTCAGAGGTCAGAGAAGTCAGATCTCTCTGCAGAGGGCACAGATGTTTTCTTTCACTGGGGCGAATGAGCACCAGACGCCATGCTGAGAACGGCTGGTGCAGTTCATGCTCTTGAGGAACACGGGTGGGACCTGCCTGGGCAGAGTCTACAGAGCCGTCCCACAGGGCGCTTCACGCTGTTGCTCAGGGGGTATCTGGAGATGGAGGGAAAACTCCCCAGCTTTACCTGCTCTCCCACTTCCTCTGAGTTTTATGGCAAAAGGTCCACGATTTAGGTCCACACTTGCTAACAACTTAAAAAACTAAAATAAATAATGCTTATTATATTCAGTCACGGAGCATTTTACCTTCTGCTAGAACCATCTCATGGAATGCTAATTTTGAGAGCTATCTTCCTACAGTGAAAATGGGATAATCAACGAGAAATGATATCAAAACAGACCTGAAGTATGCAAACAGACAGGAATGGTTTGTATGTTCCAAAGCTTTGGCAGATCCACTTTTATTCTGAGCAAATGATAGCTCTGCATATATTTCAGGCAAAATGAGGAAAGAAAGAGAACATCAATATTTATTTTGACTCTCTAAGTATTCCTATTTATTAAAGTTACTCCTGTGGCTGTGAATCCCAGAATTCAAATCTTATTTGTGTGAATTTGCATTTATAAATCTGCTTTATCTATGATAAATTAAACCTTGAAGGCACCAATAAGGTGGAGCAATACAAAAAGGAGCCAACGAACTGCTGGAGTCACCGTGGAAAGCAATCTGCTGTGCAGGGTGAGCGTGACTTTTAATCACAGGCAGTAAAAGTGAAGGTTGAAAAAAAAGTCTGCAAATGCTAATTATCAACGATCAGCTCAGTCCTTCACAGATATATACACACGTGTAACTTCAGCTGCGGGCAGTTCAGTGTGTCTCCTCATATCCCAGCATCTTGCATACAGGTTGGACTCAAGATGTACCACTTGGCACTTTCAGCAGCCAAAACTGCCTTAAAAATATAAACCTCACCTCAGTAAATGTGTTCTGATCTACGTTCTAGAGAAGCTCCTACTGAAACTTCTCATTGAACCTGGGGGTCTCGAGATTAAGCTAAATCCTTAATCACGCTTACATCACAGGAGCACATCTTCAGGCTTTTTTTCTTTTATGTAGGAGATTTTTTTTACTGTCTTCCGTAGAAGCAAGGCCAGCCCAAATGCCTCTGACTATTGCTCCTGTAACCAGCCTCAGCGAACACAGAGTCGACGCGAGGGGATACATTCACATGACAAAGGTAAGCTTTTTGGTATTCTGTTTGGAACTTTATATCTCCATTTTTATTAAAAAGTTTTAAAAGGTATCTATTAACTACAGAGAAGAAAAAAACCAACCTAGATTAGCAAGACAGCACAATTACATCATTGCTGAGTTCACAATAAGCTGCTGTCAACTCTTCCAGCGTGCAAAATAGAAGAGGGTTTTACAGCCTGTCACCATCTCCTGACAGGCAGGTAAGTCGCTGCTAACGATCAAAACAAGGCTCCTTTCTGGGGTCTACCTTCTCCCAGGGATACTCTGCAGGATGACAGTCTTCAGTTAGTTCACAACTAGAACACGTTTTCCCTCCCAGCGTGAAAATTGTGCTCCTTCCCAGAAACAAGCGGAGAGCTGAGCTCTCTCCTTTGAACTCCCCTTTCCAAGCCTGGCAGGTAACGCAGGGGAACCTGAGCCCTCTTTGACACGGCAAAGGTTTGTACCGCTCACCCCTCAGGGATTTTTACCAGTGGGTGTTACTGGAAGTAGACACTTCACTGCTGTTTGTGTTACAAGAAGAACCCACTAGATAACACAGCTTCTTTAGGCTTCACGTTTGATAACCGTTTCTGAAGCAGTAGCAGAAATTTTGGAAATATCACCATTCTTTACCCCCAGATTCTTATTCCAGGAACAGCCAAGCAGTAAGGAAACACGAAGACGGAGATGGGTGTAGGAGATATTTGCCTCTAGTTTGGAGCACACATTTAAACCGCTTGTAAACAACAGGTGAAAACAACAGACCACCTAACTACAGTCCTAAGGTAGCTAAATGAGGCAGATTGAAAGTGAGGGCTTCAGACAGGTTTAATGAGTGAATGTTGATGCTTCCAGACCTACAGGCCAGATGGTCCTATTTCTACAAAGCCCAAGGATGGAAAAAAGTAAAAGCCTCCAGGTGTCTACTGTACGTTTCAATCTGTGATAATATTCAAGAAATGACAAGTCTGATAAATTAAAACCCCAGGAGGCAAAGCCAAAAACAAAGAGAATTTATAGAGAAGATATAATTTATGCAGTGACTTATGGAAACAAAATAGCAATTAAAGCAGCTTCCTACAAAAGAATTGTAGTAATTTTATTTAATCCAAAGAATGTAATGCTTTTTTTAGAAAATATTAATCTGGAAGAAATTATTATTTGCTAGCCTTCACCACTGCTAAAGTTTTCTTTCTCCTTTGGACTTACACCACCTGGCTTGTCCAGTTCCACCGTTAATGCCTGTTATGTTGCATACTAATGTATTATTTACACTTTGCACTAATATTATGTACGGCCTTGCTGCTACAGTAATTCTCAAGCAGATGGATCCTGTGCTTCTGCAAAAGCCTGTCGCAATAGAAAAGGGACATTGCCTGCACGCTGGCTTGACTCAGAAAAAAAACCGCTGCGGAATGATCATCTGGGTGAACCATAATTCGGGCATATAACATTTTAAACACCACTTTCGACAGGTGTGATTTGCTGATTTCAGTTTAGCTGCACCAGTTTTCATCAGGAATGCTTTTACATTAGTAATTTTTTTAAATTTAGAAGAAAAAAAGGCTATTGCTTCCTTGATTGAAGATAATGTTGCTTGAGCTATGACATACCTAATCCCAAGTAATATAGCAAGGTGCTCTGAAAGCAAGAGATTTATTTTCTCAAACAGGCAGGGAAACACACTATTGAACTTATTAAAAATACCCACGTGGGTAATCTTATTCCAGCTTCAGTGCTCTCTAGTTTCAGTACAGCAAGGTTTTACAGCATATCACTTTTGTACCATACAGTCTTTCATTAAAATTCCAAGTTCTCAGAAAACAGGAGGTTCTTTATTTTTCAAATTTACCTATATTTCAATATGCTGAAATCATTTATCACCAGGAAGCAGAGGTGATGCCATACAAATACTCACTAAACGAGTAAGGCATTACCTCATCCAGATAAGGCATTTGAAGCAGAAGCCCACTGAATTTGGTCAATGCTATTGCAAAATCAAGGTGAAGTACAAAACCTCCTGATGCTCACTCAGAAGACTTGTGATATTCTAGGCATGAATTTGAAAGTTACCCATCACATGTGCTATCATGGAGAAAAAGGATTTCTTTTATAAATGACACAAAGGGGTAGAAAGGGAAGGTTAAAGAGTCAGACTATGATAAACAGGACCTCGTTCTGAGGAATAGCCTCCGAAGGAAAGAAACAAGATATTTTTGTGCACCCAGTGGTATAGAAGCATGGTGGGAAAAGACTTGATGGTTTCAGGAGACAACAGCCAAAGGAAACATACTAGCTTACAACATCCTACTTAATTCCCAAAGATCATTTACACTATACATTAATTTTTTTCCTCTGGATTGTTCCAGGTCGTGGCCCCTAGGAGTGAGACCACACCAAAAACCACAACTGATTCCGGAGACAGTGCTGTGCCGGAGGAGCAGCGTGGGAGATGCGACGCTGCCTCTCAAACCTGGCAGCTCCCTGACTACAGAGCACAATAAAAGTCTGTGTCTGGAGTTCAGATACTGCGTAGGGCTGGATGAGCTAATAGCTCCTCTAGAGTTTTTGTTTGATGGGGGTTTCTTCTGTCTTTTTGAACTCTTCTAAGGCATAGTGGATGGATAGACTCTCCGGTTCCACTGCCACAGAGACACTCACTTCAGAATGAATTCAAAGAAGAGCAGATGACAAAGCACACTCACCACCATGCCAATTAGTCGTGATGAGCACACTCAGCTCACTGATGGCAGGCAGGGAAACACGGCAGCTCCCCAAATACCCACATCTCCTTCCTTTGCGCCAAGCAGGATGTAGCAACAGAGGAAAACAGAGCCATTCAGATATCAATGTTGTGTTATGTTATACTTGGTTTCATTTTCCTTTGACCTCCTCCCCACTGCTTTTCACCAGCATGCTGCAAGTAAAGGAAGGTCCTGTGACAACTAGCTGGGAGAAAAAACACGCACAGAAGGAAAGAATCGTATTTTTTAAAACTACTGGATTTTCTAGGTATTTTCAGAAAAATCTGGTAACTTTGGAGTTCAGTATACTCTCACAGCATGTTCCTGGAAATGATGAAGTTTGCATATTCTATCAGGAGGTGAGTTATAAAAGTAGCATCTCTCTACTCTGTAATGAACTTCAGTGAAACTAGCTGTTCACTGCAGAGGAACAGTGTAAACCGAGACTTGCATAGTAGGGGTGCAGTCTATCATTTCCATAGCTGCCCCCCACAGCTCTTTGGTTTTCTTTCTTTTGCCAGTTGGAGACGTGTGTTCTATTTACCCACTACTCCTGCATTCCAGCTCAGTAGGTCCATGTGTGCGATCTCTCACTTCCCCTTGAGAGTTATAAACTCTATGATTAAGGCCAAAGGACGAAACTGTTCTCTCCCAGAACTGATCTCTACAGAACATGCAGTTATTGCACCACTTTCATGTTTCCTCTTCTCCCGCAGTGCTGCCCTAATGACACCCAGTTTTGAGTCTTATTAGTGGTTACTGTTGTTTTTCTTTTTATCTTTACTTTCATGCATTGTTTTCCAGTTGCATTCCTCCTTTGCAGAGAAGAGTATTTCCTCTCTAAAAGGTGCTTTGATGACTGAATCTGCAAGCAGCTGCTTGGGCTTAGAACACTAACAGTGAGCATGGTGACAGTCTTCTTTAAAACTCTGCCAGCACTCATCCTGCAATGATTTATTATTTCTGAGTTTCCAAGGCTTAAATTGATGAGAGGAAATTATTAAAGGGCAATAACTTCAGTTATAAACCCATGAAAAAATTTATGGGACCAAAAAAAAAAAAGAGAAATCACAGATCACAAGTAGAAAACACTGATCTAGGACACACCTCAGCCTTGCGGCGTGATCAACTACATGCACATAATTCCTGCCTAATCTGTCTTTAAAGATCTCCAGCGAGGAATAGTCCAGAGCCTCTTCAGGCAATCTCTTCCAGTGCCTCACCATCCTCATCATTAGATGATTTCTCCTCACATCTACCCCGTCAGTTTTATGCAGTGCTACGTAATGACATTAACAGACCCATCACTACAAAACCAATGCGGGAATATTTAGGAGGAACATATACGTGCCCTATGGCATTCCCTAAACTCCTTCATACTTCACAACTAGGAGAAAAAAAAAAATGGCAGTGCATAAGGAAAAATCCATGAATATTAATTTCTTTTGCCATGGTAATACTGAGCTGCAAAATCATCCCACTGAAACTGGTGTTACTTGAGACTGGAGTTGTATCAAGATTGTGACATCCTCTGTTCCAAGTCAAACCCAGCATCAGGGCAACAGGAGCTGTCTTTGCTGCTACCTCAGCTGCAGCAGAGGATCCCGATCACTGTATTTTTCTAACTCCTGAAGAAGTTGTAGGATAATTTAGAAGATGACAAAAGGACCATGGAAATCTGAGCAAGGCTCTATCTTGGAAAAATGTGTAAAACTCAGAAAGGTGTGGTTTAAAAATAACTTACCGCTGCACATCTTTACTCAGATCACAAAAGATCTTTAACTTGGATTATCCCAGAATCCACCTATTTATCTCACAAATCTCAGCCTCATTTTGTTTTATGTCAAGATATAAAATCAGAAAAGCCATTGATTTTTGAGAACCATAAGCCTTTTCAAATTAAAAATGTTTACAGTATGTTAGGTCCACAGTCTTGGAAAGTAACATAGAATCAAATTCTTACACTGTTATCTCTGCTGAAAGACACCTTATTTTACTATGTGCTTCACAGTTGCCAGATTAGTTACACTGCGAACTAGCTCACTGCCTTCCTGAAACTAAATAGAAACAAAAAAATTCTCCATAAAAAGGATTTCATCTTTTTTTAGACCTCCTCTCTTTCAACGTCTCAAACAAACTGAAAAGTGGAAGATGGTGTGTATTTGGAAGAGATCATGCAGACTGCAGATTTTCCACTGCTGTTAATGCCTACATAATCCATCTCCTCTCCTTGATGTATCTGCAATCTTTATAGACCAGTAAGATACAGAACTTCTATATTGGTATTTCCAAATAAGCAAAAGCATCTGTCTAAGAATCTTGTAAACAAGCCTCTCAAGTGCTTTCGAAAATCTCAGTTTTCACTAAAATACTACTACTAATATAATTTTTAAAAGGTAGAATTCTGCTATGTTTGTCCTGTAAACTTTCCGACATGAGAAGTGTAATCCCTGCAGATGTATCTACGTGCATTTGCTGAAAATCTGAAGCGACAGTTGATGTGACCTTTCAGTAGCACCTATCTCCCATATCTCTGATGATTCTTTCAACGACAACATCGTTATCAGCTAATCCATTGCGCATCAAAGCATAAAAACATCAGTAAACTCTTAACTAATTAATCTAATAGCCTGCTCACAGCCAAATATAATAAACAAAGTCCAAAAACCCTACAAACCTAATCCCAAACAGTATTTTAAACTAAAAAGGGGTGAGGCATCTAAGAGCTCTTATGAGGGCCTCAAAGGATTTTGCAAGCTATCTACTGATTATACTTCACCATACGTGCGTGTATACAAGGATCTGACACAGTCCTTTAGTTTGATCTTCTGTTAATCAATGAAAGGTGAAGTACAGCTTTCAATATACATCCCCTGTATTCTAACTGCTCATCTTGTAATTGAGTCAGGTAAGGAAAGAGCCTTTGGGGGTTCCAAGCATCTGGATACATACAGGGAACTATTGACTTGGAAAAAAAATACTGTGAGCCTTAGGTGCTCAGACAAATTTTCACAGATTATTGTACCTACCAAAGAACGGGAACAGATTATTTAGGCAAACATGTCCAAACGTGAGCTAATAACTCGCTACAGTTTTTATGCAGTCTGTTATTCCAAACTTGACAATTTCAGCAGGAAAAGTTCAGAGGTCCCTGGCATAGGAGCTCTCTGGCAGCGTAACCTTGACTTGGCATACCAGTTGAAGAAACTAAATACTTAGCATATATAAATATATTTTATCAGCAGAACTTCAACATTCTTAATAAGGGTATATAATTACCATTAGACAGTCAGAACTTACGCTACTTGCTAAGAATAGAGCAAATCAGAGATGCTGTTGTGAACCAAACGTGTCTCCAT
Source organism: Larus michahellis (assembly GCF_964199755.1). Taxonomy (NCBI): domain Eukaryota; kingdom Metazoa; phylum Chordata; class Aves; order Charadriiformes; family Laridae; genus Larus; species Larus michahellis. Next base: position 51,664,916 of record NC_133902.1, read on the forward strand.
TTGCAGTGAGAACAGAGAGAAAGGAGAAAGGGCTTGGCATCCCTCAACAATGAATTATTGGGCTATGCAGCAATAAACTTAACACTTAGGTTGTAAAAGGAACCGTAAATGGAACCACAAGACCCTGATTTATGTACTAGATAGATCCTGGTTTGAGATCCAGATTAATTCTTTAATAAAGATGCTATCCATCACTGAAAAAGACCTGCCTCGGTTGTTTATTTGCCTATCATGAACAAAGAGTGTTAATTATGTTGTTTCAAACATAGTAGGTCTTCCCTAATACTTACAGTCTGCCACACTGCAATATGTCTTACGCAGGAATGCATTATATTTTCAATTGAAAACGACTTACCAAATTGAAAACATAATTTTTTTGTCATTGTAAGCTATATATTATATATTACTGCTTGCGCTGCTACAGGATGGCAATAGGAAAAAAAATAATCAAATCTGTTCCTACTTTTACTGTAAAAAATAAAGTTGTATATTATTTCGATTATCAGTGAAATGAATGTCACTAGGGATAAAATAAAGCTAAGGATTAGTTTCAGGAATGTCAAAATGTCAGTAACTGTTCTGAAAACATTTCTGCATATAATAGTACAAATGTTGTAAGTTGAGGCATTCTGGCCAGTTTTCTATCACCTTGAACAGAAATGTCATCAGGACAGCAGCTCTTACAGAATCTCACCCTGTATTTATTTTAGTTATAAGTTCTCTCCTAGGACAAATCCAAACCCCAGCAAAATTACATTAAGAAAAAAAGTATCAATCTGATCACAGCCAAAATGGAAGGTGAGCTGATGCTTGGTTGGCCCCAGTTGACACACTCTGTTGCTACTTTTGATTTTTTACACATTGCATCTGAATCCTACAAAATAAAAACTTCCTCAAACCCAACGCATCCAGGCCAACTGAGACAGTTTAAGAAAGCCTCCAGGGATTTACCAACTGGAATCTAGGATGCAACTTCAAAACAATTATAATTTTCTCATCATTACCTGCTGGCATAATTCATTTAGGTCTATGATTGTTATGAAATTGAAATGCAAGAAAATGTGGGTTAAAAATCAATTACAATTAACTTTGTACAAGGTGTTAGTATCAAACTTGTATATGCATTTGATTTAAAAAAAAATAATAATAAAAAGCCAAACACCAGCTCCTACAGTGCCAGCCAGAAATGGAAGAAAAGGTTTTGATCCTAAAAATAGTTATTTCTGATTTGAAACACAGATTAAGTCTGTTGCAAAGGCATAACCTATTTTTTAACTTAATGATTTGTTTTAAATCTCTGTTTTATTCCCACAATTAAGTGTAAGTACAGTTTATTGGGTTAAATAGCAGTCAGGAGCCTAATTGTGTAACATTACCTCAAGCTCACATTGAGCCTCACCCAAATATCACCGAAACCAATGAGTGGCTTCCATCGATTTCAGTAAGTTTTGCATTACATCCATACGCATTTCCTTCTGACCAATAAAGTGTTGGCATTTTCTCAATATGCTTTTGCAGGGGTCCTGGTTTGCTTCCCTTGTGATCGCTACCATATCTAGAAAAAGGTAAGGGATTTTACTTTATTTTTTAATCGAAAACAAAGGAAGGCAGGCAATACTTTTCCAATACGTCTATAACCTTTAATCCAACTTCTGACAATTATCTACATGGCCACTTTATTCTTGTGTTGGAGTTAAAGTCTCCAGTCGTTAGGATTTCTTTATCAGAAGTCTCTGGATTAAAAATCCTGTGATGACAAAAATGAGAATTCTAGCACTTCTCTATTTTAGAGTTGAAAAAAGTAATGTTTGGAATTTTTTCTTCCATTCCATCTGCAATCACAAAATGCAAGCACTCGGTCTTATTAAAAATCACATTATCAGAACCTGAAGTTTCTTGAGCCTCAGCAGCTCAACTTTGGCTTAAAAACTGTTTTGCACAAACGTTCAGATAAGGTGTTTTTTTTTCCTAATTCTGTCTTGTAATCCTGAGAGTTACATTTCTTTATCACCGTATTGCTAGTTTCATCTAAAAAGTTTTATTCCTATTCCTTCCCAGGTTGTCAAGATTATGTCCTTAATTTACATTTTCATTCTTTTGGCTTGAAACCTATAGTACAAATTTGTGTATGTTTTTTGGTAAGCCAAGAAAGCAATACCTAGAAGTTTTAGTAAAATCTACTTTACAGAAAATGAATTTTACTTTTGATTTACAGTTTAAAAGCCATAAAAGCTTTTTTTTTCCCCCCCCGAATGTATTGGAGCATCCATTATAATTTGTCTTCTTCAAGAACTTCCATTCCCTTTAGAGCTCCCCTCTTTCTCTGAAAGAAATTCCAGTCAGTGGCCATGTAGTCCTGATTGAAACATGCACCATTTTGACCTTTTAATTTTATTTTCATTTACTTTAGAGATAACAGAAGACTGATGTTAATGTTTTGTAGCTGGGACACCTGTATGTTGTCAAATCTCCTTTAATACAAGCTGGTAAAATGGGCTTATCTGACGTTCAACCTGTACTCACACTATCCAAAATGTTTTTTCTCCTGATTTACATGATTAACTTATTTAATGAGGCAGAAAGAAGGTCTCATCCATTGTAGTTAGTCACAAGCAGTGCAGTACTGAATAAACAGTAACAGCACATTAATCTCTCTGACTTTTCATTACTATCCACTAACAGGAATACATTTGTATCTGCTTTCATGGTTAAATGCAGTTTTCTGGTTTTAAGAAGGAAAGAAAAAAGCAACTGCAAAATTATGACACAGCGTAATAAGAAGTGCATTTCAGCTATTGAAGAAAATGCATTAGAGTCCAAGAAGCGCAGTTTGTGCACAGCCATCTGTTAGAGGTCATGCGGACATCTGACACCATTAGAGAAGTTTAGGAAAGGAGAGCATACGAAATAACTCATCCACAAGGAGGGGAGCAAGTGCATCAGGGCTCGCTCTCTTCTTTAAGTGGGAGCAAAAGAACCGGAAATGAATAAAAGATCCTGGTCTTCCATGTGTGAGACATGGAAGTCCACAGTCCTTTCATATGCACAAACGCATGGGGTCTTTCTGTCCCCTCCAGCTGTTGGCCCATGCTGGGGTCCTCCCACATAGAATCAGTTTCCTCAGAGGCGGAAAACATAATTATCTATTATGCTTTCTGCTACCATTTTCTTCAAAGTAGTAAAGGAAAGGGGAAAAAAAGCATTTAGTGCCATCTATAACATAGTTCAACCTGTCAACGTTACTGTGTGAACGCATCTCCAAGCACAGCCTACTTCCCACTCTGTCAATCACTTAGAATGGCTGAGAGTTCACGGACTTTGTGTGAACAACCATTACATAGTACAGAGTACGTGGTCCACAGAGAAGTGTGATGATAACAAGACCCCTTCATTACAGTCTTGGCTGTTTTTATGGTTATATGACACCTTATCTCTGGGCGCTGCCCCGTGTCAGCAGGATTGGTACGCCAATATTAAAAGTCACACACTGTAAACCCTGTCTGTCTCAGCAATCTTCCTAATCCACTGGATTGATGTAAAGAAAGTAGCACATTTTTGAAAGACAAAGGAGCTGTTTAAGACAAAAAGAAGAAGTAGAGATCAATAGGAAATAGACATTTCTAAATGTAGAAAACCAACGAGAGAAGAGAAATTGAAGACACAGGGGAAAAAAAAAAATATATATATATATAAAATAAAGGCAGGACAATGCAGAGATAGAGGGGCTGAGATTTGCTTTTGTTTCTTTTCTAAACACATTGAAATAATATAGGTCTATGATGAGGCAGAATGGTAGCACCTTTAGTAGTGCCAAAGACAGGGAAGTAGAGTTCAGTAATTGTTTCCCATTTATATTTGGGAATAAGATGAATGCACCTCTCCCTTCAGTAGTAATCAAAGTCCATAGCAGACAATATCAACTTGGGATGACTTGTAAGCAGCTTGTACCCAAGATTTGTAGCTTAATGAATCCTGGGGCTTCACATATACTCCAGAAGACAGGAAAACTGTGCAGTTGTAATGAAGCGTTGTAAAATATTTGACCTAAACGTTCTTAGTAGGAAATAACGAAAGACAAAGAACTGGCTTGCTAGCTGATAAAACTAAAAAAGAAGTTATCTATCAGAAATAGATTTGGGGGAACTGAAAAGAGCTGTAACAAACAGCAGTAGATGGTCCTAACCAAGGTATTCTTAAACGATTTAGAAACAAACATCAAGTCAATGCTGATAAAATACACAGGTGATGCAAAGAATGACCAGGTGTTAAACATCAAGGATGCAGCAGTCATAGGAGTAAATACAGACTGCTTGATAATTTGGCAATATTCAAGAAAGACGTATCTTAATGTAGCCAAATGCAAAATCTTGCCACATGGACTGAACGTCTTCACAAAATGAAAGACTACGTCCCTGAAAGGGGGATGGGTTACATTGTGTTAATGAGTCAATGTGAGCCTCCACCATGTGGTTAAAAATGGTGATTCCTAAATGTATATGAATAGGGAGGTATTTTTCACTGTGCTGAAAGTGGGTATAAGCTTTAGTATCTACAATTTTTCATTAAAAGTATTAAGAAGTATAGATCATACCTCAGGCAAGAAAGAATGCCTTAGAGCTGAAGGTAGAGCTTTTTAAGCTCATCAGAAAGATGACTCAAAAGAGACTTGACTACAGAGTGCAGTACTGCTCAAGATGAAAAACTGTTGGTTCTAAAAGGATGCTTAATCCAGTTGTGAAGCCAGAGTAATAACCAGTGCTTGGAAGTTAAGCCACGCAAATTGAAATGACGTATGTTTTAAAAGTGAAAGATTAGCCCGTTGAGCAAATGGAAGATGACTGGTTCTCTGTCAGTAACTATTGGACTGTCTGTTATTCTGGGAGGTTTTTTCCCCTCTGATCCCTCAGACCGTAAATTCTACTCTGGAACTAGGAAATGACTCAATAAACCTTTAATTTCCAATGGAAACAGTTTATTCTAAAAGTTCCTAACCAGCATTAATCAATTCAAGGATTGTGTTATATACAAATTTCCCCAAAGTTGAGCACAGAACTGTTTACAAAAAACCACAATGGATCTAATAAAATAAAACATTCAAAAATAGATAAAAATATGTACCATATACCCTAGACTCAGAAGATACTAACCAACTAGTATTACTGGCTTATGCAGCTGCTCTTTTTGTTCAAGAAATACAATATATGCCTCTGTCCTGAACTTCTAAATTCATTCTCTATGGATGACCTGAGGAAAAGTGTATTCATGAAATGAACAAACCAAAGAACCACATACGCAGCACAAGAACCCTTAACTACATTACATAACAATACATCTAAATTAACCTTAACTTCATGCTATTCCAACAGAATTGTGTATTAATTTCTGATTCGGAAGAGCTTTACTTGTCACTTTATATATCTCATATATTCTTGCTCAACCATTCAACACATACTATTTTCCAGCTCCAATATTCCATCATATTAAAACAGTGTTAGAAACGGAAGAGATTTCGTATACTGGAGTTTTTCAATATTTTTGTAGTAAAGAGACTACCGTTAGAAAAAAATGAACGGAATAATTTACCATAAAAGCATGCAGTCTGACCTAATCAAAAACATTTTGCAGCGGAAATGTGGAAATGTAGAAAATGAATAATTTTCATCTTGTCAACTGAAGAAGGCAGAAAGGTTCCATTCCAGCTTCCATTTTGAATAATTTCATTTCCATTAAATTTACTTTTATATTTACATATAAACAGAATAACCACAAATAAAAGGAATTAGAACATAAAATTAAAGCTACTTGACCCCAGAAAGCTTCACAGTGTCTTTTTACTTCCAAAGAAATTTCAGGACAACATTGTCTGTTGTCTTCACAGGACTTCCCTAGGTGTCGGAAAACATACGTAAGATATTTGTAAAAACCATACACAGATCACGTTAATATCACAGATATGTCTAGGGGGTTATCATTGTTCATTCATATCTCCCATTCTGTCTATGCTCATCTGATAGGGATCTTACAGGTCTTCATTAATGAAGATTGTTACTTGATCAGATAAATAATTACAACTACAGAGTATAGGGGAAATAAAGCACATCCTGGATCTTTCAATTTGCCTCAACTGAGAGTCCACCCAACCTATGAACCAGTATGACAGGGGGATTTGCAGGTATCTAAACACAGTTACTCCTTTGTCACTTTCCTGTTAATGTTTATTATCCCCTGGCAGTAGCAAATAATCCACTGCAATCAGATGTGCTAACATGCAATGGACATCGGCACTACTAGATTAGATGTTTTCCCTGCTATAATAATTTATTTCTTAGAAAATTGCAAAAATACTTGAAAGACAGAAATGCAGTACTAGAAAGACTCTTCAAAGGCTGATGCCTAGTTATACCATCGAGCAGTTTTAGTATAGCAATGCTGATCTCTGTTATGTTTATGAAAAGGTAATAACTGATGCTGGAATTGAAAGTTCAACAAGTAAAGTAAAACATATGAGGTTTCACCGTTAGTCCCTGGGACACAATTTCACAGGGAAGTTTTGGTAATTACGTGCCATTACTTTACTTTTCTATGACAAAGTAACCTGCTTGGCTGATGTGGGCCAAGCGGTGGACGTTGTCTACCTGGATTTCTCCAAGGCTTTCCATACTGTTCCCCACAGCCTCCTCCTAGAGAAACTGATGTGTCACGGTCTAGACAAGTAATTTGTGCAGTGGGTGGGGAACTGGCTGGCAGGCCGCCCCCAGAGGGAGGTGGTAAATCGGTCCTTTTCAAACTGGCAACCTGTCACAGGTGGGTTCCCCCCGGACCGATATTGGGCCCAATGCTGTTTAATAAATCCATGGTATCATCCCCATATGATGGGATGAAGCGCACCAGTTTGCTGATGATACCAAACTGAGCGGGGAGGTAGACACTTCGGAAGGGAAAGCCACCCTGCAGGAAAGCCTGGACAGGCTGAAAGAGTAAGGCTACCAGGAACCTTATGAAGTTCAACAAGGATGAGTGTAAGGTCTTGCACCTGGGAAAATATAATCCAGGAGTGCAGCACAGGCTGGGATCGACCTGGCTGGAGAGCAGCTCTGTGGAAAGGCACCTAGAGGTCTTGGTAAACAACAAGCTCAATATGAGTGAACAGCGTGCTGCTGTGGCAAAGAAAGCCAACGGGATGCTGGGCTGCAGCAACAGCAGAGATAAAGAAGTCATTATCCCACTCTACTCAGCACTTGTCAGGCCACAGCTCAGATACTGCGTTCAGTTTTCGTCTCTGCTATACAAAAAAGACGTGGACAGGCTGGAGAGGGTCCAGAGAAGAGACACAAAGAAGACGAAAGGACTGGAAAGCCTGACATATGAGGAAAGGCTGAGAGCATTCAGTTTGTTCAGCCTTGAGAAAAGAAGTCTTAGGGGAGACCTTATCACCATGTTCCAGTATTTAAAGGGTGGCGACAAAGAAGATGGAGACTTCTTTTTTACAGGAAGTCACATGGAAAAGACGAGGGGCAATGGGGACAAGTTACTCCTGGGGAGATTCCAATTGTACACAAGAGGAAAATTTTTCACAGTGAGAACAATCAGCCATTGGAATAATGGTGGATTCCCCAACATTGGACACTTTTAAGATGCAGCTGGACAGGGTGCTGGGACATCCTGTCTAGACCATGCTGTTACCAAGAAAGGTTGGACCAGATGGTCCTTGGGGCCCCTTCCTGGTATTCTACGATACCCTCTGACAGCTACAGAGGGAAATCAGCCTATAGAAACTACTGTAATCCAACAAGTGTGTACCACCTATTTAGTGCTATGGCACACAAATTTAGTGAAAATAAAGCCCTGCACATATTCTCTGCTTTGCTCCAACTTGCGTTGATACAGAAGGATGGGAAGAGTCTGTTTCAAAATCACTGATGTCAATTGAAAAAAAGTAGACACGGGAAAGAAACAAAAAGCAGGTGAAGAGTAACACAGCAAGGTACAATCAACAGAAATAAGAAGAAAGAGAGAATATTACCAAAAAAATAGGATCAAAGCTAAAAATAAAACAATCCATGCGTCACATTTCTTTAGACTGCAGCGTCTACGCAGCAGGCTGACTCTCTTGTTAGTACAAGCTGTGTTTATGGAAACCTGAGCTCCACGCAGCCTGATAAACTGCTGCATCAGCCTGGGAAAAGAAGCCAGGAAAGGAGATTTTACCTCATTGCTCATGCTCGTGATTAACATCTTACTCGCTCCTTATAATTTGTAAAAAACCAAGACATAAGGGTACAATAAGAGAGATGGATAAACAGGTTAAAATACACACACAAAAACTACAATGTCACGCAGATGGATGAAGCCCATCTCCACCTCTGCTTCTTCTGTCTCCCATCTGTTTCCATGTGGCGGGTCAGAGGGTTCCTTCTGTCCACAAAATCTGAAACACCCCAGCACTGGAGGCCCCTGGGAAATTACAGGTACTGTTTAGGTAATTTTAAATTTTGTGTTCAATTACAATGTTCCGTTTCCCAATAGAGATTAAGGACTACCCAGTAGAAACTATTTCTTTTAGCTGCCCCAGACCCACCTCAATAGTCTTTCATTTAGTATTCTGGAATAAATTTCTCAAGACTTGAAACAGAAATAAATTCCTAAGAAAAAAACCCAAAGCCAACCAAATAACAGTAACAAACCCAAAACTTTCTGACACTTACTGGAGGTGTAATATTCTACTTCTTTGCAGTTACTCTGGTGTTCAAGCAAAGAACAAGACATATACAGGAAAAATCAAAATTCATTCCAGCACTGCATTAGATACAGAGTACCCAGACATGATACAGTTATTATGTGCAACCATTTCAATTACAAAGATTGCTAAAGCATGTAATTTGACAGCCACTTCATAAAGTATCTCTTCAGCTGATCTGACAATAAGGATCAGGGCTTGTAGATTAAGTGTCAACTACCCAATCGCCTGCAAATGCTAGCATTTACTTTAAAATCTATTTTCTCATTTTAATTGCATTGTGCCCACATGCTAAATCTGAGCTTCTTTCGATGACAAGCATCATAACACAAACGTGCTGTTTGAAAAAGTCGAGTTACTGAAAATATACACTAGCCGCAATGTGTTTCCAACCTGTATTTATGTTCTTTATAACATAAGATCATCTTCTTATGTTACAACATGTTGTATATTGCTTAAAAATTAATGACTACTATGACAACAGAAGTGTTATCATGAGGATTTTTTACTCTTTGGAATTTTAAGAGTATTAAACAGCCTGGTTAGCATTAGTTTCTGTAAATTAATTTTGAAATCTGATAACAACAGTCAAGGTCTATGGCAGAAGAGCTTTCCTGATGTGACACCTAATTATAACACAATCTTAACTATCAAGCAGATTAAAAATGGTATCAGAGATCCCAGCAAATGGGTCTAATTAAATGCCTCCAGATGGGGGAAATGGAATCACTTAGTAGGTTTAATTTTATACTATTCAAACAAACAAAAAAATTTTTTCTTCTTTTTCCCCCATAGTTTCACATATATTTGTCACTTTGAGATGTATGGAGTATTTCAGTGCGCCAGTGGCAGCCTGAAATATCTACATATGGTCCACACAAATCACATTCCTAACAAGAAATCATATGCAACATTTTATTTTCTAAAATACTTTCTTTTCAAAAGACTTCACAGGATTTTCAGCAGAAAGCTTTCACTTAGTGTCTCAACTCTAGAGATTTTTCTCCATATATTTCATGAGAAGATACGGCTGTTCATAATTGTTATAACTAAGGTAACATTTACATATTAACAAGCCATATTTCTTGGCATAAGCAAGTCAAATTATTGTGGCTAAAAAACACGTATGACCTCTCAGCCACCAGGCTACGGTATCAGTCTTTACCTATTGACCTTGGATTATACTGCCTAAACTAAAGGGAGGGCCAGTGTCTTTTCATTTCATTTTATTTGTCTGATTTTACAAAATGGTAAGAAAGCTCTTACCAGATGAATCATAAATATCGTCATGCAAATTAAATCAGCTCCTGTCGTGTTTGTATAATTATGACCATGAAATGCTTTCTGCATTAGTAACTGATGGGAATTTAAACATCAATTTGGCGAAATAAATAGTTGGATCCTAGAACAAACAACAAAGATAAAGCACTGAATTAATCTCTGTTCAAGTTTTGTGCGAAAAAAGCACGGGGCAGGGACAAACCTTATGTCTGCTCCTTTTCTATGATTTCTTGAAAACTGTGTTAGGTACCCAGAGACTCTCAATCAAATAATTGAGGAACTTTTTATTTGTATTATGCAAGTCCTGATAATTTACTGCAAGCTGTGCAATCATGCCTCATTCACCAGAAATAGAACACGCAGTATCACATGAACCCAATCCACCAGCCATAACTAGAGTTTGGTGCAACAAAGCATTCTTCTGGGCTCATTCTTCTGTGTGTCTCTAAAATTGACCTTTTTCTGGAGAGTACTCACTATTCAAAGTTCCCTTGGTCTGGCTTTCACCTCATTGTCTATTCCTCCTCAACAGTCTTTTAGTGTTAATTGCTGTCTCCCACCTTACCCAGACTCTGTTCCAATATTCTTCAGTGCTCTGTTTTTGATACTCCACCTCTCCTCGTTAACTTGGTAACTTTAATCACACACAGGTTAGTACTAGCTTAATGTAGCACACTCTCAGGTCCAACATTCTCTCTGAGCACTTTTCGTTCTGTCTGACCCCACACATCCTCCAGTATCAGCATCAGCCATTTCCAGCATGTCATCAGCATGTCAAAACCTCAACATTTTCCAATGTCTTCTTCTAAAAGGCTTCCTTGCTCTCTCTCCTTCATCACAACTGGAAAGTACGCCATTTTCTCTGCTGTTCAAATTTGTAATCTCAGGTTTCTTTCTGATATCCTGCTCTCCCTCCTCCTTCCCCACATGCTTTCTCTCCTTAGCTCTGGTTGCTGCTAAGCACACAGAGCTGCACACCTTCATGCTGCCAAGGCACAGGGTGATGGCATCTGTTTTACCCAAACAAACAATGGTGAGAAGGATTCAGCTGCTTTCACCTGATCCTCAGCCACGCAGCAACTAGAGAAGGTGGGAATCCTACCAGGCACCTCCATCTGTTCTCTTTCACCAGCTGAAAGCACCCTGCTCCTGTTTCTGGCCATTGACATCTTGGGGAACCAGAAAATCATTTCATTGCCCCTATCAGAAAGAGCTCACTTTAGGACTATACATGTTGCCTCCACTCTGTACCCAAGGCACTGCCCAGATAAAAAGTGTTGAGGTGCGGGTGGATATTATTTAATACTCGGGATTTGGCTGCATTAACATTTGTCAAGGGACAGCCGGCACCATTTCCTGCCCTGTCCTGGAGAAGGCACCAGTTATTTCTATTACTGGGAAAAGAGAGGAATAGTAATAACTATTTTGTTCTCAGCTTTCACTAGTTATAAATAATGCCCCATTGCATGGGAATTTTCGGTATCAGAGAGTATGAATGCCCACATGTTTTGGCAGGTCGATTAATAGCTTTAACTCAAGTCTCTCTGATTTGGGGATTTTCACTTGTACTCAGTTAAGTTTCCAGAAAAGGACAATGAGATCTCCTTTTAGCTCCAGTCTACTGCTTGGCTAAAGACAGTAGATTTAGTATCTTGCTACTGTGTGGAATAACCATGCCAGTAAAGACGTTGTGGTAGCTACGGGGTTTTTTCCCCTTTGTTGAACTGACATTCACATTTTACACTTTAAAGCTGCAAATTTCTCATTTGGTCAATTATTTATCCAAGGTGTCACTTTTTCAAAAATCCTCCCCAAAACAACCCCCATACTCAGTGAAATGCTAGTTGCAACTATTATTGTCTTTTCTAATTACTTTTAAAATCAGTATATTGTCCATGGTGCTCCGCTGTTTCAAACCTAGCGTGCTTTCCTCAAATATCTTCTCTCCCAACTTGCTCTGGGAACACATGAAGCAATACAGTTTGGCTATTATATCACTGCTAAACCCAGCCTTTTTACTTTAGCAAAGTAATTTGAAACTTATTGTTTCAGTATTTAATCCATTTATGAATCCCTTTAAAAAATAGTTGGAAGAATATAAGCTAATATTATGCGGCACCTTCTCCCCTTTCCTTAACTTCCCAGCTAATATTATACCTGACTACTCTCTTGCAACTGTTTTATTTTCTTAAAGAAAGGACAGGTATAAATATTGCTTCTCCCTCATTGCATGTAAAACTAGCAAATGATGTTATAGACAGGCGATCCAACTTCTCTAGTAATTACACCTCTTATCTTGCAGCTACATGCAGACCACTAATTGATATGTTATGGCTTTCATTTCCTACTGAATAGCACCATAAAGTCATTGCTTATAACAGAGTAAATAGACAATAGAATTATTTATTTTTTTTAATCTGAACTTAACCAACTTTATTATACACACTGAACCTAATACGGTTTGTGCAGTCAAGAAGAGAACTATCAGCCTGCTTTTACCTCTGCTTCCCGTGAACACCATTAGGTGTTTAATGGAGCTTGTTTTCCACGGAAGCAAAGCAGGGAGGGAGTAGTTAATGAGACTAAGCGCTACATAATTTACTTGAAAATAGTGAATTCTGTATGTTTGGGAATAAGTGCGTAAAAAACCTTAATATGCAAAGGTTATATGCTAAATGCACAAATGGCTATTCCTGTATAAACCCCATTCTCCTTCACTATTTGTGGATCCCACTTGTTGCAGACTGATGATACAACCGAGCGGACTAATCCTGTGCTGTAAATTATTACAGAAGTCAACTGAAATACATTTAAAAAAAAAAATATCAAGATTTTGCCAGCACTAGGAAGTTGTAGCTATATACATATATGCACACTGCTGCTCTGAAAGGATATTTTCATTATGCCCATTTAAAGAGACGTTGCTTCACTTCTACGTAGTATTAGCCCCATGAAACAGCAACTAGTTATACAGTAGCTGGAGATAAGCACCACCTTGCTGGTCGGTGTGCATTCTTCCATACAAAATGCCTCGCCGGTTGGCAGGTCCCCAGAAAGACCAAGGATGAAGTAAGAAAAATGTACGTTTCTTTATCAACAAAAATAGATGGTCCATAGTAGTGATGGATGGGGTTCACTGCAAACAGAGCATGTAGAAACTCACCTCACCATCCCCTGGGTGGGCAAACTCAGTGTAGAGAAGTTTGCATTTTACAAGGCGAGAATTATTTCTGAATTTCCCTGAAAATATTTAAAAGCAAATAGCCGGTTTTAACATTTGCATTCCTCTTAAAGAATACAGTCCCTTTTTTATGTATTTATATAAAAATATATATATATTTTATATATATATATAAAATATAAATATAGCAATAACATGTTGCCAGTCATATTACCTTCTAAAAAGCAGAAGTTCCTAAGGACAATTGCAGCCAAAATGCCTACTAAGGTGTTTACGTAAATGAATTTTGGTCTACAGCACTTACTACTGCAAAGCCAAGAATGCACTTTCTTACACTGCTCCCAGGCACTCTCATGCTCTTTCAAAAATGTTTATAAATCTTTACTACTACTACCTTAATTGGTAGTAATAATTGACAATGATGGATTTATTCCTTAGTTACGACTAAGTAGTACGCACATTTTCTAGAAAGCTGAGATTAGTCCTTATATGCAACAATGACGTATAGAATCACAGAATCGTTTAGGTTGGAAAAGACCCTTGAGATCATCAAGTCTGAACGCTGCGTTTCAGATTTTTTTCAAATGTAGTCCAGCTGAGCAAAACATTTTCAACACAGAAAGATGAACGTATCCAAACATCTTCCCTGAAGTATTTCTGCTGAACTATTTTCACTAGACAAAAAACCCACAAGGTACTAAACGTTATTTTTGCAGCCTCTCCTGGCTTTCTATGATTTCTTGAGATGGGGTTGTGACAAAAAGGAAAGGTAGAAAAACTAAAAAAGTACTCCATGGAAACAATGCCAAAACTATATATTCAAGTAAAACAAAAAAATTTAATTTAATAAAAATTTTGAAAATCCCAGAAAAAAATAATATTTCCATCGACCATGAACAGGTCAGAGACTAGCTCTGAGCAATTAATTGAAACATCATCACTTTTTTTTAAAAAAACACACAATATATATTTTTACTACTTAAATTATTTAAATTTGCAGATAACCCCACCTGGTCTAGTCTAATAAAGGTCTTCAGGTTTGCTCACTATTCAGTTCAAAAGGTAATGATCAGTAATCTGATTAAAAAAAAAATAAATCTCAAAATCTTGTATTTAAATGTCTTTTAAAAGGAATCAGTATTCTTCCAGTAATTACTGCCTAACTGAAGTCCAACAACCTCTGAATATTTTCAATAAATCAAGACTTAGATGAAGCACAGTTATCAGCATCAGTGAGGAAAAGACAAGAGGCAGTCTTAGAAATTCGCTGTATTAGTCAGGTAGCAATTACAATAAATTATATTAATTCCCCTAATTCTCAGCCATGGACCAGCATCCCTGATGTCCAGCAGCATGCAGTCCCACAGCAGAGAGATCCCGTGGGTTCTGCCGGCTCTCCGTGGGCTGCATTGCTGAAGGGTACGCCGACTCTGCCAGTTACGTTAAAATTGAATTAAGACATTTTACTTTCCTAAAAGTAAAACGTATTTCCAAATTCCCCCATCATAGTAGGCTACGCTGTGAAGCGACACAACAGCACTAGTCTGCAGATGAGGATACACATTCTCCATTGGTTTAAAGAGTAAGGACCGAAGAAACAAGAACATCAATAACAAACTCCAGTACGATCTATCTATATTGTTATTTTCTAAATATCCTTCATCCTTCTGGGTGTTATAGTGTCTTTCAAATACCAAGCAAATTATCAATCTCCTCACAAACTGGCTGATATTATAAAATGAATATCAACTGCATAGCTGCATCTTTTGCCTTCTTGCTTGCATTTTAGATGAATTCAGCTCTCTTAAAAAACACAGAAAAAAACCAAAACAAAATAAAACCTCAAGTGGTTGCCAAACTTAGCAGGGTACTGCAAGGTACAAGACGTTCACATTTATATTCATCTGTGCAAATGGAAGGCATAATACTGGGACACAGTGGCTGTTCTTTCCAGATAATTGTATTTTGGAATTGCAATGAAGCAAACAGAATTTCTTCTACGCGGTGCAGAATTTCTTACAGCCAAAGACCCTACATCTTACAGGCGTGAGGAGATGGCATAGTCTCGGGGTTAGAAAAGCTGTCTGCGCTGTGAAAAACAGCCTTTGTGTGTTCCTCGGTGCTACTTCCCACGCACGAAACGATCATCTTGAAGTGATCCATAATGCTGACCTTGAGACAATCTGCAAAGAACTAGTTTTCTTTCAAGCCTCGCTATCCCAATTCCCACAAAAAACCAGCCAGGAGGGTGTACATACTGAAGATGAGGTTTGGGTAATGCTTCCAAAGGACAGTCTCTGCCTGTCTTAAGACTCCTGACCAGACTCTGATGAGCGAGCAATGCTCATTAAAGCCCATCCTGCAAATCTTGCCATGTCACATATTCGCCTACCAGACACATCCCTCTCTCTCAAGTGTCCGTATGTATCTCAGGTGTAGATCCAGCCTAGAAATATCGCATGGAGCCCTTCATGAGGAGGAGGGAGAGGTCGGATGGCCGCTGTTCACTGCCTCTCCCAATACACAGGTGACAGGAAGGCTGTAAACAAATAAAAGGAGGTTTTGTCCTTCACACAGAAGTAATTAGGCTGAGGAAGTCCTTGCCATAGGGTACTGTAGGTGCCGATGCTTTATAGTGGTTCACAGAGGAGGTGGCCAGGCCAGGGAAGAGAAATCCTCTGAGGTTTCCAAAGACATAAAAGCAACCCTTGCCTCAGGAAGCCACCACTGTTAGAGGCTGGGAGATCTGGGAAGGAGCAGTCAGTATCGTATGTTTTATGGTTTTTAACACATTTGCTCTGGGCTACTTGTAAAAATATAAATGATAAAAAAACATAGGAGTTTAAAAAAAAAAATATTTAGACTTTCCTGCAATAACTGTCCTGGTTCTTGACCTTGTAGAGACATTGCTTTTTAATTGCTCTGTGCTAAAAAAGTATTTCACACCTCTGTCTCCAAAACAGTGTTGTCTTAATTCAAAAGCAACGACACAAAGCTGTTCCTCCAATTCAAATTAATGTTAAAGATGTGTTAGCTTTATATAAACCCAGAAAGTAGTATATATGTGGATTAACTGCTAAAACAATTTTATCTATTGGATATTCAAGGAGGAGAGGGAGAAAGTAAAATGCAATTAGAGTGGATATTCAGCTACCAGACTTCCTTGTACCTCGACTTCACAGATTAAGCACTTTCTTATGTTCTTAAAATTCAAAAGAAAATGTCAAGTTTCTCCATTCTATACGAGTTTGGGCGAAAACATTGGGGCAAGAGAGTGGGAGGGTAGACGGTATCAGCTGAGCATGTATTTGTTGCTTATATCAGAGGAATAAAGGCACAAGAAATCCTGCTGAAAAGCAGGTAAAGTAATGCAAAAAGGACTAAGATTTATTAATTATATGAATCCTATGCATGGGAGATAAAAGTACGTAAGCAGAACCAGGCTGACAGGGCACTGCCATACGTCCTGCACCCACCACTGCAGTACAAGAAAAAAATGGGAGCAGAGCAGAAAGAATAGGGCACAGACAGGAATTTGTACTAAGAATTATTCCACAAGAAAATACAAAGCTGAGACTTTTTTTTTTTTTCAATAAATACTTCCTCTCCCTGCCCAAAAATGCAGGCTTTCAATGGATGCACCTGTTTCCCAAATTCAGTGTAATCATAGGGTAAACAGGACAAGATTTTACTCAGAAAAGAAAAACTGGTTGGTATTTTCAATTTTCAGATCTTTTACTTCAAAATGCCCTTGTGGCCCAAAAAGAAAAAAAAATTGGGGAGGAGGAGACACTGAAGATGATGGAGATGATGTTAAATTACTTGAAACCAGTTTTAAATATTTGGGGTAAAATAAAATGTTCTCTTTTTTTGTTTTTCATCTTTGCGGTCTTTCACTTTTGTGACACCCCCGTGATCAAAGTTCTGTTTATCTTCTATACTTTCTCAATGTTTTGTGTCAAGGCTCTTGGTCTAATTTTAATGATGAAGAAAAAACTAAATATATCAAATATAAAGACTGGTACAATGCTACAGACCCTACATTTGCTGCAGTGATTAGAAAGTAATAGTGAAAAACAAAAAACTAGAAAATTAGATTTACATTTAGCCTTCTCCAAGCCTGAAAATGCAGGCTCTTGTTAATTTTTATTTAAAAATAGAACAGAAATAAAATCGTCTCCAATGTGCTTTGAAGAATATACTAACTTTTGGTTCATTTCTTTACTGAAAAACATTACTGACTTTGTTACCAGAAGTCTTAATTTTGAGTTGCATCTTGAGGGTATTTTACAGGATTTGCCTGTATGTGCAGCACAGTAATTAATTTTTTCAAGTGCACTGGAAAAAGGAAATGAAGTCAGCAGGTTTATGATCTCAGAGCTTTTTGATTTAATTAAAAGTCATTAACAGCAACCCCCACTATTCAGTTGCTGAACATGCCCAAATAGAGATCTTAAACCAGAAGCTATAAACCGCAGGCTTTACAGCTTGCTCGAGTTGAATATAAGACAAAATTCAAGGTTTTACCTGTGCTATAGAGTGGACAGGAAACATGACAATAAAATTAAGATCATTTAAAAAAAATTGAGCCTAATGTGATTAAAGGTTAAGCTTAGTAGAAGTAAAGCACACTAATTTATATTATATTCCCTTCATGAATGTGTTGTGTATTAAGTCTGTTCTTGATTTATGGCATTAGAAACTTTCTAAGCCACACTTTTTAATGCACACACTCAGTCACAGCTGAATCACTCACTAATGTGCTATATTCCCTGATGAACTGGCCAATTTAATATCCAGGCTGATGCCAGAATCTCAACACAATGAAAGCCCCTTCATTGACATTCCGTTGTGATATCTAATAACAATTAGATTCCTTTTCCTTGGTATTGTATCTTGCTATTGTCATTCCAACAACAGATGCTTTTCTTATAAACCACTGAATTTACTCAAATTTAAATGTCAGGCGGACCGAGTGAATGCACAGTCCATGAACCTGCACTACGGAAAATGAGCTCACATCTGTCTCATTATAATATATTGTATTTCCATTTCATTTACTTTCAATTCTTAGCATAGTTTCAAGCAATTTTTTGATTTCCAAACCAAACAGCATCTTAGAAAAAGTTAGGTGATTTTTTTCCTTGCTATGTCGGAAATTTATTGTTTGTTGGTGTATTTTTATGGTGTCACACGAGATCCCAGCACAATGCTGCTCTGGCAGACACATTGTTTAACCAGACAGCAAGACAACACAAGAAACCACTATGCAAAAGTTACCAATGCAGAAATTCTACAGACAGGTTTCCTGATGAACACCAGTGCATAATTCCAGGTATCATGTACATAAATAAGTATAAACTTTGTATACTGCATAATTAAATAAAAGAAATTTCACAGAGGAAAGTAAGAACACAGCCAGGCTCTGGCAATCTACAGTTATATGGGTTGTAGTGATGGAGTTTTACAGACAGTTAGTGATGCAGGTAATGTCTCAAGGAGTTTCTAATGTACTTCAGTATTTAGGGAATTACGTCCTCAGACATCTTCTGATACATCTCATTCGTTGCACCTTCTGGTACATCAGTACATTAAAAAAAGTCTTGTTACTGAATCCAATATCTGCAGATTAAAACAATTACTTGTAGGTGGCTACCATGTTTCCAGATCAGCCTCCACGTAAGTCATTTAATGTAAGCAATATTAAATTTTAAGAGAACAATGGACAACTAGTTTGTCTGATTTTCTCAAAGACATGGGCAAAAAGCCCCAGTAAATTCTGAAAGTCTATAATGACACTAATGTGGTGAGAAGGGAAACTCCATTTGTCCTAAAATATAAGGCAGTCTCAGATGCTATAGTTTTACCGTTATTTCAAAGCGATGGCCAGTCATTTCTATACTTGCAAATACACAATTTTCAGAATAAATACACCTGCTTCATCCAAGGCTAGTCTGTTTATTCCCAGTCTTTCAATATTTTCTTATTGTTAGGAATTTTAAATGAACGTTTTATTGTAGAGTTCCCTGGCAGCAGTCCATGTGAGTTGGGAGTGTAGTTAGAATACGAATGAGAAAATTAATTAGTTGGTGACAGTTTGGAATATTAGTTTTCAGCTGCCACTTTTTCTTACGTCTCTTTTTCTGGATGTGCACAAAGTGATTGACAGTGTATTTCAGAAACACATAGGATGTTTTAAAAAATTTCATACTGAAGAACAATATATTCTAACTCATTCTTTTTTTGGGGAAAAAAAAAAAAGCCATATCGTACTTAAGTTGAATGAGTACATTACACAGAAATGCCTCAGTTTATCCTCTGTTCTGCAAGATTCCATCAGAAATCCCAAGTCTCACACTCTATAAAGAGCGCGTTCATTTTCTCAAAAGGTCAGTTGCTCTATAGCATTATTCTCCAAACGCTGCCCTACAGACGTATTTTGTATCTCCGTGGCACGGCTAAAACTCAGGGGCTCTGTGAACCACTGAGAAGTTTGCATTAAAAGTGGAGATCATTACCTCAAGAATCAGAATGTGACAAAAAAAAAAAAAAAAGAAAATGTTAATTCCTCTGAAGAACATATTTCGTGTAAAACTCATGTTTCTTGAAAAAGAGATTTAATACATTTACTGGAACATCAGGGCCAGATTAACATTTTAACATTGTGGAGCTTAACCCCATTCAATGTAAGGTAAATATGATGCCACAATGGCTTTCTCGCCACTGTGTTTCCACTTACTATTTTTTATTATTTAACCTTGGTATTTTGATTTCTTTTTTTATGTCGTTTATATTCTCCTGACATACAACAAAATCCACTTTTACATCTTGATAGAGCATTTGTAGCTCTACTATATTACTGCGCAAATGCGAACATGCAGATATCTTATTAAAATGTCACTGTTTCAGAGATGTCTGTGGTGCAAATGTTGCTATTTAGATGAAGCTGATTATCACAACAGTAACGGCTCTTGTTGTGCAAAATTTCATTTTAGTCCAGCCTGTTTTAGAAGTCTACAGCTGTCAAACCTCATATCTTTGTGATCCCTCAAGCAGATGCACTGTTTGTTCTTATAATAAAACACGTGTCTGTCCTTCAGCCGATTAGTGCATCAATGAGAATATAACAAGATATTCACTGGTTCCAAAGGTTTGCACATCAAAGAGAACTTTAAGCAGCTTTGTGAAATGAATTTGACTTGATAAAACCTCAAAACTGCAGAAGGATGGGGCTGGAGGAGGTTGCCGATGCCTTGCATCTTGCATAATTACTGTATACAAGAGGTCCAGATAGGCATCTTCGTCTACGAAATTCTTGTGTTTTATGCACGTCAAAGCTTTACCATCCTAGCTTTTCTAACTCATTTCTACCACCTTAACTAAGAATCAATTCTGAAACATACACAGAAATGTAAAAATATTACACTTACAAATTAAAAACCCAAATCTTTGCAGTAACTCTCCATATCTATATAAAGATAAAAGACATTAAGTCAGCCTGCACAGCAGCGGCTCTTCACCACACAGACCTCTTCCCAGATTGCGGTTGTGCAGCTCAGCACCCTGCTGTGCCCACGCCAGGGATCCCTCTCTGAAAGTTATTGCTCAGAATAGTCACCACTACAGTGCACTGGGCTGGCCATTCCTGGTGAACACTGAAAAAACCACACAGTTTCAAAAGTACTTAAAATAGCGCTCCTATTCTGCTTAGATTACCCAAATAGCTAGATTTACCTCTACTGGAAGAGAAGTATTAATGCTTCATCCTGAGAAAAGGACCTGGATTTCAGACTGGCATTTTGTTTTAGCTTACAGAACTCAGACCTGATTGCAAACCTTTATGTACTGCGTAAAGTTGAGAATAATTATTTTTGAAATGAGGATGCAGCTATGGTAAAATCTGAGATCAGAATCAGCGTGAAAGCTAGAGCAAAAAAATTACTTTTTAAGTGAGTTTCAAATGTCATTTTTGCTTATTAAATTGATTTCTATAAATTTCTGTAAATTCCTTGGCATGAAAGACTAAGTTCAGTAATTACTCTTGAAAATATTATCCATTCCTCTGCAGTATTGTAAAGACAAAAAAAATTCTTTCATAAAACACATGCAGCAGATACTCTAAATATTCATCATAATGAAATCCTGAATTTTATCTACTAGGTATAAACAATATTTGATTAAAATAACACATATAACAGCAACAATAGCTTGTCAACCGTTTGTGGAAAGCTTGCATGCCATCTTCCCAGATGTCAGAAGCTTCAAAGGAAATTTTTTTTTTCTTCCCATTTGAATCAAATCTTATAAAACGCATACCATACTGCCTGCTGCAAGAGGGGACCTGTCAGCAGCCTGTACCCCATGCACTCAGTGGGGGAAACAGCGACACCAGGCTCTGGGCTTCAAGCCGGCCTGCAACTGGGAGCTCTCTCTCCATGAGCAGACGTAACATCTGCAAACTTCCCAGTCACGTGGGTTTCTTCAGAAAACCTGCCCTCATTCAACCCAGTGTCGGAAAGGGAGGAAGGTGGCAGCTGCACACATTCACGCGTTACCTGCAGTTCAGAAAGCAACAGGGAAGTGAACAAGCAGAGAGCTCTGTGGGCGTTATCTCCCTGGTGCATCAGCAGCCTCCCCCTCCACGGTCAGCGACCAACGTTCACTGTGTACTCATGAAACGTAAGGCGGTAGGCAAGGTAAAAGAAGAGGGACACACCGATACCTTTCCTGCTATCTACGTTTCTTTATTCAGACCGTGTATGTAGATGTTCATGAATGTAAAAATCCTTTTCCTGTTCCTCATGAACGTAAAAATACCTCTTATATTGTTTATCTTACTCCTACAGTGTTGACGCAAATATATTGGAACAGCAGCAGGCTCCTGCCATTATTGGATTTAAGCTAGCTGGATTTAAATATTTCCTTGAAAAGATCTGCGCAAACAGTCAAGAAAATGCTTATAAACAGCAAGCAGCAAAATCAAAGGAATAGGACAAACTGAGATGAGAAAACATGTACAAATGTCAACACGCAATAGCATCTTCACTAACAGCCATTCAACCCATAATCTCGTAACAGACCAGAAGTCCAGCAGGTCCTCATCATGGACTCTCCTCAGTATGAAAACAAGGAGAATTTTCTATTCAAAATCACCAGGAATAATAAAATGTAGATCTACATTCGTGCCAATATATGTAAGAGAACGTATGATATAAATTAAATTTGGCAGCAGTCAGACATATTAAGTTGGTCCTCACAAAGATCCCCTAAAATCATTATCGGTGCTGTTTTATCCATGCAGCCATATGATTACTGAACGGTGGTAGAGACATAGAGCCTACCAGATGTACACTCCGAACTCACTGCAGGGAACAGAGCACTTATGTTAAAAGGTCAACGTGTTAATTCTCTGTAAATGTCTTTTGCTCAAGCATGAATCCTTAAACAATTCACATTTCATAACGACCTCCTTTTCCTAAAATTTTTGCCTCATTTTTAAGGCAAAATGAAAACATTGTCACAGAATCATAGAATAATTTAGTCGGCACGAACCTCGGAAGGTTGCTCAGGGGCTTGTTAGGCTGAGAAGCCAATACAGTGAACATAGCCACAGGAGAAATAAAAAATACAAACCAAACTCTAATATAAACAGGTTTATGTATCTAGTCTGTGCGTGTCCAAAAGCAGACAGTAGCCAGCAACTTCTCCATGTCAAAGCACCTACTAAGGCATCGTCTAAGCAACTTCCAAAGCCTCAATTAGTTGAAATAAGGCTTTAAATAAAAAATGTCATCTGCATGGGATTTACCTTCTTTTGCAGAAAGGACAATTTGAAACTTTAAAAGAATACTCACATTCCTTTAGGTTTTTCCTCTCTTCCTTATCTATATTCTGCTGCATCACAGCACTGACCTCAAAGGTCAAAGGACTAACAGTTTTCGCTAAAGCAGTAATTCAACTTTAAATCAACTGCTCGGGAGTGTATGGGAGGACTGCCTCTCTACTCTGCTGGAGGAAAGTGTGACCTCCACAAATCTCTGATTTACACTGAATTGACATGTGTTTAACCATTTTAGCATTAAATCTGCTATATACTCCAACGGTTCCTGCTCCTTCAAGACTTCACTGTCTGATCAGAGAAATTATAAATGCAAACTCTGCATTCTGATTAATGAGTCATGAACATGACAAGAAGGCAGCAAGTGACCTTTTTTGTTCATTTTTGCAAGCCTTCCTGTAATCAGCATCACAAATATTTTGGCAGAGTTTGTTTATCGAATCTGTACTGGAGCAAAATCTATTTTAGAATGCTGTTTTCTTCCTATTTTGGCTCTTCTACAGGAAATGCAATAGTGTTATAGGTGTCTAGACTCTAATAGACATGTGCTCTGCTTCAAACTGTATATAGCCATCTAACCTGAGTTAGTCCCCCTAATCAGATTGGGGCAAGGATTGCAGCAAAAAATAAATAAAACGAGATTTAAAGAACAGAGTGTAAAAATATTGGGAAAAACCCCAGTAAAACTCAGAAACCAAAACCCAAAAGAGAAAATTAAAGAACTTTTATATAAGTAATTTAATGTAGAAGTTTTGCCAGTAACACTGTTTAAAAAAGCTAGAATAGAAATTAAAAAGATGATGCAGAATACATTTAAAGCACCACATCTCTGCTTATCCCGCTTTCCAGATTGTACTGTGGCTAACAGAGAAAGGAAGTCCTTGCGGAGAATTCTCTTCAGGGTGCTAAACACATACTGCTAAATGATATCTCTTAAGGTTTCATACCTACTTTTGGAGTAGCACCACAGCACGTCACAACTCAAGGTCTCTACAGCGGAGGTTGAGCTGGTGATTTTGTTACTGGGGAGTCTGAGTAGCCAGACACAAGCCCTGTAATGTCATTACTTAACGTAGTGCGTATCAGCCACTCTAAGTAAATCAGTAGCGTCAAAGGCAAAAAGGTTTGTTTTGAGACTAGAAAACAGGTAACTGATTCTATCAACTCAGATTAAAACTTGATGCTGGATTGGGAATCTTCAGAGGAAAAGAGCAGTACTTAGCAGCCAAGTGGTGGCCTCCCCTTCCCTGGTAACAGCAGGTACCAGGGAATATTACCAGTAGCAAAATGACAAACACATTCATTAACCTGAGGAAACTATCAAGGTGGCAGTGGAAGGATGCGAGAGCCACTCTTACCCAACCTCTCCGCAGGTGAGCACGTAAGGCATGGTGGGCACCCTAGGAGAGGCTGGAGAAGAGAGAATATAACATATAGCAACAAGCAGCTTAAGAAGGACAAAACTGCTCTCTGCATAATTTTTCAGATACTCCGTGGAAATCATCATTACAATTGGTTCTGGGAATGGAGGAAACAGTGCTGAACTTAAAACCTAACAAAGTCCTAAGGGATGATATATGGAAACAAGTATCCTTACTGACCTTCCTAGAAACTAGAGGAAAGGCTGCCTAGGGGAACTACAATACCTTTTGATCTCAGGAAGGTCAAGATAAATCTGCAGCCATTGAAGATAGGGTAGATACATACTTCTATAAACAAAAAAGAATGTGACCTACATTTTTTAAAAACAAGTCATGCAGAACTGAGTGGAAAGATGATGAAGTTTTATTTTAACTAGTCTCTTAAGAGATTTTGCAGGTTCTTTCTGGTGATTGTGTGATTTTGCAGTATTTACAATAGCCATGTAGCCACAAATCCAAACAATGGTCATGCAAATCAGTTGTACAGACAGAAGTACACTAATTTAAATATTTAAGAGGCAGAAGTCAGCCATGTAGCTGACTTTTTCATGGTACATTAGAAGATTTAGAAACAAAATCTATTAGCGTTCTTCTGCACACAAAAGGTTGATTTAGGGGAGACTAGATGAATTAATAACCAAATATGGTAATGCATATTAACTACAGAAGAATCTGCTATAGAAGGTACAGACATGGTTGAGGAAGTTTGGTTCAAATAAAAAGACTGAAATACTTGGTGTCTTCAAAGGAAAGGGATCATCCTTGCAAAATGTTATTTTTATGTTGATCCAGAACATGTAATTTCTTTATTGATTTATTTTGTATTAAGACAAGGTAATATCTGGGGGTCTGTTTCCATCACTAGCAAATATATGAATGAACTGGCTTTTTGCCTCAACTGATATTTTCTGAATGAATAAGAACATTAGCTCTGCGCAAGATACATTGCAGCAGCGTGCTGCACAAGGCTCTTCCGAGCCAGGAGAGAAAATCAGTTTCCTCATTTTGCCATCCCATTTCTTTTCTTAGGGATCTGTTATGCCTGTAAAGCCTTGGCAATGGGAAAAACAATTGTGTGTTGGATAGGAAACAGTTGTGACTGTCATCATCATTCGTGCGAGGAAGATATGGGAAGAGGAAGCACTGTATGGCTCTCTCTCCCTCTCTGCGTGCTGTCACAGAGCCCCTTCTCAGCCTTGCTCTCTGCTATCCAGTCTCTCCTGTGGTGGACTAGGTCATCTAGCCACTGCCAAGTAGGAATTCTCTTAACAGCAGGGGCAGTTCCCAGAAGAGGAAGGTCATCATCAAATGCATCAACAGGGTTGGCACCCTTCAGCACACCCGCAGAGTTAATTGCTCTCTAGTTCAGGATTTGATGTAAACTCTCTAGAGCTTAATGAAGCTTGTTGGTGCAGGAATGAGGAGGCTGCAATCATGCAATTATTCCTGCACAGATTCTTTGAGTAAAACACAACTTTGATCATCAGTGATCTTAAGATAGCTTCTCCTGCAAATGCACCTGTAATGGTTATCTTTACAAAGAGGATGCCACGTATGCTCCCAGCAGCAGTTCTAAGTAGAGGTGCTGCGTCTCCCAACTTGAATTCACGATCAGCTCAGCATCACACTATTATTAATACCATTTCAGAAAAACAGTACAACCCTGTATCATCATGAGATTCACATACACAGATATAATTTTGCGCTTCTGCACGCTCCTATATCTTTCAGAGCTGGGGGGCGATATTTGCGCAGAAAGGCTCTGTCCATTTCATAGGACTTATCTTCACTCCTTCACATGGGCACTTGGAAACCAGAAAGTGCTCAGACTCAACAGATAGAGCAGGATATTAATGAATAATATTTCTCTTTAAGAGGACTTCAGGATTATCTGAGACAGCAAATAATGCCTCAAAGTTTTGCTCCATCAAGCTGGAAAGGCAAAAGACTGTCACTTTCATCCATCCTATGTCCAGAAATGGAATGGCCCCCTCTGCCCCAGGAGGGTCCTTCCCTCGTTAGATGCAGGAGTGGTGCAAGGAAGGACAAACGGATACCAGGGAAATGCAGGCAGTGCAGCAAGTAATAAACAAAACTACAAGCCTCCAACCAGGCTGGTGGGAGAAAGGAGGGAGGAGGTCAAAAAAGGAAAGGTATACTATGGAGTCATAATTAACGAATCCCCTAAGGAGAAAACGGTGAAATTACATCAGTTTTCAGAAACACAGATGAAAACACTTATTAAAAAAAGGAAATGCTAAAGAGCAAGAAAGCCGGTTGTGAGCCAACTTCACAAGTATCAAATGGGAGAGATTTTTAGTTACTTTGTGTACTGAATACAAACTGAAGCCTAGAGATTAAATGTCAACAAATGAAGGCAAAGCATTAATCTATTGTGCCATATCACCTCACTCCCAAATCACTAACAAGCCACTATCTATCTTATCTCTGCTTCACTTATTGACAATCTCCATTTGTTTCATCAAGAAAACGGACAATCCATTCAGGACTCAGCATACATCATCCTAAAGCAGAAAGAAATACTTTGCAATAAACGGCAGCAAAGTGAGTGACTTTGTGCACTATAAGCTGGCTGTGCCTTCCTTGGGCACAAAAGTACGTAGTAGAAAAGTATAAAAAGCCTTATTTTCTGCCCTTTGTATATGCATCTTCTTCGAACGTGCACACTCAGCTCATTCTCTTTGCTGAACAGTAGGAAGTGTTCCTTTTTTGTACCTCTAGAAAAGAGCACCAAGTCTGAAGTCACTCTTTCGCAGCCCCCACCAACACACCCAACGGCTCACCTCAGCTGTTGGGGAGAGGAGGCTTCGCTCTCTGCACCTTTGGGTAAAATTATGCAACCTCTAGGACAGTCTCCTGGCACACCGTGGCTTGCAATGGTATCTTATTTAATGGGACATGCCTTTTAGGGAGAATAGGCTTTCAAGCAGACAACAGCGTCATACAGAGCTAAAGCGCCGTATTTAAGAACTTATCAATAACCAAATTACGTCGAGGAACCCAGCACCTACATGAGGTTTCCTCACAGGGAAATGAGAGAAATTTTTCTTTAAAATCATTACATTTTAAGGGGTAGAGATAGACGCTTTTGTGTTTTTTCATTTCATACTTGTAGCTCATGTTTTGTAGAAAGTCCTTGTGGTAACTAAGACATCTGCCCTCAACAGACAGAAGGTCATAACATGAGCATGATCTCAATAAAACTTACAAAATTCGCCGAGTTTAGCTCCCTTGTAATCTGTGAGATGCAACACAACAAGCACGTACAATAGGGAAGCGGAAAGGTTTTGTCAGCAAGAACTTGCAAGATACCTGCATACAGCTTATCTGGGGTGAAACAAAAGTGTCAAGGGATTACTGTCTCTTGGCCACTGTCACTACAGTAGGCGTGAGATTCCTGAGTAGGAGAAATTAGGTATTAAAAGTCAAAAGGAGAAGTTGGATGCCGCGGTCATGGTGATATTTATAACGTAACCATTGTATTTTGAAGTCAAACCTCCCTGAAGCGAAAGGATGTTTTTGTTGCTTTATAATACCAGCAGATTCATGCACACAGAGCTGCTACGATTCACCTTCAGTTTGTATTCAAAACGATTTCTACAAAATTGAAAGTTCCAACCCGCTTTTTTCTAATTGAAAGCTAAGATTTCCTAATGCATTTGTGTAACAAGATGATTCCCTGGCAAACATCAAGGCCAAAACCAAAACAAAAAGATCACAAAGTCCACAAGATCCCTAGTACAGGTCACCCCCAGAGATGGATAAGAGACTTGATGGACCATTAGTCTGTTCCAGTGTTCCTGTACTCAGGGTCAGCAGGGAAGAAATAGGCAGGAAAAGAAACAGACTGCAGATTGGAAAGGAAAGGAAGGAAAATGATGGAGGGAAGTCAGCTAAAAAGAGAAGCTCCTCAGTGAGTTTCCTACCAACATTTTATCTCAACGTTATGGCTGAAAAGAAATACTTAGGCCTTGCCAGGTTAACTACTCTGCAAACAAAGATATTGCACGCTGGGCTACGGAGATGTAAAATCAATGCTATAAACATGTGTCAATGCTAATATTGGCTCATATTTCTAGCGTTTACAGCATTTAACCTGCACCTCAGCGGAGTCAATAATTATTACATCAGTAATGAATGTTAAGGTTACTGTGGCAAGAGCAATTGAGAAAATTTTGTAACTTTGTTATGACAAAGTCTGAAGAAGAATGACAATTTAAACCAAAACTGGACAGTATGGCCAAAATTCTGCCCTGCCTACCCACACACTTATCAAATGTAATTTTTGTGCTGCATTTATTGCTGTAACTAGAGCTGCAGGATTACTGAATTTAAAAAGAAAAGCCAGAGAACAGAATGCCAGCAAGTTGACTAATAGTAAAGTTCTGATAAAAGCGTTAGTCATAACAGAATAATCAGATAAAATCAGAAGGTGAATAAATTCACCAGTAAATCTGAGGAAACGTAACATTCCTGATGCTGAAGGAACAGCATAAATTATTTGCTAATAGAATATAGTACTCACTCTCCAATGCATGATTGTACTTCTAATATAAACACGCTATAATTACTTAAAATAATAAAGTGACAAATCCTGTGTGTTTATCAGAAAATGTATAAAAAGCAAGCAAGATAAAAGTGCCTTTACCTGGCAATATTTCAAGATTGTTCCAGTGTGTGCCAGACATCCGTAACAGTTTACATTCATGAAAAAGGGATGGACTGCGTTGATAAGCACAAAATCGGAATGATAGGAGCCTTGGCTTAGTCCTTAATGCTAAACTCTCTGTAAATGTGAAAGCTGGGCTCTGGAGATAGCAGACAAATGTCATGTTTGAACAAATGATATTGGGAAAAACTAACTGGAGGTCCCAAAAACATAACTACAGTGAGGGAGCAAAACCACGAGGGTAGTTACTTCCCAGATAGTATCTCTACTTGATTCAGGACAAGATGGAGGAACACAGATTAGAGACATCTCTATATTGCTCAATCACAGAGAGAAAAACACTTTTAAGGGAATTATAAAAGTTTGAGATACAATAGGCATATTTAGGTCATCTAGGCCATCCTCCATCACTTCTGGAACTGAAATAAGCCACATGACAAGTGTCTCGGTGCTTTGTCCAGATTAGTTTTCAATGATGGGAGGAGGCTGGGGATACGCAAGAAGCCAACACAAGTTTTCATTTCACTGGCTTACATGAAATAATAATGTCAGTATAGCTAGTAACAGCTATATTAGCCAAGACAGTTGTCGAGTATGGCCAGTGTTACGTTATGCTTAATGGGACACGGAGCTCAAATCACTACCCTCAAACTGCTTGTTCCTCATGGGTTTATTTTTCCTGCATTATTCCAGACCTTATTTTCTAACATGCATTTCACTGTTTCAATACAGATTGACTCCTTTCTAGCTAGTTCCACTTTGGTTTTGTCCATTGAATCAAATTCATAGGCACTTAAATACCTCCCAATTGTAGAAACAGAATTACCAAAAAAAAAATTAAAAAGAAATCAACAGCATAGAGCCAGGTAATTTCCTACTGGGCCCTAGCACTGATAGGCTCTCATCACTGCTGCCGTTATGCTTACATGCAAATACATTTCAGTTTCTCAGTTTTCTCAGCATTACCAAGGTTCTCATTACTCCAGAATCACCAATGCCTCTTTTCCTGTATTTGTGGTGCAATTTATTCATACAGCTATTTGCAAGCCACATTAGTCTCATCTTTCTTCATTTATTAAATGAGTCTGCTTCCTTTCAAGCAATGTGTGATTTTTAGTATTAGTGACAAATGTACTAGAAAGTCATATATATGTATATGCACACCTACACACCAACCATTCATCTGTCTTCCTGCGCAGTTAAAACTGTCGGCTAGATTAGAATTCACCTGTTTTAATATTTTGCTGTTCTAACTTTCCCTTTACAAGCCTTAACTAAGGCCCTACTTAATTTTGTTTAATCCTTTTTTCTTCTCTTATGATCGGAAAAATTTTAACGAGACAATTAGAAAATATTTTGTAGATAAAGTCTTAAAAATCCACAGGCTAAATACAAGCAAACCAGGGCTTTCTTTGGAAACAGCTAACAGCCAGAACACCTTAACACCTTTTCTCTACAAATGTTTCCCAGTAAACTCTGGAAGTTCAAATCAGCCCTAGACAGCCATCATATCTCATACGCTTCCTAAAAAAAAAGAAAAATAAATCTGGGAAACATCATGAATCCTGCGCTGTTTCAGAAAGCCCAGCTTTAAGGAAAGGAATTCAGAAGAAAATTTGAGACTGACTGGCAGCAGCAAGACTTGGCAGAAGACTCAGGAGGCAAAATAATGTGCACTCTTCCCTAAAACGTTTAAAATACTGTTGAGGAGCGAAGTCGGATCTGTTCCTTGCTAGAGGTCGTCTTCAAAACAAAAGTATCTCAGTAACTGGCAGACATGGAGAAGCATTGCTACAGTCAGCGTACAGAAATGGCACAACCCAAACTCTCGGAGAACTGAGACGAGCGAACTAAATTTAGAAAGAAAGGAGTATTCAAGCTTAGAGCTAGCTGTATTTCTAGGTTCAGGGAAGGCAACACTAATACAATAGGAAAGAAACGTCTGATTATGGGTTCAGGAAACTATGCAGGCTAATGCCCAAAACATGGCATTTATTAGAGCAATTCGTGCTGGGCCCGCTTCTGGGAGGGCAGAGCACTAAGCCCTTCGGAGCAGCATCGACAGGCAAGCGCAGCCCTGTCCTTCTCTCCCAGCCGAGCGCGCCAGTGCGGCACGAGCCGAGCACACCCCGCAGGAGACCCAAGGGGAGCCGCGGAGCCGCTCAGGGAGACCTGGCAACTGTGGAAGAGAGAACTTAAAAAGAGACAAAAATAGCGGACGATCCAACGAAAAACATTCGGCAATACTCAGCACAGCTGCTCCAGAATAAATGAGGTCTCAATAACTTTTTTTTTTAGCAGAAGTCACGCCACGTGCAGTTTCCAAGTCCTAATCCAAAAGAAAGGATTTTCCATTATCTTCTACACTAGTGGAAAGTCTTTTCCTACACAGCAACCCATCTTGAGAGCTGCAGTGCACCTGCAACTGAACATAGGCTCTCATTTCTTTCATTCTTCCCAGTTGTAATCACGCACAGCATTTGAATAACAGAGATACGGCCTTCCTCTGCAACGTATGCAGTAACTTCCACAAAAGATAAGTATTGGAAAAGCATCTATTGTATCTATTAGTAACGAGCTGGGAAGTAACGTCAAATGTGAGAAGGCAGTTTGTGTGGGACCACCAGCAATCTCTGATACGTGGAGATTGTCACCCAAAAACTGCTGCTTCCCAGACCCTGGTGCTTACTACAATTCGGGAAGAAACATCTGAAAAATAAGCTGGTGCTAAAGTAAAACCATTTAACTCAAAGAAGTGAAGCTTTTCATACCAAGAACTCCTCCCTTTTTTCCCCTACCTTTCTAAACACAATCCCTATATAGGGTAATGTGTTCAGGGTCACCATTTCAGAAAACTGCTCTTATCTTTCATTGCTTTAGAGTCCTATAATTTCTATTTTAGCCTGGGACACAGGACAATTTTGCTACTGTGAACAGCTGAGCAGAAAGCATACGATATAATTTATGAAATCTCCAGTATGTCAAGGCTGAGTTTTGTTAAACCCACATCACTATGTCTGCTTCCCACTCCACCTGTTTAATTTGAATTCTTTAAACATTTTTAATAGGAGGGTAACTGCAGTCACTATGGAAAATTGATTTAAAGGAAAAACGCAGATAAATCTTTATTAGCAGTTCTAAATATCATCTCACTAGGTACCTTTAATATCCACAGTTGGAAATCTGCAGCCATTTCTTCAGTAACAAGCATGAATGTCACAAGTTATTTTTTCCATTTGCTATAACTATCATTAAATATTAAGACAACAAAAACCTTGAAACCACAGCCCACAGAAGACTAAAATCCCAGGCAGAGAGAAAACAACAGAGAAATGGAGTGCTGTAGGAAATTTGTGCATGCTCTGTTGGAAGAGCACCAGGTCTTTAGGCTGCACAATCAGCTGCTAATGACATAACATCACATCAGACCTGGCGACAACTGCAGGACAAAAAGCAAGAACGTGTTGTAATTGCTTTTTGCCAGTCAAGGTTACAATCAGGACATACCATGGTGTTGTGTTTTAAAGCCAAAATTGGAATGCAGTCATTTTTAGGAAAGTAAAACATGGTTGATCCCAAGGTTAATAAATCAGAGCTGTAGTTTTAGCTTGCATAGCAGATTTACAGAAACAGGTATAGCTACGCTAATCAAGATGATCTGTGACAGCAATAAATATGATTTCAAAAACATTACTCCTCTCATTCACGTTCCCAGTGTTCTACGTTGGTTTGCATCACTGCGTACAACTGAAGAGACAGCAAAGCTTTACTTGGAACAATACCAGGAAAAGGATTTAGTTTAAAAATCACTGCAAATTTTCTGAACTACTTTTTATGAAGGTACATTTAGTCTCAGGTTTTAAAAATACAGTACTATCAATTCTAACTCCTTTATTTGGTAATTCAAACAGAAAACAAGTAGGAAAAATTTACTGGGTTTCCCCCTTTCAAGCAGTGTGGAGAATTCCATCCCTGTCATTTAAGGTCAAATTCTACCTTAAGAAAAAATATCCCTGAAAAGGTGGAACAAGATGCCGAAGTGCCAGCACATTTTAGGATGCATGATGAGCAAATGAGCTGCTATAGTGGTGCCATTCCCACTTTGCTTCCCACCTTCCTCATCATAGATTCAGGAAAAGGGAGAATACTAGAGCCACAGACAAAGTGTTGCTTTGGAGTCAAGTTTTGGTTACAGCACCATTAAAATTGTTTAAACTTAAGCCAGGAAGCAGGCCCAGAGGAAAATGTGATTTAAATCACAGTTTTATGTCACCATCAGTTTTAGTATTAGATTTGTCTAACTACAACTGTGCACCCCTGAATGGGCAGCGGTAGCGATCAATTCTTCCTTCTTTCTTGTGCATCCCTTGAATCCTTTATGTATGTAAACGAAAAGAACAGTACTCATTCTTTTGCTTTGCAACTCCACAGCACCTGCTCATTTTAAAATTGTATTTCTAACTTTAGTAGACTAATTTCCATTCTAGGTTAATGAGGGAAATGGAAAACCAACAAAAAACCCACGGTGGTACCATAGAAGAAAAAATAACTCCCTCTTGACCTTTTCCACTGCCTGAGCCAAATCAAGCTGTTCACCAACACCACACCTCACCAACTTCTATTATCATGCCTCAGAGCGGCCGGGTGCTCCCCTCCCAGGGCAGCTGTGTCTTTCCCCAGCTCCCCACAGGTGACCGTGGTCATCCCTGCATTATGCTTCTCAATTTGAAGCATTGGGTCACTCTGCATCTTTGCCACAGAGCGCACCACAGAGGTGCAATATCCTGGATCATGTTTCTTTTCCTGAATAGGCAAAACCTCTAACCCCTTTGAAGTCTGACCTTCGCTAATGGATAAAAATGGATTTTTACAGCCAGGGCTGTAGTTTCTGCCTCATTTTCTGTAATTAACACAAGGCAAAGGTAAACTTCGTCACATGTTTAACCAACTGCTGGTCCTATCAGACCAACAGGGATGATGAGGGGAAGGTAAACAAGGTCACCTAAATTGATTAAAGTGGATGAAAAAAAGATAAATTACTTTAAAAGCACTTATTGTGTTGTCAAAATCAACAAAACTTTGTAAGGATCACGCTCTGTTGCACTCAAAATGGAGTTCCTAAGAAGAAAAAACAAGCAACAATATATATATACACACATATACATATGTATGTCTCAAAGCTGACACCTTGAAGAAAATAGAAATAGAAGAGCTCAGTTTTCAGAGCTCACGTGCAATGGGCATTTGTAAGTAATCAGGATTACTTTCAAATGCACCCCAGAACCAAGGAGATGGAGTTAGTCCCAGTAAATATAAACACTCTGAGCTTTTGCATAACCACAAAGTATTAATAAATTTCCATTTTTAACTGAAGAAAATTATTCCCTATTCACATTAGAAAAGTTCTGTTTACCGTAGTTAGCAGAAATGACACAAAAGGGTGTGAGCAACCAACTATACCTTACAAACGGAACGTCAGCCTATCGCACACTCAGTTTTCCTTTTACATCAAGGAATTTCGGGTAGAGAACTTTAAAGCAAGTGTTTTGCAACTTGCAGCTTATATTTTTTTATGTAATTAATGAATAAGAATCGGAAACATAAGTATATGAAGAAAAATTTAAATAAACCCAGAGAAGGTCCAAAATTAGCATAGAGGATTATCGCTTCTTCCTCAAGCTGAGAGGACAGAACCAGGAAAACAAAAACGTTGCAGATGGTGAAGTTTAGGTACAAAAAGGCACACGGGGAGGTAGAAGAAACGCAAAAAGCTTCTCACTGAGGACCTTCTACTGTGGGCAAAGGTTTGAGAGGAGTTCAGAGCTTTCACATAATAATAGCAAAAAATTCTAAAGGAATAACAGAAATAAAGATAGAATCCACGTTTGATTTTAAATGCATAAGGTGTAAACAAATTATTGAGTTTTTGTTTTCTTTGCATTGTTTCCCCTTAGAGCAAAAATATATAAAAATATATTTTTAAAATCCAGGAGACTACATTGCCTGAGGAAATAATTAATCAATAGCAAACAATAAAACAGCAGTATTTACTACTTTAATAAAAAATTGCCATTTGCTTTGTTTTGTTGTTTCCAAGATGCTTATTTTCTTCTAAAGAAGCATTTGCATTAATCTTATCCAGCAGCCCATTGTTTTTATCCCGCAGTTAGCCAAACTTCTCTTGTGCTTGATAGTGTTGGTGAAATTATATATGACAGTGCTGATACAGCTATTCACTTGCATGTTCAAGCCTGCATCAGTAATGAATATTTCTCAGGCTGCTTTGAAGCTTTGGTCATGAAAATAGAATGAAAATGTGATTACTGTCACAGTAATACTGCCAGATTTCTTAATGAGACAATATTCTTTATTTTGTCTCAGAATTTTACAAAGAATACTAAAACACGATTAACACTTAAATTAGGCTTTGCTGTATTACATAATAGATGAAATTTATGCAGATATGTCTTTTTCTCTCATCCTTCACAAAAAACTTCTTCAGATATTTTGTTAATCTAGGTGGAGATCTTGAAGACAAAATAAATAGAAAGACTACTGATATCAATGACGTCCTGTCGTTTGGCGACATATATTTTTCCGCTCTCCATCCCTAACCTTTCATTAAGCATCCCCTCATGCTTTCTCCCCTACCCTGTCTGCAGAAAATTAGCCAGATCTTCTTGTAGCGTCACACGCAGAAACAAGCCCAAAGTGAAAGATGGGACCTGAACATCCATGATGTTTTGGACCATTCAGAGTAGGATTTAATTAACTAATGTATTTAAGCTGCTATAACAGATACATTACAAAATAAGAGACATTTGCCTTATTCAGAGAGACTCAGTTTGCACTAACAAACACGGCCTGAGGGCCACCACCAGCAATCCATGTATGGAGCTGATTGCGTCCACCTGCACCACGCCTGGTTTAAGTTATAGTCCTGTGTCTCTCAATACCATGACAGCCAAATTCTTTCCCACTGTTCTTTTAAATGATACCACAATATTCCAGAGGTTCAAAGGGCTTTCTAAATCTCCTTTTTTAAAAGGCATAGAAAGCAGAACATATTGGCCCCCAAACCTTTATGTATCAGCTCTTATGAGTTTCATATACCCCTTACAAAATGCTTACAAATACAATATATATTAATATCGTAACTGTCAGGTATTCTATATCGCTTGTGCAGAATACTGCTATTTCACAGAAAAAGATATCATAGTGAAATATGGGTCTGCATTTTTGTGTGTTTATGCATACATATATAAAGATAAGGCTACCACTTAAAGGGAGTATCTTATGGAAAATCCTTTAAAATACAATTTACATCCAACTACGTGCCATGTTCCTTACTGTGTTAATCAGCGTGGCTTTTCCCCCCAGTCATTTCAGCTGATTATTTTTTTTTTTCAATTTTACTTTAATTTTTTAAGAAGACTGAAGAAAAATACATGTTTCTTAAGTTACTTCATAACCCAACAAATGCAAAATACCTTAGAAAAGATGAAGAAGGTAAAAAAAGAAAAAGTTTCAGCCTAGCCAGTCACATTTCCTCACTGAGCTGCTCTAGAAGGGCCAGTGCAGCACTTGAAAAAAGTATATGGGTCTGAAAACATATGCAGGTTATATTTGAGTTTTGCAATCCGCACAGTATTTATAAGGAAAATCCACTTACTCGAACAAGAGTAAAAATATTATAATATATGGAACCATTACTTTAATACATTTATTTCTTCTTCGTGCATTTGTAATAATACCTTTGAATGGCTAAATTAAATTCTTTGACCTTACTGACAAACTGGCTGCCATTCTCTGCAAGTCCACCTTTCCATGTCTTGGGGTCTCCAGAAAGCTGGGCCTATGCTTTGCTGAAATGAGCAAAGAAATGACAAAAGACAATCCTTGCCCAGTCTCCCAGTGTTAAGCAGAGTTGCTGGTGCAGAACGACCAAATACTTGAAGCTCATGGCTCTTAGAAGAGTATCACCGATCAATAACAAACTGTTTGCACTTTCAATTAATAATTATCCAGATGAAGCTGGTGAGTACTACCTTAATCACTGGGGTAGGACCAGTGACTTGCCAAACACCTTACATGAGTTTCAAGGAATGACTGACAGATCCTGCTCCACTGCTCAAGGCACAGTGACAAGAGATCATTTGAGTTATGATTAATTTTTGTGAGTACAGCTATTTTTCAGGCTGATACGGTACTTGTCACTTCACAGTACTTTTAAAATTCTGCTACATTCCTCTCACTTGTTTGCAATATGTAAGTCAGAGAAGTAATAAATTCCTACGTCACAGTTTCGTGCCATTTGCTTGGTGAGGAACGTGGGAAGATGGAAGACAAAGTGAGCAATGACAAGGACATTAGCAGAGCAGCCCAATAATGCAAGCTCATTACAGAGCTTGCATTATTCAGCCTGGTCTTCAGACTGATGATGATGTGTTTGAACCTTGTAAGGGCATGGAGAGGAAATTAGGAAAAACTGTCTAAGATGTTTCCTTTTCCAAAGATGAAACTCTTGGGTTTGTTTTTTTCCCAGCACTCCTGCTTTCTTCATTTTTCTTTCAACTTGCTGAACTTAGGTTCCATTCTCTTCCTTATTTGCCAAGTGTTTACGCATTGTAGTTCCCATAACCTGTGGCTTTTCTTCAATTTTGTGAATCACTGTGACATATTTTATCAAGCACAGGGAGAATTCAACTGGGTTATCTGCCTGAGGTCAATAAGAAGTTGATCCTAATGATATGGCTTGAATTGCTTCGTTAATTACTATCCTCCTTAGACAATTTACAAACAAATCACTTGAAATTAAAGTAAAAATATTTCCTAAAGCTATGTCAGATTTCTGATAAATAGGTAAAGGATGAATATTCAGTGCATTTTTTAACAAAAATATGGAACAAGAAATAAAGAAAAAGAAATTACCACAATTTTTTCCATTAGCTTCTTAGAAATCAAATCAGAGAGCGTTGGTTCACACAGCTTTCAGATGATGAAAGAATCATGACTACCTGGTCACTTGCTGGTATTTTTTCTCCATAATAATAATAATAACAAGCATTATCACCCCCCGTATTCAATCAGACCACTTGAATTCCAGCCCCACGTTACAATCAATAACTGCTAGCGACTCAGGTTATATGGATGCCATCAGTACACATACCAGGATAAATCACTGACCTTCACCTCTCTGCCTCCAAATGATACCCGCGTACTTTAAGTCAGATGTTGTTATGGTGGGAAAAGTTCAGTTTACTATATGGCGTTGAAAGCCCAAGGAAAAATAACAGCAAAAGATCAGTGAACAAAACCATGGCATCTTATAAACTTCACCTAATGTTTAAGAAAAATGGTCACTGTTTTTTCTCAAAATTTTTGATAATAAGTTCTTATTAAGCTACTTGATAGTGACTAGAGGCAAATGGCTTATTACATTAACCGCTATTATCTCACTGTTGCCTTCCGCCCCTTGCACTTGCTGGTTTTATCCATCTATTGAATCATCTTAAAAATAGACTGCAAGACATTTAAAGAAGATACACTTTTGTGACGCGTACAGACTGTGGCTAGAATAGCAAGGTCATGTTTTCTAACTGGCCTGCAGGTACCCCTGCAATACCAACACTGATAATATCTAGGGAGGAAAAAAGCAACCTGACCAATTAAGGGAACAAGCTCATCAAAGGAAGAAAGATTTTCCAGGAGAGAAAGGCTGCTGTTACAGCTGGTGTCAGCAATATTAGGAAACTGAAGGACCAAATGTTAGCTGGGACATTCCAAATGAGTCCTGAACTATCAACCAAATGGTAATAAACAAAGCTATTTGTCAGTTGACCCCCCTTGGATGTTGTTAACAGGCAAACAGCATGCCCATAGCCTATGGCAACCCGCAGACTCCCAGTGATAAAATCATGACAGCTAACAGATGAATCCTTTCTGAATTCTATTAAATAAATTAATAATCTTAGCAACATCATTACAGCAAAACATCCATCTTCTGCAACAGCTGTTCTTTCATTGCTTGTTGCATTTATTTTCTGTGCTCTTGCCATGCCTTATGCAGTACGACTTAGCTCACAGAAACTGAACTTCAGTATATCAATGGCAGACCTATAAAAGTAGATTATTTGTATTTTTTATGCAGTTCCATCAGTTTGTGCTTTTGCTTGAACAGAAAAATATGTCTAGCTACTCTGTCTCTAAAGTAAGCAACAATAAAATCTGGTACTGTCTGATGAGAATCAGACGCAAACCCTAAAAACCAGACAGCTCTGCTTCATCTAAAACCTTTCCTGAATCTTTCAATTCAGCAACCAGGATATTAAATTAAATCTAATACGTCCTTGTTCCATCTTTAGCTGACTACCTAATGCTAAAGAAAACTTGTTGGAAGTTAAAGTATGCTTTAAAATGTACCTACTGCTTTCAAATTGCTTCTGAGCTTGTTCCAGACTTACAATCTGCACCTCTGTAACCTGAAAAGAAAAATGCACCCAGCATTCGTAGGAGAGCATTTCCAGAACAACACAGCCAAGATAAGCAATAAACAGTTAGCTTAAGAAAGAGAAATGACAAAAGGGAAATATTTCACACTTCACACTGAGCCCAATGATCATTTCTCTGAGTCACCACCTCCATTTGAATTCACAGACCGGCATATTGTTACTGTTTGTGATAACTAAGCACTTGTATCTAATTCTGGACCTGGGCAGTTTTGTTTTTCTTTACCCACTACATGTTCTTTCTAAAATTGCATGGAGAATTTAATTAAACACTTGCCCTTTTCTATCTCAGATAAAACGGTCATACATAGAAACCTTAGTAACCTTTGAATCATTAAAATCACATTTTACCTCTCGGTGCCACCTCCTACGATATACGCAACCAAAGTAATACTTTACAGAAGAATTTTCCCAAAGGAATGAAAATGCACAAACCACAGGTGATTTTTCTTCTAAGAGCTATGACCATTTCTGTTGAGGCCCCTAGTACAGACAAGTTTTTTAGCATTAAATAAACATGCATCAGACACAGCCTCCTCTATTTCATCCCCTCTATGGGAAATAATGCTTTTTTCACATGTATTTAATCTCACAAATCAAAGGAGAGAGACACCCATGAGTTCATTTGCTCTGCCAGTCCTTCTATGCTGTGATTTCCAGTTACTGTAGCAAAAACTCTTGTAACTTCATTTTTTAAATCCTGTTTTTGTGAAAAAAGTTTCTCTTAATGGCCTAAGTTGTGGGGCCTCTCCATGTTTGATCTGTCAAAAATTCTTGTGTAATTTAGATTTCCAATTACATTACAAATATCATTAGATATTTCCTGCTAACACAGAGCAGAATTTGCCTCAAATCTTTGTAATATAGTTTTCACGTTATACTCCCTTTCCCTGAACTGGCCTTGGAACATACTTCAGAACCTACTTTTGTCAGACACAAAATTATTTAAAGACTAACGTCCTTTAACTGCTACGTGCCCTGCACATACATGGCAGTATTTCAGTGCAGCTCAAGATTTCCAGAAAGTCCCACATTTAGCAGATTTCTGTCCTATTTTTAACTCATTTCTTTAAATTTTTCCTCCATTGCTGTTCACTCAGCAGTTAAATTACTGATAAAGTACAATACTCTGTATTGCAGAGATCGTCTCAGTGGTAACACTTGCAACAACGTTAATGGTAGAAGCATCTCGGAGCTTTGGAAAAGCTTCAGCAGCTGTATCAAAATGAGGAACCTTAATGCACAAAAATTGTGTTCTGGATCTGGTTCTGCTACTGACTCACTATCAAGATTAAATTCAGCTCCTCTCTTTAGGGCATGGGTATAAACTGAGGATAACGGTACTTACCCACCGACCAGAGAACATATTGAAAATTGTGGCTGACAATGTACTCGGCGTGGATTTTGCAGTGAGACTAATTCCAATTCAGCTGAAAGAGGTAACCCTTTACATGTCCTACGATACAATTGCTGCATCATTATTTTATTTACATTTTCACTGTCTTGTCTGGATATCTCATACAGAAGGAAAAAGCGTAAAGTAATATTCTGTGGAAAACGGAATTTTCCATAGGAAGACATTCTTACAAAGCTTCCAATCCCAAAAGTCAAGGAAATGCAGCGTTAGTATGCTGTGAATAGTTTGCCCCCACGTATCTCTCTTCAATGGTGGACACTGTTCAGGTTCCTCTACTATAGTATTAGGTATGTAACACACAGCAAGAGGCAAACATTATTGTCTTCTAATAAAGCATCCTAAAAGATGCTTTATTAGAGCATCCTAAAAGAGTGTTTAACAGATTTTTTGCTCACTGCCTAAATAATAGAACTGAAAGAAAAGATAAAATTTACTATGCCTAATCATTTCAGATACCATGCCTACATAAGCACATTGTCATTAAACAGCTTCAATGATCATACAACTAGAAAAATAATTTAAGATGTTTATAATGTTGGGAGAACACTGTTAAGCCTAGTCAGTTCCCATCTGCTCTAATTTATATCAGAGTACCTATTCTTGTCTTTTTTTCTGTAAAATGATGTTTGTCTCATGCAAGGAAGCATTCCCAGGGGCTTCTTTTTCCGCTATTCAGTGTTCCGATGTAACAGTGGCTGTCAGGAGGACTACTTAACAAAGCATTATCATATTTAGACGCTGAGCCTAAATCTCCTTCCATTAAGTCTGAAATACCCCTCTTCAACCCTTTTGGTTTCCTACCCACACCTGCTGTGGCATGGGAATTCCGTTAGAAAAATTTATCATTAATCTTTTCCTGCTATTCCCCGTATTTATGTTACTATGAAATCATTATAAATAGACACCATCAGTCAAATGCAAAACATGTGGAAGGTGTGAGACCTAAATATATATTACTCAATGTATACACTCATAGATGGAAGATTTTAGTAAATTCCTAATTATCAATAGAGAATTTCAAAGCAACAAGTGTGAAGAGGAGGACATTTGTCCCCCAAATCATATAAATAGTCCACAGCAATGAGGACACTCAGACCAAAGTTTGAATCACAGGCTTTTAAGTAATTCTAAAAATTCACTATTTCTTCCTGAAGACCACACTTGAATAGAAAAACACTGCTGATAAAAATACAACTCTAAACTCAGTTTAACAACAAACAAAAAAGAGACAATTGCTTAACAAAGGGAGTTGCACAGCTACAGCGGGAGTCAGGTAGAACGAGGGGACCTAACACCGAAATTACACAGCTACAATGTTAGCTTCTACTTTGCCCAGATTCCCTGGTCCTTTATTTTTTAGCTTCAACATCCTTACGTGTCCTCCTAAAGCTGTTCTACATAGTAGAAAAGATACCGTGTGCCACAACGCACAGAAGGTCTCCTTGATAGCTGGGAAGGGGAGTCCAGGTCCTGCTTCAAGAACACTTGCGTGTTTTATTTAATTATGGTTCAAAGGACATTATGAATTTTATAGGAAGTATTTTTTAAAATAGCTAGGAGGCCCTCCTGATGTGGAAGAACGCTTTGTCTTCTTTCTCTAGCACCATATAAAGGCAAGGAGAAAGCCCAGGTTAGGCTTGCCTTCAAGGTTTCAGAGGCCCTTTGCTCTCTGTCCTTCCTGTGTTTGTGCCCCCGTCGCCTCACTGAGGTGTGAGCGTACAACATTGCATACAGCCACATCATAGACCTTGTCAGGAGCTGTTGCAGACAGGTGAGAGAGAGACAGGCAGGCACAAAGCATATCAACAGGGCTGCTTAAACCAGAACAACATTTGAAAGCGGTGTTGAGATTAAAGCCTGATTCTTCCAAGCCCTTCTCATGATGTGCTTAGGGAGCCAAACTGCTTAACACAGGGTCATGCGACCCATTTGAGAAGCCAGGGACGGAGGAAGGAGGCATTCGTGCTCAAGCCCTTCTTGGATCACAGCCAGAGTATTTTATAGTGGAAGATAAAATTTAATTAAGTTTCATAGGTTAAAAACATTTCCTCACTGTTGTTGTCTGTCATAATGGTTTAGAAATGCACAATCAAATCTCTT
Organism: Larus michahellis; assembly: GCF_964199755.1. NCBI lineage: Eukaryota > Metazoa > Chordata > Aves > Charadriiformes > Laridae > Larus > Larus michahellis. The sequence continues at coordinate 51,708,089 of NC_133902.1, forward strand.
TTTCCCTTTCATCCACACATTCGTTATTAGATTATTGCCCTTGAGAGCTCAGCTGCAGAGACTAATTTTTTGTACTATTGAAACCTTTATTCTGAAGAAGAAATAGGAATATGGCCCAAAACACGCGTCACAAAAAAACCACACAAAATATGTAAAAAGATCTATGAAAAGGGAAAACATCTTGCTTAACTGTGAAGGTACAATGTAGACATCTATTCACTAGAAGGAACACCATCCCTTACAATGAGCTTTGTATGGGCTCAGTCAATCATGGGACCAAACCCTCTGGGCAGGTGAGAGCATTCAGGCTCTATCCAAGTCTAAACCTCCTCTTTGTTGGGAATATGGATGCTGAAAATTGCTTTTGAAAGGGGAAAATTTTGAACGATGTCTTCAAAGTAGCCTTGGATTATGAAGGGAAATAGGCTGTCCCTGGTCTGACCCATTTTATGAAGATGCACGGTGGGACAGGAATCAGAAGCTTCAGCTGTAAAGCCACTGAATCATCACCTCAACTACAGAACCTGGGGAGACAGGTCTGTGTGTTTAGCTCTGCTTATTAACAAAGATAGATAACACATTATCTCAAGATAACAGCCCAGTCTGGGGAACAAAGTAGCTGCATATATCCTACACGTGGCCCTCTTTTCTCTTGGCATCAGCATGGCCACTAATATCTTGCAAGGGCAGTTCTGGTCACCCTCAACACACAGCTGATGGCATTACAAATGACAGGTCAATGACAGAGTGAGCTGCAAGTCTTGTCCTCCAAATACATACGAATACCCCTTCCAAAGATCCAACACAGCCTTTTATTTGGGGGCAGGAGGGCGGCCTTCTACGGTTTGAGACTTTAAAAGCACCACTGGTTACACAGGTTTGTTGAGTCATGGCTCTAGTAAGGAACAAAACAAAGATGAATCAAGAGGACCTTAACTAAACTGGGAGCCTGTCATTCATTTCAGACCTTTCCTCTGCTCCCTACTGGAAAGTCTCGGCACCACGTGGAGCAGAGAGCAGAAGCTGGCCTTATTCATCTCCAGCTCCAGGAACAAAAGTTAAGGAATGGCGCACTCCAGTAGTCTTGCCCTCTGCTTTAGAGAGTTTGCTCTCACCTGGCGCGTAGCTGCTCAAAAGGTAGTTTCTGCCGTCCCTCCCACCATTATTATTGTAACAGGCTACAAAGTTTCCTCAAGTCCTTTCAATTCGCTGGTCTTTGGGCCTGGCTTCTCATCCTGAAGAGATGAAAGTGGAAGAGTAAACCATTCAGCTCAGAAAGTGAGGTCTAAATGGCCTAAACAGCAGGAGTTAATTAAATTCAAGATACATCCAACCCAATTTGAAGTTCTATTCTGGCTGACCTGTCCTGGTGATCAGGTCATGCCGTACAAGAGCTAGCCGTTCAGGCTGGAATGGGAAGCAGAAAAGAAACCTGACAGCAGTCTAACATGGCATCCAAAGCTCTTACTCAAGAGACGCTTTAATTCACATGGTACAGTGTTAAAATGAAAGAGACTGTGGGTGGATCAGTGATTGCTACCTTGTTTGTATCACTGGGGCTCACTTCTTATGTGATGATATTTAGGAACGAGATTACTGTTCGTTATTGTATGAAAGTAAGGTATTCAACTCAATTTCATGTAGCAGGCAGAGTGTCCCCAGCTGCCCTGTTGCACCGTGTTCCAGCTAGGGCTGAGGTGTCCGAGCCAGGCACAAGAGAGAGCTAATCCAGATTGAACTGCACTGGCCCTGCAGTGGCCACTAGCCCAGAGCAGTCTTAAAATTTGGTTCCATGTATCCACGTTGTCCACCCAGACAGTCTAAACTCAGCGCATCAGACTGCTCATAAATTTCATCGTTCCTCATGGCAGGTAGGTGATTTGGGGGCTTTTGTGGATCCACATGGGCCTTGTAGTATCTTCTGCCCAATATCACTCACATGCCATCACCACAAAGCTGAGGTGGGTTATACGAGAGGTCGCCCACACTGCAGACAAAAGTGCGCTGAGGCAAGCTCGGAAGTTCTGGCTTGTTTGCTCTGGTGCTGTGAGGACACTGTTAAGGACCCAGAGTAGATGATTAGCAAAAATGGCTTTGGGTCTGACTTCAAAGCCATTCCTGCACCATCGGTTAGATACAGCCCATGCTCCCACAGCTTCACTCCTTCTGCATCAGCTAACTCCAAGATGGAAGTGAAAAGCCTTATGCCATGTTTCTAATTTTGAAAATTTAAACCTGATTTATGGTATCAGCTGACTGAAAATCCCAGAGTTAAAAAAAAAAATCCATTAGACACTTTACACTATCATAATTTTGAAGAAAAGGTTGAATTGCAGACCTTAAAGTCCCTAAAAATAAGAAAACACAAATCTTGTTTTCTTGTTATTCAGGAATCAACTCCAAACATTACACTATAAATTCTTTAACAGAAATGTCTGCTGTGCAGGGTACAACAGCAGACATGCTCAGGCGCCTTTCCTAAAAGCCGTTTGTTGGACAATTTGCCTCCTGGCTCCACAACTTGTCCAGGTACCCACCAGTGCTTCCAAGGGCATACAGAAAATAATCTAATTCCTAGGGGGAGCAGCTGTTCCTTAGAAGAACGTGGCCTGGAGCATCCTATTGTGTTACCTCCCATGCAAAATAACAGTTTTCTCCAAAATTCAGTATCCATCACTGCAAATTACAGCACAGGGATGCACTAAGCTTTTCTTTACTGTTGTAATAAGACAAAGAAAATAAAGGCAAAAGACTAAGCCACTGGTTAATGTTACCTGCTTCTGTTTAACATGTTGAAGTCTTCTGTACAGCATATTAGACTCACCAGAATCAATCGGATCAACGGGAGATTTTTTTCCCTACAGTCTTAACTGCCTGCTCAGTAAACTCTACAATACCTGCAAGAGGAATTATACTTAGAATTTTTTTTTGAACAAAATCCCTGAAAAAGATGAGAATAGCACAAGCAACAAATTATCCATAACCTCTTACAATTTCCCAGATACACATACTAAAGCATAAAACATGCTAGCAGTATTTCCAAACCCTCACACAGCACTAATCCTCCATAGGGACAATATGACCACCCACAAATTTCAATTCCTTTTCCATGGTGACACCTGTAGCTAGTAGCACGTTTTCCACAGTCTTCAACCTACTTTTCACTTAGTACCTGCAATATCACAAAAGCGCACCGTTTCAGGTATAAATTCCGTTGCCCTTTATGCCTGCAGATCCGATGTCTGGTTTGTGTGCCTGCAATTCATTACACTCACAAAATTCACACCACGATCTTACAAACCAGGTTGGAGCCCTTGGAAGTAAAAAACTGTAATGGTCAGTCAGGCTTTTTAGAAAATTTATTCATTTATGTTTTGTGCAAGCAAGTCAGGCTAACACATGTTCCAACTCATAGCAGGTGGGTTGCACCCATACATATTGCACATTCAAACCCTTGGGTTTTTTGCCTCCACTGTTTGTTTACAATTTTGGCCAACCGTAACGCAGAGCAAGGATATTTTGAAGTTAGTGACACGTGTATTTCCTACAGCTCCAGGACTCTACAAGAAGCTACGTGCCTCTCAACCATGGCAAGAACTTCAGTGCCACTAATTCTGGCAATAACCAGTATTGCAACAATCCTGCAACCCAAATTTTTCCTCACTGCTTTTCAATAAAGAGTCAGTTTCTTGTACTTTTGATTAAAATGGTGAGAAAACATATAGCCTTTGACTATGAAAAATTATTATGCTTTCTTCAAAGTCTTAAACCACTACATTCTCCTGACCAATAAAATTGGAGAGTTGGAATTAAAATATTCAGATAGAATCCCTATATGAGGAATATATATATTTTTTCCGATAAGAAACAGAAAAAATTATCAGTCCTTACAATCAAAGCATACACGACAATAATTATAAGCCTATATTATTTCAGATTTTCATTCACCAAAAAAATGGCACGCTAAATCATCAACAAATAACACAATAGATTGTTTCCTAAGGTGTCTAAGAATTTTACAGGAATTAGGAGAAAAATGTCTGAGGAGAAGAGTTAATAGCTTCTTTCCAGTTTTGTTGGACGGGTGTCCAACTCATAACTGCTACAAGTACAAAAAGTCCAAGTACAAAAATAGCTTTCTTTTGGAAAATATTGAAGGGTCACATTTTACTGAATTAACCACATCTTTAAATCAAAGGTATGTTTTCTTTCCCCCTGATTCTTGGCCTTTACGGTCACTATCCTGTTACTTTAATCCACAATTACAAAAAAGACAGTATTTTTTCCTTGACAGGCCACAATGCAGTAATTAAACCGGTTCTAAGGTAAAATTCAGACTTTTCAATGAATCTTATGTTATATGTTAACTCGACTACTGATAAATACAGTTTTGTGCTTATTTTGATCAGACTTACACAGCAATCTGCTGCTTTTTTTTTTTTTCACTCAGATGAAAAAGTAATAAATGGCATGAATGTGATATACAATCTATCCTTCAGGCAATTCCAGTAATTCAATTGGGTAATTACACAAAGCAATTCGTATCTTTTCAGCTAGAGTCAATAACAAACTGTGGAGTAAAGTCTTCAAAACACAAAGGCATTCAGGTGGGTTGCAGTGTCTTTGACCCTCTACACAGAGCAGGACAGAGGTGTGCATGAACACATCCATAGAAATCTCCATACCATTCAAAAAGCTTGGAGCTCGAAAAATCAACCTCTAGAAGTATGACTGACGCTATGAAGACTTGTGTACAGCTGCACCATCCTAGTGCTTTCAGTGTGTCTCGCTGCATACTAACAGCCTTGGCCAAAATTTGCCAACTCTACAGTACGAATCCATGAAATGAATATGGTGGGACAAGTGCTGGACTTCTTCCTCACATGTAAATAGACAAGTGCTGGACTTCTTCCTCACATGTAAATAGACGTAGATTAATGCTCAATATTAAAATAAAACCTGAATATTTTCCAGGCAAATATATTAAATAAATTAGGACACAGAAAAGGGGAGAGAGAGAGTAATAACATGGAAGAAACCTTTTCTAAAACTCAAAATAGCTTATACTTAACTCTAGAATAAAGGAATACGTGGAAATTAAACTCATAGTGCTTACTCTGCTTCTACAGCATAGGAAAATGGTACGGCTTCTGCCAAGACTGATATAATCAGATTTTTTTTAGTTCCATTTGCTTCACAGATCATGTACAAGTTGCCCTATAACGTAAGACCAGTAGCGGGTAATCTACTGTTCGTGGCAGAGATAAAAACATCAAGATTGCCATATAAAATAATTGAAAACAAAGCATGACACTGACTTTACCTTTTAGAATGTCTACTTTAAAATATTACTTCATAGTATCAGATCTCTTTTCACACACAATAACTTGTAATAAATTACTTTAATCACAGCAGCATTAACAACACGCCTAGGGCAGACAGGTAGACACACATATCTAATGGCCTAATTCATGTGGCAACTGATTGCAGAGAAGAAGGGGAATTTCATCAGCTCAGATTCTAATCAAAGAAAAGGTCAAGTTTCCTGTAGCTGTAAGTCAATTGTAGGAATGATTAAAGGTGCATCCACCTGCCTGGCAGGTGCTCCCAACCTCGCCTATCACAGCCCTCCCCGAAGCCTGACTCCTCTCCTTGTCCTCTAAAGGGAATCAGATGTCTGCCAGCAATTAGCCTTAATGAGCCAGTAGTACTTTCCTGAGAGAGATGTTGACAAGCCTAATTGCAGAAAGCAACTGTAGAGGCTCTGCCTGCCCGAGACAGAGCTGTAGCTCCCAGTTTGCCAGGTAGTCTGCAAAGCTTATGCACCCTACAGGTATTCCTCCAGACAGTAAAATCAGGCGAGGATGCCAATCTTTTATAGGCTTCCTGGAAACTCAAGGGCAGAGTTTTGTTTAAGCACTTGGAAAATGGTAAATATCCTCAGCACAGACAGCTTTGTTCATATTTTGGGTACTGATGCCTGCTCCAAGTTTTGACTGGCTCTCCATTTAAAACAGTAATATTTTCTGTGAAACCAACACCTTGCATTTTACTTGTGTAGATAGTTTGTGATGTGGGTACATTAATTACACTGTAGTTACTCTGATTACAATATGGTTCTAATTTTGATGTCTGTAATTACTACCAATTCATATAGCTAGAAGCTTAATTTAATGCCTGAATTACTTTTAATTACCTCTTAAGTTCCTTACTTTCATATTTGATACATGTACTTACTGCAAAATTCCACTATCAGAAGATTAACTTAATTACCTTATTTTCAAGTGAACTTTTATTCTTGGGCAATTCCTAGTGATCTGTGTGCTCACGTCTTTAATTAGTCTCTAGCATATTATGCATTTCTGTGTTGAGAATGCACTACTTTAATTGCCTTTTTCTTTTGTATCTGGTAATTGCATACAGTTTTCAAGCTTCCTGGAGTTACATGTGTGACAGGGATTCAGTTTTATACATAGTTCATCATACCTGATTGAAAACCATCAGTAAAGCACCGCACAGATTTTAGTGAGCTCATATTTCCTGAGTTCTGTAAGGAGTATCATCAAGAAATAAGTCTCATAGAGTTCCACCAAGAGGTGCTTTGTGATGCTGTGCAGTTTTCTCGTAAATTTATAAACTCCATTAAAGTTCATTGGTCTTCATTGTATAAGCGTACAGCTATTGTATCACAGAATCACTCCAATAAGTTAAATGGAAAAAAGATTTGCTACAACCTCTTGGGTCAAATCCACATCTAACACACTTCACCTGAGTGGACCTGATCACGCCCACTCGGAGGTGAATTAGTTTGAAACCCAACAGGGTCACCAACGAGTATTAAATGAAGGTGCTCGCCATACCTCCAAAACAACAGAGCATTCTCTTCCATTGCTACGACAGCAACCCCAACAGGTATCCTTGCAAGTCTGCATAATAATAATAATAATGTCATCCAGTCATTAGAATTTCAAGCAGATAACCGAATAATTGGATTTGAAACTCACTCATTGTTATTTTTCTGACTGGGAAAAGAACTATTATCTCATTTTAGACTGGACACAAAATAATTTTGAGAAATTAATGCACTACAGGTTAAAATACTGTAGGCACCTTTGAATAGTTAGAAGCATTAGCTCATATTTAGTGCAGTAAAATATTTTTCATTCATGGAATTTGGATTTACCTTGCAGTTTCTGAAAGCAGACTTCGACATCAAAGGATGAAACCAGATTGTAAAATGATCCAGGTCCCTCATGGTGAGGACTAGTGGGTACTATGCATTTTTACTGTCTATACTATAACAGGTTCCTGTTTCTTATGAAGCCTTAGAAACAAGTATAAGACGTTTAAATATTTTTCATATGGTGATTAAAATAAGTAGGAAAGCATAAAAATAGGTCTTTTTTTTCTAGTAGATTTTCTGAGATTGTATACAATTTTAAAATAAATGTCTAAATGCTGAATAGTGATCAAAGCATCTAATCTCGCCAGTTAGCTGTTGTAGAAACTGAGATGAGATGCATTAGCCATTTGATGTGCATGTCTAGGGAACAACTTCGACTCCCAAGAGAGCAAGCGACAGCACAGGTAGAGGTTTTCTGTATGAGTTGTTCCATTGACTTCGGTAACGCTGTTGAAATGAGTAAAGTTAAATACCGTTTTAGAACTGAAGTTTCCTAATAACTACTATTAAGAGGTATAATAGTGTGCAATACAAAGAGGAAATCAAACATTACAAACCACTACAAAATCAAATGAGGTGGGCTTCTTTACACAGAGAATACCCTCAGTTCTCTATGAGGTCAACAGGAAGAGCAAGTACTTCTCCCTTCAGAAAACCTGCTTAAACTTGTGAGACAGTAATATACGGATAACACCTATGCTTAAAGAATGGAAAAACCTCAGAAAAGCAACATTCTCTGATCGTTTGTTTCCTTTTCTGTTTGGTGACCAGCATCATCTGAGCACAGCGATGCAATGTGTCTGATGACAAATTCTCCTCAGCTATTCAAATCCCTTGCATACAGCATTCCTGATAAGTTAAGGATCTAAAATTGTTTTACCAGTGTTAACGTGCAAGTTAATTGAAGGTCTTATACGAATCCATACACACTACTGAAGATTGATTAAAATAGCTGTATGAAAAGTACTCTAAGCCAATGCTCTTTTACTCTGACGATTGGTTTCTTGATGAGATTCCAGAGAGAAAAGAAAGAAATTAAATAAAGGGGCAAAACGGCATGGAAAAGAAAAATCCAGTGATGCAATAATTTAAGCACAAATGCTCTTCTCCACAGTGCATACTGCCTTTTTCTCTGTGTATACCTGTGTGTATACAGACGTACATACGCACATATCATATACAGATAGAAAGCCCTGGTGGCTCTTCGCTCACCCTCCACATTTCGTTCTTCTCACATTTCATTCTTGAAACACTGCCAATGCAAACAAAGAGGGGGGATGCGACAAGAACACCAAATACTGTAACTTTCTGCTCTGATGATTTTTTGATATGTAAATTTTAGACTGTTGATATTCAGAAAGAGTCATTTAACGCTACTAATCCATTGCACACAAACAACACGCTTTTCACATGCTCGATGTAGCCTGTGATACCAGAAATTTGGGCTTTTTATAGGACTTGGAGGTTTTTTTAAAACAGCATCCTGGCTCCTCTGGGGGGACGCCAACTACTTTTATTTTGTGGAAACTTTATAAAAGTATCCATAAGTGACAGGAAGAGAGTAAAAAAAGCATCCAAACAATTCTCTGTCTGCCTTTTTCAGCTTAATGTAAACCAGCTAACCAACAGCTTGCATAGCTCATAATTGCACAGAATTTGTCTAACGGTTCTAATGCTTATATGCTTGGTAGTTCAAATAATAGCTTACATATTTGTAATTAAACTGTTGCCTAACAACCCTAATTTAATGTGGGATGGCTAAACCACTATTGGCCTCTTTGGCTATACTGGGCTTTTTGCATTTAAGACGTGCTTCCTCATGAGAAATAAAGGTATATTGTTATGACTGGTCAAAGTTATACCCTGGATCCAGCTCTTCAGGTCTGAACCACTGAACTGTTTGCTTTTTTTTTTTCTTTAGAGCACGATGAAGGTGAGAGATGAATGTGGCATCAGGCATCATCTTCTTTACAACAAATCCTGCCAATGCCAGTCTAAAAGAAATACTGATCTTCGCTTGAAGTTTCTGAGTCCTGTTGCAAACAAATGGTAACAGAAGAAAGAAAAAAGGAAGAGATTTGTAAAGGTGTTAAATTGACGAGGTATCCGTGGAACCAGATTTCAAGTGTGATCCTTCCCATCAACTCCTGCCTTTCTGTTCCCACCGGCAGTAGCTTGCGGAGTAAGAGAAACATCAGGACACGGCAAATGTACTGCTTTAAAAAGTACACACACAACAAGTGCACGCACACACACAGTTCTTAATGATAACTTCTTTTGTTTGGCTGTACATGTAGAAATATTGTAGAAATAAATACCAACAGTCATTGCTGAGACCTGTATCACTTTTTTCAACAGAGCTAAATTTCAAATATATTTGCATAGCTGATTCAGCTCACCTTTTGTGGGGCTTTTTACTAGATATAAGCCTCACAGCCTACTGCAAAACAATCAGTATGGGACCTTAAAACACACATAGGATTAGGCTAAAAAGAAAAATTCACAAAACTGTGTATCCCAAATTATCTCTCAGCATTTCATTAGCTTAATGGGGAACATTAAACAAACAGTATTAATGGGAAAGCTAATTTATTTGCAAGAGTATAGTTATCATGAAAACATTTCCCTCATTTTTAATGTAGTACGGTATTTTTAATTAGGTTTGAATCTTTAACTATATTCCACAAATCCTTTTACTTATGCAGCCCATGAATTTTTAAATTAGATTTGATTTTTTTAGTTAACCACTTTCTGCAAACCCTATTAATATTCAAATTTAAATTCAGGAAGTGCATAAAGATACTGACTCAAAACGATGCATTTTGTTTGATGCTACATTGCTGTTTAACTTTTTCTGGAGGATACATACCAATTTTAAAAACTCTAAAAAACACAAAAGGCTATTTGAGATATTCTTATATAAGCAGTGAGAGACGCTTTTCCAATCCACCTAACAAAAATTGAGAAAGGAATCCCTGTACGGTTGGTTATTCCATACAGCACACCACCGCATGAATTTTTTTGCAAAGTTTGTAACTTAAAAATCAGGAAATACTACTTGCTAAAAAGGCCAGATTTCACCTTTTCACGTGCTGAGTAGTACATGGACTACTGATTTTTCCAAATGATTATTCATATACTTTATCTATGTCAATGAGCATTTTGAAGTATCGGACAGTGTTTACAAACAAGCACGTGCTCAATCTTCAGAATGAAATTTTCCCTTTGCAAATAGATCCATTTTCTTGTGGGCAAGTCCCACTGAAATAAACTGTGTTTACCTCTCCAAGCTCACACTGCTGTTTCATATAATCTGACAAATGTTTATATGAAAAAGATTAAAGAGGATAAAAGAGGGTGTTTTCCAGCTTTAGGGGTGAATGTATTTCATCAACAATCTGACTAAATTTAATCCTGACCTTATTATACTCCAACAGGTTTATGTACATAAAATCTCGTGGTTATTTTTGTTTAGGGAGGATTCAAAAATGCTTCCTTACTGCACGAAATAATTAAAAGTTACATTTTTCTCTTTTTTTTTAATTCAAAATTTCAATTCTTCACAATAGATTTTTGAAGTAAAAACAAGTGACCGTTTGCATTTTCTTCTGACCTCAACTATCTTCTGTCTCATCAAAAAGTTAAAACTTAACCCCATAAAAGTTCACCTTTCCTGTGAAAAATGACATTTTTTACTAGGACATGTTTTAATGGGAAAATTTTTGCTCTATATATTTACATAAGCAATCACTTTTCTTTAAAGACGTGCCTAAAAGTACTTGATTGTCCCTCTCAGTAGTCTTCTGTCAGCAACTATTTCAATTTGCTACTTTTGAAAGTACCACCTGAGATTTTCTTAACTCAGTGACACATGGAGTTATGGTTTTGATACTAGAAGTGTCAGAATTCATGGTATCATTTTAAAATGTAGCAAAGTTACAGGCTCATGGACATGGTTTATTTTCCATATCAATCAGATAATGTTTAAATGTGTATGGAACTTGGCCATTTTCAGCTATTGGAGATTATCTGGGAGGGAAGTAAATATATTATATTCTGGTTTCATGTAAATGACTGAATTTCTCTTTCCTCTGTGACTAAAATGTCATCTGTTTTCTCGCAAATACAGGAGTCTGTACCTTCAGAGCCTTCACCCTTCTTAATGATCATGTCTATGTAGAGAAATACTGACTTTTTCCGATATGCATTTTCAGTTACCACTCCACATTTCTTATTTGACAGACCAACATAGTAATACTAAACTCAAGAGGTAATTACAGAGTGACAAGTTTCACAATTGAAGTAAATGCTAATTCATCCAATTATTTCCACAGACGTGTTGGGCTTATATTCTATTTCCAACACACATCAAATTGTGCTGTTCGCTCTCCTGTTACACTCAGACATATGCTAATTCACCAATCTTTTCTATCTCGCAGTCTCCCAGCTGATGAGATGGCTTACATGATATATTTATGAAGCTAAAGAATCTTGTTTTAGATAATTTAACATAATGAAGACTGGTTGCATGCTAGTTTATCATTAGGGTTTCGCCATACCAATACCGTATTACACTGCAAAAGATTCAGATGTGGTTCAAAGTAATGATGCGTTTCGTTGATACATCAAACAATTCAGAGTAAAGATTAATTCACTGATATGTGATCAGAAGAACATTACATTGGTAATATATTACACTTAATATATTATTGTACCAATACATCCTTAATGAT